>NC_067400.1:128514774-129714774 GCF_016432865.1 Antechinus flavipes | reverse complement strand
TCTGACTTATTTCCTTGGGATATTATTGACCTCTGCAAAAGAAAAATTATTCCTCCTAAACCATCTTATCTAAGTTGAATTCCTACTCACTATTCCACTCAAGCATGTTTGTATGTGTTCGTGTGTGTGTATGTATGTGTATGTTTTTTTTTTCTTTTGTTAACTGATTCGATTTAAACTCTTAATAAAGGAATCAAACCAGGGGATTCATTCCCCAGCTAAAGGTACACTCAGACTTTTTCTTTTTAGACACTAAACAAAAATTAGATCTCTCAATTGGATAGGGTTCCTCTAACTAATGAGCATGTACCTTTGTGGCTAGGAGAATATCTCATCACTTAGCCATGCCCTAAATAACTATTTAGTTTGACTAATTGACTAACATTTTCAGGAGATGGATTTTAACAAAAATAAAAGGAAAAAGATTGAATCAGAAGTTAATAATGATTTATTAATATGATAATACCATACTAATTTCTTTCATCACTCACATTTGTATATGAGGTATACTTTTTCCCCTTTGTAGAGATAGCTGCTAAATTTTGTGTGGTCATGATTTTGGCTACTCAGTTTTTGAGTTTTTTTTTTTTTCCTAGTTGCTTGCAGTATATATATTCTGAAAGCTCTAGATTTTTTTTCTTTAATGTTCTTGGGATTTTCATTTTGGAATTCTTTTCAGGAAATGACTGATGATACCACCTAGAGTATAGTTACCTTACCCAGTTCACTCCCAATCTCTGACCCAGAGATGAACAGTGAGCAACAAAGCTACCAATCAACAACTTTTAGGCTAGTCTGTACTGGTTTTGGGACTTTAATTCAATACAAAGTCTCTTCCTCTTATGTTAGTTATATTCCCTTCAGTTTTTCACGGCTAGACCTTGCCACCAGTGTTGACTTAACCTTTTTCCTTTTTTTCAATCTCCCTATAGTTACATTATCTGGAAACATGATTCACTGTGCTTTATTCTTTAGTTAGCAGGTTAGGACTCAGTCTAGAGCATTTTTTAGATGTTTGGAGGGATAGTGAATTAGAGATTGGCTACACTTTTTCTAGCTACTCTGTCAGTTTAGTTCCACCAATTCACAGAAAGTATTAACCAAATATTAGAAACCATATCCAGGCAGAAAACTCAAATCTCTAGCATCTCAGCCTCAAACTCCTTGCAATAAAGCCCAATAAGAGACACTGGGATTATCATAGTTCAATTAGTATTTTCTTTGATGTACATACTAATGTATTTTCTAAAAACAGTAATGACTGTTGGAGCTCACTTAAAGAAAAATAACACAAAATAACCTTTCCCTCTTGCCATTAATTATTAAATATACATTTTTTTTAAATTTTAAGGGGAAAAATGAGCTTGTTGCATTTGAGAGAATGGTAAATGAAAAATACTTAATTTCTTTAGGATGATTTCTGTGAGATAATACAGAAATTTGTCTCCAAGATCAATTCCAAAAATGCATAGTTGTTTTATTAGATTAAATACATTGATATAAAGTAATTTTATGCCCTATTGGTTTTCAGAAATACATTATTACATATTACAGTTGTATTTGAAGAATAAGAAAAGGAAAAATTAAAAAAAAATAAGGTCACTGCAACTCTTATTTGTAATTTACTTTCTTTTATATTGTGTTCTAAGTTTCTAGATAATATTAATACTTATCATAATAGCATGGTCATTAATTCTTTCAATGGAGTCAAACAAAAAAAGATAAGTATAAAATTTAGTTAGCCCCTCAACATGTTTGATTAGCACACAGAAATATTATTTAATACTTCAGTGATCTAAAGTAATTAATTTTAGAAAGGCACTTAAAAATATATGACTTTAGCTATAGCTGCAGAAAGTGATTATAGCCCTAAACCCTGTGTATGTTGTCCCAGAGATAGATATCTTTTAAATTTGATTGCATATATAAGTTATCATGAAATGAAATGAGACAGTAAATATGGTTATATGGAATTTATCTGCCTCCCTAATGAAACATTTTAAGCTCAACCCAGTAAAAAGAATTCCCTATCAGCAGAGGGTTTTAATTTAATAGTTCTAAAATAGTGCATTGCAAATACTCTGAATCCAAGGAACCTACTAGATCTAAAGGTGGGTGGGGAGTAAGCAGTTATTCTGGAAAATGGAAAGAACAAGGAGCAGGAGGAGAAGAAGAATCTGTTTCAGGACACAGGTTGACTATAAGAGGACTTAGGCACTTTATTTTGCAAGTCTAATTTATCTTGAATAAATCTTTGGTTCAGATTTTATATTTGTAGTGCATTGCCCATTCTCTTTAATGTTGCTTCATCTCACTGCACCATACCCAATGCCAATACACTTAAACTAATGTATTGGTCTTTTCATGTTTATATTAAAATCATCTATCTAGAAATAAAACATAAATTCTGCTATTTGTTTACTTCTAATTTCTTTCAAGATTCCAATTTATTTCCACCCATTCTGGAATATATTGCTGTGGTCCCATGATACCTCCCTGGAATCCACAAGGCTTAACATTTCATCAAGTTTTGGTCAATTTTCTATCATCTTACGACAAAGTTCAATGTTTTGCATCTTTTTCGTCCATTTTAATATTTCCTTGCTATTTTATCTTCTTGTGCTCCTCTTTCATTATGTTTTGTTTGCTCCTGATATCTTTTGTGCTTTTAGTATTGTCCCATTGTTTTCACTTTCTGACTGTCCTCTTTGCTGGATTTATCCTTATGACTGGACTTTAAAATTGTCTTAACCTTTTCCATATTGGGGAACTCACTTTTTGCCATTTTTTGTTTTTTGATCCTTGATCACAAATAACTTTTGAGGGGAAATAATTCTCCCCAAATGAATACCAGTCCTTTTCTTTAAGTCCTCATGCAATCCCTGATGACCAACCTATTCCCCAGTTCCTTTTGTTTTTTAATCTTCTGGATAGGCAAAGTCAGTAGCTGATATTTTGTTAGGCTCTGAGGAAGACATAGTGAATCATCTAGCCTGGCACTTCCCTAGGGAATTTTCCCAAATGCAAGCGAAGCACAATAAATTCACATTATTTCTCAGATGGCTATGCAAAGTTGCAGTACTTTCTGCAAGAAAATGTAGGGGAAAGAGTGGGGATGGTATATGCATGAAAAACTACAACAGTTCTAAGCAGGAGACAAATTGGCACATGAATGTGTCATTTTTCATTGTTAATTCATGAAGCTTTTACCTTGTTGAATCTCTTGCTTTTTGCTTCTTTGGAAATAATTGTAATTACTCTATCTTTAATGCATAATTCTTTTTGACTATACGTTTTTGTCTTTCAGAGTTAGTGAGGGTTGGGAGAAAATGCCTGGTCCTACATTTCATTAGTCACATGACCTGAAAGACCTAAATAATGTTATTTTAAATAGTGAATTAAAACCAAAATCATAGACATAATTATATTTAATATAAGGACAACAATATGACAAAATGCAGTAGGCTAACGACAGGCTTTTACACATAATAATGGAGTGAGCAGAGCTTGTAATGTAGTTACAATTTCTAGGTGTAAAATCTTTTGGCTGTGAAGCAGATAAGATGTATAATCACCTTGGAATTAAAGAGATTCTTGTGTCATACCAATCAAACTGCTAATAGATTACTTTACAGACCTAGGAAAAAAATAATAACAAAATCCTTCAGGAAGAACAAAAGATCAAGAATTTCAAGGGAATTAATGAAAAAATGAAAATGAAGGTGGCCTAGCTGTACTAGACCTAAAACTATTTTATAAAATAGCAATCATCAACACCATTTGGTACTAACTAAAAAAGTAGAGTAGTTGATCAATGGAAAAGATTAGTTTCATAAGATACAATAGTCAATGACTACAGTAATCTAGTGTTTGATAAACCCATAGTCCCCCTTTTCTGGAATAATAATTTACTATTTGACAAAAATTGCTGGGGAAATTGGAAAAATAGTATGGCAAAAACTAAGCATTGACCAACATCTAACACTCTATACAAAGATAAGGTCAAAATGGGATTATGACTTAGCCATAAAAAGTGATAGTATAAGCAAATTGATAGTCTATCTCCCAGATCTATGGAGAGGGAAGGAATTTATGACCAAGAAGAATTAGAGAGCATTGTGAAATGCAAAATGGATAATTTTGGTTAAATTAAATTAAAAATGTTTTGTACAAACAAAACCACTAAAGCCAAGATTAGAAGGGAAGCAGAACACTGGGAAAATTTTTTATATCCAAGAGTTCTGATTAAGTCCTCATTTCTAAAATATATAGAGAATTGATTCAAATTTTTAAGAATTTCAAGACATTCTCCAAATGATAAAAGGTCAAAGGATATGAACAGAAAAATTTCAGATGATGAAATTAAATTCATTTTCAATCAAATGAAAAAATGCTGTACATCACTATTGATTAGAGAAATTCAAATTAAGACAACTCAGGTATCACTACATACCTCTCAGATTGGCTAAGATGATAGTAATAGATAATGATAAATGTTGGAGAGGATGTGGGAAAACTGGGACACTAATACATTGCTAGTGGAATTGTGAAATGATCCAAACATTTTGGAGAGGAATTTGGAACTATACTCAAAGGGCTATCAAACTGTGCATACCCTTTGATCCAGCAATATCTCAAATGTGTCTGTATCCCAAAGGAATCATAAAAAATGGAAAAAAAAAGTTCCACATGTACAAAATGTTTTTAGCAGCCCAGGACTGGAAACTGAGGGGATATTACTGTCAAATACTGAACTAATACTACATGAAGTGAGTAAAACCATGAGAATTTTGTTCATGGTGGCAACAATATTACGTGATGACCAATTCTAATAGACTTGGCTCTTTCCAACAGCGAGGTGATTCAAGCCAATTCCAATGCATTTGTGATGGAAAGAGCCATCTCCCTCCAGGAAGAAGACTGAGCTAACTGAATAGGGATCACAACATAGTATTTGCTTTTTGTTATTGTTTGCTTGCTTTTTTTTTTTTTTTCTTTCTTTTTAATTTTTTTCTTTTTTGATCTGATTTTTCTTCTGAAGCACGATGAAGGTGGAAACATGTATAGAACAACTGAATATATTTATTAACATATATTGAATTTCTGGCTGTCTAGGGAAGGGATTTGGAGGAAGAGAGGGAGAAAACTTAGAATACAGGGTTTTGCAAGGGTGAATGTTGAAAACTATCTTTGAATGTATTTTAAAAATAAAAAAAAACTATTATTAAAAAAAAATCTCCTCCTTAGTAACCCTTGTCAGGTGGATATGTGGTATACAATCTTTCTTTATTCTAGCATAACTGAAGACTTTGCATTGATAAGATAATATCTAAAAGTCTCATAACCATATAAAAATGACAGTGATAAGTATTTCAGTCTTCCAGGACTCTGAAGACCTGATGAATTTTCCACACTGCAAGGACTGAACTTGCTAACATTATAACATCACTGTGAAGAGAAAGAATACAGATAGTGAGATGACAGTGCTCTTCAGGACCAGAACCCGAACTATCAGCATGTACTCTTGTTTAGTATTTGACAACAATATCCTCTTAAGTTAAGTAAACACTTTTTCCTACTTGTTTTTGTAAGTTCAGCCATAGACAAGTACCCTGAGCCCTAGGTAAGACTGACTACCAACAGTCTTCCTAAAATATAACAGAATAAAATGATGTGATAAAAAAATTGCAGGAGGAAGGTTTCTATATCTGAAAACTCATACAAACAAAAGAGAAGTAAAAGAAATTAATGGATTAAGGATCCAGATTCATCTAAAAGAAAATTTAAATACTGATAAATTAAGAATAACAAAATAATCAAAGTTTGGTAGGAGCTACCACAACTTTAAGAAATTGAATAAAATATTTAAAATTAAAAGCAAAAAAAAATTATTGAGATAATAAATAAGAAAAAAAGAGATTTGTCTAACAAATAAAAAAGTGATTTTTAAAAAATGATTAATTAATTTAATTGCAAAAGACAGATGAAAACCAAATTGCAATGTTAGAAAAAAGGGGGAGGAAAGGGATTTCACAACAAATGGAGAGAAAATAAAGAAAATTAACACAAATCCAATTATGTGACAGTAGAAAATATATTTGTAAAATTCAAGTGAGATTCATATAAAATGCATTCATAATTAGGGGAAAAATCTTGATTACAATTAAACATTTATCAATAGCAATATAGTTATGTGATTGTATTGATAGATAGAGAAAAAGCCTTTGATAAAATACCACACCAATTTATTTTAAGTATCTTCCAAATCATAAGTATAAATCACTTTTACAATTAACATTACCTATTTCTTTCTTTTTTTTTTTTAATAACTTTTTATTGACAGAACCCATGCTAGGGTAATTTTTTACAACATTATCCCTTACACTCACTTCTATTCTGATTTTTCCCCTCCCTCCTTCCACTCCCTCCCCCAGATGGCAAGCAGTCCTATACATGTTAAATAGGTTACAGTATAATCCTAGATACAATATATGTGTGCAGAACTGAACAGTTCTCTTGTTGCAGAGGGAGAATTGGATTCAGAAGGTAGAAATAACCCAGGAAGATAAACAAAAATGCAAACAGTTTACATTCATTTCCCAGTGTTCTTTCTTTGGGTGTAGCTGCTTCTGTCCATCATTAATCAACATTATCTATTTCAAACAAAAGTCTTTTTCTTGGTAAAACACAAACATTCCTTAAACAAATTATTAGTGAAATAAGAATGCTGTTCTTTCTGCACTATTATTTGACACAGAATAAGAAACTCTAGCTGAAGCTATACAACAGGAAAAATAAATGTCTAGAGAGAGATAATAGAAATAGAGGCAGAGGCAGATAACTACAAATGATAGAAATCTAGTTCTGAACGCAAGCCTCCCATGATTTAAGTAGGTTATCTGTGGAAAACTGATGGAAAATCTATTTCTATCTTTAGACCTATCTCATCTTTATATACTAATATAAATTTGTGATTTCATATTACATATAATCTTTTAAATGTCAATTTGCAAAATAGAGAACTAGAGCTGGAAAGGATCTTAATTTTTAAAGCCTATCAATTTTTAAACTAAAAAACTTGGATCTTACATCATTCTCACTGGGTTTGTATTCCCCTAGCAATAGTAAATCATGTAAACCAATTAAATAATTCAGCCATAGATGAGAAGCAAATGCCATTCTGCTGTCAAAATTCATCTTTTTAATAACTATTCTCCTGGTGATGATATATGGCTAAAAATCAGAGAACACCATGATCCCAGAGGAATCCAAATTATAGGTGACCAAAAGGCAATGTAACAACACAGTAGGTGTAAGTTGGCAGAGCATATCAACAAAGCTGATTTACATAAGAGAGTTGGCATAAAAAAATCATGGACTCATTATAGTGAGAAATAATAGAAACATAGGCCCATGATCATACTGGAGTCCTTGAAACATTAAAAGAACAAGAGAAAGGCTTCCAGTACAGTAGTTAGAGTCTCTATGAAGGATTCATTGAAACAAATATATCAAAATATCAGAAAAGGATGGTGCCTGAATAGATTTCTGTCTGTACTGTTAGAAAAAGGAATGAAATGATATGCTAATAAAATTATTACTTTGTCATTACTCTTTCATACTTTATGAAATGGCCATTTCATTGAGAACATTTTTTTATATAAGGATTCACACATCACATTTCTGAGTCTAAGTTTTCTGTGCGTTAGTAGCATGTCAGGGAAGGAAACTATTTTAAAATGGTTAAATATTTATATAAAGTAAGACTACGGTGTTTTAAATATAATTAATTCCTAATCCTGATTCAAGCTTTTCTGAATTAATTTTGGAAATTGGTCATCAGAGAAACAGATTACAAATATACCTATGTGTGCAGAAAATTAAACATGGCAATTCATAGAATGAGCAGACCCTATCAGCTTATTAAAATGACTTCTATGTGGAATCACAAAGGGACAGCTGTCAAGAGAATCAGATGACAGATAAATGAAGTGCCTTGGAATGACAGATAATGGATCCCTGTAGATTTTATCTAACTAGTGCTACTTGGCTAGCTACTTGTTAATGATGTTGAGGCTTTTACATTAACTCTGGCAGCATTAAAAAAATCATGTCAACTGTTAGTTATGTTCTCTTTTCCTGGGTGTTATCAAGAGAATTTAATGGCCAGAGAAAGGAATGGAGATTAGGATTTTGGACATGTGACAGCTCCAAAGGACTTGTCATCATCCACTGATTTTGTATTTTGGATGCAGCAGCATCAGTGTCCTGAGGTATGACGTGTGTAGTCTCCCTCAGCATACAATCATTCTAGAGTAAGAGATCCAGCCAGCAAAGCAATGATGCCCTGAGGAACTAGGTGTGACTATTTGAATTTCATATCAGCTTAATTTGTAATACAGCCTAATTCAACACTAAAGTCACAGGTGAACTTGAACTTGGTAGAACAGTGCTATCTAGAAAACTAATCAAATTGTGAACCTAACTACCCTTCTTATCTACACCTTCTGGAATAAGGTGGTTTCAGAGAACAATACCCCCATTTTTCCCCAGTTGGTCTTACTGTATATTTAAAATAAATATCCCTTTTATAAAAGATACCTACTGTTGAGTGATATAAGTGTGTGCACTAAACTCTTATTTATTGGGCTCCTAAAAATGGCATGAGTCCAGCAGCAACTATTTGAATCAGTGTAAAATTACTCATGTTCATGGTAGTATGACACAAGACCATTCTTTTAAGTTGCCATGTTAAGTTTTGTTTGTATGATACACTAAACTATTATAAATGAAAGTTCCTTGGAAATAGCAATTATTTTATTCTTTCTGTTTGAATTTCCATTGCCTAGAACATTGCAGGGAGCAAAGTAAGTACTTAATAAATATGTGTAATGGATTAACTAGTTAATATACTGTTTTCATGGAACAAACTATTGGGATATCTATCAAACAATCAAATTGGAGATAGATTGATGTTACTATTTTTTCCAGAAAATTTCTTACCAAAAAATGTAATTTTGAAAACAAAGTATTTCTTCATTAAAATATCTTGGTTTAATGAGAATCAAAGCATATCTAATATCCTAAGTAAATTTATTATTTTATTTATTTAAAATTATTATTTTTTGTTTTTAATTTTTTTTTCAATTTTGATTTCCAAATTCTTTCCTTCCTTCCCAAATCATTCTACCTACTGAGCAAAACTATATAAATTAATTATATATGTGACATCATGCAAAACATTTCTATATTAGTCAAATTTTTTTTTAAAAGGGAAGAAAATTTACTTCATTTTGTACTCAGTGATAAAGTATCACTTCTCTCAATAACTTTTCAAGAATCTCTTAGAATATTTTTGAATTGCTGTATTGATTGGAGTAGTGAAGTCTGAAAGCTGATCATTTTCATAATATTGTTCTTTCTGTATACAATGATCTTCCCAATTCTTACTTCACTTTGCATTATTCCTTTTAGATCTTGTCATTTCCTCCTGAAAACACCCACCTTTTCATTTCTTGTAATGCAATAATACTCCAAGACAATCATATGCCATAACTTGTACAGCCATTCCCTGATTGATGAGCATACCCTAAATTTTCTTTTCTTCACCACAACAAAAACACATATACATACATATATACACAGGTATATATGATATATACATATATAATGTGTGTATATATTTATATTTATATTCATGTATACACATATATGTATGTGTGCCGTGTTTATGTGTACATAATAGTCCTTTGCTTTTTCTTTGATCCCTTTGATGTACAGACTTAGTAGTGATATTGCTGGGTAAAAGGGTATGCACAATTTGATAGTCTTTTGGGAATAGTTCTAAATTGTTCTTCAGATTGGTTGGATCAGTTCACAATTCCACTGGGGTTTTATTATGTATTTTTTGTCATCTACTTCAGCATTTGTCATTTCTGGTAGGTATAAGTTCAGAATTGTTTTGATTTTGCATTTCTCTAATCAATAACCCTTTAGAGCATTTTTATATGGCCAAATAGCTTTGATTTCTTGGATCAAAGGCTGCCTTTGATTATCAATGGGAAAATAGCTTTTATTTTTTTATAATTTGACTCAGTTTCCTAGATGTTTGAGAAATGAGATCTTTATCAGAGAAACTTGGTATTGATTTTTTCATATGGCTGCATTGTCTATGATATCTTTTAGCAAAAATATTTTTCCTGAATTTTCTTTTAATTTGCATATTTTTGTTGTTTTTAATTTTCTGAGATGATGATTGCTATTCTTTTTTACTTTAGCTGAATCAGCATAATAGATTTTACTCAAGTCCTTTAACTCTGTGTGTCTTTCTGTTTCAAGTGTGTCTCTTGTATATAACAAATTGTTAGATTCTAGTTTCTAATCCTTTCTGTTATCTGATTCCATTTTAGCAGTGAGCTCCTCAAAATTCACAGTTGTAGTTACTAAATATGCATTTCCTTCCATCCTGTTTTCTTTTGTTTATACTTTTCTCCTTTTATTGTGCCCCTTCTCAAAGGTCTGTTTCACCTCTGACCATTGTCTCCCTTAATCAGCTTTCTTTATATTTCCTTATTTTTTTTTTATCCCCTTTGTTATTTCCCTAATGGGCAAAATAGATTTCTATACTCAATTGTGTGTGTGTGTGTGTGTGTGTGTGTGTGTGTGTGTGTGTGTTCTTCCTTCTTTGAAAAATTTTATTGAGAATGAGGTTCAAGCATTGCTCATCATCCTTTGCATTCTTCTCTCCACTATAAAAGGTATATCCCTTATGATCCTCTTTTATGTGAATTTTTTCCCCCATTCTTTACCTTCCCCATTGTCCTAGCATATTTCTCCTCATCCTTTCATTTTTCTTTTTCTTATTTTTGGAGATCATCCCAACATAATTGACTCATACTCATACCCTCTTTCTATGTAGACTCCTAACTGTCTTAATAATGGAAAAATTCTTAGGATTTTCAGGTGTTATCTTTCTATACAGTAATGTAAAAAAAAAAAATAACTTAATTGGTCTTATGATTACTCTATTATGTTTAGCTTTTTATGATTTTCTTGAGTATTCCATTTGAATGTCATTAAAAAATTCATCTCTTCTTTTCATTAAAAGTTCTTTATTTCAATAAATATATATATTTTCCTTCTTGAAAGATTATATTCACGTTTGCTGGATAGGTTATTTTTGGTTGATACCTTCTTAAAAATACCGAATATATTCCAAGCCCTTCACTTATTGAACATGGAAGATGCTAAATCTTGTGTGATTCTTAATCTGGCTTCATAATATTTAAATAGTTTCTTTCTGGTTACATGCAGTATTTCCTCCTTGACCTGTAATGTCTGGAATTTGGCTATGATTTTGGGGGGAATTTTCATTTAGGATCTCTTTCAGGAGATAATTGATAAATATTTTTTCATTTCTATTCAACCTCTAGAATTGAAATGTTGGGGCAGGATTCCTTTATTATTTCGTGAAATATGATGTCGAGTCTCTTTTTTAAAAAAATTACAGCTTTCAGGTACTCCAATAATTCTTACATTTTTCTCTCCTGCCTCTATTTTTCAGGTTAGTTTTCTTTTCCCCTCCACTGAAATGTTTCATGTTTTCTTATATTTTTTCATTCTTTTGACTTTATTTGATTTTTTTTAATGTCATATGGAATTATTAACTTCTACTTGCCCACTTTATAAGGAATTACTTTGTCCAGTGAGTTTTTGTATCCCATTTTCCATTTGGCCTGTTCTTATTATATAGTTGTTTCCTTCACTGAAGTTTTTTGCTTTCTTTTAAGTTTAACCTTCTCTGCTTTTAAAGTTCTTTCTTTAGTGAATTTTTGTTCTTCTTTTACCATTGAGACAATTCTTTTTTTTAAAGATGTTATTTTCTTTAGTAATTTTGGTCTCTCTTTTATTCAATTGTTAATTCTCTTTTTATAATTTTCTGGCATTGCTCATTTCTTTTCCCAGTTTTTCCATTTCCAATCACCTTTTTTTCTTCAACTTCAAATTCATGTTGGTCTTTAGTCTAATTAGTCTATTTAGTTGAAGCTTTGTTGCAGCCTCCCTTGTCTTGGTCTTTCCTGTCACCATGCTAGTTTTTTTTTTTTTTTTTGGCTAAGATTTTTAGTTAGTTAGTTTTTGTTTTTTTGATAATTTTCCGAGTCTATTTCTTGACTTGCTAAAACTAATTTTTGTTTACTTGGGGATAGGGAAGACGTGATCCCAAATCTCAAGCCTCTCTTCCTGCTTTTTTCAGTTAGTTCTGGAATTATGAAAGTTGTAGATGTTTTCCAAGTGGTGTGATCTCACGAGAATTTTGGTCATTGCTAGTTTGGCCTCTACTTTAATCTTTGTCTTTTTACTGAATTACAAGTGCCTCTTTCTACCAGTAACTGTGACCCATAATTGCTTATGGGCAATAGAGTTGTCAATCAATGTCACCACACCCTGTTGTGATTTAACTTATCATTAAAGTCACACACCCAATCTCCTATAATCTTTTTCTGATATGTTATCTATCTCCCTTTTCATCTCTGGGCCAAGAGCTTTTAAAGCTGTTTGCTGCTCTTTTAGCCTCCTCCAGGGTTTATCACAGGTGTTGTAGAACAGAAATTATGTCTCATATTCTGTTGTCACAGATCTCTCCTGCTGACTTTTAAAATTGTCTTTGGCTAGGAAAAAAATGGTTCAGTATGACTTTCTGTTGGGCTCTGCAATTCCAAAATTTGATTTGAGAAATTATTTTAAAGTTCTTTGGAGGGAAAGGTTGGGGGAGTTCATCTGGGTTGCTGCATATACTCTGCCAACTTGGCTCCGCCTTTCTGAATTGATTCTTTATTCAGAGTGACATTGCTAAATTTATGAACTGCTAAATCAACTTGCTCATTTAAATGGCAAGGTTTTCTTTAGGCCACATTCTCATCTTGAATTACACTCCTCCAGAGTTAAATTGAAATCAGTGCTTGCTTAAATTCAGAAAGAACATTGCACTTTGGGGAAACCAAAGAATTCCTTCCTTATACTTAACTTGTAATTGTTACAATGTTTATACTAATGAAATGGAATGTAATTGACTATTCCCAAAGAAATCCAAAATCTGTTCCTTTTAAAGTGAATCTGTTACATACTTTATATAGAATTCTCTCTTCCAAGTAATGACATAGACTTCTTAATGAAAATTTAAATTAAAATCCAAGTGAAATGATTTCCCATACCAAAAAGTCTCATTGTTGACTAAATTATTTACTTAGTCTACAGTTGTTCAATATGATTTTGCACATACTTAAAGAAACCCTCAAATAACCCTTAAACTTTATTTTGGTGAGACTAAGACCCCCTAATTCCTTCACCTGGTCATTGTATTGTATTATTTCCAATTCTCTAAAGATGTTTGAGTTTTAAAAATATTTTGGGGACTCAGAACTGAACTCAGTCTACCAGATATGTTCTGATTAGGGAAGAAAATAGAACAGAAGCTCTCATTTTAGGACCCCTTTATTTAATTGGTTCAAAATGACTTTGGAATAGTCTTTTGCTCCCTGATTAAACTTAGTACTATAAACTCCTCAAATCATTTACATGTGAATTATAGTTATTCCTCTTTTCTCCTGTATATATGCTGTGAATTTTAAACCAAAGGTCAGAATTTTTAGTCTCTATTAAATTTTAGCTTATTAGTATTGACTTGATATTTCAAGTGAAGAATTTCTTAAAAAAAAAAAAAATCCTCGTTCTGTTATCCAATATGTAAGCTATCCTTCCCAGTTTTTCTACTATCTCATGGAGTTAAGTATTCTGGGGTTGGCATCTAGTCTCTATGACTTAAAACACTGGAGTACTACCTTAGGATAATTTTTTCACTTTATTTTTAGTCAGATCCTTAGAAAAGCATTTTAACTTTCCTTTTTCCCCAATTCTTTCATATGTGAAGTGAAATAGATAATTTTAAAGGTCCTTTTTTTATTCCTAAATCCAAGTATAAATGATTGAAAGGATTGCTAAAAATGTTGAACAGAACATTGCCATGCATAGAATTCTGAGATGTTCCATTCGATGTTTGCCTCCAATTTGTCACTAGTAACCAGTTTTGATTTATCATTAATCAAGTATGGAATCTATTTGAATATATTTTGTTACAATTCACATCTTACCATTAGATATATAAGGATAACATTAGAGACTTTTATCAATCATTATATTGAGAGCTTAGAAAAATGAATCTATTACATTCTTCTTATTATAATTCTTATGATTTTGTTGAGTGAAATTAATATTGTCAGCAATATCATATTTTTGTTGAGTTTCAGTGATTAGTATTCTCATTTCAATTAAAAATGTGTAATATAACTTAGAATACTTACAGTAATTGAAGTTAAATAAATAAACCTATAGTTAGAAATACTATCACCCCAACTTCAAATTAGTGTAACATCACTGACATCTTTTTAAAAATATTTTTAAAAAAATAATAAACATAGGTTAGCAATCAAATTATCAAGTTCTTTCATTGCTATTAGTTATGGTTCATTGGTTCTGGTGATTTGAAATTAGTGAGGACACCTAGGCTCTCCCTTAGCATTTTTTCTTTTCTTGGGTTTTAATTTCCTATTAACAACTTCATCCTCCTGAGATGCAGATTATTCTCTTTGGTAGAGAAGAGGAAACAAATAGTTGAACAATTCTGCTTTTTCCCTTAAACCTATCCACCCCAAGCAACATCTTCCAATTTCTCCTTCATATTTTCCTTACCTACAAAATCAATTAAAAAAAAAATTTCCCATACCAACAACTCATGATTCTTAGTAGCTAATAGTCATTGCTATACTAAGCTGATTCTGAGTTATAAGATTCCTTAAAATATTCTTATGGCAATATTTTGTATTCATCTTCACTTACATAGATTAATTTCTGACTACTGTACACATTTTTCTTTTCAGATAAAAGTTGGTCTTTGAAATTTCCAGTTAATGGGCCGTAAATATTTTAGAACACAGAGTCTTTTCCACTTTTCCCTGATCAGCTAATACTGGTATTGCAAGGTCAAAATGTATACAGTTGTATAACACTTTGTGAATAATTCTATATAGTTCTCCAAAAAGGTTGAATCAGTTAATAATTCTACCAAAAATGTATTCACATCTCAATTTTCCATATACCCTTCAACATTTGTTATTTTCCCCATAAATCATTTTAGCAATTCTGATAAGCATAAGGTAATACTTCAAAGTTATTTTAATTTTCATTTCTCTGACCAATAATGATTTAGAGCATTTTTTTCATTTGACTATTGACAGATTTGATTCCTTCATCAAAAAATTAACTGTTCATATACTTTGATGATATATCAATTGATAAATCAATTGGGGGATGACTCACACTTTTATATTTGACAAAGTTCTTTATACATTTGAAATATGAGGTTTTTATTTGAGAAACTGTATTTCCTCCTAATTTTCTGCTTTTCTTCTAATCTTGGTTATATCTAAGGTTTTATTTACAAAAGCTTTGTAAATTAATGTCATTAAAATTATCCATTTTATATCTCACAATATTCTTTATCTCTTGTTTATTCATAAATACTCCTCTCTATAAGTCTAATAGATAATATGTTTAATGTTCTAATAATTTACTTATGATATCTCTCTTTAAGTGTAAGTTGTGTAAATTCTGACCCCCCAAGCGTCAGTCTTTATATCTGTCAAACACAAGTTTTTTTTTAATTTTTAATTTTTTTTTAATGTAGAAGCTGCTAAATATTGTGTTTCTGGATTAAAGCTTCACAAATATTTAAATTTTTTTTTCTAGTTGTTTATAGTATTTTCTCCTTGACCTAGAAACTTTATGAGTATTCATATCGGGATCCATTTCATGTGTGATTTTCCCCCAATTTTTATTTTGCTCTCTTGTTCTAAAATATCAGAGAGGTTTTCCTTAATATCTTTAAGTATAATATCTAGACTTTTTTTAAATCATAACTTTCAGATAGTCCATTAATCCTTATGTTGTCTTTCCTTTATCTGTTTTCTCAGTCAGTTATTTTTCTAATGAGATTGTTAACATTTTCTTCTATTTTTCATTCATTTGATTTCATTTTTATTATTTCTTAATATCTTCTAAAGTCATTAGCTTCCCCTTTTTCAATTTTAATTCTTAAGGAGTTATTTTCTTGCATAACATTTTAGATCTCTTTTTTCTCCTTGCTCACAGAAACAGCCATAGCCTGTACCATGTTTAGTTAGAGCACTGGGCCTCCAACTCCAGCTCCAGCTAAGGGTTCTATAGCTTTTCTCCTGATCAGTCATGGGACCACCACACTGTCCCTTGGCAGAAAGTATTTGAAGCTGAGGCTACAGCTAATATAGCTGTCCCCAGGGGCATATCTGAAATCTACTGCAGGTCTTTCCTAGCATTCTCCTAAGTTGTCTTAAGATAGACACCTGACTTTTAATTACTTCTACCTCTCTAAAGTTCATGTGGGGACATTATTTTAAATTATTTGTGGAATAAATTGGGAGAATTAGATAATTTCCTGCCTTATTCCACTATCTTCCCAGAATCCTCAGTATAAATCTACTCTCTAAAAAATGTAATGTTTGTATCCATTATGACCTGCCTCATTCACTTTTTCTATCACAAACTCAGATACATATATCTATCTTGATCTTGATGATAATCTAAGTGTCCTTCCCAGATGATTATGATTTATGTTTTGGAAATAAGTTCCACTTTACTGTTTCTCCTTTTTCTTCTTCAGTTGTTTGAAGAATGAAATTATCATTTACAAACAAGAATTTATTAAAAATATCACTTGTAGCAGAGATAAAATTCTTTCAGGTGTGGTTTATGGCTCTGATAATATTATATTATGCCCACCATTTGAATTTAATGATCTGTTTTCTGATCCCATTATTCATTTCCTCACTCTGAATAAGTGATATGTAATATCTTACAAACATAATATATGTTATTTTTCTGCTTCCATTGGTATTCCCCCAAATATTCTGTACCAGGCTTTGCAATTTTATTCTATTATTTTACTCACATGTATGTGGAAAAATGATCATCATAATACTTTGTATTTTGCTTTTGAATAAGATCTTCTTTTCTACAGCTTTATCTCATCTTGAGTTGCATTTTACTAAATCTTAGTAATACCTACATTACATTGACTTTGTATTAAAATATTGCTCAATGCTAACTCCATTTTCATGGAATTTTTGGGTCAAAAGATAAAATCTAAGGAGAAATATATATAGAATTATTTTTGAAGAGGCAGAAATGGAACAAGATATCAAAGATTACATTTCTTCAATATTTCCTTGATCATTTAAGATTGGGGAAAAAACTCTTTGACATTTACTAGCAGTTGTACTTTACAATGAAAGTCACACAATGGCAACACTTATTTTACTTAATAAGCTAATATTTTCTATCTATTAGCCTTTGATTATTCTCACATTACTATTCAATCTTGAGGATTTAGTGTAAATTCAAATTACTTATCATGAGAAAGAAAATGTTTCAAGAGTATCACATTTGTGTTTGAAATATAAATTAAATTCAAAAAAGAATGCATTTCTTCTCTGACCTGTCTATAATTTCAGACTGTTAGAAGAAAAAAAGATTTGCATGTCATGTTGTTTAATGTCAGAATATAAGACAAATATCAAATAGACACTTAATATATTGTAGTCTCATACTTCAATGATGCATTTTCAGAGAAGCTAGGAGTCTGGCAAGATTACTGAATATCCAATCCACCTCTCATTTCAAAATTATGCTTTCATCATTTTGAGGAATTAAAAGCCTATGAAAGAGTAATAAAACCCTAAGCCTGGAAATACCACTCTCACATTGATGGGAATCAGTGCATTAAGACTTCTTATAGTTTAATTAAAAAACAATGTCTTTAATTTACTGTTAATATTGAAAAAAAGTGAGTACTTTAGCTTAATTGTAGCAATGAAAACAATATGGGGGAGAGCCTTATATCTAGACCTCAAAACTATGATCGATAAGACCACTTTCACACTAGAGCAATTATCCAGTTAATAGCCTTAATGTAATTCTAGACATTTTGATTATGGCTAGGTTTATAATGGAGCAATTATCCAGTTAGTTGCTCTAGTGTGAATGTAGGTAAAGTGATTTTCACAAAACACATGAAAAGTTTCTCAATACAGAAGATAAACTCAAGTTATGATGTTACAGTCTCTATGGGACCAAAAAAAGAAGATAATATTACTTCTGAATGAAACTACTGAAACTCTAAAAATAGAATATATTGTTTACTTTAAAAATAGGCTCATGGAGGGAAATGATAAAACCTGACTAGCTATCAAACCAATAATTCCTTTGTGAAGATTCTTTTCATATTCAGGTGCTTTCTAAAACCCTCTAGAAGAGAACAGATTTCAATCAGACAATGTTGAAATACCAAATAAAATTGCCTCATTATTTTTACAGTTCTGGATTTAATATTATAAAAAAAAATAAATGTATTTCTAAAGTGGTGATTATGCAAGCTATATTTTTTTTTATTTGCCTGGTGCTTTCTGAGATCCTTGTTTGCCAATCAACGACATACATATTGTGCACTAAAGAGGAAACTATAGATGACCATTTTAATAATGGATCTAAAGTATTAAATTGTACTTAACAAAATTTTATTAAGCACCTACTATATATGTAATGCATGTTACTAAGCTTTAAAAATAGAAAGATGTAAAATCAACTCAGTTTCTTCCCTCAGAGAGTTTAGTTTATAATAATGAGTTCATAACACACACACACACACACACACACACACACACAATATACATACAATATAGTCAGACAATGAAGACAAAAGAGGTCTAGACTACATGCTATGAAAATATTGAGAGATGTTAAGCAAAGGAGATGAATGAAGGTGTTTTGTTAAATGAACAACTCAAACATACCCTTGAAATAATAGTTCTATAGGAAAAGACATGGTTGGAGGGAATTCTAGGCAGAAAGATAGCTTGTTTGAATTTATAATTACAGATTAAAAGATGAGAATGGAATTCCTAGTTGTTTATCTTGGCTTTAGTAGTGATCTCTGCATCCTCAGCTCCACTCTCACATACCAAGAGAAGTAATAATCTCTAAAGTATATATAATGCATTAAGATTTGCTATTCAGTCATTTCACTTATGTCCAACTCTTTTTGACCCTATGTCTTGGCAAAAACATAAATAAGTGGTGTGGTATGCCAGTTCTTCTTTCAACTCATATTACAGATGAAAAACATGAGGCAAACAAGATGAAGTGACTTGCCCAGGATCACACAGCTATTTGAGACTGGATTTAAACTCCAGTCTTTCTGACTACAAACCCAACATTCTATCCAAATATCCAACTGACAGATGTATGTTTTTTTCATATTCTTTTCAATTTCTGACACTAATTTAAACCTAACTTACTTCTGAAGACAGCACATCTCTGGGACTGTCTTAATAGGTTCCCAAGTGCATACCCTGATTGCACTTTACCTTATCACCACTACCACATATCCAGATGGAAAAGCTGGCATATTCCTTGTTCCCCAATACCAATTTAATACTGACCATTTCCTTTGCTACCATAAATCACTTCTTCTCAGTTAAAGTTCATTCTATTTTATTTATATTTTTGGGCTATCTTTTAAAGAGCCTCAGGTTGACATACTTCATCCTCAGTAAAACTGACTAGCTGGCAAAAAATCTTTTTATTAACCTCAATCAATGTTTTGAGACACTGGCCTCTTAGTTTCTCAACTCCCTCAAACCCCTGAACATTCTCCTCAGTTCACTTTAACTAGAAACAGGAGGGTTACTTCTTACTCTCTGACTTTATTCTCCTTTTTCTACCACTGAATCAAGTGCCAGAATTTTAATTTTAGATCAGAAATAATCTTATACATTGAATTTGATTATAATTTTGTATTAATTACTTTTTTAATACTTTCCTCATTTTGTAAAAATTGATTTGAATCTTCTCATGTTTCTTTGAATTCTTTACATCTATTCTTCATTATAGTAAGACTTGAATCAGTCCGAAATTTCATCCATGTGAATATTCCCTCTAGCTGTCCACATCATAACCCATCCATGCCTTCTTATCTTGTATGATGTCTCAGCATACTACACATACTCCAAAAAAGATCCATTTAATATTATGAAAGCCTTTACCTTTTTTGATATTGGTAAAATTCAAAATAAACATGTGGACTGTTCACTTTCTATGTGATCAGTCTATCTCTCTTTTTAATAATAAATATTTCTATTGATATTCTTTATTTTAGTTCTGTTCATTTATTCACTATTCACTAAAGTGCAAACTCTGTATAGGAAAATTTGATAAGAAATTCAACTATTAAAAGTATTTCTAGTAGCATTTAAGGATGAAAATAGAAGGACAGTAAGGAAAAGAAAAGTGGAAATGCAGGTAACAGGAATCATTATAAAATCATTAAAAGATCATTTCTCAAAGTATCTGAAAGAATATAAGATGACAAAATCCTGGGAGGGAGGGAATATATTGAGGGAGTGAAGAACTCCAATATTTTCAATGCCAGAAATAGCTGAACATCAATAATGACTAACCCATAAGCATATTTTACCACCTATACACGATCTATGAGTTTTTTTGAGATTAAATCTTAAAAACATTCTTAGGAAAATATTGGTAAGAGACAAACAGGTTTTTTTAATCACTATTAAACAAAAGATCACAGTTTACCATCTCATAACTGACTGAACAATTGAGACAGTACATGATCCTACTGTGCTTGGTTTCTAATTACAAAAAACAAAAAGTGTATTTGATTTGGTTTAAGAAAATATCCCTTTAACAGGTCCTCTTCATAAAATGTCTCAAACCCACATCAAAATTATTCAAGATTGGTTAAATATATAACAATATAATTCTATTGACCCTTCTGATTAAAAATAAAATCAGGGTATCATTAACAAAAGGAGAAAATTCTATGTATTATTTTTAGGATAGGATCCTTTAAGAAATGATGAAAACAATTTGTTTAGAAGTACTATATTTAAAATCATATTTAAAACACAGAGATGGAAGGATTTTTCTTTAATAAAATTAAACTTCATATTATATTCCAAATTTCATACGTATTCCATCACATCCAAATAATCAACATGATCATTAAAGAAAAAAAAAGCACTATAAAACCATGGATCCTCCACTTGAATTATCTACAAAGAAGCTTCAGAAATTTGGTAAATGCTTTGATGAAATCCAGGTAAACTATAATGATGAAATTTTTATCATCTATGCATTTAAGAAGCCTGTCAAAAAATATGAAATGAAGGTAGTTGGATGGGATTTATATAGGATGAAGCAATTTGATTATTTGAAAGTCATGGTTCCTTTTTGAAAAACTCAAAAATTAATATAATCTGGGAGTTTGACAAAAATCTATGCCAAATCCAATGTCATATGTTATTTTGTGCTTCAACCACTTCTCTCTCTCCACACCAACCACACTGGAGAATTGGGATGATTTATTCTCTTTGCTGTCCTGCTTTTCTACATGATCTACATGATAATTCAAGTATTACCAAAAAAGTACTCAAATGATCAGATGGGTTCAAGATTTCATAGCACTCTCTATAATCATGAAGAGAAAAGTGTCTATGACTGCTTATCATGTGATTCTTGTCCATATCTTCTCACTAGTTTCTCTCTTTCTCTCTCCTTCTTTCCTTCTCTGTCTCTCTGTCTTTATCTCTGTCTCTCTGTCTCTATCTGTGTGTGTGTGTAAGTGTCTGTCTCTCTCTCTCTCTATCTCTCTGTGTGTCTTTCTCCTGCCTCTTTCTTTGTCTCTCTCTCTTTCTATCTCTGGGTTTGTAGAAGATAAGAACTGTCAATCAAATGTGCATTCACCAAACAGAACAAAGTGATTTTTTTAGTTTTACCTTTTGTCTAATATCCACTACTGTCACACCTATATAAACAATACAGTTTCTCTCTTTCCTATGATCATCTTATATGAAATCAAGCTGAAAAAGTCCCCATATTTTTTGGTAATTTGCATTAATTTCCAACCTCAACTAAAATCTGAGTTTTACTGTACCTAAAGCTATTCTTCTGAGAATATGCCATTCTCTCACATGCATTCATCCTTCATTACCTAATCTTGATTCTTTTTTCTACACAGGCCTTTTTAAAATGCAAATTGGTTGATGATTTTGTTATGCATGGACAAGCTGCTTATACAATCACCTATTTTCTTCAGTATTGGAATTGTTTAATATTGTGGCATTAGAATTACATTCTTGAAAGCTTTCCATAAATTTTGTTCTGATTTTCCCAGTAGAATTTTGGCCAAGGGGATCATCTAAAATTCACTGACATAAAATTTGCCATCACACACACACACACACACACACACACACACACACACATACACACACACACACACATAGAATTAAATTAAACCAGAAACTCTCTCTTATGAAAATTCTAGGCAAATGAGTTGGAACTTTCTAAGATCATGCCTATGCCTAGGGATATTAGGAGAATATTATAAAGAAAAACTGATGCAACTTTATGAAATATGTATGAATTTATTAATATAAAAAGTACCTTATGAAAAAACAATAAAATATATGCATCAGATTGGGTTTTTTAATAGTAGTTCACATTTCAAGATACCACAACCTCTTACTTTAAATTCATTTTTTTAAAATTTTGCAGATTGTAAAAATAGTACTATGTACATACACATATTTATACATAACATATATTATTCCAGCATTTCAAGAATCTTTTATTTCAATTATGTTAGTAGATCAATCCATGAACTATGTAATTTCTTATCATCATCATACCATGTATATGGTAACTTAATTTTGATTCTCCCTTCCTTTGTCTTATCAGTCAGCTGAATCTCTTCAAATTTATCTATCTACTCAATCAATAAAAATATATTAAATTTGTACTATGTTCCAGGAATTGTGATGAGCATTGAGAGGAATATACACCATAGCTAAGGCACATTCAAAATGCTTCTGGTAATTTCTTCTAAAGCATGTATTAAATTTTAATAACTTTTTACAAGATTAGTGTGATATAAATATCCATATATACACATGCATATGAATGCATATGCTTATGTATATGTATAAATATATGCATATATGTATGTATTTATGTGTGAATGTGTGTTTCTAGCTAGCTAGCTACTATTTATTGAGAGTTTTTCTATGTATTATTTTATTGGCTCCATTCCCTTCAACCTTCATGTAATCATAAACCTTCCAATATTTCTCTGAATTACTCACTTCCATTGTTTCTTATTATATAATTATATTACATTATACAATCTACCACAGTTTGTTCAGTTGATTCTTAGATATAAGCACTTTTAGGGGAATTTATTATTTTTTTTCCTTTAATAAAAAGGAAGATCCAGTGGAGGGGCAGAGCGGGAATGAGAAATAAACTGGAAAATTATTTTGGTGCTCAAAAAAAGATATAAATAAATGTTTTTAATAGGGAAGGAGATTCCAGTATTGGTCCTACATTAAGTATTATTAAGTTTGCAAATTGATGAAGCATATTGTATGCCAAGCAAAGGAAGAGTACAATTTAAAAAAGAGCGAGAGAGAGAGAGAAAGAAGGAGGGAGAGGGAGAGGGATAGAGAGAGAGAGAGAGAGAGAGAGAGAGAGAGAGAGAGAGAGAGAGAGAGAAAGAGAGAAAAAGAAAACAGAAAGACAGGAAAGGGACTCTTGGATGTCAGATCAAAAGCAAGGAAAAGAAAAGAAGTTACCAAAATCATTATCCCTGCATACCCTTTATTTCAATTATTGCCCCATGGGAAAGAGCTTTACTTTTATTATTTAGCCTAAAAACTAACTTTATATTTAACCAAAATTTTTATTGAGATTCAAAGCCAACAGCACAGAATATTTTTTTTTAATTGTTCACATGAATGCTTTGTTGTTCTGGCTACTTAGAAAAGATAGATCAAAATACAAATGAGTGACAAGAAACTATTTTTAATAGCCAGCTGTTTTGTGAGCAAAAAAATAAATGATTACTTTGGCAAATCCTTTAAAATAGGAAATGTCAATGAACTTTTGCAAATGATTGTTTTATAATATGTTTTAAGTTAAAACTGAATGTTATTAACCTAGCTATAATCCATTTGATATCTCACAATGAAATCAACACTTGTTTTCAGCTCTCACTTTCCCTTCTTTGACAACACCTGCAATATCCAGACATAGTTACTAAGGTATTATTCATGTGTTAGCCATGAATATTATCAGGGCTGTACTCAACTTCACAGAGATAAAGTGCAGGGCATTGCTTATAAGAGAGGCTGCTGCTATTTGATAGCACATTTTAATATATATTTTATCTTCAATCTTTTTTCAACTCTCTCACCTTTTTCCTCTCTCTCTTTCTATGTGTGTGTGACTTTCCTGAATTCCATTTTCTATTACAAAAAACTTTATGTTGCTATTTTGCCTTATTACAATCATATAGTACTCACTCTCCCCCCAAGGACTAGAAACTCCTTGTTTCCCAGTTACTTATGTGCTCTTTTTTTCTCAAGAACAAGCTAATTTTCAGGACATATAAAAGGAGTTCCAATAGAATAATTTGACAGGACCTTGGAATAATGTCTTGTCAACAGAATTGAGATAAAGAAAAATAATATAAGGCAGACATTTTAAGAAATTTTAATGGCTTTTTTGACCTTTCTAAAAGGTCTGGACCTTTGGTTTATCCTATTTAAAAAGTTCTCTCTATTATGTATATAGGGAACTGATTATTGCATAGCTTATGATGGTAGAAAGATGCTTGTGCAACTAAGATGTTTAGTGATTTTCCTAATCATTATCTAGTATATCTCAAAGGCAAAATTGAATCCAGGTCTTTCTCACTCTATATTCATTACTACACTGTCTCTGAGTATTTATTAGTATAATTTTCTGTATATTTAATAAAGAGAACCTCAACAACCCTATATTTTGTGTGGAATCAATGATGCTTCTCTTTAATAGTGTCTGTCATCAGCTTTTATAAGGCAATTAGCACAGTGAATAGAATCCACTGAACTCAAGAGTCTAGAAAAACCTAAATTAAATACTGACCCAAATATTTCCTTTCTGGGTAATACTGGGTAAATCATTTTACCTCTATTTTCTCCAGATTCCTTATATGTAAGATACATACAATTAAACTATCTACTTCACAGGCTTATTGTGAGGACTGAATGTATGTGTGTGTGGTTTATGTGTGCATATATATGTATATATTTTTGTGTGTGTATGAGTAAATTTAGTTGTTATTTTTATTTTGGCTTTTAGTTCTCATGGGATGTATTTTTGATTCATATTATTCAGATATGGATGATCTAATGGACATTATATA
The DNA here is from genome assembly GCF_016432865.1 of Antechinus flavipes. NCBI lineage: Eukaryota > Metazoa > Chordata > Mammalia > Dasyuromorphia > Dasyuridae > Antechinus > Antechinus flavipes. The sequence continues at coordinate 129,689,363 of NC_067400.1, read as the reverse complement.
TACCTCAGAATGAAAGCAGTTTAAATTTCTGCTAATATTTTTCAATATAAAGAACACAGGCTCCTTAAAAATTATTTCTGAAAAATTCTTTATTTAAGACAGCTTATAAACCATTGTTAATTAGATCATCACTTACAGAATCATATAATTAAGGATACCAAGTAAATGCAAATATTTTATGTATATTAGTTTATATTACTCAAAAAAAAAGGTTAAGATTATGACTTTGGAGCTAGACGGATCCTTAAAAGAAACTTAGTCCAAATTCCTTTTATTAAAGATGAGGAAATTGAAGTAAAAATTTTTTACTTTTTTAGGTCACATAGCTACTTACAGGGAGATTTAAAATTCCTCCTACATTGTTCTTTCTATGGCATCATTTTTCCTTGGGTGGAGAGATTTAAAAGGAGCCAAAAAAAGCTTACTATTGTATTCATCCATGGAATCTCCTTGTACTCAGTGTAAGAGTATCTATATCTACATCTCCACATATGGATATATATGAATATATGTACGTGTGAATATATACATATGTATTTGCCAACACACACACATATAAATATATATACATATATTTTAAGTACATAATTCTATTCTCTATCAGAGACAACTCTATCAACAGACCAAGAAAGAACCATAAAATCAAATCACAAAGTATTTAATTGAAATAGAATTGGTCTATATCTGTTATTTCATTACTGAAGTGAAGTAACTCACTTTACCATTGCAGTTCAGTAACTTTTCTACACTTTATACAATGAGAATTGCCTGAAGATAGAGACTAAATGATTTGTCTAGAATCCTAAAGCCAGCAAACATCAGAGGCTAGACTTGATTCTAGATGTTCTTGACAGTAGGACCAGCTTTCTCAACACTCTGAAAAGCTCTATAAAGTAAGTAAGTAACAAGAAAAATCATATAGTTAGGATCATTTTCCATTCCCCAAAATGATTAAGTAAAATCTCCTGTAGACTTATGTATCAACGGGGGCTTGGAACAAGTCTCCAAAAAACTCCAGAAAACACTCTGAGTAAAGAAAGATTTTGCCTTCAGTGCTATCTGCCTTGGATCATAGCTATTCTACATGATTCCTCTTCACTTTTGTTTAAAGAAAAAAATGGGCTGTGTTTCATTGCTCATAACTCCTTAATGAGATAAGGAAGTCATCTTGCTGCTGTGCTCCCTTTTACCTCTACAACTATTATCCTCTGAAGACTTATATTCTGTTGCTTCTTCTTGCCTCCAGATCTATTGTTGTCCAATTCTCCATAGAACTCTGTCCCATGCTGAAACCCTACCCTGCTACTGCTGATGCTTTTTACTTGAAGCTAAAGATACTGTTTCAGGAAAATGTCATTGTTCTCTTAGAAAAACGATGGCCCAAGCTCTATGCTTAAGGCCAGATCAATACCTTTTAGATTGACTTTAATCATTCTCACTTCAGTATCCCCAAGGCTTACAAACTTCCTATCTCATATATAAAAGGCATGTTGAGACAGCTATGAGATTTTCTTCCTAACACCTTCAATGATTGTTCCCCAAACTTTTTACTAACCTAAAAAGTCATGACATTCTAGTTACTACTTCTCTTTGTTAAATTGAATGCATGAATTTCTTTTACCTTATCTATACCTCAAGGTACAGGCAGACTCTCCATGTGCTCAGTACCTCCAACTGAATCTTTCTTAGCTAGGGCTAATTACATGAAGACTTTTTTGAGTTCTATTTTAAATCAGATAGCTATCACTCAGACATGCAAATTGTCTTAAAATTTCAATAAGCTCCAAGATGTCATTAGGAGCATTAATGGATAGAGGAAGATTTGTGGTTTATTTCTACCAAAATTTTGTCTCCATATCACTTTCAGATTGGTAGAGAATAAAAGAATAAACAAAGATGCTTATGACTTCTTCATAGCATCATAATCCCATAATACAGATGATCCTTTACCTTTCTTTGTTACTTACAAAGGAAGGATGCAGTATTTCTAACAGTAGGAAGATGGGGGAAAAAATTAGGTCTGTCATCTGTTTGGTTTAGGAATCCCAGGCAAGTTGGATAACAAATAATATCTATTTAGTGATGTAAGGTTTGCAAAGTGCTTTACAAAAATTATCTTTTTATTGTCATAATTTTGGGAGGTAGGTGCTATTATTATTCCTATTTTACAGTTAAGGAATCTGAGGCAGATAAAGGTGACTTGCTCACAACCACACACCTGCTGATTGTCTTGGATCACATTTAAACTCAAATCTTCCCATTTCTACTAGGTCATTCAATGATACATGTGCATTGCCTAACCCACAGGATTGTTGTGAAGATAAATTTAGGCAATATACGTAAAGTATTGATAAACCTTAAAATGCTATAAACATAATAGTCATTATCATCATCATTATTCATACCATGACTCATGGATATGGCTGATTCTGAGAGATAGAAGCCCAAGGCACTTTGAAATCAAATAACCACAAAGGAATACTAAGGGCAAACGACTCATGAGAGCTTTTAATTCAGTATAAATTAATGAAAAGAAAGTTAAAATCAGTGATACAGTAACAGTGGATCCTTAAAAAGCTTGCTGTGAAAAAAAATTTCTGCTTTGCAGTGTTGGTAGCTTTACTGTTATAATAGCTTTTTAATAATAAAAGTTGGAAGAAGGATGTTGATACTTCTTACATATATTGTATAGCTGAAGTTTTATAATTTGGATCTAAATTACATAATCTAGATCACATGAATCTTGCAAACAAATGACAGAATGCTGTAAAAAAGTAGTTAAATGGGGTTATATTCCATTTTTGAAATGAACTTTAAGCAAATCTCAATCCTTTTTTACTTTAAATTCATCATCTATAAAATAAGGGGTAAACTAGATTATCTTTAAGGATATTTCTAGCTTTGAAACTTTATGGTTCTATAAATTTTAGACAATACCATTATCTAGTGGCTATGTAACTAAATTGAAAGCTCATCATTTTGAAGAAATAAATAATTCTCTGAGTGCTAAATCTGAAGGAACTAACTTCATTAAATGATAGCAAATGCCACTTAACTTTTTTTAGGTTAAGTATTAAATGCAGATTTTTCTAAGTGCCATTTTATTTTGCCATTATATACTCTATATTAGTATAAAATATTGGCAACTAGAACATTGTTTATGAAATATTGGTATCACACAGGTTAACGATTGAAATTTATTTATAGTAAAGATGGCCTGAAGATCTCCATAATGATTAAGAAAAACATTACATTGCAAATATGCAGAAGTGACTTTATTCCAAGTTAACTTTCTTTGTAGAGAGAAGAAAGCATGACAGAAATATATTTTTTTCAATCTCAATCAAGTAAAATTATCTATAATATTTTTGAATTAAATTTCATATTTATATTATTATACAATTACAAAATATCAGAATTTTAGAGAAAGAAGGAACATCAGAGGTGGTCAAATAAAACCCCCCATGCAGTTCTCAAATTATTAATTCCCTCAACAATATGTTTTGAATGATTTTATACAAAACTCTGTTTCTCATTTTCTACAACCCTAAGTGTTAGGCAAATTTCCTTATATTGAGCTAAAACTTACTACCTTCTAAAATTTGTTAACCTACCAATTAAGGAAAGCCAAAGTTATGGGGCAATCTAATTCTAAAATTAAGGAACCAAAGCAGAGAATTAACTGCCATCAGAAATTTAAGATTAGTACATATTAATTTCAAGCTGATATAATTTTTTAAGACACATCTAACATACATTACAATGAAAAGTGATATTTAGAATAATGAACCTGAGACACTGTAAATTCCTCTATCAACAAAACAGGATTTTAACTACTATAGAAATATAGACTAACACAGTTTTAAATGGTTTTCAGAAGCAAATGTGGGAAAAACTGAGTATGCTATTGTTGTTGTTTATTGTTAGCCATATCTTAAATACAGTGTTCTGGTTTCTAAACATTATAGTTAATGATGGTAATACTGAATTTAGATCATGACAGAAACATGCATTGAATTACTTTGTACAGAATATTTCATACAAGGCTTTTTGATCATTACAATGGTCTCCATGAGTTAATAAATAGAGGACATTTTTTCCCTTCATGCAACATGGTACTTATAACATGTACAAATACTTACTGATTCATCATAACTAGGGATTTTTTTTTCCAAAAAATGGCTGAAATATTCTAATATCAGGCACTTCCAAGGGTGGAGCCAAGATGATGAAATAGAGTCAGGAAGCTGCTCAAGCTCTTCTAGTTTCCCTTGAAAATCACATGAAACCAAGCCTCTGAAGTCTGTCAAAATGTAATCACTCTCCAGCTAAAGATAGACTGGAAAAACTTCAAGAAAGGTTATTCTCACTGAGGTGAAAAGCCCAGCTCATTCAGATTCTAGTAAAACCAGCAATTGGTCTTAATGCCAGGCAACTGAGACCTTCAGTCCTGACTGAGTAGAGGAGCAGATCAGTCAGACACCTATAGTCCTAGCTCAGAAGGCAAACTTTGGGAAACCAGGCTGCTTCCTGAAAAGATAAGGCAAAGCTGTGCCTTGTAAACAGAATAGGACTTTGTTCAAAGCCAAAGGACAGAGTTGCACAGGAAATACAGGAAAGTGCTCCTGTAACCCCAGGAGCAGAGCTTAAACATAAAAGTAAAAAAAAAAAAAAAAAAAAAAAAAAAAAAAGGAAATACTAAAAAAAAAAAAATGCTAAAAGAAAATGAGCAACAAACAGAAAAGAACGTTGACCATAGAAAGCTCCTCTGGTGACAGGACAGACCAAAACATGAACTCAGACAATGATAGAATGTTCCCAGGGGAAATCTCAAACAGTGACATAAAATGGTCTGAAGTCCAAAAAGGCTTCTTGGAAGTGCCCATAAAAGACTTTAAAAAGCAATTAAGAGGGGCAGAAGAAAAGATGATAAAAGAAAAGCTTGGAAAAGGAAGGAAAAAAATAGCTGAAGGAAAAAAAAAACTCTTTAAAAAATATAATTGACAAATGCAAAAAAAAAAAATCACTGAAAAAAACAATACCGTCATAAGTAGAATTAATCAAATGGAAAGAGAGAAAAACATCATATTAAAAAGCAGAATAGGACAAATTGAAATTAATGACTCTATGAGACAGCCAGAATCAGAAAAACAAATTAAAAGAATGAAAAAAATGGAAAGAAATGTGAAATACCCTATTGGAAAAATGCTGACGTGGAAAAAAGCTCCAGAAGAGATAATGTAGAAATTATTGGTCTACCTGAGGGCCATGACAAAAAAAAAAAAAAAAAAAAAAAAAAGATCCTAGCTAGCATTCTTCAATATTCTAGAAATAGTGGGCAATACTCATTGAAATAATCTATGTAGATCCTTCAGAAAGGAATTCTATAAGAAAAACCCCAAGGAACACTAGCAAAACATCAGAACTAAAATCTCAAGGAAAAAATTATTGCAATCTATCAGACAAAAACCAGTTTAAATATCAAGGAGTAATAGTCAAAATTACCAGGATCTGAAAGCATCTATAATAATGGATTAGAAAGCCTGGACTTCCATATTCTGGAAAGCAAAATAAATTACAAGAAAAAATTAACTACAGTGAGACTAAGCATTATCTTTCATAGGAGGTAATAAAGCTTAAGTGAAGTAAGAAACTTTCAACCATTTCTACTGAAAAAACAGAACTAAAAAGAAAAAAAAATCTACTAACATAAGAGTGAAGAAAAGTAAAAAGAGGGAAAATATGTTACTTAAAGGTTAAACTGTTTACATCATTAGATGGAAAAATAATATCTGTATCTTTTGAGAACTGTCAGTGGGCCATACAGAGGGGAACGTCACATGGAAAGAAGGTATGATTGGAAATGGGCTTTTATGTGGTGATATCAAAGAAAAAGACATTAAGTGGTGGAAAATAGTCTATACTGGAAAAAAAAAGGAGAGGAGGGGCATAATGGGACAACTAGATCACAGGAAGAGGCACAAAAGACTTGGTATAATCCAGGGAAAGAAGGGGGATGAACACTGTCTGAAGCTTTATTTCATCAAGTTTGACTCTAAGAGGTAATAACTTAATCATTCAGTTGGGTATTGGAATTTATCTAATCCTAAAAAGAAGTAGGAGGAAAAAGAGGAAAGAAAATGGAGAGCAGAATAAAAGAAAGAGCAGAAACACTAGACGAAAAGGTAAGAGAAGAGGGTTAGGGATGATAGAAGATAAGATAGTGGATGAGGTAGGTCAAAAACAAACACTACTGCAGACAGGATGGAAAGAGAGAACAAATACACAGGGGAGAAAATAGAATAAGTAATCAAAACTATGAATGTGAATGGGATGAACTCTCCTGTAAAATGGAAACGAATTGCACAGTGCATTAAAAAAACAGAATTCTACAATATATTGTTTACAAGAAACATATTTGACACAAAAAGACACATATACAGTAAAAGTAAAAGTCTAGAACATAATTTGTTATTCAGCTGAAGTACAAAAAGCAGGAGCAACAATTTTGATCTCAAATAAAACAAAAGTAAAAATAGATCTTATTAAAAGGGATAAAAGAAAAAAAGTGCATCTTGATAAAGCATACTGTAAACAATGAAGTAGTAATGATCCTAAATGTATATGCACCAAGTGGTAGAACAACCAAATTCCTATAGATTTTAAAGCCTTTATAAGAAGAAATAGACAGAAAAAACTGTAGTAGTGAGGAAGCTCAAGCTTCCCCTTTCAGGATCAGACAAATCTAACTATAAAATAAAAAAGAAAAAAAAAACTAGGAAGGTTGATAGAATCCTAGAGAACCTATATATGATAAACCTCTGAAGAAAATTAAACAAAATAGATAAACTTTTGGTTAATCTAATTAAGAAAAAAGGAAAGAAAAAAATCACCAGCATCAAAAATGAAAAGGGTAAATTTACCATCAATGCAAAAGAAATTAAAACAATAATTAGGAGTTATTTTGACCAATTGTATGGCTGAAAAATTCACAATCAAACCCAAATGGATGAATGTTTACAAAAAATAAAAATATAAATTGCCCAGGTAACAGAAGAGGAAACAAATTATTTAATAGTCACATTTTAGAAAAAAAAATGAACATGCCATCAGTGAATGCCTTAAAAAAACAACAAACAAACAAACAAATAAACAAACAAACAAAAAAAAACCTCCAGAGTCAGATAGATTCGTGAGTGAATTCTACCAAACATTTAAAGAACAATTAAGTTCAATTCTATGTAAACTATTTGAAAAAATAGTTATAAAGGAATCCTGACAAATTCCTTCTATGATACAAATATGACATGGATACCCAAACCAAGAAGAGCTAAAACAGAAAAAAAAAATCAGAGACCAATCTCCCTAATGAATATTGAGGCAAATATTTTATTTATTTAACTGAGGCAATTGGAGTTAAGTGACTTGCTCAGGATCATATGGCTAGGAAATATTCAAGTGTCTGAGACCAAATTTGAACCCAGGTTCTCCTGACTTTAGGGTTGGTACTCTATCCACTGTGCCACCTAGCTTCCCCAGAGGCAAATATTTTAAATAAAATATTAGCAAAGTTATTACAGTAATTTATCAGCCAGATAATACATTATAACCAAGAGGGATTTATTCTAGGAATGCAGAGCTAGTTCAATATCAAGAAAACTATTACCCTAATAGACCATATCAGTAACAAAACCAAAACAAAACATATGATAATGTCAAATGATGCAGAAAAAACTTTTGACAAAATACAGCACCCATTCCTATTAAAAACACTAGAGAGCATGGGAATAAAAAGAGCTTTCCTTAAAATAATAAGCAGTATCTAAGTAAAGTGGACAGGAAGCATATTTGTAATGAAGAAAAGCTGGATGCATGCCTAGTAAGATCAGAAGTAAAACAAAGATGCCCATTATCAGTACTATTATTCAACATTGTACTAGAAATGTTGGCTTTAGCAATAAGAAAGGAAAAAGCAATTAAAGGAATTGGAATGGACAATGAAGAAATAAAACTATAATTCTTTGCAGATGACATGATTATATACTTAGAGAATTCTAGAAAATTATTGAAAAATCCACTGGAAAAAATTCACAGCTTTAGCAAAATTGCAGATATAGAATAAATCCACACAAATCATCAGTATTTCTATATATTACTGACAAAGCCCATCAGCAAGTGATAGAAAAAGGAATTTCATTTGAAATAATTATATACAATATAAAACATTTGGGGATCTACCTGCAAGGATAAACCCATGAACTACAAGAACACAATTATAAAACACTTCTCACACAAATAAAGTGATATAAAAATTGGCAAAATATCAATTTTTCCTAGGTAGGCTGAGCTATTATAATAAAAATGACAATTCTGTCGAGATTGGTCTATTTGTTCAGTGGTATAGCAATAAAACTGCCAAAAATTTATTTTATAGAACTAGAAAAATAATAACAAAATTCATCTGAAAGAACAAATGATCAAGAAGATGAAGGGAATTAATGAAAAAAAAATACAAGGATTGTGGCTTAGCAGTACCAAACTTAAAACTATATTATAAAGCAGCAGTCATAAAAACCATTTGATACTAAGAAATAAAGTGATGAATCAGTTTAATAGTCAAAATACACATAACACAATAATCAAGGTCTATAGTAATCTACTATTTGATAAAGTCCCAAACTCCAGCTTCTGGAATAAGAACTCAGTAATTTACAAGAATTTCTGGGGAAACTGGAAATAATAAGCCAGAAACTTGGCACTACATCTCACACCCCATATCAAAATAAGATCAACATGGGTACAAGATTTTGGCATTAAGGATGATACCATACACAAATTAGGAGAGATAATTTATCAGATCTTTGAGAAGAGAAGAATTAATAACCAAAGAAATACTAGAGAAGATTATGAAATGCAAGATGACAACTTTGATTACATTAAATGAAAGCTTTTTTCCACAAACAAAACCAATAGAAACAAGATTAGAAGGAACATACAAAGCTGGGGAAAAAAATTTACTGTCAGTGTTTCTGATAAAGGTCTTATTTCTAAAATATATGAAGAACTGTTTTCATTCCCTAATTGATAAATGGTAAAAAGATATGAACAGACAATTTTGAGATGATGAAATTAAATGCATATATAGTCATATTTAAAAGTTCTCTAAATCATTATTGATTAGAAAAATGCAAATTAAAACAACTCTGAGGTACTGAATCACACCTCCAATTGGCTCAGATGACAGGAAAAGTAATGACAAATGTTGGAGGGGATGTGGGGAAACTGGGACATTAATGCATTGTTGGTGAAGTTGTGAACCCTTCTGGAGAGCAATCTAGAACTCTAGATTGCACAATCTAGAGCACAATGAGCTATAAAACTGCATAACTTTGACCCAGAAGTATGATTACTGGGACTTTATCCCAAGGAAATCATAATGGAGGGAAAGGACCTATGTATCAAAAAATATTTGTAGCAGCTCTTTTTTCATTAGCAATGAATTTGAAAATGAGTAGATGCACATCAAATCAGGAAATAGCTGAAGAAGTTGTCATATATAAAAACAGTGAAATGTTATTCTTCTATGAAAATGTTTTATAAAAAAGGCCTGGGAAAATTTACATAAACTGATGTTGGATGAAACACGTAAAACCAGAATACATTGTACACATAACAGCAAGAATGGGCAATGATCAAATAGAAAAAATTTCGTTCTCAGTGGTTCAGTCATTCAAAGCAATCCCTATAGACTTTGGACAGAAAATGCCATCTGCATCTAGAAAAAGAACTATGGAAACTGAATGTAAATCAGCATATGCTTTTTCACTTCTTTTTTCTCTCTCCCATGGTTTTTCCCTTTGGATCTGAATTTTATCTCCAAACATGATTCATAAAGCAATGTGTATTAAAACAAATAAATTAAAAAAAGAAAAAATAGTCAAAAAAGAGAAATATTTTAATATATGGTTTCTATGTGTACATATATATGCATATATGTTCTACATATCATATAATATAGAATATGATTAAAATATAAAATATACATGAAGAAAGATAGATACAGAAAGAGAGAGAAGGAGAGAGAGGGAAAGAAAGAGAGAAACCCTTACACTGAAACTTATGGAATAAAGATGTCTTTTTTGACTATGGGTCTATAATACCCTTCTGAGAACATTCTATGTTAATGTAAAAATTATTTTATAGCATGAATTAAGTAGAACTGAGAAGTCATCTGCTCTAACCTCCTCATTTTAATGTTTGAGGAAACTGAGTCTGACAGAGTTTATATGGCTTGTTCAAAGTAACATAGGAAGTTAATAATAGAGCCAGGATTCAAACTCACAGCCTATGATTTCCAGTTTACTTCTTTTCCCACTGTTATATAATTAAAGACTTTGAGTGCTTTTTCATTAGACATAAAGCAGATTTATAATTACAGTTCAAATATATGCATAATGCTATTTTTAGTCTAGTTTAGCTACATTTATTAGAATCAACTTTCTGGATGTCTCTATTGAAAATCAAAAGTAAGAGATATTTAAGAGGCTATTATTTTCACATGTGCAAAGAAATTATAAAAATTAAAAGTCCACTGTGGAAATTAGAACTAGGTACAAATATGTTTGAACTATGGTAATTAAACAAATGATAGGCATCAATTAAACTGATAGTGACATGAAGTACAAAATAATGCCCTATGATAATTTTCAGCACTGTTGGTTTATAACTCTTCTGTGTATCTATTATAGCAAACAAGGAATTTCCAAGTGTGTAATTCTTAAAAAACAGCTTAGGCAGGACTCCAGGAAGTGAGTTGAGCAGATTTTAATGAATTGTAAAACAGAACTCCTGCTGTAACTAATTTGTAGTTAAGAATCCTTTTGCAAAACAACAACAACAACAACAACAACAACAACAACAAATCTCTTCCTTCATTTGCACTGAAATTCCTCCTGAGAAATCAGGGGCAACCAAATTTCACAAATTTCAATAAAGAGAAATGTTAGTGAATTGTTGAAACATATTTCAAATAACCATGTCTACCAAGTTATAAACTTGGGAAAGAATAACCCAATAAAACACATTTCTACCAAACAATTGTAGTGTTATATCTTTATTTGACAGATAGAGCTGACAATTTGGATTGGGATGATTTATTGGTTCCAGAGTTTATAATGCTGGGGTTTGGAAGAGGTGGCACTAACGACTTTGTCATTCCCAGAATTACCAACAAAAAAAAAAGATAACTAATTTGAAATTATTCATAATAAATGTTTTACGTTAGAAATCAATTACAGGAATTCAGAAACCATACATTTACTGAGACAGTATAATTAAAAAAAAAAGTACTGGATTTTAAGTCAGATGCCTTTTCTAAAAAAAATTGAATTCTTAAACTTACTCCTTGTGTTAATTTGGAAAAGTCACCTAGCCTCTCTGAGATTAAATTTGGTCTTCCATTTTTTTTTTAAAGGAAGGGCTATGCTAAGATGACCTGGACAAGTTTCCTTCTAGGTTTTTGATTCTGGGATACTCTGGAAAGAATAAAATTAGAAACAGAAGCAGAAGGTTTAAATTTTCATCCTATTACTTATAACCTATGGGAAGATAGATAGATCATCTATTCAGTCTTCTCCAAATATTGATGCAGAATTATATACATAAAATGCCTAGAATGATTTTTATCCTCCTTGCAATTTTTTGGAATCCTTAGGACCAGGAATATGTTAGAGTCAGCAGTAACAATTTTCATTATGAGCATTACATCTTAGAAATCATCAAATGCTGCATATCATGATTTGATTTTTTTTTTATTGTTAAGGTTTAATAAAGGGTTGGGGAAATAATAATATAGATTATTATTTTTTTGCATGAACATATTATATATGTTTGTTTGTTTGTTTTTCTTTTTTTGTGAGGAGAGCTAGATGTTAAACCTGTTGTTTGAGTGCTACCTCCTATGCAAGGCTATTATTTTTAGTGTTCTTCACTTGGATTTGAAATTGTTTTTTATTAGTTTATATTCTCTTGTCTTGTTACATGTTGACAATCTCCTTTTCACTCCTCCTTTGATGTAACCTCCTTGAAACTACTGTGTTTTCCCGATAATAAGACACTGTCTTATTAAATTTTTTTTGGACAGAAAAACATCAGAGGGCTTATTTTAATGAACATTGACAGCAATTTAAATAAACAGGTAAATGTGAACAAAAAAAAAAGTACCTTTATTCAATAATGATCATGTCATCTTCTTCAACAACATCGCCATAAGTGTCCATACCCTGAATTCTGTCCTGGATGTCTTGCGCCTCTATTTCCTTCACAAGAAGTGGACCCAATCTGTCATGTCCAGCAACATAGCTCTCTTTAAATGAACATGTCTTGTCTAGGTAACCTGCTTGTAGTGCCTTGGCGACACAGCTGTCAGTAATTTTATCCCATGATTTCTTCACCCAAGTCACGACTTCTTGCAGACAGGGCTTCACAAAGTTTCCACACTGATTTCTTTCCATTCTATTTTCAATGTAGTCATTGACTTCCATGTGTAAATGGTGCTTGAATGGCTTGTTTATTGCAATATCAAGGGTCTGGAGATAGGCAGTCATTCCTGCAGGAATCATTACTTGATCTATTCTTTTCACTGCAAAGACATTCTTCATTTCTTTAGCGGGGTGAGTGCTGGCTGAATCCCAGATTATCAGACCTCTTTGGTTACCTCGAATAACAAGTGGCAGCATTAAATCAACCCACTTTCTTATAGTGGCTTGTGTACACCAGGCTTTTTTGGTTTCAAGAACGTAAATGCCTGATACACCTTCAATCTTATCTTTCTTGACTTTACTGATGATTAGAGGTGTGGCTTTCTTTCCATCCAAATGTATTGCCAAAACACAGGTGACCTGTGCACTTTCACAGCCAGTGGTGGGAATGTAGATTGACGTTGCACCCCTGTGATGAATTGTTGTTTGAGATCCTTGTCCCATAAACACTGCAGTTTCATCCATAGCAATCATTTTGCAGGTTTGGTACTTGGAAATGTCAATCCTATCAATAAAGGACTTGAATGCAAGTGCATGTTTAATAACTTCAGCATCTTCCAGCTTAAACAGTGTTGTTGATCTTCTTAGGGACAGTTCATACCATTGAAGGAAACCGTCCAACCAGTGTTGTGATGCTTTGAATCCTTCTGAGACCATTTCAAACTCTGGTGCCATTGAAAGGGCAAATGCCTTGAATATCAGCCCTGCGCACAACCAAGGCCTTTGCTCTCCTGTCAGCAATCCATTCACCAATGAGGATCTCCAAGTCAGGATATAAGGGTTGCCAACCTGATCCAGACCTGTGCTTTTTCCCTTTTCCCTCATCCACCTGTTGATTGAGGTCATTATAATCTGCTTTCCATTTTCTGACCATTCGAAGATCCAAAAGTTTTTCTTTTCAGAAAACTGCAAGATTCTTGCCATGTGACTCCTCTATAATTGCTTTCGTGTACTCAACAGTATAGTTCTTCCTTTTTGTACTCATGTCTGGGGGTCAAAACAGACAGAGTAATAAAATTATGACCATCAGTCCTTCTTTTCACTCCATCATGCCCCTCAATAATGTTTTAACCCCATCATGCTCTCCTTCTATCCTCCATGATGCCCCCTGAGTTTTTCTTTTATCCTCCATCATGCCCCTTTTATCCTCCATCATGCCCCCTTACTCCCGCTTACATACTGGGTTTTTATGTTGTCCTGCCTCAGCTCTCCTCCACAGCACTGCTCTCAATGGAGACAGCAAGCAAATCACTGGGGAAGAACAGGATGATGCGCTCACTGCAGCTCTGATTGGATGCAGCTCAGAGCGTGCAGTGCAATTCACCCGGGGCGGAGGGGGGTGGAATGAGGGGGAGGAGATGGTGTATACAGAGGGTACCGTAATGTTGCATGTAGTGCAGAGGATCACCTTCACTACAGTATCAATCTCAATAGGGCTTATTTTCAGGGGAGGGCTTATTTTAGAGGAATCTTACACAGTAAGGGGAGGGCTTATTTTTGGGATAGGTCTTATTATCGGGGAAACACATTTTATTCTTTTTTGTTTTCAGTGCTAAGCAGATCACCTACTTTTGCATCAAATTTAATAGCTTCCATGCCATCTGTACCAACTTTCATTGCCACAAACTATAATTTTGATAGCTGATCATTTTATAGAATCTTTGACTTGAAAAAAGTCATTTAGTCCAACAGATGACTGAATAAGAATATATTCTAAAGCATATCTGCCAATAGGCCATCCACCCTGTATATAAAGACTTCTTAGGAGAGGGAGCTCCCTGTATCCCAGGAAGCTTATTATACTATTGGATACCTCCACTGATTAATAATAATAATAATTTCTAATAAATTGTGGAATTTAGAGATAGTTTTCTTCACTTTGATGGCAACTAAACCTGTCTCACTAAAACTTCTACCCAGTTTCTTTTCTTTTCTTTCTTTCTTTCTTTCTTTTTTTTTTTCTGGCCAAGTTTTTCTTCTGCTTGACAGTCTTTTAAATATTTATAGTTCTTTTGTCTTCCCATATGTTCACCCCTCCTTTTCCCTCTCTTTTCTAGGCCAAACAGTTCAAATTTTTTCAGCCAACTCTTCTATGGCATGAACTAGAGACTTTTGGCCATGCTGTTCATCCTTCTTTGTATCATATGTAACTTATCAATATCCCTTCTAAAATATGGTTCCTAAAAATTAACAAACTTTTAAAAATGTATTTATTTATTTATTATTACTGAGGCATTTGGGGTTAAGTAACTTGTCTGAGGTCACATGACTAGGGACTATTAAGTGTCTGAGGTCAGATTTGAAATCAGGTCCTCCTGACTTCAGGGCTAGCATTCTATTCACTGAACCATTTAGCTGCCCCACCAAACTATTCTTGATGTCATCTAACAACATTAGAGAACTTCCAAGTGATCCTTCTCTTTTTTCACAATTGACCTCCTCCCACAAACATTTACTCATTTGTCAAAATTAATCTAGTGCCATACTCCACCTTTTTTCTTCACTTGCATAGTCACTAGACATAGTTCATCCACCTTTCAGCTATATTAATGCACTTATCTCTTATTTTTTGCTTTTTTTTGCTCTCCTCCTCAATCTCCTATGCATTCTCTATTAAAATAATATTCACAAGACATAAGTTGGACATTAATCAAAGTTCTTTAGTGACTTCCTATTTCCCTCATGATGAAGTGAGTTTTCATTTTAGCATTTAAATCTCCTCACAATCTTGTTCTAACCTGTTTTTCCCAGACATTTAATATGACTCCCTTTTTAAAGGGAAAAAAAATGCCTGTTATTACATAAACTACTTTGAAATTGATTCTCCCATCTTACTTCCTTTATGCAAATGATCCCATATGTGTGGAATGCACTCTTTCTGAGTTCCTATCTCTTTGAGTCCCTGATTTCCTTTGAAGCTTAGGTGTCATCTTCTATATGAAATCTTTTCTGATCTACCTCTTCCAATTTTAATACTTTATCCCTTCTCATGCTGCACTTTGTATATATTTTATACCAGGTAATTTTAAAAACTATAACACAACAAAATTACAAAATATTTTTTCTAATTGATTTACTAATAGTACTAGAGTAACATGGTTTTATTTTGAATATTAAGTCAGATCACTTTGGAAATGTTGGAGAGGACAAATCATACTGCCAAACAAAACTGGGTGGAGATTTCTCACTATCAATTCACTGTTGCTGAATCTATTTTACAACTAAGTATAGTTCCATATTATTCAGCGTTCTCACACCATGTGCAATTGAACCATCTTGAAAAGAGAAGTTTTTATATTAGATTTGAATCTGACCCATGAGCTATTGTTGACATAGCATTTCTATTATTGCTCTCATCCCACCCTCCCACACATGGAAACAATCTGCCACTTGCTATTTCTCTATGAGGAAAGTGTTATCACTGGTACTTCTGATCTTCCTAGGTTTGCAATTGTCACCCACATGCCAGGAGTCACTTCAAGAAAACACTAGAACCCAGTTACTGTAACCTAGAAATATTGAACCAATATTTTTCCACTTCCAGAGCAAGTCTTGGAAGTAAATTAGGCATCCATCACTCTCACAAGATCATATCAATGGAATGATAAGATCATACAGTTTAGAGCTAAAGAAATCAATGACCATAGAGATCATTGAAGTTATTACCCCATTATTTTTATGAATGAGGAAAATGAAATTTAAAAAGCCTCAGGGATTTATCCATGAGGCACATAGGTAGGAACTAACAGAACCTAAACTCATACTCAATATCCTTTATAAAATGCTATAGTTGCTTCTTGAGTTAGTCTTCTCCTTTGCTTTTTACATTAAGATAATGATCAAATCCTTTAAATTCTTTTTGGAAATTCAAATTCTACATAAGGTTGCTTAAGCTGAACTCTGCTCTCTGACTTTTTATACAGATGAGTCTATGTTCTGAGCATAAACAAAATCTGTAGATAATTATCTCTGCATGTTGATTTTATTTTTTTTGCTTTGTTTTTTAGGACAGGGTGCCTCATTATTACACAGTGAAAACAGAGGACTTAATCAAAGATATTGGAACTTTTATAATTCTATTTAATATTTTCTGTCTCATACAATAAGTCCTCATGAACACCATAAGGAAAGGAATTCTGTTATTATATGCATTTATAAAATTAAATTTTAAAAATTGACAATGGAAATCTTGTAATTTGGTTATAGAATTGCTTAAGTATCTCCATAAAGCAGAATGCCCTAAGATGTGTGAGAGAAAGACATAAAGATAGACTGCTGAATCATACTGACAACCGACACAGATTTAATTTTGGGTGCTCCTGGCATACTTGAGGAGAAACATGATCCTTCTGCTGGGTTTGTAGTCAGGCATCTCTCACGACATGTATTTTGGGGAAAATCAGGAATTAGAACAAATCTACTTGTGCTTAGGAAAATTCAGAAATTATTGAAATTCTCATATCAGTTAAACTTCATGCAGGTATGAAAATGTCATATGCAAATCATCCAGGCAGAGCAGTAAAATTGATTCTGCAATGAAACTTTGGAATGGCCATGGGATTCATACAATTTCCAATTTACTTTCCTGAGGATATGGATTGTGAGAATTAAGAGAACTCTGATAAGTAATTTAATATATGCTGCTGTCTCTACGCAAGAGCTTAAGGCTTCTATCTGTTTTTCCAATACTTAAAGATTTTGGTGGCTTCTGAATTGTCCTACTCCTCAGTAATCTATTTCATAGACACATATAGCTCCTTTCTGTTAATTGCCTATTGTGCTTTTCTTGGGTTTTGTTTATATAAATAAATGCATAAAAAATAGTGAAAATAGCAATAACAACACCTGGTAATTTTCAATCATTTCACAGTTTACAAAATAACTTCACATTTATGATTTTATTTCATCTGTGAATCAGTAGCCCTATCAGATAACTAGGATATGTAAGCCAGATTTGTTGATCAATCCAATAATTAGTTTGAATTTATTATGCACCTGCTTTGTTTCAGGCAAAATATTAGGATACAAAGACAAGAATGCAACAGATTCTGCCCTGAAAGAACTTAAATTTTTTGAGTGAAATGCATGTGTGTTTGTGTATGTGTGTGTGTTTTTACTTATACAGAGTAAATACAATTAGTATCAAATAATTTCAAAAGGGTAGTATTAGTAGAACTAGCAGGATAGGAAATAACTTTTTGAGAAATTTCTCTTTAAATTTATCTTTAAATCACAAGGAAGTCTAGAACTTTAAGAAGTAAAGGTGCATTTCAAACACAAAGAACATTTTATGTGAAGGCTAATAGGATAGATATTGTGTAAAAAGATCAAGTAGGGAAGTTTGTTGGACCAAATAGTTTAAGCTAGGTGGACAAAAATGATAAAAGAACTTAAGTGACTTCCTCAGGACTAATAGTCATCTTCGACAAATTGTGAATAACTGGAAATATTCACTGTTATTAACTAGAAAAATATCGATGAGTTTCTTGACTACAAGGTGCCCTTTGAGGAGGTATGGTAGAAAAGTGAGAAAAGTATGCAAGTATTATAGCCAAGTGAGAAATGAGATGTTCTCAGTCTCTCCTTAAATGGAGGTTGTGAGATAATGTCTTCATCCTTTAAAAGGGACAGAGATTAATGATGACATCGAGTGTCAAAAGTAATGGGATTCTAGAGAATTGTATGGTTTTCCCAATAATGAATTTCTTAGTTCATTGATGCTTAATAATTTATCCATGAACCTTGTTAAGAACACTTGATCAGGGGATGCGGGAAAACTGGGACACTATTGCATTGTTGGTGGAGTTGTGAACGAATCCAACCATTCTGGAGAGCAATCTGGAATTATGCCCAAAAAATTATCAAATTGTGCATACCCTTTGATCCAGCAGTGTTTCTATTGGGCTTATATCCCAAAGAAATACTAAAGAAGGGAAAGGGACCTGTATGTGCCAAAATGTTTGTAGCAGCCCTGTTTGTAGTGGCTAGAAACTGGAAAATGAATGGATGCCCATCAATTGGAGAATGGCTGGGTAAATTATGGTATATGAATGTTATGGAATATTATTGTTCTGTAAGAAATGACCAGCAGGATGAATACAGAGAGGACTGGCGAGACTTACATGAACTGAGGCTAAGTGAAATGAGCAGAACCAGGAGATCATTATACACTTCGACAACGATATTGTATGAGGACATATTTTGATGGAAGGGGATTTCTTTGACAAAGAGACCTGAGTTTCAATTGATAAATGACGGACAAAAGCAGCTACACCCAAAGAAAGAACACTGGGAAACGAATGTGAACTATCTGCATTTTTGTTTTTCTTCCCGGGTTATTTATACCTTCTGAATCCAATTCTCCCTATGCAACAAGAGAACTGTTCGGTTCTGCAAACATATATTGTATCTAGGATATACTGCAACATATCCAACATATAAAGGACTGCTTGCCATCTAGGGGAGGGGGTGGAGGGAGGGAGGGAAAAAAAATTGGAACAGAAACGAGTGTCAATATAAAGTAATTATTAAATAAAAAATTAAAAAAAAAAAAAGAACACTTGATCTTAGTTGGAGTAAACATGCTAAAATTCTCCCTAGATATTTACTTATGACTTCATATATTGGAATGTTTTGTCTAAGATAACCCAGCAAAACATTTGCAGGAACTAAGCCAGATCCTAATGTAAATGAACAATATTTAAGACTTTCTTCCACTGAAGTCCTAGGTTCAAGACAGATAATTTTTTGCATTTATAGTCTACATATATGGTAGACATACACATTAATTTAGAGTTAGAGGCCACCTTAAAAGCTTTTTAGTCCAACTGACCTTGAGTGATGAAATGACTTGGCCAAAACCAGGTAGAAAGTGGTATTCAATATTCAAATGTAGGTCATTTGACACTAAATCTGGTAGTTTAACGCATTTCTTTTCTTTTGGGGTGCTTCAACCAGCCAGCTAGTTGAGTAGAGCCCATCAGCATTTAGTCTATTTCTGAACCCATTTTTGAATACTAGCAGGATCAGTGTGGTTTCTCTCATTCTTTAAGAAAAGGATTTCCTTTTAAATAAGGTTTTCCATTTAGTTCCAGTCTAGGTCTAGACCATTTGACATTTCCTCAACTTAGGTGATAAGCACAAAAATTCTGAATCCCATAAGTCTGTATATATTAAGCCATTTATCCTCCTTTAGAGGAGGTATTAAAAATAGAATTAAAAATCTAGAATTTAAAAGGATCTCAGAGACCATTTAGTCCAAATGCCTAATTTTATAGAACAAGAAACTAATACCTGAGGGATTTAAGTGAAAAATGTGCATAAAGAAACCTTTTTGATCAGTTATCAACTAGTTTGATGTTAGTTCATGAGAGTATAAATATCATTATTTCAAGTTCACAAATGGGTCCACTGAGGCTCAAAGAGGTTAAATGGCATGCCTATGATGCCTATCTTATGACTGCCCTAGAATCAGAGAAAGAGTGTTATAATATAACATAACAAATACTCTTTTGTCTGAAGTCTGTTTTTGCACATAGTTTCATTTTTTTTATTTTGGTTTGGGTTTTTGTTTTGTATGCATGCAGAGACAATTCTTATTCTTGAAAAACAAATATTCCTTCAGTGGAATTTTTGAAGCAATAGCATTGTTTCAAAATAATATTCTCGAAGATGTATTTTGTCAGAGAACATAGTTTTCAAGGGATTTCAAAATTATCTCAGCTGGGCAAAGGTTATAGATAGCTTCTCTGGATTTAATGCCGATTCATGATAGGAATTGGCTTAAAATTGACCACAAAGACATTCATTTGAAGGCTGAATGATAAATTTCAACAGAAACAGAAACAGAATCATTATTTCTCCCCTCCCTCAGCCCCAGCCTCTCTCTTAACTTTCCTATTTCTATCAAGGTCACAATCCTTTTTGTCACCCAGGTGATCTTCATTTCTTCACTCTCCTTCATCCATCATATCCATTGAATTGCTAAGAATTGTCAATTTTCCTTTCACAACATCTTTCATATCAGTCTACTTCTCTCTGTTCACATGGTTACCACTCTAGTTCAGGTCCTTTTTAAAGGTCACTTAGATTACTAAATTAGACTTCTAATTGGTCTTTGCAGCTAATCTCTCTTATCTCCAATTTATTCTCCCCATAATTTACAAAGTGATATTTCTAAAGTATGGTTCTGCTCCCAAACCTCCAAAGACTTTAAAAAAAATTGTTTCAAGATAAACTACTCTTGGGATTATAGAGTTAGAACTGAAGGAATTTTAGAATCATTTCACAAATTAGGGAACTGAAACAGGGAGAGAAATTAAGTAATTTCTAAGGTCACACAGTTAAGTCCCTAAAATTAGGGATTCAAACCTGGATTTTCTTTGAATCCAAGTTTAGCATTCTATCCACTAATGTTCCTCCTCCTACTTTAAAAAATATATTTCATATTTTTCTTTTATCTATGTCACCTCTAGAACACTTCAAAGACAAATGCTTACTTCTTTCTTTTTATAATGCTCAGGTAATAGTAGTTGCCCAATACATATTTATTGATAGAGTGATTTATATAGCACTTTACAATTTACAAAATGTTTACTTCAAAATGACCCTAAGATAGATTACAATAGAGTTTTCAATAACTTTTCTTAATGTGGACATATCCCTGCCTAGTTCTCTCAGTGAAATAGAATTATCTATGTTAATGGTATTCACTTACCATGGATTTCCAGCATTGTACTTTGTTTAATAACAGTTTGTGCAGGGGCTAGAATATTGGGTCTGAGTTCATATCAGCTTCAGACACTTGCCACCTGTGTGATCAAAGACAAGTTACTTAACTACTCTCTGCTTCAGTTTCTTTGCTTATAAAATAGAAAAAGAAAGTAAAATAATGCAAAACAGCATCTTCCTCACAAGTTCACTGTGAAGATCAAATGAGATAAATTTTCAAAGCACTTAGCAGAGTTCTTGGCCTATAGTAATTGCTTACTATACCATCCCTTTCTCATTCCTTTCTTCTCTTTCTGTTTCTTTTATTTTTCTTTTCTCCTTTTTACCTCCCTCTCTTTTCCCTTTCTTTTCCCTCTTTCCTTTTGTCTCTTCCTGCCTTTTTTCTTCCCTTCTTCTATCATTACCTTTTCCTTTCTTTCCTTCCTTCCTTCCTTTTCTTCTTAGTTAGAAGGGCAAAGTATGCCAGTTTCCTACTAAACCTAATTTATAATAATGAAAACTTTCTCAAATCAATTAACAACATTGTTTAAGTGTCTTTTGGGTCCTAAGATCAATGCTAGGTTTTGAGCAGTGGCTCTCAAAGTATATTCTAGAAAATCCTAGGGATCTCTAAAACCCCTTTAGAGAGTTTACAAATTCAAAAATAGTTTTTTTCCCAATATGGCAAATGTATATAAATATAACCCAGATAAACAAAAATGCTTTGGAGAGTTCCTCAATAATTTTTAATAGGATAAAGATACTGAAAACAAAAGTTTGAGAACCACTGGTTTTGGGTGTTGGAATCCTTACTAACTGCTAACTAATTAGAGTTGATCTAATCTTACGAGAAGATGTTTTGGGCAGAACCTGAAACAAGGTACTAAATAGAACTAATTAATACAAGGCTTGTGTTTACACATTTACTCATTGGAGTTCAATGAGTTCACACTTCCCTTGAAGCTCTTTGGGCCAGAGAGCACTAGCATAAATAGAGCTTCAATGGGCCAGTCAAGGAAGTTCTTCAGAGTGAAGAAGCTACAAGTCGAGATTTCACCGGAATGACATGAAGAGTGGAGCTGGCTGGAGGCTGAAGAAAGCAGAGGCAGAGGCTGAAGGACCAGACCTTTGGATTTGGCGACATTCGGAGAGAACTCTTGGAACCAAGCAGAGAGATAGGCCTCTAAGCTAACCGGGCTATATTGGAGATAATAAAAGATCTGAACTTTTATCACCTGGCTGCGATTTGAGAAGAAAAAGCTCACCACATTTGGGAATACAAAAAAACACACCTGATACTCAAGGACCTTGTATGTAATCTGGAAAAGCAAGATATGCATAAAGAAGTAAATTCAGAAAAAAATATTAAGTAGTTCATGGGAGAGAAGAGCAGTAAAAGGGAGGGGAATGGGGACAAGAATATCCTTATGTAAAAAAGAAATGGCAAATCACCTAAGCTAAGAAAGTTAGGAGAGAGGCAGAAGTATAGAAGAAGAGCTTTCTGGACATAGAGGAGAAGAAATGCAAAAACATGGAGGTGGAATATCCTTAATAGGAGAAATCAAGAAGCCTGGAATTACTAAGGACTGAATATAATGTTCATGAAAAAAAAAGTAATTTAAAATCAGTCTTTAAAAAACAAGTTAAAAACATACTATGAAGGATTTTAAATGCCATGTGAAAGATGTTTTGTTTTATCCAATATGTATTAGGGAGTTTCTGAAACTTCTTAGCAAGTGAGTCATGTGGTCAGATTTTTGCTTTGCGAACTGCAATTTGGTTACTATAAAAATGTATAAATTAATGCAATAGAGAGTGGAGACAGGGAAATCCATGTAGCTATGATATGAAAACTCTCTGAGATTCTGACTCTTTAATCTGGGATGTTTATGAATGTCCTACTCATAGAAGTGGTAATTTAAAAAAAATATTGTTATGCTCACAATGATTACCATAATCAATTAATGTTACTTGAATATCTATTAGATTAAAAGTCATCTTAGAAAACACAATAAAATTATGTAGTTTAGATTTTGTGAATTTTAGAATTTTTTCAGTTTAAATTTTTGTTAAGAATATTTAAATCCCTGAAGTCAGGAGGATCTGAGTACAAATTTGACCTCAGACACTTAATACTTCCTAGCTGTGTGACCCTGAGCAAGTCATTTAACCCCAATTGCCTCAGCAAAACTACAACAATAACAAAAAGAATATTTAAATGCATATGGGAGCAAGATTCATCTAAGGAAAAATTGTTAAAATCTTTGATTAGTACTGTGGGGAATAGATAAGGTGAAGAACTTACAGGAATGTATGAATTCTTTTTCTGTATTTTATTATTTCTGTGTCTCCCCTATGACCTGTATAATATGTGCAGGCTCATATCTACTTGAGCCTTGGCCAGCTACAAACATATTTACTTAACCTGAGCTGATATCATTTATTGGTATTTGGCATTTATCGATATTTAGTCTATTAGCTGGACAACTATCTGCTTGATTAAGCCTGAAGGCTTTTCTGTTTCCTAGAAATCAGGAAATTTCAGAGAAACAGAAACCTTCTATTCCAATCTCCCCAAATAGCAACAACCAATTAGATGCCTTCCCCTCTCCTTCTCAATGCTCTCTTACTTGTGATGTAATCTCTTGTATAAAAGCTATGCATCTTTACTACTTCTTTAGCCCTTCTTACCTTGAGCTTTCTCTTTCTTATCTCGCGATGGGACTGCTCACCCTCCGGAGGTTTTTAATAAACAACTTTTCTGCCTTCTACTGAGTGATTTCTGAGTAGTCATTTTGGGTAAGGGTCTTCTACATCCCTCACAGTACCAAACAAATACTCCTTACTATCCAGTACATGGTTTCCCCATCTTTCACCCTTTTAAACATGTATCAGCTACTTCAGGTGACCCTTGTTCAATGGCCTCACAGACAGCACTAAATGTATAACATCTTTCTGACCATACTTCCCTGCCATTACTTATCCTGTGTTCAGTCCCATCAGAAACCTGTCTCCAGTTTTCAAGATGCTGGCTAGTTAATTTAATAAGCTAATCCATTTCATGTGTCTATAAAGGTTGAATTATTTCTTAGAGAGAGCTAAGTTCTCTCATGATATTTAATGCATACACATTAATAGTGGCCTTCTGGGTACAATGCTTTTAATTCAGAAATGTGATTTCAATGATAGTTATTTCAGATATTATGGCAGTCAAAGAAAAAGAGGGGAAGATGAGGGGAAAGGAGATAGGTGCCCTGAGTCCTATCTATCTTCAAATCACCTTATGCTGTTAGTCCTTCAAATTTCTTACTTACATGACTAAACAGGTGTAAAAATAACTTTATAATCAATGACCTCTAAATAGTATAATATTTTTGAGATAACATTTTAAAAAATAAACATTTTAAAATCAGAATAGCTTTAGCCATCTAGATACATTTAAATATTGTCTAAAAGTATTCATAATCCTGCCAATGAAAAATTTATTAAGCAAAGGGTAAAAAAAAGACTAAAACAAAAATATACATAATATGATATGACCTTTTAGAATGAAAAAGCTGCATGTTGTTGAAAGCATCTAAGTATAAAAGTTGGCAGAACTCTGGACTGGAGTCATGGAGACCAGAGTTAAAATCCAGCTTCATCTTCTACTGCTAAGTGACCTTTAGTTAAGTCACTTAATTTCTTCCAGCCTCAGTTTTCTCATCTAAAATTTTCTCATCTAAAATAGAAATAATAATAGCATCTACCTCCCAGGGTATCTCACAAATGAGATATTTGTGAAATACTTTATTAACCATAATGCAATATGTGAGTGCAAACTGTTATTAGCTAATGAGTCTTGACTCTGCTACTTACTACCTTTGTGACATTGGACAAGTTACTATCTCTTTGCATTTGTCTTTTCTCACTTTTCTTCAGTAATTTTCAGAGTAGAAAGTCTGAAATTTCCCTTTAATTATATGATCATCTGAACTTCTTCATTTAAAATCTAATGGAGATGAAGGAGAGGAAAATACTTAAAATATCTTTCTGTTTTGGTATTCCAGATCTGTGGTCAGAGTAACAGAAGAGTTCAAAGTTATTGTAGTTGTAAAGATTCCTGGGTAGATAGACAGAAAGCCCAGGAACCTAATGATTTCTTAAAAAACCAAACCGAAACCAAACCAAAATCAAACAAATAAAAAAAAAAAACCTGACATTTCCCCTAGAATCCCTAGATTCCTTGTCTTCTCGTGGATTTACTAACAGATATTGAGTGTAATTGAAGAGACTGCCTTTGGATTAACTTGTCTATATAATTTTAAAGGGAAAAGAAATGCTCTCCTGTTAGGATGAATTTGTATCATAAAATATATGCAGGTTATTTGAGGATTCTGCAAGCTCTGCAGTCTCTCTTCTAATCACTGACATTGACTCAAGGACAGACACTTCAGAATCAGAAAAAGATATTAGCCCCCTTTGGAGTATCTCAAGATAAGATGGCACCTTTTGGAGACCTTACAGAAGCTTTTGTATGCTCAATTAACATCTTCTCTCTTCTTGAAAACAGCCTTACTGCACATTTAGTTATCTTAGGTTTGTTAAAGTGGCTTGAGAGGACCCAGTGGATTCTAATATAAAAGCTGAGACTGAACAAATGTGTATGTTTTCTGAGATGTGTTCATTCATTGAAATTCCAACTCCCCAAACTCCTAGGATATTGTTAAAGGTAAATGAAAGGAAATAGTTCAAACCAGCAGGGCAGATTTCTCAAGCTGTAAAATGCTTTGCTAAAATACAGAGACTGAAATATAGCAACAAAACCTAACAGGAGGGTGATATCCCAGACCTAACTCTTCTGCTTTCTTTATATGTGACCAAAAAAGGTCAGTTGGATTTCAGATGGCTTCAGGTTATCATCTGGAAAATGGGAATAATAATAGCAAGTCTATGCAAAAACAACCAAAGGATTTTAGTAGATCACAAACCCAGCAAGAGTCAAAAGTATGAACAAAAAAACTGGCTTCAATTCAGCTAGTGTTTAGCAGTGCACTATGCATCATGCTGGGTATTTTATAAGTGAAATAATGGAATTCTAGAATTGAAAAAGGCTTGGAAGTTATCTAATTCAAAACATTGCCCAATAGAAATATTTTCTTTACATCATTCTCTCCAAATTATTCAGGAAACTTCTCCTTGAACACCTCTAGTAATGGGGAATTATCATCTCATAAAGAAGTTCATTTCATTTGCAGACATATTCAATGCTTAAGAAGTTACTTTTCCTATCCCTCACCAATCCTTCACCCTCCATTTCACAATAACAAGGGAAAATCCACAGATAGTCAATCATGGGTGAGGAGCAGCAAGAAAATTTATATTTCTGGATTGTAGAGCATATTTGACATAGTTTCTACTCTCACTATCTTGATTACCCTCATTGTATCATAAAAACAAAAATGGAACAAAAAATACAAGAAACCTTAGAAGTCAACTAATAGTGCTATCAAATTCAAATGAAATGGATCACTATCAGCTATATATTGAATCAAAAAACACACATTAAGATAATTCTTTTTTTTTTTAAATTTTCTTAAATGTTTCTCAATTACATTTTAATCTGGTAGAGTCCTCCACTTATTTGTTTTGCCAACTGTTTGTAGTCCAGGCAAATTGGATTCATCTGATCTAAAACAGTCTCCTTATTTTACAGATGAAGAACTGAAGGTTAGAGAGATTTTCTAGAGAGAATTAAAGTGAATTTTCTAATATCACACAAGCAGTAAATTGCAGAACTGGGATTTAGGACCAGGTGTTTTGGTTTTAATTTAATGTTTTTCCTTTGTGACATGTTTCCTCCTGCTTCCCAAGTTATCTCATCTAACTACACACCAGTTTGTTAATACCTTTCTAAAATATGGTATATAGTGGAAATTGTATTTCTTTCTCTATAAGCTATTTGTCATGATCTCTCTCTTCCATACTTGCAATCAACTCTTGCTCTGTCTTCTTTTATTTATGTTTCTGATGGATGTGTTCCTCCCTCCACTGTTGTACCCATGATATCATATTCCCTCTTTAGTCTTCCCAATTCCTTTATCAATTTTCTTCTCTACAAGCATAGCTATCTTTTCTTTATCTTAAAAAAATCTCATTTGATCCAATTGTTTTTTAAATATTTTATTCTCCCTTTTAAACTCAAACTACTAGAAAGATGTTTATATTAATTGCCTCAATTTTCTCTGCTCTTCTTTACTTCTTAACCCCTTAAAATCTGAATTTTGTCCTCATCATTCAACTTAAGCATCCCTTTCCAAAATTACCAATGTTCTCTTGATTGCCAAATTTAAAGGCATTTTCTCAAGTTCTTACCCTATTAGACATCTTCACCATCCATGACTTTTGACTATCCTGTCTTCCTTAATACTGCTTTTTGTGTGAGTTTTCAGATCACCAGTTATATTTTTGTTCTCTTATCTGCCTTTAATGCTTTCAAAACACCTGGTCCAGATGAACTATATATGAAAGATATTAAGTAATTGAAAGATATGAAAAAGATCATGGAAAATGTGAGAGCTACTTAATTACAATATTGGAAAAGGGACACTTTTGTCCTACTTTGCACAAAGGAAAGATAACAGAACCTTCAAACTAAAGGCCAGCAAATTTGATTTTGATTCTTGGAAAAATTCTCAAAAAAAAAAAAAAAGCCTGAAGGAAATATATATTTGCTAAGGCAACTGGGATCAAGTGACTTCCTCAGGGTCACACAGTTATGCCTGAGGTCATATTTGAACTCAGGTCCTCCTGAGTTCAAGGCTGTTGCTTTATCTTGCACCACCTAGCTGCCCTATTTAGATTTTTTTAATGGAAATTCTGAATCAATTTATTTGAAGAAAATACTGCAGATAGTGTTAATTTATATTTTAAGAAAGTTTATGAAAATGCATTTTCTATTATTCTTGTGAGAAATATAGATCTAGACTATGTATTAATTGGCATATAGTAACTGCTTCAAGGAAGGAAGGAAAGAACAGAGGGTGGGAAGGAGGTAGAAAGGAATGAAAGAAGAAAGTAAGGGAAGGAGGAAGAAGGGAGAAAGAAAAGAAGGAAAGAAAGGAAGAGAGGGAGGAAAGGAGGAAGGAAGGAAGAAAAAAAGTAGAAAGGAAGAAAAGAAGGAAGGGAAAAAAAGGACAAAGGAAGAAGAAGGGAGGGAGAGAGATAAAAAGGAAGAAAATAAAAGAAACAGAAAGAGAAGGAAGAAATAAGGAAGGGAGTATATAGTAAGTCTTCCTTCCTGCCTGCCTCTCTCTTTCCCTCCCTCCCTCCTTCTTTTCTCCCTTTCTCTCTCCTCCCTTCCTCTCTCCTTCCTTCCTGTTTCATTTAAATTGAAGGAGGGAGGGAAAGAGAGGGGGAGGAATAAAGGAAGGCTTAATATATCCTGTTAGATTCATATTGAATATAAATAACAATCATTTCTTTTTTGACTAGAAACCCTGAGGTCTTTCCCTCCCAAATTTATTTGTTTATACATTTAGATTTTTTTTTTTTGGAGTAAATGAAAAAGGAGATTCTTTATCTCAATTGCTCCCTAGCCTTAATCACTGAATGGATTGCCTCAGTCAAACTGAGACTTGTTGAAGACCTTATTTTAAAAAGACCAAAATCTCCCATCTCATCCAGGACCATCTCCAGTCCTGATCTGTATCTTGCCACTGGACTCAGATGGTTTTGGAGGGGAATATGAGGAAGCTGACCTTACACAGCCCTCCCTCACTTAAATCCAATTCACTTGCATGTCATGGCATCATCTCCCTAATGACATACATGGTTCTCTTCAAGAATGAAGAATAAAAAACAACAACGGCAATCTTTTAAGATGAATATTCATAAGTTGGAGAATGATGGTGAAGGATTTTGAGTTGATGGCACATGTGGATAGTTAGAGGAAATATCTATCTATCTATCGATCTATCTATAATTTTATTCAGGTAAAAAGGATAAAAAGGGAGGCATTAGAGCTAGCATCCAATATTTAAAAGGTTGTCATATGGAGGAAGGATTAGTATTATTCTATGTAGTCTCAGGTGCGGGCTGAAACAGTGGATAGATGGAAATTACAAAGAGGAAAATTTTAATTAGATGTCAGGAAAATTTTAGACAATTAGAGCTTTCCAAAAGTTGAATTAGACAAAATAAATAAGTAAATAAAATGAATGAAATATTTCAAGAGATAGTTAGCTTTTACTCTCTTCTTCCAATCTCTCTATAAATACGTGTTGTAGTTCCTCAAACAAAAGCTAGAAGACCATTTCTCATGCATACACATATATGCATATGTATATGTGTATATATGTGTATATGCAAACATATATATGAATGTATATTATGTAAATGTGTGTATCTATATGTTCCCTTCTCTTTATTTCTGTAATTCTAATAAAAGCTCCCCATGCCTGACTAATTGCCACTAGAATAAAAGAAAAACTATTCTATTTTGAGCTTAAAATCATAAACTCATTCCATAAATTATTGTATTCAGGAAAGACTGACTTGATTTTCAACCCAAGGGACAATAAGGACTTTAGTCTAGGACAATACTATATTATTAATTAATTTTTTTCATAACACAATAAAGATTTTAGTTAAATGTTTCCAATAGTTATGTGAACATTTTACTTCTTCCTTTTTTATTGTCATTTCAAAGACTTCTTGATCAAATTTCCAAATATTAGTCAAAAGATTTCTTCTCAGTCTTCATAATTTGTTTGCCACATCTTATTTACTAGATACTCATACCATGGTACAGAGAAACAAATCATTTAATTTTGTTTCATTTATGTATGTTTTTCAATATCCTGACTATAAACTGTAAGAAAGGATGAAAAATAACATTTCTCTTTTTACAGTACTCCATTACAAATTTTCAAATTCATTAGGGATACATTCACTCCAGCTTTCTTTTAGCTGCATCATTCATTCTTACTGGATTAAAAAAAAAGTATATACAATATATGGTTTCATAAGTTTTGGCAGGTTCTTTGTCATATATTGAATATGACACACTATAGTAACTAAAAACAGTTTTTATAACAGTGTCAAGTCTATCTCCAAATTTTTTGGTTGCTTTATTTTGTACATAAGAGATATTACTATTGTTACATAATAACCCAATAGGATTCATCTACAAGGACAAGAGGAAATACAAGTGACTGACAAATCATCATATCTGATGCAGTATTTTGCTCCTTTTTTCTCTCGACTTTTAAACAGAAAAGTAAAATAGGTTGACTTCTGGGATCAAGATTGATTTTATACTCTAATAATCTAACTTCAGTTATATTTTAATGTTTCCATTTACATCATTATAATCATTGTCCATATTGATTTGTTCCTTCTTATTATTTTATGTGTTATTAGTTTGTATCAGTCTTCCCAGATTTTTTTCTGAATTCTTCATACTTGTTTTTTGCCTAGGGCAATGACCCTTTTCCCAGAACATCATCAAGTACAAAATATCTCCCATTTTGGCATTTTGTATTAGGTTTTATTCATAAATTCTGTGCCTATGAATCCTTCATATAGTTTGATAAATCTTGACTTTTCTAGTCCTTGGGATTTTAATGAGATAACACAGACCTTCTCAATTTTATCATATGTAAAATAAGAAGTTAAGACCAAATGCTCCTTAAGATTATTTCCAGCTCTGGATCTATGATCCCATAAAATTATATGATCTGCCAAGCTCTTTCCCAAAACTGCATCTCTGAATGTGTCATTAATGTAGCATTTTCCATCACTCCATAGATCTGGAATTGGCAATATAGCTACAGTAGCTGCATATCTCTTCCCAGGATATTCCTAATTGATCCATCAAATGAAAAGTTTCTAATGTCTTTAGATTTCTACTGAAAAACAAAACTACAGATATCTTATTTAAATTGGTCTTTATGTTAGAAAGTGGAAAACTAGAAGATGACTTAAATAGTAAACATTGTAAACTCAATAAATATGAAGAAATAGCTTATTTTAACTTTGTATTTTCATATCTTATGATAATGTGATTTGCCTTATTTCTAGCATGAAACTTGTTTAGGGTTTTGTAATTCCCTGTGATGAGTATTGTGGAGCCAAGATTACAAAGTATAGAAACACTCAGATGAACTTACCCAAAGTCCCCTACAAATAGCTCTAAAATCATTACTTAAATATAATTCTGGGGAGAAATTAAGAAAAGTACAAGTGAAGTTATTTTCTAGCCCAAAACAACATAGAGGGTCAGAAGCAATGAGCTGACTCATCATATTGGTTGTCCAAGTTGGAATTCAGGGTAGACCATGCATAGTAATCCAGGAACAATAGCAATTTTAGAAACTCTTAGCCTCTGGATGATACAGGACTTTGTAAAATGGGCTGAAAGAGATTTCAGATAACACCTTTTCTGGTCATGGGTTCAGAACTCATTTGCATTGACCAGATTCAGTCCCAGGGAAAAAAGAAGTAATATTTCATGTCACTAAAGGGTACTGAGGGCCCTTGTCACAAATCCAGATTGGTGAGTACTTGTGGTCACTCACAGGGGAATAGGGAAGATGTGTTCAATACCAAATCAAAAGGGAGCACTAGTAATTGAAGCTGCAGGAGAGTGAGGGACCCCTTGCAGTTACAAGAGAGAGCAAGAGAAAAAAGAAGAAACCCAAAGCTAGGAGGAATTGGTGGCTAAAGGGAAACAAGGTTTCTTCCTAATCAAATACTAAGCTGCAGGAAAGGAGACCATATATTTACTTATATCATATTACTTTGGAAGAACTGAAATCCTACAAAATCCAAGAGGTAATTGAGAAAATATAAATATATTTATATTCATGTGATGACTGCGTTACCACCCTGGATATCTTAGAATCAGCCAGAGTCAGGATAAGCAAAAGTCCTTAGTCTTTATTCTTGGTCTTTAGAGGTAGGATTGAATTGGATGGAAGCAGAATCTCCATGACTTTCCTTCTTTGTCTCCTGCCCAGAAGTGACCCTGGCTAGTCTTATTCCACCCTCCTACAATTCTCTGTATACAACAATTATCAAGCCAGCACAGAATAGAGGAAAGGGCCATTTTCCAAGCATATGCTTATAGAGTATTGCCCAATTGGTAATTAGCCTTAAATGCTCGAACCAACCTCAGTGCATTAACTCAAAAGTTTCAGCCCTTTACACATTCATTTCCTGGAAAAGATCCGTTGGTGAAAATTCTCAGAAAAGCTCATAAATAAAACAGAAGATATTACAAGCATCCAGAAAGAAAACATAACAGTATTGTGGAGTCACAATTAGGTTCACAAAATATTTCTTCCCTATTAAAAATATAATATAATATTGGAATACAATATTCAAGAAGGCAAAGGAGGTAGGATTACAATAAAAAAAAATGCATCCAGCAAAACTGTGAATAATCTTCATGGGTAAAAATAGACATTTTATGAAAAAGAAGATTTCAATAATTCCTGCTGAAAAGATTAGAACTAAATAGAAAATTTGACTTTCAATTCCAAGACTGAAGGGAAACATAAAAGAGAAATCCCAAGAGATTTAGTAAAGTTAAACTTTTTATATTCCTATATGAGAAAAATGATAAATGTAATTCTTAAGAACTTTACCATTATTATGGTAGTTGGAAGAAATATACATAATTAGAGAAGAAGTCATAAGTATGGGTGATTATGCTGAGATGATTTCGAGAAAATTAATAGATGAGAAAGAGGTATGAATTGGAAAAGAGGAGAAAGGAAAGGCAAAATGGGGGAAATTATCTCATGTAAATGATAGAAAAGGAAAAAAAAACTTTTACAATGGAGGTGGTGGGGTCAGGAAATATTTGAATATGAGCAGAACTAGGAGATCATTATACACTTCAACAACGATATTGTATGAGGACATATTTTGATGGAAGTGGATTTCTTTGACAAAGAGACCCGAGTCTCAATTGATAAATGATGGACAGAAGCAGCTACACCCAAAGAAAGAACACTGGGAAATGAATGTGAACTATCTGCATTTTTGTTTTTCTTCCCGGGTTATTTATACCTTCTGAATCCAATTCTCCCTGTGCAACAAGAGAACTGTTCGGTTCTGCAAACATATATTGTATCTAGGATATACTGCAACATATCCAACATATATAGGACTGCTTGCCATCTAGGGGAGGGGGTGGAGGGAGGGAGGGGAAAAATCAGAACAGTAATGAGTGCAAGGGATAATGTTGTAAAAAAAATTACCCTGGCATGGATTCTGTCAATATAAAGTAATTATTAAATAAAAATTTAAAAAAAAGGAAATATTTGAATCTATTTTAATGGAATTGTCTCAAAAATGGAATAATATACTCATAGAAGTCTATTTTATTCTATAGGGTAAGTATGAGAGGAACAGAATAAGATAAAAGGAATAGGTCTGAAAGAAGGGAAAACAGATAAAAGGAAATAATGGTCATGAGTAAAATCTATTTAAAATATTATTTTATTTTTTTTCCACAGTTTTCATGTCAAGAATTTTTTTTAGCATTTTTTTTTTACAAAATTCCAAATTTTTTCTACCTCCCCCTCTCTCTCGTCTCCCCTCTTCTGAAAATGGTAGGCAATTTAATATAGTTTATACATGCGCTATCATATAGAACATTTCCATATCAATCATAGATATGAAAGAAGAAATAAATTTTTAAAAAAAAACTAGGAAAAAGAATAAAGACGTGAAAAAATACTTTTTTCAGTTCTTTATCTGGATATGGACAGGATAGCATTTATCCTTCATGAGTGCTTTGTATTTGTCTTGGACTTGAACTTGTTCTGTTGCTGAAAAGATCTGAGTTATTCATAATAGACCAATACACAATGTCTCTGATACTATATACAATGTTTTGCTATTCTGCTCATTTCACTTTGAATCATTGTATAGAAATTTTCAGGATTTTCTGAAATCTGCCCATTCTTCATTTCTTATTGCACAATAGTATTCCATTATATTCATATTTCACAGCTTGTTTAATGATTCCACAATTGATAGACATCTCAAGTTTCAATATTTTGTCACCACAAAAAAGCATTGCTATAATATTTTTTACATGTAGATTATTTTTCCTTTTTTATGATCTCTTTGGGATATAGATCCAGTAGTTATTGTTGAGTCAGAGAGCAGGAAGATTTTGTTTTTCTTTGGAGATAGTTCCAAATTGCTTTCCAGAATGGTGGGATCAGTTTACACCTCACCTGTAGTGTATTAATCTCCCAATTTTCTCACATACTCTCCAGCATTTATCATTTTCCATTTTTGTCATGTTAGCCAATATAATAGTCATGAGGTGATATCTCAGAGTTGTTTTAATTTTTATTTCTCTAACCAAAGTTGAAGTAGAGCAGTTCTTCATATACATTTGGATGGCTTTGATTTCTTCATCTGAAAATTACTTTTTCATATCCTTTGACCATGTATCAATAGGGGAATGACTTACATTCTTATAAATCTGACTCTGACCTCTATATATTTGAGAAACAAGACATTTATCAGAGATACTTGCTGTAAAGATTGTTTTCCTGCTTGCTGTTTCCTTCTATTCTTATTTGCATTGAATTTTTTGGATATGGAAATTTTTTAAGTTATTATAATCAGGATTATTTATTTTGCATTTGTCATTTGCATATGTTGTTTGGTCATCAGTTTTTCCCCTCCCCATAGATTTGGCAGGTAGACTATTACTTGCTCTTCTATTTTTATTATAGTGTCACTTAAAAAAAAAAAGCTATACTGCTTGGTGCACACATATTTAGTATTAATATTGCTTCAGTAACTATAATACCTTTTTTTTTTTAGCAAGATTCAGTTTCCTTCCTTATTTTTCTTAATTGCATCTATTCTGCTTTTATTTTGCTATCAGGATTGCAACCTCTGTTTGTTATTATTTCACCTGAAGCATAATAGATTATGCTCGTGTCCTTTTCTTTTACTCTGCATGTGTCTCCCTCCTTCAAGTGTGTTTCTTTTAAACAGCATACTGTAGAATTCAGATTCCTTTCTGTTTTATATGAGAGTTCTTCTCTTTCACCTACAGAATTATGCTTACTCCTTATGTATATCCTTCCATCTTATTCTTCCTCTTGTTTGTTCTCTCTCCTTTCACCCTTTGGTTTTGTTTCTACCACTTCACTTGATTTGACTTCCTTTTTATTGGTCCTCACTGCTGGCCCTTATTTAATCTCAACTCCTCTTACTTTCCTGTCAGATAAGGCAGAGTTCTATATTAAATTGATTTTATATATTATTTCTTGTTTGATTCAATAAAGATGACAGTAAGGTTTAAGGCATACATATCACCCATCCTCCTATCTCTCCTCCTCCTCCTTCCCTACCCCATGATGGGTTTTTTGTATGTCCTCATGCAAAATAATTTGCCCAACTCCACCTCTCCCTCTCTTCCTCACCCAGTTACTATTCTTTCCATCCTTTAATTTTTGTCATTTCTTCAAATTAGCCTTATACTCATAATCTCTCTCTATGTATATTCTTTCTAGCTATACTATCAGTGATAACAACTTTTTAATAATTACAAATATCATCTTCCTGTGTATGGATGTATTTCCTTCCTGAAGTTGTGTCTCTTTTTTCACAATCTTTCCTCAATTTTTGTTTTTACCTCTCTTATATGATTTTTAAGGAGTTCTTTCTGAAAGTTCAGATCACTTCCAGCTTTTCTTTGGGGTTGCTCATAGGTTTTTTGACATTGTTTTCCTTTTCTGAATTTGGGTCTTAGTCTTCCCTGTCACCATTCTCTGTCATTTTTCTGTGGTCTGATTCTTTTTTGTTATTTCTTGTTCATTCTTATTTTGGCCTTTTCTCATTCTTTTAAATTTGAGTTGTGTTCCCAGAGTGGAAGGAGAATTTTTTTTCAGGTTTCTTGTGTTAGTGCTTTCTGGCTCTGAATGTTTACCTAACACTGATGCTGTCTTGTGGCCCACAGGGTATCCTAATGTCTGGTGCTGACTGATGGGATAGGGTGATGGGTAGTTAATAATGCTGGAGACTATAACATTCTGGAAGCTTACCTGGTGCTGAGTCAGGATTTTAGTTGGTGTCTGGCATACACTGAGGCCTGGTGAGGTGTTTCTATATTTCCTTAGGCTACCGTGAAAAATGTGGTGGTCTTGTCTCTGCCTGTTTGCCTAGAGCTACACTGAAGCATGAGGGTTCATGCTGGCAGCTACCTGTTTGTTTAGATATTTGTAGGTTTGGCACCTGCCTGTTTGTCTGGAGCTGGATTGAAGGACAGAGAGGTCTGGCCACTGGAAGACATTTTTAGTTTTCCTGGGGCTATATGATGATTCCTAGGGCTGGAGTCTGCTAAAGAACATGTAGAATGCTGGTTTTCTTGTTCACTCATTCGATCACCTTGGGACTTTTGTGAAGCAGAAGCAGCTAAATATTTCATTACTGTGAGCAAGTTTTCAAGTTGCCAAGCTAATAACACTCACTGGCAGATGATTTGTGGAGGGAGAATTTGTTAAAGAATGCCTTCTTTCTGTTGCCAAAGAGATGTGTCCAGAGAAGGCCGATTTATTTAATACAGTGAGTCTTTCAGGACCTACAGTTACACGGAGGATTGAAGAAATGGGAGACAATCTGCATCAGCATTTGCAAAATTCCATAAAAAAAATTCATATTTTTCCTTGGCATGAAAGCAATGATGTTTGTGATTCTGCACAACTTCTAATTTTTATTCGTGGGACGAATGATTATTTTGAAGTCATAGAAAAGCTTGCTGCACTGCAAAGCATCAAAGGAACAACTACAGAAGAGGATATCTATGAAAAGGTTTGCCAAACTATGAATGGTTTGGTGCTGGACTGGGCTAAACTAGCCAGCATGACAACTGATGGTGCTCCTAGCATGGTGGAGTCTAAGAAAGGAGTAACTGCTCGCATTAACCAAGAAATGGACAAACATAACCATTCTTGTACAATAGCTATACACTGCCTCATCCACCAACAAGCACTCTGTAGTAAATCACTGAAGTAGAACTCTGTTATGAAAATTGTGGTATCTTGTGTTAACTTCATTAGAGCTAATGCACTAAATCACAGACAATTTCAGAAATTTCTGTCTGAGCTAAATGTTGAGTATGAAGATATTCTATCACACAGCAATCCATTGGCTGAGTCGAGAGTTTTGAAATGTTTCTATGACTTTTTCCCACAGATTACAACTTTTTTGCTTTCAAAAAACAAAGAAGTACCAGAGCTCAATGATGCAGAATGGAAATGGCACCTTGCCTTTCTGACAGATGTAATAGAGCTATTGAACAATTTCAATATGCAACTTCAAGGAAAGGGGAAGCTGATCTGTGATATGCAATCACATGTCAAAGCATTTGAAGTAAAATTAGGCCTCCTCATCAAACAACTGGGGAGATAGCAGAAGTTTTCTCCCCATAACTCAAAATCTGTTATTGGAAAAACCGCTGATTGCATTTCCAAACAAAACGTGTGGATTCACTGGAAAAATTAAAAAAGGAGTTCCAATTTAGATTTAAAGAGCTTCATCTCCATGAACAGGACATACAGCTTTTCTGAAACCCATTTTTTATTGACATTGAAAATTTGGATACAATTTACCAAATGGAACTGACTGAACTGCAGAATTGTAACTCTCTGAAAGACTCATTCAAATCAAGCAGCCTTCATAATTTCTATGCATCTCTCCCCTCTAAGACATATCCTCATTTCAGGAACCATGAACTCAAAATGGCAATCGTCTTTGGCAGCACTTATGTCTGTGAACAGACTTTTTCTAGAATGAAATATTTGAAATCTCCAACCAGATCAAGACTAACGGATGCACACTTGCATCACTTGTTATGACTGGCAATGACAAATATGGAAAGAGATATTGACCATTTCATTAGCCAAAAGCAGGCCCATAGTTCCCATTGAAATACTGGTAAGTTTGTTTTAACTTTAACTTGTTTAAAACTTTAAGTTTTAACTTGACTTCATTTTAAATATTGTATTTATTTCCATTTGTTTCTTCACTTCAAAATAAGATATATGCAGCGTGCATAGGAATTTGTTCATACTTTTTGTTTTTATTATAGTCTGGCCCTCCAACAGTCTGAGGGACAGTGAACTAGACTCCTATTTAAAAAGTTTGAGGACCCATGTCCTAGCCTGTGTCTCTCTTTTAGCTGAGTGAGACAAATTCCCATCTCCCCTCCCCAGCTGATGTTCTGCATTCCTGTGCTAAAAGGTTGTTTCACTTGGTGTCCTCATTTCTGAAATATAAAGAGATTTGATCAAATTTGTAAAAACACTAGTCTTTCCCTAGTTGATAAATGGTCAAAAACAAAAAGAATGTTTTCAGATGAAATCAAAGATATCTATAATCATATGAAAACTCAAAATCATTGTTGATTAAAGATATACTACCTCATACTTAACAGATTGGTTCCTATGACAGAAAAGAAAAAATGACAAGTATTCAATGAGAATGTGAGGAAAAGTACACTAATGCAGTTAGTAGAGTTTTTAACTAATTCAACCATTCTCTAGAGAACAATTTGGAAGTATGGCCAAAAGGCTATAAAACTGCATATTTTTTGACTTGGCAATGTAATTATTAGGTTTGTTTCATAATGAGATTGAATTGAAAAGGACTCTTTTATACACAAATATTTATAACAACTCTTTTTTGTGGTGGCAAAGAATTGGAAATTTTGAGAATGTCTATTAATTGGGAAATGGCTAAATAAATTGTGGTATATAATAGTAATGAAATACTATTATTCTATAAGAAATTATGAATGGGATAACTTCAGAAGAAACTGAGAAGGTATACATGAACTGATGCAAAATGAGAAGAAATAAAAATATGTATACAGTTATAGCAATATTTCATAATTATGAACTATGAATTATTTAACTAGTCTTAGCAATACAATCATCTGAGATAGTTTCAAAGGACCTATGATGAAAAATGCTATCCACCATGAGGGAAAGAACTGATAGTATCTGAGTGCATATAGAAGCATACTTTTAAAACTTTATTATTATTACTATTATTTTTGGTTTGCTTTGTTTCCCCAACATGGATAAGATGGAAATGTTTTACATGACTGTGTTGAGGGGTAAGAAATAAGGGGTGAGAGATACTCACCCAGTGATGTGGTCCCCAGCTTGATGTTTCAGGTTTTTGCAAAAGAATTCACAGTCCTGATCTCCCTACAAAGTTTTTTGGCCAAAAAAAAAAAGGGGGGTGGGATATTTTCACACTGAGAAGTTACCCAGCTGGCCACTTCCAAATAGGAATTAGCAAAGGTTTGGGGTGCAGAATCGGTTTTTTATTAGCCTACTATAGTTTAGGGCTAGGGAGCGATTGAGGGCTAATTTTCAAATCATTAAAGATAGTGATTATTTTCCAGACCAAAGTGATTCACAGATTAATTGGGAAGTGGGAGATTCCCATGGGAAACTAGATTTCCAGAGCTGAGAGATTCAGGTGGGTGAGAATCATTTTTAGGAATTTCCCCAAGCCAGATAGCCCACCAGTCATAAAGATCAGAGAGACACAGAGTCCATATTATATCAACTGCACATTTATATAATCTATATAACATTCTTTGCCTTGTCAAGGAGGACACAAAAGTGGAAGGAAGGGAGAGAATAGGGAACTCAAAATATATATTTTTAATGAACATTAAAATATTTTGTTTACATGTAATTGGGGAAAACATTAAATTAAAAAAAAATAAAAAAAACAAAACTCATGACAATTCTAAATCCTTATACAGACAGTCTTCACTTTAAGAAAACTAAGGTGAATATCCAAATTTAAGCAAATAATCAATAGTGGTTTTTTTTTTTTACTTGGGTATGAAAATATTTTATTTATGAAAATATCAGTTATAGAATTTCTTGAAGTAGGAACTTACATTATTACATTTGAAGTGTGATTCATGCTTTCAGGACTTAGAATAAAGAACTAAAACAAACAGGATTAAATGACTTGGCCAGAGTTGCAAATCTGATTAGGATCTGAGCCTGAATTTTAAAGCTCAAAACTTCCTGCATCCAGGCACTCTATTTACTTACTGCACTCCCTATCTATCCTAACTTGAATGGCCATTTCTTAAAGATACTATAGGAGGGATTTCTGTTTGCATATAAAACTCCAGAACTTTGATTTAGAGACCAAAAAACAACTCCAGAATTCCCCAAATAGCACAGCAATTCTGGGAACTACTTCTTATATATATTTACTGAGTTCTGCAGAGTATCAGAGTTGTCAGGATCATTTAATAACCTCAAATTTGATGGTTCCCTTCCCCCAGAGGCTACTCGGTTTTCAAGAGCTACAATATGGTATATTTCTGCCAAATTTCTCAGAAGCATAGCAGTGAAGCTTATTATTTCTGTTTCTCACAAGTACTGGCAGATTTTTCCCATTTAGCCACTAAATATTATAAGCAAGTACTTTTCACCCCAGCATCTGCCCCCTATTCCATTTACACATAGAAATGTCTTTTGTCTATAAGAGAAAAAAATGAGGCTGATTAAAAAAGTATGTTTTTCACAGGTCCTAAAACCATCTACATGATATAAAGACTATAGAGGGAAATGGTTATATAAAGAAATGAGGAACTAAGGACATAAAATCTGGGGAGATGACCCAAAAAGTAAGGGAAGAAATGATAAATGAATTAACAAGAAAAACTCAGACATAGCATCAGCAAATGGTGTCCAGGTGGGTGAGCCAAAGCTTCAGGGTAACAAGCAAAGAAAAAATAAAATAAAATATAGGGATAATTATATCAACACAAGTAATTATAACCCTCACTCTGTGACATAAATACCCTAGTCATCTTTGGGGATTTATCTGTTTAATGGATTACTTTTTCCTTCCAGAACGTTAGGAAAATTTCAACATAGACAACTTACAACCATTTTCAGACAGTGTCATTTTTATTATACCAAATGCACACACACACACACACACACACACACACACACACACACACACACATACAAACACACACTAAGGAAAATCACCAATGTTTTCATATCACTCCAGCAGCCACAATATTCCCAAATGAATGAACTCTGCTAGTCACAATCTTAAAAATCACGGGTCTAGCTGAAGATATTCCTGCCAATGCCCCCCTAAAAGCCTTGCTCTCCAGATAGTCTAGTCAAAAAAGAGTTTACTGTGATTTCCTCTATCTTCCATTGCTAAGATTCAACATGGTAAAGTAATACACCCATGGTCAAGAAGAACTGATTCTCAGTTATTTTCTAGCTTTATATTCCTGTAAATTCTATTACATCTTTGGGTAATAATTTCATCCTCTATAAAACAAACAAACAAAAAAGATTAAACTTGTTAATCTCTAAGATATGTTTTCTTTCACTTTCTGGTCCTTTATCCAAAATCATTTTATCTTTTCTATTTTCTCTTGTTTTGACCCCAAGTCTTCTCTCCACTCTTTGCCTCTGCCTTTGTTGATGCCTTAAAACAATCCCAAGGAAGGGACAAAACATGTACAAGAATTGTTTCTTTGCCTTTGCCAACAAAGAATTCTTTATTCAGATTTTGTTTGATGAATATTAACAAAATCGAATACTCTATTTCCCAAGAGAACCCATTCTATTCTTAGAACATTTTAATTATCAGGAAGCTTCTGCTTACACAGAGCAAAGACATTTTTTTTTTTTCATATGATTAGAAATGGTTTTAATTTCTTTATTTAAAAATAGTCTGTTCATATCTTTTGATTATTTGTCAGTTGGAGAATGGCTTGTATTTTTATACATTTGAATCAATTATATATTTTAGAAATGAGATCTTTATCAGAACCCTTGAATGAATTTTTTAAAATTAGTTTACTTTTTCCTTTCTAATCTTACTTGAATTGGCTTTGTTTGTATAATTTTTAAAATTTAATATAATCACAATTATCCATTTGTATCTCATAATGTACTCTAGTTCTTCTTTGGCCATAAATTTCTTCCTTCTCCATCTGAGACATAGAGACTGATCTGAGACATAGAAAATCCTTTGTTCTTCTAATTAGCATATGGTATCACTCTTTATGTCTAAATCATGAAACCATTTTGACCTTATCTTAATATAGGTCGTTAGGTGTGGATCAATGCATCGTTTCTGCCATACTATTTTTCAATTTTCCCAGCAATTTTTGTCAGATAGTGAATTCTTATCCTAGAAGCTGGGATCTTTAAATGTTAGTGTTAATAAAACACTAAACTACTACAGTTAATGATTATTGTGTCTTTTGAATCTAACCTATTCCACAGATTGATTACTTTGTTTCTTAGCCAGTATCAAATAGTTTTGATGACTGCTATTTTCTAACACAGTTTGAGGTCTGATACAGCTAGGCATCCTTTGTTTGATTTTTTTTTTTCATTGATTGCATTGAAATTCTTGATCTTTTGTTCTTCCAGAGGAACTTTGTT
Organism: Antechinus flavipes; assembly: GCF_016432865.1. NCBI lineage: Eukaryota > Metazoa > Chordata > Mammalia > Dasyuromorphia > Dasyuridae > Antechinus > Antechinus flavipes. Next base: position 129,646,630 of record NC_067400.1, on the reverse strand, counting down.
ATTTTTTCTAGCTCTATAAAGTAGTTTCTTGGCAATTTCATTGGTATGGCACTAGATAAGTAGAATAATTTAGGTAGAATTTTCTCTTTTATTTTATTAGCTGGGCCTACCTATGAACATTTGATATTCTTCCAATTGATTAGGTCTTACTTTGTGTGGATAGTGTTTTGTAATTTTGTTTATATAGTGTGACTTCTTGGCAGGTAGACTTCCAAATATTTCTCTTATCTACAGTTACATTAAATAGAATTTCTTTTTGTCTCTCTTGCTTCTGACCTTTGTTGGCAACATAGAAATGTTGATGATACTATAACTCACAAATAAAGTTGTAAATTGTTTCTGATAGTTTTTTAATTGATTGTCTAGGATTCTCTAAATATACCATCATCTCTTCTGCAATGAGTGATAATTAGTTTTCCTCATTACCTACTCGAATTCCTTAATTTTTTTTCCTTCTCTTATTGCTAAAGTTAACATTTCTAATACAATATTGAATAATAATAGTAATAGTGATAGTGAACAACTTTATTTCACTCTGATCTTACTGGGAATGTTTCTAGTTTATCTTCATTACATAAGATGCTTATTGATGATTTCAGAGAAGCTACTTATCATTTTAAGGAAAACTCCATTTGTCCCTAGGCTCTCTATTGTTTCTAATGGGAATAGATGTTGGATTCTGTCAAATGATTTTTCTGTCTCTATTGAGATAATCATATGATTTCTTTTAATTTGGTTATTGATATAGTCAATAAATAATTTTCCTAATATAGAACTAACCCTGCATTCCTAGTATAAATCCTACTTGGTCATGGGGTATTATTCTGGGGATGACTTTCTTTAATCTCTTTGCTAATATTTTATTTAAGATTTTTGCATCAGTATTCATTAGGGAAATTGATCTATTATTGTCTTTCTCTTTTTTGACTCAACCTGATTTAAGTATCAAAACCATATCTATGTCATAAAAGGAATTTGGTGGAATTCCTTCTTTCTGTATTTTTTCAAATAGTTTGAAGAGTATTGGAATTAATTGTTCTTTAAAAGTTTGGTAGAATTCACATTTAAAAGATATTTACTATTTCTGCCCTTCTGCCCTTAATTTTGAAGTTTTTATGCCCTAATAAATGGTCAATTTTAGTGTAGGTTTTATGTACTGCTGAGTAAAAAAAAAAAAAAAAGTATAATTCTATTTTCTCCAAATTCTATCATACCTAACTTTTCTAAAATTCTCTACTTTCCTAAATTCTTTCCTGTTTGCTTTGTTGTTCAATTTATCTAATTCTGATAGGGAGAGGTTGAGATCTCCGACTAGTATAGTTTTACTTGGAGCGCTCTTAACTTATCTAGGAACTTGGATACTATAGCCATTTGGTGCATTTATGTTTAGCATTGATATTACCTCATTATCTATGGTATCCTTTAGCAATATGCAGTTTCCTTCCTTATCTCTTTTAATTAAATCTATTTCTGCTCCTGCTTGAACTGAGATCAGGATTGTTTTTGTTTTTGTTTTTTTTACTTAAGCTAAAGTATAATAGATTCTTTTCCAATCTTTTTATTTTCACTTTGCATGTACCACTCTGCTTTAAATGTGTTTCTTGTAAACAACACATATGTATCTGCCTTTTAATATAATCATCTATTAACTTCCATTTTATGGGAGAATTCATACAATTCACATTCACAGTTAAAATGAGTAAATCTGTATTTTCTGCTATCTTATTTTTCTCCAGTGATACTTTTCTCTTTCCTTTCTCCCTTTCCCTTCTTACTAGTGTTTCTGATCATCACCTCCTTCAGTCTGCCCACTCCTTTTACATCTTTCCCTCTTTCTTAAATCAGTCAACATTCTCCATTTTCCAGATTTCTTTTTTTTACAATAAATACAGGGGAATTCCAAGAACTTAGAGAAGGTTGTAATTGTCCTTGGTCAAGTTGCTCTTGTACTATATCTAATAAGGCCTGATTTTTTTTTCACTTTGCAAGGCCCACTGTTCTATCCACCCTGGTGGTATGAGTTTTCCATTGAATAGGAACAAGTGCAAGTGTTGACAGTCCTGCCAAAAAGCCCAAGTACTCATTTGTAATCCTAACTATTGTAAGATGTCTCTTCCCCACAGATTGATGGGGATTTTTTTAACTATAAAAAGAGTAAAAACTCCAGTTTTACCTTCAAATGTCCATCTCAAAGGGACAGCACTAACTTCAGCTGCTATTGATCCTTCTATGCCAGACATATCGGTGTCTTCCTTAATCTTTGGCTAGTGACTGAGCCAGCTGGCATCTCTAATGACTCTATGATCTGCACCTGTGTCTACTAACCCTTCCAATAGTATGCCATTTACATAGATAGTGAGCATAGGTCAATCAATTGTAACAGCTGCTGTCCAGAATATTCCTGGATTCTGTTTCTGGGACTCAAAATCTGGACAACTATCACCAGATTGCCTATTAGGAGTATGTATCAGTAAACCTGATGATACTACTTCTCCTGGTTGATAAGTATATTCTCCCCAATTGTAATCCCTTTCTGTTGGAATCTTTACAAACATCAACTCTAATGAGTTAATTAGATCAATAATTACCCCAAATGCAGCCAGCTGGTAAAAATACAAACATTTATTTTCCTTCCAAGTCTTGTCTCTTTCCTTCGGCCCGCATAGCTAGATTCTTAGAGGCCTATCTCTCTGCTCGGTTTCAAGAGCTCCCTCCGAATGTCTCCAAATCCAAAGGTTTTGTCCTTCTGCCTCTGCCTCTGCTTTCTTCAGCCTCCAGCCAGCTCCACTCTTCATGTAATTCCAGTGAAATCTGACCGAGAGCCTCTGTCTGTCTCTTATATATGAGAGAGAGGACTTGTGGGATACGAGAGAGAGGGATTATGGGTTTCTTCCCAGAGTGCTCTCTGGTCTTAGAGCTTCAAGGGAGGTGTGAATTCACAAAGTTACAAAGTTTACTTTGTGACTCTCCCATACTTGTGAATTCCAATGAGTAAAGATGTGAACACAAGCATTGTATCAATTAGTTCTACTTAGTACCTTGTTTCAGGTTCTGGCCCAAAACATCAACTCTAATGAGTTAGCAGTTTGTAAAGATTCCAACACCTTTCTCCCATCAGGTTGCTTTTCAGGTGATTGATCATGTCTCAGTACTGAACTTCTAAAGACTTTCTGGGTGTAATATTAGCTGCCATCATGCCCTAAGTGTTTTTTGCCTGGGGCCCTGGAGCTGAGCCTTGCTTCCTGTTTCCCTCAGTCATTCTACATTCTGATGCCCAATGGAATCTTTTGTTGCATTTTGAAAATAGGGTTTTGGGTCTTGTTCTCCTATCCTATCTTCTATGTCAACACTGAGCTTTCAGTTGCCCTACAATACCACATTGAAAGCATTGGCAAACCTCTCTAGAAGTCCTTCGATGAAAGGGATCCTGTTTTCCCATATTTGGATCTTGAGAAGTCAGCATCATAGCCTGGGTATAAAAGGTACTTGTGCCCACTGTGGCACAACATCTTATGATGTCATTTGAAGAAGCATTTTTATGTATTCCTAGTACAATTATTCTACAAACCTCATTAGCATTTTCTTCAGCAAGTTTTCTTATCATAATTTCTGTTGTTGCATTTTCACCAATAGTTTGTATGATAGATGTCTGCATATGCCCCATGAAATCAGCAAAGAGTTCATTGGGACCTCATGCTCTTTTTATAAAGGCTCCCCTTTATCTTGTCTTCCTGGGAGGGTGCCCCATGCTTTGAAAGCAGCAGCAGCAATTTGCTCATATGCTATCAAAGGATAATTAATCTGTGCTAAAGTGTCTACATAAGGACCTAAACCTATTAGTTGATCAAAAGTGATTGGTAAATTAACTCCTGGTTGCCTATTTCTTTGGACTTGTATTCTACAGAGTTCACTATACTCGGAAAGCCACAAGTTTTGTCTAGGTTCCTTGCTATAGATTTCCAATCATTAGGGGTTAAAACTTCAAAAGCCAAATTCTCTAATAACATCTTAACATAAGATGATGTAGACCCATAAAGAGTGCAAGCCTTTTTCAGATCTTTAATAATTTCTAGATTAAAATAATTGTATTTACTTTTTTCTTGACCTGAAGACTTAAGCTCTTCAATCACAGGATATGTTTCTATTCTCAAATCAGATATCCCCTACCCTTATTCTTTGGCTTTAATTAGCACCCTTTGTAAACTTGTCATAGTGGTGGGCAGAGCTTTTGTATGGGTGGTGGTGATGGTATCACTGCCCTTCCCACTCCTCCTCCTCCTTCCACCCACAAAGGCAAAATTGATGGGGGAGGGTCAAGACCCTGCTTGAGTGTAGACAGAGGTGAAACTGAACTGTGAGAGTGAGAAGACTCAGCATGGTCTAACTGGCTATGCCTCCAGCTTCATTGTCAGTACCATCCCCCTCTTATCTTTCTCCTCACATTTCCTTGTCTGGCCGTGCTTTTCAGCATGGTACTCAGAATCCAACTCTCCATGCTTTTTAGCTGCTTTTTCAGTATCTTCCCTCCTCTTTCTTCTTTTTCCTTATTCTAAAATTCATGTAATTCCTTAAAGCCAATTGTATTATAATGTATATATAGAATGTTTCCTTAGGAATTGATTGAGGACCATTATCATTGTAATATCCAATTTGTTACTCTCCCACTAGTTTCCTTTATCTGGTTCTAATTCTTCTTCCTCAGAAAGCCAAAGAGATGTATACTCTAATATTTCCAAGAGTCCAAGGATCTGATTCCAAGTTACTAACAAACCTTGGCTCTTTATTAATCTAGCTATGCTTTCTTCACAATTCCCTTTAGGTGGAGGAAGCCCTTTTCTTAGTGTTTGTCCTATTTCAGCTAACAAACAAAAGTGACTGTTTTAGCCTTTACCAAAGTTTCCTGCTTGTCTATTTCTTATACTCACTCTATTTCCAGGTCACAGGGACTTCTCCCCTGAGCTTACGATGGCATCAGCTGAACTGCTGAATGTAGATCCTTAGTCCATGCTGGGCACCAAAATATAATGTTTCAGGCTAGCTCTCTAGAGAACTTTGGGATCATGCAAAGTCTTTAGTCTTAGGGTGGAAAAGAGAAAGACACAGGAGAGTTGCCACTCAGCTGGTCCAAGATGGAGTCTGGAGTCTGGAGTCTGGAGTCTGGGGCCTGAAGTCTTCTGTGGCTGAGAGCTGCTGCTAAGAGCTGCTGCTGAGAGAGAGCCTCTGTTCCTGGGACTCCCCTTAAATATCCCAGCATGACTACACATCATACCACACTGGCCATGCACAGCTGTAGAACATCATATCACCACATTACCCTAAGTATACGCCAACTAGTTGTACCACATCATTATATTACATCAAATATGTGCTTAGAGAACCACCATCTCACACTAGTAGGTACTTAACTACAAACACCATGCTGTCTTAAATTCAAGTATATCTTTTCAGAGTTTGGGCACTACACAGGAGTATTTAGAAAAAAAAATCAGGAATAGCAGTTACTGATTTCAGATAAAATTAAAGCTAAAATAGGTTTAATCAAAAGAGAAAAATAGGCACCCATTATATATCAACCATATTAATTAATATTGTTTTAGACTACTTAAAATAGATAGTATAAGATTGAAATATTGCTATGGAAAAGAAAATTATGAGATGGTGGATTTAGAAAAAAATGGAAAGTTTTAGAATTATCAAGAATGATGTTATCCATTATCAGAAAAACAGAGAACAAACATAGATGTATATAAACGTATAAATGAATACAAGTGTATTATTATAGATATCCGTGTAGTGTGTGTGTGTGTGTGTGTGTGTGTGTGTGTGTGTGTGTTGTAAGTGTGTATACACTTCATTGTAGCCTTTTTAGTGAAGTGGGGAGGGGAGAGTAAAGGGGATAAAAGAACCAAGTAAAAAATGCATAGTAGAAAACAAAAGAAAGCCTACAAAGAAGGGGAAAAAATTAAAGATGAGCAGTTTTGAAAACAGTGTGTCATTTTTATTATATAGACCTTCTTAAAATAAAAAATATTTGTTTATATTTTAAATCCTGACCTGTTTTCTACTGTGCATATGGTATTGTTTTTTCTTTGTTTTTAAGCAGTAAATAAATCAATTAATTAAAAAAAAAAAACTCCTTCAATGTCACCATACCCTACTAGAATATAAAAAATAGGGAGAAGATGATAAAACACTATTGATTGGTCTGGAGGTAAGCATTGTGGATATTCTGAACATCTTGCCAATGACAATGGTTAAAAAATTGATCATACCTTTAGTATAACTTTAATATTTTTAAAGAATTAGTACAAAAAGTTTCACAAATACAAATATAGATGTGCATATACATACATGTATATGTGTGCATTCATTATATACATATACTTTATATGTATATAGAAAAATAGGTAATAGAAAATTGCAATCTGAACTGTAATAAAAAACAACTTGGAGACAAGATGCATCAAAAAATAGAGAAAGATTAAATAATTTAGGGTATGTTAACATAACATATTGATACAATGTCATAAAAAATAATTGTAAATCTAAGGAAAGATCTAAATGAAAATATGTATGATAATATCAGAATAGTTCCAGAACTTCAGGAATATTGTTCACAGCTCTGTACTCACATACAAAGTCAAAATAGTGGAATTTGAGAGATATTTTCATGCGTGAGAAGGCTATTGATGTAAAGATAGATATGTTTAGGGGGTAAGTGAATATAATCTGCAATAGGGTTGAATATCCAATTAAAAAGGGGAAAGAGAAAAAAAAAAGGCTGGAACAAATGTAACCATCAGGACTGGCATCATTATCATATACTTGTATGCATACAAGACAATGCAGTGCCTAGAAAATATCATTGTTTAAATATGAAAGAACTCACTCATGTCCAACCAATTATTACATCTTTACAGTGGCAATTAAAATTGTTTTACTTTCTTGTCCATATCTCATCCTTATGTATTTGACCTTCTGAAGAAAATTAAAAAAAAAAATCAAGGTGGTTTTCTTTTATGTTAGCACTTAGGAATATGAGGGATTGGTAGGTACTGAATAGAGCGTGAAATAGTCCAGCTAACATTTCCACAGCAATCCACATGCTGTCAATGTACCTTAATTCTAACCTTTCCCTCTCTTTTTAAAGAGACCACCAGTGGTGAAGGCTTTATGCTGATAGTTTTATTAGATACACTCTTTTGTTATATGATTAAGTATACTCTCGAGATCAGACTGAGGCTATGACAGCTATTTTGTCTTCATATTCAGTTCCCTAGTGGTGAAAAGATAACACATTATAGTGCTGTAATATTAGTAAACCTGAAAGGTATTTTAATCCCCTCTCCCAAGCATCCTTGAGCATGTTAAATGGGTGAAACTCATCCCGTTCACTATTTTTTGAGAATGTTTGAAATTGATATTTGACAAAAACTCTCAGAGGGGGCAGCTAGGTGGTGGGTGTTGTGGATAAAGCACTGGCCCTGAAATCAGGAGGTTCTGAATTCAAATGTGGCCTCAGACACTTAGCACTTCCTACCTGTGTGACCTTGGGCAAGTCACTTAACCCCAATTGCCTGGGGGGAGGGGAAACTCTCAGAGAAAGAAATTTTGAACACTTTCTAATTAGCATTCTAAAAGCATGTGAAAGCTCAGTCCAAAGTACAGCATTTTGGCTCCCACACCTTTGAGGTTTAACATGGTGAGCATTTGTAGAGATAATTTGCTTAGCAGGAAAGCAAAATATATGACACAAATCTGGAAACTTAATCCAGACCTGTTTGGTCCCCTGTTTTTCTGTCTGGATTTTAATGATTAAAAAAAAAAATCCTTTCATTCTGCTTCTTCACTAAGATTCAGTACTAAAAATCTACCTTGAGGTTGCAATAAAGATTTAATTCTTTAAAATTAATCTTCTTTCATCTACCTTTTTTTTTACTCTAACTACAGGCTGGAGGGAGCTAGCTTTCCAATTTCAAAGTTATAAGAATTTAGTATTTAGCAGAAATACTAATAAAGATCACAAATTAAGATAGAATAGAAATTGAAGCAAAAAGAAGAAACTTAAGAATTGACTATCAAGACTGCTATAAAGAATATTTGATAGTTTTGGGATATAAACATATCTATCTATCTATCTATCTATCTATCTATTGAGAGATCTCTCTCTCTCTCTCTCTGTATATATATATTTAAAGAAGCATCGTAAAGGCACAATTTACCTTCCACAATGTTCTGAGTGAAGTACGTTTCTCTATCATCTTCATTTATTGAAATTTCTCTCAAATGCTTCCTCTTATATGATGCTTTCTCTGATAATATCACAGCCAAAATGTATCTTTACCTTCTCTGTATTCCAAGATCATTTAATTTAAAAAAAAATCTCTCATGGCAATTGAATGTCTCATTGTGACTAAGAGATGACCTTATGGTTTGTAAGCAATTCTCCTAGAACAAACGTTCTGACAGGTTTCACTAAGTTGGAAAGGTATAAGGAGGAAATCCTTTGCCCTTTTGTATTATTTTTCTCTTCACTTTTAATTCTTTTACAAAATATCTAAAAGTAGACTCGCTCTCAAACACTGTCAATTGGACTACTGCTGAGTCTAAAGATTATAGAATTCTGAAAAAAAAAACACATCATGTCCAAATATTAAATGTAAATAGTTTAACTTGTTTATTATTTTATGATCGCCTTTATTTTTCTTTCAACTCATACTGACATTTCAGTTTCTACATAGCTCTGGTCCTTTATCAGAAGTGCTAGAAAAGGTCTCTTTCCCTTTTTAAAGATTTTATTCAGTCCTATTGAGTAAATTTTTTCTTTATTGTAAGATAATATATTATCTTGGGATGAAATATTCCAAGCTTTTCCCTCCTTTTTGATTGTAGCTGCTAAACTTTATATGATTCTGACTGTGGTTCTTCAGTATTTGAATACTTTATATATACATACAAACACATACATATACATATATATGTATATATGTATATGTATGTATTATATAAATACATACAGAGTTACATATATGTACATATGCACATACCCATACACACACATATATAGACATACATACACTTTTTTAATTTTTAAATTTTAATTTAATTTTTAAAAATTTGACCTGCAAGCTCTGTAAAGTTCCTAAGAGCTATTTATCAGTAGAGACTTGTTGGCTTTTTTGTTTAATTTCCCCATTTCTAAGAAATCTGGGCAATTTTAATTTATGAGTTTTTGAAATGCAGTGCCTTAGGCTATTTTTTCTTTCTTTGGTCATGGCTTTCAGATAGTCCAGGAATTCTTAAATTGTCTCTCCTTGATATGTTTAAAGGCCAGTTTTTTTTTTTTTCTTCCTGTTATAACACATTTTATAATTCTTTAGTTTTTCATTATTTGGTATTTGTTATAATATTTCTTAAGTAATGGTTTTTAATTTTTATGGAGGTTTTTGTTTTATTTTTTTCTTCTTGTTATGACTAAGGTTTTTTTTTTTTTTTTTTTTTTCCCATATTGTGCTAGGCTACTAATTCCCTTTCTAATATTTTCTTCTAGGGTTTTCATTTTTTCTTCAATTTCTTACCTCTGGAGGTAACATTTTTTAAAACTCTTGAATCATTTCTTTAAGGCATTTTGATCAACTTTCACTCAAACAATGCTTGGCTTTCACATTTTACTTACAGATATTTTGAAGTCAGTTTTTTTCCTCAGTTTGTTTCTCTTGCTACAATAGCTTTTTATGATATAATTTTTTTCTTTCTCATAAATGTGAATAAAGGACTTAGTTCTCCATGTTTAGCAAAAGATAACTATACATATTATTTTATGATAACTGAATGTCTCCCCTCCTGGTTATCACAAACATTACAACAAGTTGAAAATATCTGATGATGTCTAATGTATATTGAAGAAAATTGAAAATTATATTTAAAAAATGACAAAAATCTTTCAAATACAAGGGCATGAATTTTGGTACTCATTGAGTTTAATACTACATTGGTATAGTGGATGATAGTAAAGAGCATGTTAAAAATATTGTTTGGGATGAATAAATGGAAGATGACCTAAAAGTACTTATAAAAACTGTACTCTAGGAAGATGTCAAAGTAGGTCAGTTATTTCCAGGCTCTTCATATTTCCTTTACAATACTCTGGAAATTGACACAGAATGAGGGCAGCAGTCTAAGCCTCAAGAAATTTCATCTCAGAAATTTTAAAATCAAAAACTTTCATTTATAGAATTGCTGACATTTGATTGAGTAAATCAAAGGCTTAGCTCTATTGACCAAACAGGATCCCAGTTTGTAGCTATGGATGAGGAAGAATGAGCACAACATGTAGAAGTGTTGTACCATAAGGAGAAAGAACATTTTCAGGACAGTGTGACAGGGGATCAGGGAAACCAGAAGTTCCTGAGGTTGAGCCCTTCAAAATTTTAAACAACTTAAGAAAGAGACTTTAAAAGATTGAATTCTGAAGAGTGACCATAGATAAGAATTCCAGGAGAGTGAGGTGAAACATGGCTCTAACACCTTCTGAAAGAAAGGTGATGCTGGCAGTTCAAAATTAGTTATCTAGTTTTGGACATGACTAATATGAGAATTTTTTTCCTTGACTATGCACATTTGTTACAATTTTTTTTTTTGACTTCTGGGGAGGGGAAGGGAGGCAAGATGGCAGGGTAAAACCAGGAAGCTGCTTGAAGTTCTCCCAGTTCCCCTAGAAAACCACATGAAACCAAGCCAGTGCAAAGGATTTTATGGAATGAAACCACTCTCCACCTCAAGATAGATTTGAAAAACTTCAAGAAAGATCAGTATCACTGGACTGAAAAGGGTGTTTGACTCAGCACAGATAGACTCCTAGAAAGCTGTTTAGAAGTTTTAACTCACAACAAATGAGCAACTAAGACCCTCAGTCCTGGCTCCGGGAGAGGAGCAAATCAGTGGGGCTACTAAAAGTCACAGGCAAACTCTGGGAAATAAGGCTATTTCCTGAAAAGAGCAAGCAAAGCTATCCCCTGAAAACACAAAGAGCCCCTGTGCTCAGAGCTAAGGCTCAAAGCATCACAGGAGACATGAGACAGCGTCCAGTTAACCCCAGGAGCATACCTCTGCCATAAAAGTTTGAAAAAAAAGAGGAAATGCCAAAAGAAAAGTAAAGAAACAGAAATGAACATTAACCATAGAAATCTTCTACAGTGATAGGTAAAACCAAAAGACCAACTTAAATGAGGATAAACATTTGCAGAGGAAATCTCAGAGTGTTACGCATTGGTTTCAAGTCCAAAGAGGATGTTTGAAGTTCTCATAAAAAAATGTTAAAAGGCAAATAAGAGAATTAGAAAAAAAAAATGAGAAAAGAGATAAGAGATATGAAAAAAAGAGCCAACAGCTTAAAAAAAGAAAAAAAAATGAGTGAAGAAAACTACTCCTTAAAAAATACAATCAGTAAAATGCAAAAAAGAAAAAAATCCACTAATGAAAATAACACTGTGAAGAGTAGAATTAATCAAATGCAAAAAGATATACAAAAGCTAACTGAAGAAATCATATATTAAAAATTAGAAGACAAATGGAAGCTAATGACAGTATGAGACAGCAAGAATCAGACAAATTTAAAAAGAATGAAAAAATGGAGGAAAAGGTGAAATACCTCATTGGAAAACAGCTGACCTGGAAAATAGAACCAGAAAAGACCATTTAAAAATTAAGGCCATGACCAAAAAAAAAAAAAAAAAAAAAAAAAAAAGAGCCTGGATAGCATTCTTCAAGAGATCATCAGGGAAAACTGCCCCGATATTCTAGAAACACTATGGGAAATACTCATTGAATGAATCCATCCATCACCTTCAGAAAGCAATCCCATAAGAAAAACCCCAACGAACATTGGTGCAAAACTTCAGAACTAAAATCTTAAGGAAAAACTATGGCCAGCTGCTAGAAAAAACAATTTAAATATCACAAAGTAATGTTCAGAATTACCCAGGATGTGGTAGCTTCTACAATAAAGGATCAGAGGACTAGAATACCATATTTTGGGAGGCAAAAGATCTGGGATTACAATAAAAAATTAACTGCCCAGAGAGATTCAACATCATCTTTCAGGGGAGGTGATGGACCTTCAGAGATGTAAGAGACTTCAAATCATTTATGTTAAAAAAAAGTCTGAACTAAAAAAAAAATCTACAAGCACAGGACACAAGAGAAACATAGAAAGGTAAATGGTGGAAAATATACATAATTTAAAGATTAAACAGTTTATATCCCTAGATGGGAAAACAATATCTACAACTCTTGAGAACTGTATTTGTTATTGGAGCAAACAGAAGGGGGTGTCACACAGATAGATTATGGTTGTGAATGGACTCTGATGTGATGATATCAAAGAAAAATACATTAAGGGGTGGAAAAATGTACTGAAAGAAGAGCAAAAGGGAGTTATTATGGGACAAAGATTACATGAAGAGGCACAAAAGACCTATTATAATCTAAGGAAAGAAGTGAGGTAGGTGAGCACTGTCTAAAACTTGATCTCATCAGTTTTGGCTCAAAGAGGAAACAATTAAATCATTCAGTTGTGTATAGAAATGCATCTAACCTTATAAAAATTAAGAGGAGAAAGAGGAAAAAAAAGAGAGGTTAAGATAGAAGGCATTGCAGAAATTCTAGGGGGAGAAATGTAAGAGATGGGAGAAGGAATAATAGAAATTAAAGTATTAGATTGAGTGGGTTCTACTAAAGACAGGATGGAAAGAGAAAACAAAAGTATATACAGGGGAGAAAATAGGATGGAGGGAAATAAAAACTGGTAATCATAATTATGAATATGAATGGGATGAATTAATTGTCCCATAAAATGGAAGCAAACAGAATCCTACAAAATGTTGATTACAAGAAACATTTAATACAGAGAGACACATACAGAGTAATGGTAAAATATTGGAACAAAATTTATTATGCTTTAGCTGAGGTACCAAAAATAGGGGTAACAATTCTGATCTCAGATAACAGGAAAAATAGATCTAATTAAAAGAGATAAGGGAGGAAAGAACATTTTGATAATTGGAACTATAAACAATAAATTATTAATAATACTAAATGTACATACCTCATGTGATAGAGCAGCCAAATTCCTAGAGAAGATTTTGAGTCAGAAGAAGAAATAGACAGCAAACGTACACTACTCTGGTATCTCAACCTTCCCTTCTCAGGATGGGACAAATCTAACCACAAAATAAACAAGAAAGAAACTAGAAAGGTTAATAGAATTCTAGAAAACCTACATAAGATAGATCTCTGGAAAAAAAATTAATAAAGACAGACAGAAATACATCTTTTTTCAGCAGTACATGGCATCTAAACAAAAATTGACTATGTATTGGGGCATAAAATCCTCACAATCAAATGCAGAAAGGCAGAAATAATAAATGTCTCCTTTTAAGACCATATAACAATAAAACTTGTCTTCAATAAAGAGTCAGGGAAAGAGACTAAAAACCAATTGAAAATTAAACAATTAAATGCTAAAAATGATTGATTCAAACAGCAAAGCAAAGAAACATTTCATAAATTAATCCAAAAGAATGACAATGAGACAACATATAAAAATCTATGAGATATAGCCAAAGCAGTTCTTAGAGAAAATTTCATATATTTAAGTAGCTACATGAATAAAACAGAGAAAAAGGGGATCAATGAATTGGGTATGCAACTAAAAAAGCTAGGAAAAGAACAAATTGAATATGCCCCATTAAATACCAAATTAGAAATCCTGAAACTAAAAGGAGAGATTAAGAAAACTGAAACTGTAAGGGGCCAGAACTCTGGAGAAATATACCTGAGGCAAAGATTCAGTATCCATAACATGCTTGTGTCATTGAAGGAAATTTGCAGGATATCTATTTTTTTTTACCTATTTTTCCCAAATAGTTTATTTACATTGTATTGGGATTAATTTTTCTTTAAATGTTTGGAAGAATTCACTTGTGAAACCTTTAGGGCCTGGAGTTTTGTTTTTTTTTTTTTTTGTAGGCAATTCACTAATGAGTTTTTCAATTTCTTTTTTCTAAAATGGGACTATTTAAGAAATACACACACACACACACACACACACATATTGGATTTAACATATATTTTAACACATTTAACATGAATTGGACTACCTGCCATCTAGAGGAAGGGATGTTGATTACATTAAATTAAAAACTTGTACAAACAAAGCCAACAGAAGCAAGATTTTAAAAAAGAAGTATAGAACTGGGAAAGACTGCTGGTTCAAAGGGCATGCATAGTTTGATAACTTTTTAAGTTCCAAATTGCTCTCCAGATCTTCCGGCCAAGATGGTGGAGAGGAGGCACACATCTGTGTAAGCTCCATGTTTTCTCTCACTAACCATTTCATTACAAGCCTCTGAATTAATGCTTGACTAAAAAAAAACCCACAAATAGTTACCAAGAGAAGACATCCTTGAAACTTACCAAGAAAGGTCTGTTTTTGCTCGAGGGTGGGGACGGTTTTAGATTGGGAGCAGGCTGAGAGCAGTGGCAGCCAGAGCACGGGAGCAGAGCGGAGAGGGGGTGGGGTGTGATCACAGCCATCTCTGCGGGGAGAGCTTTGCTACAGGACTGGATACTTTGCCCTAGCAGCAAGCCAGCAGCCCAGCAGAGAAGCTAAAAACACCGGGGGGTGAAGAATACAACCCCAAACAGCTGGAGTCTCTCGGGACCTGGCCACCCTCCACCACAGTGTCTCAGCACACTCTCGGTGTCTCAGAGCGCAGGCGCAGCACAATCTGGCTAGTGCCTCGCTGCTGCCCCCGTAGTCTGTAGAGGAAGCTTGGTAACACCACCCAGGCCCTCCCCCCAAAAAAGCAGACTCCATTTAGGGGTTCTTTCTTTTTTTTTTCTTTGCTAGTTTGTCTTTGATTCTTTGACAGAATGAGCAAAAAATTGAAGAGGACTTTAACCCTTGACAGCTTCTATACAGATAGAGAGCAGACTCTAAATCCTGAGGAGACTAAAAACAGATTGTCTCCAGGTGAATCCCCAAAGGAGGAGATATCTGTTCCTCAGCACAGATAAACCTCATAGAAGAAGTTAAAAAGGATCTCACAAGGGATCTAGAAGAAAAATGGGAAAAGGAGAGGGAGGCTTGGCAAGAGAGGCTGGAGAAGTCATCCCACTCATTTAAAGAGAGAGTGGATAAAGAAATAAAATCCTTGAAAAATAGGATTAGTGAACTGGAAACAGAAAATAGCTCTCTAAAAAACAAAATTGGCCAAATGGGAAAAAATTCCATAGAACAAAAGAACTCAATTGGAAAATTAGAAAAAGATTTTTAAAAAGTGAGTGAAGAAAATGCTTCATTGAAAATCAGGTTCAAACAAATGGAATTGAATGACTTGAGGAGACAAGAAGAATCAGTCAAGCAAATCCAAAAAAATCAAACAATGGAAAAGAATGTGAAATACCTTCTGGGGAAAACAACAGACCTGGAAAACAGATCCAGGAGAGACAATCTGAGAATCATTGGACTTCCAGAAAAGTATGATGAAAAAAAAGAGCCTGGACACTATTTTCCAGGAAATTATCAAAGAGAACTGCCCAGAAGTCATAGAAACAGAAGGTAAAATAGATATTGAAAGAATTCATTGATCACCTACTGAAAGGGATCGTAAAATCAAAATACCAAGAAATATAGTGGCCAAATGCCAGAACCCTCAGACGAAGGAAAAAATATTGCAAGCGACTAGAAAAACCTAATTCAAGTATTGAGGAGCCACAATAAGGATCACCCAGGATTTGGCAGCATCCACATTAAAGGATCGAAGGGCCTGGAATATGATATTCTGAAAGGCTAAGGAACTTGGTATGCAACCAAAAATAACTTACCCATCTAGAATGAGCATCTTTTTCCAGGGAAGAAGATGGACATTCAATGAAGTAAGCGAATTTCACCTATTTTTGATGAAAAAGCCAGAACTTAACATAAAGTTTGATCTACAAATACAGAACTCAAGAGAAATCTAAAAAGGTAAAGATTAATCTTGGTTACTATATTTCAGCTATAAAGATGTATAAAGAATACATGTATACCTTGTTCTAGAAACTAGATGTGGAAAGGACATTGTACATTGAAAGGGTAATGTGGGGGCACTACATCTCATGAAGAGGCAAAGGAAACCTATCATACCTGAGAGAAAGAATGGAGGGGAATGAATATAGTGGGTATCTTACTGCCTTCAGAATTGGCTTTAAGAGAAAAATTTTAGACATATTCAATCTATGGTGAAACTTCTCCCACCTCATTGAAAAGTGAGAAGGGAAAAGTGAAAAGGGAAGGAATAAGCTAAGCGGAAGGGGATACGGAAACGGGGAGGGAAAGGGGTAAGATAGGGGGAGGAACTCTAAAGTGGGGGGGAGGGATACTAAAAAGGGAGGGCTGTGAGAAGCAAGTGATGCTCATAAGCTTAATACTGGGAAGGGGGTAAGGGGGAAAGAAGGGAGAAAAGCATAAACGGGGGTTAACAAGATGGCAAGTAATACAGAATTGGTCATTTTAACCATAAATATGAATGGGGTAAACTCCCCCATAAAGAGGAAACGGTTAGCAGAATGGATTAAAAGCCAGAATCCTACAATATGTTGTTTACAGGAAACACACCTGAAGCAGGGAGATACATGCAGGTTAAAGGTAAAAGGTTGGAGCAAAATCTACTATGCTTCAGGTGAAGTCAAAAAAGCAGGGGTAGCTATCCTGATCTCAGATCAAGCTAAAGTAAAAATTGATCTAATTAAAAGAGATAAGGAAGGGCACTATATCTTGCTAAAGGGTAGCATGGATAATGAAGCACTACCTATATTAAACATATGTGCACCAAGTGGTGTAGCATCTAAATTCTTAAAAGAGAAATTAAGAGAGCTGCAAGAAGAAATAAACAGCAAAACTATAATAGTGGGAGATCTCAACCTTGCACTCTCAGAATAAAATAAATCAAACCACAAAATAAATAAGAAAGAAGTCAAAGAGGTAAATAGAATACTAGAAAAGTTAGATATGATAACTCTCTGGAGAAAATGTAATGGAGACAGAAAGGAGTACACTTTCTTTTCAGCAGTTCATGGAGCCTATACAAAAATTGACCATATATTAGGAGATAAAAACCTCAAACTCAAATGCAGTAAGGCAGAAATAGTAAATGCATCCTTTTCAGACCACGATGCAATGAAAATTACATTCAATAAAAAGCCAGGGGAAAGTAGACCAAAAAATAATTGGAAACTAAATAATCTCATACTAAAGAATGATTGGGTGAAACAGCAAATCATAGACATAATTAATAACTTCACCCACGAAAACGATAATAATGAGACATCATACCAAAATGTATGGGATGCAGCCAAAACAGTAATAAGGGGAAATTTCATATCTCTAGAGGCCTATGTGTATAAAATAGAGAAAGAGAAGGTCAATGGATTGGGCTTGCAACTAAAAATGCTAGAAAAGGAACAAATTAACACCCCCAGTCAAACACTAAACTTGAAATTCTAAAAATAAAAGGAGAGATCAATAAAATTGAAAGTTAAAAAAAAAAACTATTGAATTAATTAATAAAACTAAGAGTTGGTTCTATGAAAAAACCAACAAAATAGACAAACCCTTAGTAAATCTGATTAAAAAAAGGAAAGAGGAAAATCAAATTGTTAGTCTTAAAAATGAAAAGGGAGAACTCACCACTAAAGAAGAGGAAATTAGAGCAATAATTAGGAGTTACTTTGCCCAACATTATGCCAATAAATTCGACAACTTAAATGAAATAGAAGAATACCTCCAAAAATATAGCTTGCCCAAACTAACAGAGGAAGAAGTAAATATCCTAAACAATCCCATCTCAGAAAAAGAAATAGAACAAACTATCAATCAACTCCCTAAGGAAAAATCCCCAGGACCAGATGGATTTACATGTGAATTCTATCAAACATTTAAAGAACAATTAACTCCAATGCTAAATAAACTATTTGAAAAAATAGGGATTGAAGGAGTCCTACCAAACTCCTTTTATGACACAGACATTGTACTGATACCTAAACCAGGTAGGCTGAAAACAGAGAAAGAAAATTATAGACCAATCTCCCTAACGAATATTGATGCTAAAATCGTAAATAAAATATTAGCAAAAAGATTACAGAAAACCATCCCCAGGATAATACACTATGACTAAGTAGGATTTATACCAGGAATGCAGGGCTGGTTCAATATTAGGAAAACTATTAGCATAATTGACAATATCAATAACCAAACAAACAAAAACCATATGATCATCTCAATAGATGCAGAAAAAAGCATTTGATAAAATCCAACATCCATTCCTAATAAAAACACTTGAGAGCATAGGAATAAATGGACTTTTCCTTAAAATAGTCAGGAGCATATATTTAAAACCATCAGTAAGCATCATATGCAATGGGGAAAAACTGGAACCTTTCCCAGTAAGATCTGGAGTGAAGCAAGGTAGCCCACTATCACCATTATTATTCAATATCATATTAGAAACACTAGCCTCTGCAATAAGAGTCGAGAAAGATATTAAAGGAATTAGAGTAGGAAATGAGGAAACCAAACTATCACTCTTTGCAGATGATATGATGGTATACCTAGAGAACCCCAGAGATTCTACTAAAAAGCTATTAGAAATAATTCATAATTTTAGCAAAGTAGCTGGATACAAAATAAATCCCCATAAATCCTCAGCATTTTTATACATCACCAACAAAATCCAACAGCAAGAGATACAAAGAGAAATTCCATTCAGAATAACTGTTAATAGCATAAAATATTTGGGAATCCATGTACCAAGGAAAGTCAGGAATTATATGAGCAAAATTACAAAAAAGTTTCCACACAAATAAAGTCAGACTTAAATAATTGGAAAATATTAAGTGCTCTTGGATAGGCCGAGCAAATATAATAAAGATGACAATACTCCCTAAACTAATCTATTTATTTAGTGCTATAGCAATCAGACTTCCAAGAAAATATTTTAATGATCTAGAAAAAATAACAAAATTCATATGGAACAATACAAAGTCGAGAATCACAAGGGAATTGATGGAAAAAAATCAAATGAAGGCGGCCTAGCTGTACCTGATCTAAAATTATATTATAAAGCAGCAGTCACCAAAACCATTTGGTATTGGCTATGAAATAGATTAGTTGATCAGTGGAAAAGGTTAAGTTCACAAGACAGAATAGTCCACTATAGCAATCTAGTGTTTGACAAACCCAAAGATCCTAACTTTTGGGATAAGAATTCATTATTTGATAAAAACTGTTGGGATAACTGGAAATTAGTATGGCAGAAACTAGGCATGGACCCACCATATACCAAGATAAGATCAAAATGGGTCCATGACCTCGGCATAAAGAACGAGATTATAAAAAAATTAGAGGAACATAGGATAGTTTATCTCTCGGACTTGTGGAGGAGAAAGAAATTTGTGACTAAACATGAACTAGAGACCATTACTGCTCACAAAATAGAAAATTTTGATTACATCAAATTAAAAAGCCTTTGTACAAACAAAACTAATGCAAACAAGATTAGAAGGGAAGCAACAAACTGGTAAAACATCTTCACAATTAAAGGTTCTGATAAAGGCCTCATTTCCAAAATATATAGAGAACTGACTCAAATTTATAAGAAATCAAGCCATTCTTCAATTGATAAATGGTCAAAGGATATGAACAGACAATTTTCAGATGATGAAATTGAAACTATTACCATTCATATGAAGAGTGTTCCAAATCATTATTGATCAGAGAAATGCAAATTAGGACAACTCTGAGATACCACTGCACTCTTCAGATTGGCTAAGATGACAGGAAAAAATAATGATGAATGTTGGAGGGGATGCGGGAAAACTGGTACACTGATACATTGGTGGTGGAGTTGTGAACGGATCCAACCATTCTGGAGAGCAATCTGGAATTATGCCCAAAACGTTATCAAATTGTGCATACCCTTTGATCCAGCAGTGTTTCTATTGGGCTTATATCCCAAAGAACTACTAAAGAAGGGAAAGGGGCCTCTATGTGCCAAAATGTTTGTTGCAGCCCTGTTTGTAGTGGCTAGAAACTGGAAGAATGGCTTGAATTCTTATAAATCTGAGTCAATGCTCTATATATTTTAGAAATGAGACATTTGTCAGAACCTTTGAATGTAAAACATGTTTTCCCAGTTTAGTGTCTGTTTTCTAATCTTGTCTGCATTAGTTTTGTTTATACAAAATCTTTTTTAACTTAATATAATTAAAATTATCTATTTTGTGATCAACAATGATCTCTAGTTCTTCTTTGGTCACAAATTCCTTTCTCCTATGTTCTTCTAATTTGTTTATAACATCATTCTTTATGTCTAGATCATGAACTCATTTTGACCTTATATTGGTAAATGGTGTTATGTGTGGATCAATGTCTAGTTTCTGTCATACTAATTTCCAATTTTCTCAGCAGTTTTTGTCAAATAGTAAATTCTTATTCCCAAAGCTAGAGTCCTTGGGTTTGTCAAACACTAGATTGCTATAGTCATTGACTATTTTGTTTTGTGAAACTAAACTATTCCACTGATCAACTGCTCTGTATCTTAACTAGTACCAAATAATTTTGATGACCGCTGCTTTATAATATAGTTTTAGATCTGCTACAACTAGGTCACCTTCATTTGTTATTTTTTTCATCAATTCTCTTGAAATTCTTGACCTTTTGTTCTTCCAGATGAATTTTGTTGTTATTATTTCTAGGCCTGTAAAATAGTTTCTTGGGAATTTTATTGGTATCACACTAAATAAGTAGATTAGTTTAGGTAGTATTATCATCATTATTATACTTGACCTATCCACAAGCTCTTGATATTTTTCCAATTGCTTAGATCTGACTTTATTTGTGTAGAAAGTGTTTTTCTCTTTTCTTCATATAGTCCCTGACTTTCCCTTGGCAGGTAGATTCCCAAATATTTTATACTATTGACAATTATTTTAAATGGAATTTCTCTTTGCACCTTTTATTATTGGGTTTTATTTGTGATGTATAAAAATGCTGATGATTGTGAGACTTTGCTAAAGTTGTGGGTTTTTAAAAATAACTTTTTAGTTGATTCTCTGGGTTCTCTAAGTATACCATCATATCATCTTCAAAGAATAATAATTTGATTTCATCATTACCTACTCTAGTTACTTTTATGTCTTTTTCTTCTCATTGTCAAAGGTAACATTTCTAATACAATATTGAATAATAACGGTGATAGTAGGCAACTTTGTTTCACCCTGATCTTATTAGGGATAGTTACAGTTTATCTCTGTTCCATATAATGTTTGCTGATGGTTTTAAACAAATGCTACTGACTATTTTAAGGAAAAGTCCACTTATTCCTATACTTTCTAGTGTTTTTAACAGGAATGGGTGTTGCATTTTATCAGATTCTTTTTCTGTATCTATTGAGACAATCAAATAATTTTAGTTAATATGGTTATTGATAAATTCAATTATGTTAACAGTTTTTCTAATATTAAACCAGCCTTGCATTCCTAGAATAAATCCTACTTTTTCATGGTATATTATTCTGGGGGTAATGTTCTGTAATCTCTTTGCTAATATTTTATTTAAGACTTTTCTTCAATATTCATTAGGGAGATTGGTCTTTAATTTTCTTTCTCTGTTTTCACCCTACTTGGTTTAGGTATCAGTACCATGTCTGTCTTATAAAAGGAATTTGGTAGGAGTCTTTCATTCCCTTTTTTCAAATGGTATATATAATATTGGAGCTAATTGTTCTTTAAATGTTTGTTAGAATTCACATGCAATTCCATCTGGTCCTGGGGAATTTTTCCTTAGGAAGTTGATTAATAGCTTCTTTTATTTTGTTTTCTAAAATGGGACTATTTAAGTAATTTATTTCCTCTTCTATTAATTTGGGCAATCTATGTTTTTGTAGGTATTGGTCCATTTCATTTAGGTTATCAAATTTATTGGCATAAAGTTGGGCAAAATAATTTCTTATTATTGTTCTAATTTCCTCTTCATTCCTGGAAAGTTCCTCCTTTTCATATTTTGAGACTAATAATTTGATTTTCCTCTTTCTTTTTTCTAATCAAATTAACTAACCTTTATCCATGTTGTTGTTGTTTTTTTCTCCATAAAAGATACTCTTAGTTTTAACTTATTAATTCAATAGTTTTTTTTAACTTTCAAATTTATTGTTCTCTCCTTTTATTTTCAGAATTTCAAGTTTGTTATTAGATTAGGAGTTTTAAATTTGTTCTTTTTCTAGCTTTTTTAGTTTTAAGCCCAATTCTTTCTCTGTTTTATGCAATTAAGCCACCTAGAGATATAAAATTTCTCCTTATTAATGCTTTGGTTGCATCCCACAAATTGTGGTATGTTGTCTCATTGTCATTCTTTTGGATGAAAATATTTATTGTGACTATGATTTGCTGTTTTACCCATTCTTTCTTTAGGATGAGATTACTTTGTTTCCAATTACTTTTTGGTCTATTTTCCCCTGTTTTTTTATTGAAAGTAATTTTTATTCCATTGTGATCTTGAAAAAAATGCATTTGCTATTTCTGCCTTTCTGCTTTGATTTTGAGGTCTTTATGTTCTAATATATGGTCAATTTTTGTATAGGTTTCATGAACTGCCAAGAAGAAAAGTATACTCCTTTCTACTTCCATTCAATTTTCTCCAAAGATCTCTCATACCTAACTTTTCTATTATTCTATTTACCTCTTTAACTTCTTTCTTATTTATTTTGTGCTTTGATATATCTAGTTTGGAGAGAGCAACGTTGAGGTCTCTTACTATTACAGTTTTGCTGTCTATTTCTTCTTGCAACTCTCTTACCTTTTCCTTTAGAAATATAGATGCTATACCATTTGGTACATTTATGTTTAGTATTGGTGTTGCTTCATTAGCTATGGTATCCTTTAGCAAGATATATTTTTTTCCTTATCTCCTTTAATAGATAGGAAATCAGGTTGGCTACTCCTGCTTTTTTTTTTTTTTTTTTTTTTACTTCACTTAAAGCATAATAGATTCTGCTCCAACCTCTTACTTTTATGTTGTATATATCACTCTGCTTTAAATCTGTTTCTTGTAAACAGCATATTGTGTTAATATTAATATTAATACTGCATTAATCCAGTCTGCTATCTGCTTACACTTTATAGAAAAGATAGCCCCATTCACATTTACTGTTAAAACTACTAATTCTGTATTTCCTGCTGTCTTATTAACTCCAAATTATACTTTTCTCTTTCCTTTTCGTATTTCCCTGCTCGCCAGTATTTTACTTATGAGCTTGACTTGCCTCAAGCAGTCTTCTTTTAGAGTCACTTCCCTTTTTCATACATTTCCCTTACAATTTCTTTTTCTCTTCTATTTAGCCTACCCCTTCCCTTTTCCCCTTTCCCCTCCTACTTTTCTTTAAAGTGAGAGAAGTTTCTCTGTGAAATGAAATATAACTAATATTCTTTCTTTGAGCCAAATCTGATGAGAATAAGATTTACAATGTTAATCACCCTTTGTTCTTTCTCTCAATAGGTTTCCTTTTCCTGTTTGAGAAGTAATTTCCCTCATTTTACCTCTAATTTCCCTTTTCCCACCTTTTCACCTCTAGTTTCTTTTTTTATATTATAGCAGTATAATCACATTATACATACACGCCTTTACAAGCATTAATGGCTGCAATAGCTCTGTGCTGACTCACTCCTGCTGTTGGGTGGGCATGGCCAGGTTCCATGAGATTCTGGCATTTTTGGGTTAGCTATTTACCTCTTGTGTTTGTTTTTGATATTTTATAACTTCTCTACTGCTCTACTGGCTTGCAAACAGGGCAGAGTAGTCAACACTGCTGTAAATTCCTTCCTGTGGAGCTGCCATGTGGAGCTCCCACTGCCCTGTGGAACTACCTCACAGAGCTCCCCCCACTCCATGGAGTCTATACCATCCTGGTCTGTATTGTCTGTGCTGGCCTGTGCTGTCTGCACTGGCATCTGTGCTCAGCCCGCTTGCACTTAGCCCATCTCCCTCTGTGCCTGTTTTAAACAGACCTTTTCTGGTGATCTTTGAAATTATTTTCTGCTGGTAATTTGTTGCTTTCCCAATATTCATAGTTTCTGCCAGTCCAGAACTAAACCAGAGGCTGTATTTGCTAATTATTCTGAGGGTTGTAGGAGAAGGTCAGAAAGAAAAAATATATTCTCTCTGCCATCTTGGCTCTGCCCACTGAACATGTGGATTTTAAAAAGCCCTGAAAAAATTCACGTAAATTGATGTTGAGCAAATCAAGGAGTACTAGGAATGCATTGTACACAATAACAGCAAGAATGTGTGGTGATCAAGTATTAAAGACTTGATTCTTCTCAATGGTTGAGTGATTCAAATAATTCCAATAGACTTTGGACAGAGAATGCCATCTGTAAAAAGAATTATGGAGATTGGTTTTCAGTGTTATGTTATGTTATCTTCACTTCTTTTTTCTGTTTTTTATCTCTCTCATGGTTTTTCCTTATTTCTCTGCTTTTTATCTCCCAACATTATTTATAAAGCTCTGTGTATTAAAAATAAATAAATTAAATAAACAAATTTTAAAATGAAATAAATTAAAAGAAATCTCAGAAAAAGATTTTTCTTTCTTTCTTCTTCTCTTCCCAATGGAGACAAAAGCATGATGAGGTTAGAGGGTAGGCATAGAGAAATTGGATCTTTCTTAATTGAAAAAAAAATTAAAACCTTACAAAGTGGGAAAAGAAAAGTATTAAGAATCGTTCTAACCTGTCAATGTAAGAACATTCTTTAAGGAGAAAATTATAAGGTTAGAGATATTATGAGCACACATACATTCTGAGAGAGAGAGACAGACAAACAGACAGAGAGACAGAGAGAAAGAGACAGAGACATAGACATAGAGAAAGACACAAACAGTAACAGAAAGATATAGAGATAGAGACAGAGAGAGATAAAGAGATAGGCAGAGAAAGACAGACAAAGAGGGAACGAGACCCACAGAGAGAAATAGAGAGAAAAAATTACCTCAATGCCTAGGAATGGGCTGGTTAAGGATATAGTAATCATTTAAAAAAATAGTCTGTTTATTCGTTGTTACTTTGTTTTTGTTTTTTAAAGCATCACTGACTGCTTAAATCAGATATCAAAGTAACTATCCAAATTAGAAAAAGAAACATACATAAGGCTCCCTATGGGTCACATAATGATTTCATTTTAAAATTTAATGTCACCTATGTTTTATTGAACTTTTATTGATTTCATTAAATTTTCCAATTATATTTTAACCTAACCTAATTATAATTTAACCCTAATGGGTCATTTTTGGCAGTTTTGGAGTGTGAGTTTAACATTTCTGAATTTCAATAGAATTATAAGATGCTAGATGGACTGTCTGAGTCCTATAGAGTTAGTATAAAATTGCAAAAAATGCAGAGGATGACCTTTTATGAATCATCTGTGGAATGACATGGATGAGCATCATATAGGATAAAGGTTTGAAAGGCATACAATCCACACCACTAAAGGATATGTAGAAAAAAATGTACTTTTAAATTATACAAGATTCTGTTACAAAGCAACTAAAAAGACAGTTTTATTCATCTACCTTCTGAATACAGGTAAACACCAAGCAGAAAACAGAAAGACAAATCCTTACTTTTGCAGAGTCCAACTAGAAGCATCTGTCAGTGGATAGGTCACTAAAACCTCTGAATTGCAGATGTAGACAGAGGCAGATAGATCAATAGATCACTTAAGTAAGAGTACTTATTAATCACTTTTAAGTGCCAGATCCATTATTAATTGAAGCAATGAGTGGCATAGTGAATAGAATACCTGAATTGAACTAAGGAATACACATCTTCCTGGAATCAAATCTGGTCTTAGAGACTTAACTAGCTGTGTTTGCTTCAATTTTCATCCATAAAATGAGTTGGAAAAGAAAATGTCAAACCATTCCAGTATCTTTGCAAAGAAAATCCCAAGTGGGATAAAGAGTTGAATATGACTGAATAGAACTTAACAACAAAGCATTATAAATTTCTAAAAGTACAAATAAAAGTAAACAAAACATTTTCTGCTCTCAAAGTGTTTCCATTCTAATGGAGAAAAGCAACAATAAAGGAGTGCTTTGAAAACTGTACAGAGATGGAGAGGAAAGTCAACAAATCTGTAATGTATGTCAAGAAGACTAATGGAAGTGTTGTTGATCCTGCTTCCTTGCAATGTAACTCAAAAGACTCACTTCTGGGAGTTAGTGAATGATAACCTCTTTCTTTCCCCCTTCCACTTTGCTATACAACCTACCTCTCTCCATCATCCCATTCCTTGTCCCCATACTTTCTTTCTCTCTGAATCTCTTCCCACTTTTTCACTGCTTGACTTTGCATTTTTGTACTGTTTTCTCTCACAGCTCTGTGTGCTCATTAAAGTGTGATTGCTTCTTTGTTTCCTGTTACCATTTGTAGTATTTTCTACCAAGTTCCTAAAAAATGAATATATCCTCCCCATTTCATAATTTCATCAATTCAGTATGAAAATAATAATGATGTAGTTTGTTGGGAAAAAGTATAATACTTAAAAAAATCTCTTGAGGTACAAGAAAATTGGTTTGTCAGATCAGACAATTTAGCATGGTCAGAAGATCCATTGTTCCATTGTTTTACTTGAAGCAATTTGCTTTTTATATCACAACAAAGTATTAACAGTGTGATCTTCCTGTAAAACATGGATGGTTTGTTACACACATCGTTAGAGAGAATACCTGTATCTGTGAGATCACCAGTCCATTTTAGTATCAAAGCACAATTATCAACTTTTAACTGGAGAATGAGCAGATTTGTTTCTTATGGTATGTACTTTATTTAGAAATCTCTTTTCTCCAGACTCTCCATTAAGCATGTCAGATCACTTGTTGATCACTTTGGACATACTTTTTTTTTTTTTTTTTTTTTGCTAACTGCTGATTACCTGACTCCCTCTCCCAAACACAAGCACACAGAATATTGCCACATTATAACAGTTTTCATTAACATTCACATAATAGAGTCTTGTTTTCTTATTAAGCTTCTTTCTCTGTTTTTTTTTTTTCTCTATTTTCAACAAAGGTTGATAGCATATTATTCCACCATGTAGGCAGAAAGCTAAAGATAAAAGAATAAGGCATGATCTTTAAAAATAAAATGGTGTTCTATTGTAATTCACTGAATATCTTATGTTTATATATGCATATTTAAATTAATTTTAAAATATGAAAATTATTTTCTATTCTAGAGAGCATTTAGTAGTGTGGATTGTAAGCCTTTCAAACTCTTATCCTATTCGATGCTCATTCATGCTGTTTCACAGATCATTCACAGATATATGTACATATATATATATATATATATATTATATATATATATATACATGCACATTTATATATATATATATATATATATGATATATATATATATACACACATTAGTATGCATACACATATGAGTTCCTACACACACATATGTGTGTATGTCACCAACTATAACTTTCAGTATTCTACAGATACTTTCAAGATTATCTGTTCTGACCATTGTTAGTAATTAACGCCATCTAATTAACCCCATCCCTGCATGTTTCTCCCTTTCATTCATTCTTATGATTTGGTTCTACTCTAGGCTATAGTAGTGGAGGTGGATTTGGAGCTGGGAGCTAAAAAAGACTAAAGGACTCCAACAAAATCCTCAGGGAGTCATTTGAGTATTAGGAGCTACAGATTGGCCTCCACTTATATATGCCATCTGTTCCCTAGCCTGTCTGTAATACTACTAGATAATCATTATCTAGTATTCTTGGAAGAATAAATATAAGTAGAGCAAAGCCAATGTCTTCACATGCAATTCTCAACTATAATAAAAGAGGAATAACTTTCTCTGTTCTATTTCTGCAACTGTTGGTGGGAAGCGGGGGGAGAGACAAAGCTCATTTCTGCTGCTCTTCTGTTTAATGGTTTCCTTTTTTTCCCCACAGGTTGAAAATGACTGAACCATATTTTAGTCATGAATCCTTTTTTTCTGCCATTGGTACAGTCAGTTTACTCAGAATACTATGTCTAATTTCATCAATATTTCATTATAATCAATTTAAAAGTGAAAAGCAGATTTGTAGTTTTTCACATTGAAAAATCTGTGAAGAGTAAATGTGGTATTTTTGCCCTAAAGTCTCCAATACAGTAAACTTCAATCTGATAATGGAAATATCCATTGACCATCCAACAGAGGGCTTAATTCTCTTCACTTTCAGGAGAATAAATTGTACTTGAATTACATGAGGGTGCTAACAATGAGAAAACTATTTTTCCCTATTGCAATCCTATCATTCTCTTTTTATAAATAAAACTTTACACATAACAGATTAAAGAGAGAGTTAATTGATATTAAAAACAGTTCCTTCTACTTAATATTAACAAAATATTTTCTATGATCCTGAATGTCAAATGTTAACTGTCTTCTCTTTATGACATTGTAATTTTCCCTTGTCTATCATTGTCTTATTTCTCCCTTTCGTTTTCCTTTCTTTTATGAGCCATGATAATTAATTGTAAAAGCTTTTACTATTCATGCATGTCTTGTGGAATTAGTCTTATTTCATAGTCATATCTTTACCTTTTCTTCATGGCCCTCCTCTTATTTTTATTTACCCCCTCCCCCCAAAAAAAATCTTTCATTGCTTTCTATTGCTTTCTACTTCTATTTCTACTCCATTGTTTCTCTGTCCTATCTCTAGATAAAGTAATAGAGTACTTTTTTTTTAACCTCATCATATAACTGTTTCATTTGACAATCTAGATCTCTTGTTAATCATTTTTCAAGCATCATTTTTTCTTATCAACAACTGACAACTTTAGTCTTATTTCCATTCTCAATCATAGAGTGATGGTTATGTAACTACAATAGTTCATATCGATGAGAAGATACTAGAGACTTTCTTATTTATCACCTTTATTTGCTCTTCAGCATTTCAAACAAAGTTTCATGTTAAATTGTGGTCATTCTCAAATATGCAATTCTTTTATGAACTATATTCTCAGAGAGTTTCCTGAGAGATCAAAAGCTTAAGTTGATTTTACAATTATTATGTGACAATGGCTGACTTTGAACTAAGGTCTGCACACTCTAAGGATAGCTTTTTACATATAACATTATATCAAGATACATTCTAACATTATATAAATCATAAAAACATATTTTAAAAAATAATTAAAATATTTGTGGTCATAGATTTAAAGTTTATACAAATGGTACAGCTAATTGCTAAAGAAAATTTCATTCCCAGGAAAGGGAATGATTTACCTAAGATAGTAAATAATTTGCCATAGATAGTAAATGTCAGAGCTGAAGTTGAACCACTTTGACTCCAAATACAATTCTTTTCACAGTACAATGCGATTGAAGAAAGGAAAAGGGCAAACTAAAATATATGTCATAACTTCCAAGTCAGAACTGAATTGAAAATACTTCTATTTTAGAATAAGAGAGAATAGAGATAGCATAGGCAAAAAGAAAAGGAAATGAAAATATGATTACAGGATACACATAAGTTTTCAAGTATCCAGATTTTTTGGAGGGAAAAACAGTACTCGGTGTAAAAAGCAAATATAAAGAAATCAAAAATTGTTTATAACACACTGACAAACTAACAACTATCATATACCCAAAGATTAAAAACATCAAAGTACTAAAAGGGACTGCAATTATCTGGATTGCAATGGTTCAATCAACATACATATATAATTATTCTGCCATTTGAACTAGAATAATCTTTCAGGAAGCTAGAAGATATGCTTGCAGTCCCATTTAGATACATCTCTTTCTCAGAAAGTTTCTTCCTCAGAGTTTGGTATGCAGAAATTTGATGGTATTACATTTGGTTTTCTTAAGGATGATGGAAGAAGGTGTAATGATTAAGTGCAAAAGTATTTCACACAACTGATATTCTCTATTGTGATCCCATAGTGTGTTTGCTAGCCAGAGAGGATCTCTCTATTTCCTGTTTGCTCAGATATCTCTTCTACACTAGCAAGGAAACTTGGTCCTGGGCACTAATATGATCATTCTAGTTTCACTGAAACACCTCTACCTGTCTTAAAGTTGCTTTTCTGAAGGGGAGATGCCTACTTGTTCCCTTTAGCAAAACATTTGATTGGTTTTGAAATACTACAGATTCTTTGCACTCTAGCTCTATCTTTAGCAGCATTATCCGAACTGAGAACATAACTGGTGGGTAATGTGTTAGATTTTTTTTTTTTTTTATCACCTTGGTTGTCCTGAAACTTTTCTAACAGGCTTTTAGGTCAGTAAATTTCTGGTCAACTTTCTACATTGGAACTTTTCAACTTTTATTAATGAATTGTTTTTTCTTGGACCAGACTATGATGTCATTGCTATCTTCCAGTGAGAAATTTTCCTCTTCCAATGCATATGTTATTGCAACTCACTAGTTTTAGCAAGTTACCTGGGGATATACAGAGATTAAGTTGTCCAGTGTCACAGAGATAGCATGTATTAGAGGAAGAACTTGAATTCCTGTCTTTCTGAGGACAATGCTCTTTCATTTACAGCAAGTTGCTTCTTATTTATATAATAAAAATAATAAAAGTAGAAAGTCTAGTTTATTTAGAGCTTAAGGTTTACAAAGAGCTATCCTTCAAAAAAAAACCTGAATTAGATAATTTATTATTTTAATTTTAAAGAATAAACAGGCTAAGAATGACAATGGACAAGACCATAATCACATAAATAGTATCACTTCCAAAACTCAGGTTCTTTCTGCCATTTATTTCAATATCTTTTCGACCATTTTATTAATATATAAAACACCTCTTTAGAGCCATTACATATGTGTGTTTATTAGGCATATGCATAATATAGATACATATGTACATATTCACATGATTATACTTTTACTATATCCATATTTCATAAGCATATGTTCCCCTCATCAAATTTCCAAATTATAGAAAAAAAAGAATGTAAGCTCCTGGAAGACATGATTTTTTTTTTTTTTTAATCTTTTCATTTCCCAACACAGCACACTGCTTGGCATGTAGTAATTCCAAAATTCATTTATCTTTCTATGATATCATCTTCTGTCACTTGCCCTAAGGGAGATACAAACAAAAGAATGGGGCACCATGGAGGGAAAGTAGACTACTTTTCAGTGGGGAAAGTTGAGAAGGTTTATGAGATTCAGGTCTTATTGAATAAGAGGTAACAAGCACACAATAAAACATATGAAGTGCAAACACATGATTATACTGAAGTGCCTTGAACAAAGGTTACTCATCTATATTTGTCTTGGAAACTTAAAAAGCTTTTCAATAATTATAATAATCAAAATAATGATAATAGCCAACATTTATATAACACTTCCTGTATGATAAGCACTGTGATACATTTTTGAATTGTTACCTCATTTGATTTTCACAAATCTGGAAAGTAGGTGCTATTGGTATCCCTATTTTACAGATGATAAAAGTTAGGATAAATAACTTGCCCAGGGTCACATAGCATTTTTTGATCTCTATTCTTCTTGACTCCAGGCCACATGACCTATACACTGGGCAGTCTAGTTGTCTGATAAGATGATGATGAATGACAGTAATAAAGAAAAGGACAAAGAAAACAAAGGAAAGAAAAAGAGAAATGAAGCACCAAGGTGGCACAATGGTTAGATTATTGGGTTTGGAATAAGGAAGACTTGAATTCGAATACAGCCTAAGATACTTAATTGCTGTGTGATCCTGGGCAAATACCTCAATCTCTGTTTGTCTCAACTATAAGATAGCAACAATAACAATACCTAACTTGCAGTGTTGTTGTGAAGATCAAAGATAATATTTGTAAAGTGCTTAGTAACATGTTTGACACACAGTAGGTACTAAATAAATACTTATTCCCCATTCCTTCTTCTCTGGATAAAAAAAGAGAATGGGAGTTAGAATTGATATGTACAATATCTTATGGAGTAAAAGATTGAACATAAGAAGAAAAGTAGCAAAGAAAATTAAAATTCACAGAAGAAAATATCAAAAAAAACCCAGCAATTAAATCACCAGGTTTCAGAAATCTGTATTCAAATTCATACAATAAAAATGCTCATGAAAGAAAGCAAATTCAGTTCCATAGATATCCCTGAGACTTGGAAGCATGGAACCCATTACTGCCACATGACTGGGGAAGGATATACTTTCTTTATACTTTGTTTACTAGAAAGACTTAGACAAAAGTTATATTGAAGTAGAATTAAATTTTCTTATTCATTACATTAACAAACTAGAGTCAGATAACCTGAAGAGATTTTTGGTGTTGGTTAGTAGAGAAAGAAAGAAAAGCAAAAATGCTATACGAATGTACAACTGCTTACCAGGAAGAGAAGAAATAAATGTAAAGCTCAGAGAAGAAATCACAATTCTGGCACAGAGATGTGATATAATAAGGATGAAGGACTTCAATTATGCAGACAGCTGCTCAATTTCTGTCTGCCAAAAACTGAGGAAGCTATAACTTCTTGATTTACCTTAATAATAATTTCTTTCTTTAAAAGGTGAAAGAAGCAAGGTGGGGAAATGATACTCTGAAACTGATTCTGACATAGAGGAATAGGTTGCTTAAGTAGAAATGATGGAAATCTTTGAGACAATTGAGAACTATATCTTAGAATTGGGGTTTGAAAAGGTAAAAGAATGGAGGATTGGTTTCTCTTAATCCTTTGTCTCTGTCTCTGTATCTTTCTTTCTTTCTTTCTGTCTGTCTTTCACACACACATACACAAAACTATATGCTTTTATTTTAAAAGGTGCAGGGTAATTAAGCATCCCTATACCACAGCTTTAATTGTTCAGAACTCAGCCACAAATGGCTTAGAATCCTTTAACAATATAATTTTGAGTACACCAATACAATGAAGTCCATTGATAAGGAAAAGGAAAAAAAAACATTTAAAGAGACCATTTATGGATACACACACAAAAAAAAAACTCAGTAAGATTTTTAGAAGATATTTAGAAGTTGGAAGCAAAGGGAGGACAAAAGAAGGCATGTTCTTTTAAAAATAATTCCAAGAAAACTAAAACTCCTAATTCGGTGAGTCTCATAATTATTTCTAAAGAAATGCAAAAGGGGTTTTGGGTCTATGTTGTGGAACAAAAGATCAAAAAAGATAGGGTTTTTGATTAGGGAAGACTGAAAAATGATAACAGTTGTTGGAGAGAAAGTAGAACTAGAGAAGGGAGAAATTTATGACCAAAGAAGACCTAGAAAACATTGTGAAAGGTAAAATGGACAACTCTGAATGCATTAAATAAAAATGTTGTTGCATAAACAAAACCAATAGAAATAAGATTAAGGGAAGGGCAAACCTGGAAAAAATGCTTGTAGCAGGTCTTTTTTGTGGTAACAAAGAATGGGAAAATTAGTAGATGCCCATCAACTGGGCAATGGCTGAATAAGTTATGGTATATGAAAGTAATGGAATATTATTGTTCTATAAAAATGATGAATAAACTGATTTTAGAAAGATCTGGAAAGATTTACATGAACTGATGCTGAGCAAACAATCAGGAATACATTGCACACAATAACAGAGAAGTGCGATGATCAATTATGAACAACTTGGTTCTTCTCAGTGATTCAGTGATCTAAAGCAATCACAATAGAATTTGGACAGAAAATACCATCTGTATCCATCAAAAGAACTGAGGAGACTGACTGTAAATCAACACATGCTATATTCACTTCTTTTTTCTGTTTTTTTTTTTTTTAATCTCACATGATTTTTCCTTTTTACACTGATTTTTCTCTCCCAACATGATTCATAAAGTAATGTGTGTTAAAAATGAATTTAAAAACATTTTTTAAAGACAAGAAAGCACTAAATTCTTATTTTGTTTCTGTTTTCTCTATAAAAGATAATGATCATTAAACTGGAAAGAATAGAACAAAAATTGACTGTTAGCAAGAATTTGAAACCAATGGTAAAGGATGTTAAGAGATGACCTGTAGTCTTCAATGATTTAAAAATCATCAAACCTAGATACACTATATTTCAGATCATAGAAAGAACTGAGTGGTGCTATTACTGAGACACACAATGAATTTTTGGAAGATTGTGAGGTGAGGGGAGAAATAGCACATGCACAGAGAATAAATGACAGAAGGGTAGATAAAGGCTTATTGGCAAACTGACACATTAAGATTTTAACATAATCCAGGTTTTTTGCCAAGTTTGGAGCATTTTTGCAAATGACTCTGCTAATTGATGAAGAAAATATTGACACAATTCTGCTTGTCTACCCATGAAGATTAAGTTGGCTCAAGAGTTTTAGAAAGGACAGACATTCTTTGAAAGTCACTTATATTTCCATAATTTCCAAGAGTGACCCAGAGAAAAAAGAAAAAGACATTTGCAAGCATGAGTAGCATCCTGGTAATTAAGATCTTTCCATCTTGCCTCTCTGAGGACTTTCAGTATTCCCCCTTTAGTGAGCTCAGTGCCTCTCTTTGCTGTGCTGAAATAGCTCCCTCTCAAAAGGAAAAATTATTCCCTCTGTATGTTTTCTATTGTAATTAAATCTTAATAAGTTTTAATTCAATTGCTACTTGTTTGGATAAATGGATGTATGTGCTAGTCGTTATTTGTGATAATTTATATATAATTAGTAATTGATAGAAAAGCTGCTACATTTGTCTTAAAACATTTTACTTGGTTTTTATAGCACGGAAATATATGGTTAGATTAGAGGTCAAATAAAAAGATAGAGGGAATTTAACAGATTTCAATCTGTGTGAGTCAACATTGTACTATTATATCCCTCAGATAAAATAATCATTAGACTTCATCAGATGGAATAATTTTCTGAACAATGGAAATGATAGTTCTGGATTTAAAATTGTTGAAAGTACACTTGGAGTATGAACTTCAGTTCTGTGAACAATATTTAAGAAGAAAATCAACAACTGCACGTAATCAAAGGAAGTTGGCCAGTATGTGAGAGAACCAGGAAAAAATGTCATGTCAAGATTAGTTGAAAAATTGGGGTATCTGACAGTAAGAAGACAGCTTCAGAGGAAGAAATGATAGCTCTCTTCAAGCATTTGAAGGATTGAAATTTTTAAGAAGGATTGTATTTGGGAAGTTAACCAAACAAAAAGGAGAACCTCTCAAGAATTAAATTCATAAGAGAAGAAAATAATTTATTTTTAAAGAAAAAGAGGAACTATCTAAAGATACCAACGCAGATAAACAGGAAAATTATAATTTCTCTTAGATAATTAAAAGACATGTTTTAAAGACATAAGGAAAAATATTGAAATATAAATTAAAAATCACCTATATAGAACACTTGCATAAAAGTATTATCAGGAAAATTAAATTCAGAATGAGCTAGAACTGGAAAGAAAAAAAAACATATAAAGGTATTTTTAGATCTACATTAAAAAAAAGAAGTTTGAAAATCTCAAATGGAAGATTATAGGAAGATGGTAGAGTAGATCAGAAAATTTCAAGCTCATCAGAATTTTCCTACAAACAAGACAAAATAGCTACTCAGGGCAAATGTAGAGCTGTAACAAAAACAACAACAACAACAACAATAACAAAATCATTAGGACAGAACAAATGTTCTTCCTAGAACAAGTGGAGATTAGAAGAAAGTTACCAGGATGGAAGTTTGGTCCCTGTGAATTGTAAACATCTCCAGGCTAGCTTTGCTGAAATAGGAAACTATAAGTCCTCCAGCTAGCACCTTTGAGAGGCAGTCTCTACTCCAGTTACAGGGATTGTCATTCCCAGACAATGTGGGGAATCCACTGTCTGAATGAGAAATGTTAAATTAGGAAATTTCTATTGATAAGGGATGCCAGTCTTAACTGTGCTGCCAAGATGAGACACTGAGTAAGAAGGAACCGTTACAGATTCAGTGGGATAAGGATACTGCTGGCTGTCAGCACTTATAGGAGGGCAAAGTTTTTTTATTTCAATTCCAAACCAGAGGGAGTGATATAGTATAGCTTCTAGGGATATACAACAGTGGTTTTGAGGTCCCCTGACTTTGAGGGGGCTTCTGTTCTAGCAATCAGTCAGTAGTCCTAAATCTTCTAGCTTTAGAATCTGCCTTAGAAAACTTCCATACCCAATCTGTCTGATTCTGACTACTCCTTAGTCAAATTGCTTCTAACCTCAGGAAACTCCCACAGATGAATCTCTTGAGACAATAGGGGACAGACCACTCTTCAATTCATTGCTGACTGGTAATCTTGTCAGTAATAATCTGGTCAAGAGAAAGAAATTCCAAAGACCACTTCTTTCTACCTATGAGCCATAGAATTAATATATTTATGTTTGAAAGCTGTATAAATGTATCTCTTTGCTTCTCTTTTTCTGCTGAAATTCCCTTAGAATTCCAGCCTGTTTTGTAATAGCATTACTATTGCAATAAAGCTTTGCCTTTTGACTAGGCAATGGGTTCAAGCATACAAATTCTTTTGAGACACTTCTTCACATAGATCTGGGACCCCAAACTTTTGGGGTCACCATTTCCCAACCTCAACAGGAGGATTTGAGGATAGAGGCACTATCTGCCTTACCCCAGTGAAGTAAGTGATCATACAAACAATGTGAATATATATATATATACACATACACACACACACACACACACACACACACACACACACACACACATATATATATATATACAAGAAAAAAAATAAAGCAAAAATACACAAAAAAAAGGGGGGAGGCACAATAAGAATCACATGAAATCTAGTCCTGTCTACAGCAGAAGAACACAGATTTTGGAACATTATATAGCAAAAAAAAAAAAAAAGCAAAGGAATTGGAGTTATGGCTGAAAAATACAATATCTACTAAAAAGAATCAGACTTTGAAATAGTATACAATTAGCCTGTGAAGAAAATCAAAAATGTAGGCAGATAAAAACAGAGGGATTAAAAATTCTTTGTAGTAATTCATGGTCATCTCCCAGAATTGTTTTGCTGGGTGTAGCTGGTTCAGTTCATTTCGGCTATGTTGGAACTGATGTGGTTTATCTCATTGTTGAAGAGGGCTGCATCCATCAAAATTGATCATCATATAGTATTGTTGTTGAAGTATAGAATGATCTGCTGGTCCTGCTCATTTCACTCAGCATCAGTTCATGTAAATCTCTCCAGGCCTTTCTGAAATCATCCTGCTGGTCATTTCTGACTGAACAATAATATTCCATAATATTCATAAAACATAATTTATTCAGTCACTCTCCAACTGATGGACATCCACTCAATTTCCAGTTTCTGGCCACTACAAAGAGGGCTGCCACAAACATTCTTGCATATACAGGCCCCTTTTCCTTCTTTAAGATCTCTTTGGGATATAAGCCCAGTAGTAACATTGCTGGATCAAAGGATATGTACAGGTTGATAACTTTTTGAGCATAGTTCCAAATTGCTCTCCAGAATGGCTGGATATATTCACAATTCCACCAACAATGTATCAGTGTCCCAGTTTTCCCACTGGACATTCTCCTCCAACATTCTGCATTATTTTTCCTTTTCATTCTAGCCAAACTGACATGTGTGTAGTGGTATCTCAGACTTGTCTTAATCTGCATTTCTTTGATTAATAATGACTTGGAGCATCTTTTCATATTACTAGAAATAGTTTCAATTTTGTCATCTGAGAATTGTCTGTTCATATCTTTGACCACTTATCAATTGGAGAATGGCTTGATTTCTTATAAATTAGAGTCAATTCTTTATATATTTTGGAAATGAGGCCTTTATCAGAACCTTTGACTGTAAAAAATGTTTTCCCTTCTTACATACTTCCCTTCTTTTTTTTTTATTACTTCCCTTCTAATCTTGTCTGTATTAGTTTTGATTGTACAAAAACTTTTCAATTTGATACAATCAATTTTTTTCTATTTTGTGATCAATAATGATCTCTAGTTCTTCTTTAGTCATAAATTCCTTCCTTTTCCACAGGTCTGAGAGGTAAACTATCCTATGTTCTTCTAACTTACTTATAATCTCATTCTTTATGCTTAGGTCATGAACCCATTTTGATCTTATCATGGTGTACGGTGTTAAGTGTGGGCCAATGCCTGGTTTCTGCCATACTAATTTCCAATTTTTCCAGCAATTTTGTCCAACAGTGAGTTCTTATCCCAAAAGCTGGGGTCTTTGGGTTTGTCAAACACTAGATTATTAAAGTTATTGACTATTTTGTCCTTTGAACCTAACCTATTCCACTGATCAATTAGTCAAGTTCTTAGCAATACCAAATGGTTTTGGTAACTGCTATTTATAATATAATTTTAGATCTGGTACAAATAGGCCACCTTCCTTTGATTTCTTTCAATTAATTCCCTTGAAATTCTTGACCTTTTGTTTTTCCATATGAACTTTGTTGTTATTTTTATTAGATCATTAAACTAGTTTTTTGGGAGTCTGATTGGTATAGCGCTAAATAAATAGATTGGTTTAAGTAATATTGTCATCTTTATTATATTTACTCGCCTTATCCAAGAGCATTCAATATTTTTCCAATTGGTTAGATCTGACTTTATTTGTGTGGAAAATGTTTTGTAATTTTGCTCATACAGTTTTTGATTTTCCCTTGGCAGATTGATTCTGAAATATTTTATACTATCAGTAGGTACTTTAAATGGAATTTCTCTCTGTAAATCTAACTGTTGGATTTTATTAGTCACATATAAGAATGCTGATGACTTTAGCGACTTTGCTAAAGGTGTGGATTATTTCTAGTAGCTTTTTAGTAGGAAATATGGGGTTCTCTAATTATACCATCATATCATCAGCAAAGTGTGATGATTTGGTTTCTTCATTACCTACTTTAATTCCTTTAATCTCTTTTTCAATTCATATTGCCAAAGCTAGCATTTTTAACACAATATTGAATAGTAATGGTGATAGTAGGCAACCTTGTCTCACTCCTGATCTTATTGGGAATGGTTGCAGTTTATCCCCATGTGTAATGGGGATGATTACTGATGGGTTTTAAATAGATGCTACTAATTATTTTAAGGAAAAGTCCATTTATTCCTATACTTTCAAGTGTTTTTATAGGAATGTATGTTGGATTTTATCAAATGCTTTTTCTGCATCTATTGAGATGATCATATGGTTTTTGTTAATTTGATTATTAATATGGCCAATTATATTGATAGTTTTCCTAATATTGAACTAGCCCTGCATTCCTGTCATGGTGTATTATCATGGGGACAGTTTTCTGCAGTATTTATGCTAATATTTTATTTAAAAATTTAGCATCAATATTCATTAGAGAGATTGGTCTATAATTTTCTTTCTCTGTTTTCAGCCTACCTGGTTTAGGTATCAGCACCATGTCTGTGTCATAAAAGGAATTTGGTAGGACTCCTTCATTCTCTATTTTATCAAATAGTTTATACAGCAATGGGGCTAATTGTTCTTTCAATATTTGGTAGAATTCATATGTAAATCCATCTGGTTCTGGGGATTTTTTCTTAGGGAGTTGCTTAATAGCTTGTTCTATTTCTTTTTCTGAAATGGGATGATTTAAGCAATTTACTTCCTTCTCTGTTAATCTGGGAAGCCTATATTTTTAGATGTAGTCATCCATTTCACTTAGATTATCAAATTTATTGGCATAAAGTTGGGCAAAGTAACTCCTTATTATTTCTCTAATTTCCTCTTCTGGTGTAAAGTTCTCTCTTTTCATTTTTAAGACTACTAATTTGATTTTCCTCTCTCCTTTTTCTAATCAGATTTACCAAAGGCTTATCTATATTATTGTTTTTTTCATAAAATCAACTTTTAGTTTTATTTATTAGTTCAATAGTTTTTTTTTTTTTTTACTTTCAATATTATTGATTTCTCCTTTTAATTTTAGAATTTCAAGTTTAGTTTTTGATTGGGGGTTTTCAACTTGGTCTTTTTCTAACTTTTTAAGTTGCAAGTGCAATTCATTGACTTCTCTTTTTCTATTTTATTCAAGTAAGATATAAAATTTCCCCTTATTGCTTTGGCTGCATCCCACACATTTTGGTATAATGTCTTATCATTGTCATTATCTTGAGTGAAATTATTAATTGTGTCTATTATTTGCTGTTTCACTCAATCATTCTTTAAGATGAGATTATTTAGTTTCCAATTACTTTTTGGTCTATTTGCCCCTAACATTTTGTTGAATATAGTTTTTATTGCATCATGATCTGAAAAGAAAGCATTTACTATTTCTGCCTTCTGGCATTTTATTTTGAGGTCGTTATGTCCTAATATAGGTCAGTTTTTGTATAGGTTCCATGAACTGCTGAGAAGAATGTATACTCTTTTCTGTCACCATTCAGTTTTCTCCA
Source organism: Antechinus flavipes (assembly GCF_016432865.1). NCBI lineage: Eukaryota > Metazoa > Chordata > Mammalia > Dasyuromorphia > Dasyuridae > Antechinus > Antechinus flavipes. The sequence continues at coordinate 129,606,179 of NC_067400.1, read as the reverse complement.
AAGATCTATCATATCTAATTTTTCTAATATGCTATTTACCTCTTTAATTTCTTTCTTATTTGTCTTGTGATTTGATTTATATAATTTTGAGAGTGCAAGATTGAGATCTCCCACTATTATCCTTTTGCTATCTATTTCTTCTTGCAACTCTCTTAACTTCTCCTTTAGGAAGTTAGATACTGTACCACTTGTTGCATATATGTTTATTATTGATATTGCTTTATTGTCTATGCTACCCTTTAGCAAGATATAATTTCCTTCCTTATCTCTTTTAATTAGATTAATTTTTGATTTTGCTTGATCTGAGATAAGGATGGCTACCCTTGCTTTTTTGATTTCACCTGAAGCATAATAGATTCTGCTCCAGCCTTTTACCTTTACTCTGTATGTGTCTGCCTGCTTTAAATGTGTTTCCTATAAACAGCATATTGTAGGATTCTGACTTTTGATCCAGTCTGCTATCTACCTTCGCTTTTTGGGAGAGTTCATCCCATTCACATTTAAGGTTAAAATGACAAATTCTGTATTTCCTGGCATCTTATTATCCCCAGATTATGCTTTTCTTTTTCTCACCTTCCCTTACCCCCTTTCCTAGTATTAAACTTATGGGCTCCACTTGAGTCATACAGCTCTCCCTCTTTAGGACCCCTTCCTCCTCCTTTTGAATCCCTTCAACTCTTTTCCTTTTCCCTTTTCCTCTCCCACTTTTTAATTAGGTGAGAGAAGATTCTCTGAAAAACATATATGTCAATTATTTTCTCTTTGAGCCACCTCTGATGAGAGTAAAATTCACACAATGTTCCTCCCCCTCTCTAAGTTCCCTCAGATATGATAGGTTTCCTTTGCCTCTTCGTGGGATGTATTTTTCCTCTTTTAATCCCCCCTTTTCCCTTTTTATGATACTATCCCCTTTCCATTTCTACTTCTCTTTTTTATGTTATGTCAGAGAAATCAAATTATACATGTAGTTTTTATATCTAGCCACAACAGAAATACAGTTCTCAAGAGTTCCTTTTAATCTGCTTCTCTTGAGTATTATGGTTGGAGATCAAAATTTTTGTTTAGATTTGGATTTTTCCTTAGAAACAAGTGGAATTCATCTATTTCATTAAATGTCCATTTTTTTCTCCTGGAAGGAAATGCTCAGCTTAACTGGGTAGTTTATTCTTGGCTGCATTCCAAGTTCTTTTGCCTTTTTGAATACCAGATTCCAAGCCCTTCAATCCTTTAATGTTGTGACAGCCAGATCTCGAGTGATCCTTATTGTGGCACCTCAATATTTGATTTTTTTTTTCTGTCTGCTTGTAACATTTTTTCCTTAGTCTGATAGTTCTGAAATTTGGCCACAATATTCCTTGGAGTTTTTATTTTAGATATTTTTCAGAAAGTGTTTGATGAGTTCTTTCAATTTCTATTTTACCTTCTGATTATATTACAACTGGGCAGTTCTCTTTGATGATTTCCTTAAAATAGTATGTAGGCTTTTTTTTTTTTTAGTCTTAATTTTTGGGAAGTCCAATAATCCTCAGATTATTTCTCCTAGATCTATTTTGAGGTCTCTTGTTTTTCCAAGTAGATATTTAACATTTTTCCCCTAATTTTTCATTTTGTTTGGTTTTGGTTGACTGATTCTTGATGTCTCAATGAATCATTCATTTCTATTTGTTCAATTCTCATTTTTAATGAGTTATTTTCTTCATTAGTTTTTTTTTTTTACTTCTTTTTGTATATGTCCAATATTCCATTTCACTAATTTTTTTTTTTTTAACTGAGTTATTTTCTTGTTGCAATTCACAAATCCTACTTTCTTGGGATTTCTTTATCTTTTCCAATTCACAAATCCTACTTTCCTGGGAGTTCTTTACCTTTTCCAGTTCACAAATTTTGTTTGCCTGCACTTCCTGGGATTTTTTTACCTTTTCCAATTCACATTTTAGTAAGTTGTTACTTTCTTGCATAGCTTCTCTTTCCTTTCCCTATTTTTTTCTAGCTCTGTTTTAAGATTTTTAATAATCTCTTCTAGGAGAGATTTATGTGATGGGACCCTATTAGTCTCCTTTGGGTTGAAAACCTGCTCTCTTTCTGTATAGAAGCTATCGTTCATCCTTTTGATTTTTTTTTAATTCATTTTTTTTAAAGCCTGTAGGGGCTGCCTTCAGGCCAGGAGGTTACCAGCTTCCTCAGCAGAACAGGGATAGGTGTATGGACAGTAGCTGTCCTGCAAATGGGCTGCAAAGAGTGAGGTGCAGGAGTGCTCTGGGAAAAAGTTCCCCACTGGAAGTGACTAGGCATGGGTATCACTGTGGAGTTGTGGAAGTGCCCAGTGAAGAATCCTGCTGTGTGGATTAGCGACTGCCCTGGGGCTAGAGGCTGAGCAGTGAAAGTGTCACTACCCCAAGCTAAAGCCTGCTGTGGGACTGTGGGTATTAGCAGTTGTCCACAAATAGCCACACAGACTGCAAGTGTCTCTGACCAGGGAAGTGTAGTTGTGCTGCAGAAGTTCTATTACCCCAGGCTGAGCCAGCCCTCTGTGCAGATTAGAGATTTTCCTGGGCTTCATCCCACTGCTGTGCAGATTTGTGACTGCCCCAAGTAAAAGCCCTATCCTGCAGAATGTGGCTGCATAGCTGTGCTGTGGACTGTGCTGGTTCACTCCTGGTTTTGGGTGGATTTAGTCAGATCCTCTTATGTTCTGGAGGTTTTTTAGTGTACCCTTTACCTTTGACTTTAATTTCTTTGCTGCTCTATTCTTTACAAGCAGAGCAGAGCATCAGCCTATGGCAGAGTTGTCTCGTAAATTTTCTAACTACAGAGGCCACCCCTGCCTGGTCTGCTCAATATGCTATCCTCTAATTCTTTATCCCTGTTTGCATAGGACAAACCTTTTCTGGCCATCTTCTAGATTATCTTTGTCTGGTAAATTGTTGCACTTTCAATCTTCATGAATTTTACCAGTCAAGCACTATTTTTGAGGCTGAATTTAATAATTGGTAGTGAGAGTATGAGAGCTTAGAAAGTTGCATATGCCTTCTCCACTACCTTGGTACCACCCCCCTGCTTTGTATTTTTATATTAAGAAATAATTCATTTCTATTATAGAGTAGATATAGATAACTAGATAGATATGTAAGTATGTATGTATGTCTGATACAGAAAAATTTAATACAGAATTTTCCTCCCTCCATCACCATTTCTCTTTTTATCCTATATGCATTAGTTTTGTTTGTTTAGAAACTTTTTAATTTCATGTAAAAATAATTATTTTATCTTTTGTAGTTATCACTGTTGTTTGATTAACATGCATATCCTAATGGAGGCAGCTAGGTGGCACAGTGGATAGAGCAGCAGCCCTGAAGTCAGTTCAAATCTGATCTCTGACACTTAACCCTTCCTAGCTGTGTGACCCTGGGCAAGTCACTTAACACCAATTGTCTTAGTAAAAAAAAAAAAAAAATACATATTCTAATGATACCTATAAGAGTTATATAGCCTATTTCTCCTTTGATATTTTCATAGTATGATCTTTAATATCAAATTTTCAGTTCCATTTAGAATATATTGTGCAATATAATATAAGGTGGTGGTCTATGCCTTATTTCTACCACATTGTATCCCAGTTTTCTCAGAATATTTTTAATCAAATAAGATTGTTTTGTTTTAAGCAATTTATGTTTTCTACTTTACCAAATAATGAGCTATTTCAGTTCCTACTCCATCTTTAAAAGCCTAAATGAAATGACTGCTCTTTCATTAAGTTTTCCTTGCTCCCCTTCAGGCCTTATATTTTAAAGATGCAGATTTCAGTATTAACTTATGTTTTAGAAATAGTACATTGCTTTGTACTTATCTACTCTTTTTATTATTCAATATGTTATTTTTTGTTTGTTTGTTTGTTTGTTTTTGTTTTGCAAATGTTTATTTCCTAATAAACCACAATAGCCTTTAAATTCAGGTACTTAGCCTTACCTCTTTGTTTCTACTTAGCTTCTAGCAAAATTTTCTGCTCTCAAGAGCAAATTAGTTTACTGAATTAATGACATAATGAATTAATGTCTGAATGACAGAGTTTAAAAACAGAAATAATGGGAAACAAGAAACAAAACAGATCGGTGATGGAATATCTGGGAAAAAAAGGTTCCTAATGTGAATCCATTAACTTTTTAAACATTTCATAACCTATTTAAGTATATTTGTTTCCTTTGTCATTCTATCTATCTCATTTCTGCCCTTAAAATACAGATAGATTTTATCATATTCTATCACCAAACTATGTTTCTAATCTTCTCATGGTTTCCAGTCATCAATCCTTTCACCAATTCCGTAGTATACTGCTTACTGGTATTATTCAAAGCTTTTTGTTAAAGCAGGATCCTGAATGGAATTTTTCAGAATTTGAACTTTTTTTTGGACAGTGGAAAATAATTAAAAGTTGATCAATGATAAGTACAGAACTTTTGGAAAACTACTCTTCTAGAACTGTATTAGATGAATTGGCCACGGAAGAAAGTTTCCCCCAACACACACAAAATCTTTTTTTTTTTTTTAATTTTTTATTTAATAATTACATTATATTGACACTCGTTTCTGTTCCGATTTTTTCCCCCTCCCTCCCTCCACCCCCTCCCCTAGATGGCAAGCAGTCCTTTATATGTTGGATATGTTGCAGTATATCCTAGATACAATATATGTTTGCAGAACCGAACAGTTCTCTTGTTGCGTAGGGAGAATTGGATTCAGAAGGTATAAATAATCCGGGAAGAAAAACAAAAATGCAGATAGTTTACATTCGTTTCCCAGTGTTCTTTCTTTGGGTGTAGCTGCTTTTGTAGTCATTTATCAATTGAAACTCAGGTCTCTTTGTCAAAGAAATCCACTTCCATCAAAATATGTCCTCATACAATATCGTTGTCGAAGTGTATAATGATCTCCTGGTTCTGCTCATTTCACTTAGCATCAGTTCATGTAAGTCTCGCCAGTCCTCTCTGTATTCATCCTGCTGGTCATTTCTTACAGAACAATAAAATTCCATAACATTCATATACCACAATTTACACAGCCATTCTCCAATTGATGGGCATCCATTCATTTTCCAGTTTTTAGCCACTACAAACAGGGCTGCTACAAACATTTTGGCACATACAGGTCCCTTTCCCTTCTTTAGTATTTCTTTGGGATATAAGCCCAATAGAAACACTGCTGGATCAAAGGGTATGCACAATTTGATAATTTTTTGGGCATAATTCCAGATTGCTCTCCAGAATGGTTGGATTCGTTCACAACTCCACCAACAATGCATTAGTGTCCCAGTTTTCCCGCATCCCCTCCAACATTCATCATTATTTTTTCCTGTCATCTTAGCCAATCTGACAGGTGTGTAGTGGTATCTCAGAGTTGTCTTAATTTGCATTTCTCTGATCAATAATGATTTGGAACACTCTTTCATATGAGTGGTAATAGTTTCAATCTCATCCTCTGAAAATTGTCTGTTCATATCCTTTGACCATTTATCAATTGGAGAATGGCTTGATTTCTTATAAATTTGAGTCAGTTCTCTATATATTTTGGAAATGAGGCCTTTATCAGAACCTTTAACTGTGAAAATGTTTTCCCAGTTTGTTGCTTCCCTTCTAATCTTGTTTGCATTAGTTTTATTTGTACAAAAGCTTTTTAATTTGATGTAATCGAAATTTTCTATTCTGTGATCAGTAATGGTCTCTAGTTCAACTTTGGTCACAAATTTCTTTCTCCTCCACAAGTCTGAGAGATAAACTATTCTATGTTCCTCTAATTTATTTATAGTCTCGTTCTTTATGCCTAGGTCATAGACCCATTTTGATCTTATCTTGGTATATGGTGTTAAGTGTGGGTCCATGCCTAATTTCTGCCATACTAATTTCCAATTATCCCAGCAGTTTTTATCAAATAATGAATTCTTTTCCCAGAAGTTAGGGGCTTTGGGTTTGTCAAACACTAGATTGCTATAATTGACTATTCTGTCTTGTGAGCCTAGCCTTTTCCACTGATCCACTAATCTATTTCTTAGCCAATACCAAATGGTTTTGGTGACTGCTGCTTTATAATATAATTTTAGATCAGGTACAGCTAGGCCACCTTCATTTGATTTTTTTTTTCATTAATTCCCTTGAGATTCTCGACTTTTTATTGTTCCATATGAATTTTGTTGTTATTTTTTCTAGATCAATAAAATATTTTCTTGGAAGTCTGATTGGTATAGCACTAAATAAATAGATTAGTTTAGGGAGTATTGTCATCTTTATTATGTTCGCTCGGCCGATCCAAGAGCACTTAATATTTTTCCAATTATTTAAGTCTGACTTTATTTGTGTGGAGACTTTTTTATAATTTTGCTCATATAATTCCTGACTTTCCTTTGGTAGATAGATTCCCAAATATTTTATGGTATCAACAGTTATTCTGAATGGAATTTCTCTTTGTATCTCTTGCTGTTGGGTTTTGTTGGTGATGTATAAAAATGCTGAGGATTTATGGGGATTTATTTTGTAGCCAGCTACTTTGCTAAAATTATGAATTATTTCCAATAGCTTTTTGGTAGAATCTCTGGGGTTCTCTAGGTATACCATCATATCATCTGCAAAGAGTGATAGTTTGGTTTCCTCATTGCCTACTCTAATTCCTTTTATATCTTTCTCGACTCTTATTGCCGAGGCTAGTGTTTCTAATACGATATTAAATAATAATGGTGATAGTGGGCAACCTTGCTTCACTCCAGATCTTACTGGGAAAGGTTCCAGTTTTTCCCCATTGCATATGATGCTTACTGATGGTTTTAAATATATGCTCCTGACTATTTTAAGGAAAAGTCCATTTATTCCTATGCTCTCAAGTGTTTTTATGAGGAATGGATGTTGGATTTTATCAAATGCTTTTTCTGCATCTATTGAGATGATCATGTGGTTTTTGTTTGTTTGGTTATTGATATAGTCAATTATGCTAATAGTTTTCCTAATATTGAACCAGCCCTGCATTCCTGGTATAAATCCTACTTGGTCATAGTGTATTATCCTGGTGACAATTTTCTGTAATCTTTTTGCTAATATTTTATTTAAGATTTTAGCATCAATATTCATTAGGGAGATTGGTCTATAATTTTCTTTCTCTGTTTTCAGCCTACCTGGTTTAGGTATCAGTACCATATCTGTGTCATAAAAGGAGTTTGGTAGGACTCCTTCAATCCCTATTTTTTCAAATAGTTTATATAACATTGGAGTTAATTGTTCTTTAAATGTTTGGTAGAATTCACATGTAAATCCATCTGGTCCTGGGGATTTTTTCTTAGGGAGTTGATTGATAGTTTGTTCTATTTCTTTTTCTGAGATGGGACTGTTTAGGATATTTACTTCTTCCTCTGTTAGTTTGGGCAAGCTGTGTTTTTGGAGGTATTTTTCTATTTCATTTAAGTTGTCGAATTTATTGGCATAAAGTTGGGCAAAGTAACTCCTAATTATTGCTCTAATTTCTCTTCGTTAGTGGTGAGTTCTCCCTTTTCATTTTTAAGACTAACAATTTGATTTTCCTCTTTCCTTTTTTTAATCAGATTTACTAAGGGTTTGTCTATTTTGTTGGTTTTTTCATAGAACCAACTCTTAGTTTTATTAATCAATTCAATAGTTTTTTTACTTTCAATTTTATTGATCTCACCTTTTACTTTTAGAATTTCAAGTTTAGTGTTTGACTGGGGTTTTTAATTTGTTCCTTTTCTAGCATTTTTAATTGCAAACCCAATTCATTGACCTTCTCTTTCTCTATTTTATACAAATAGGCCTCTAGAGATATGAAATTTCCCCTTATTACCGCTTTGGCTGCATCCCATACATTTTGGTATGATGTCTCATTATTATCGTTTTCTTGGGTGAAGTTATTAATTATGTCTATGATTTGCTGTTTCACCCAATCATTCTTTAGTATGAGATTATTTAGTTTCCAATTATTTTTTGGTCTACTTCCCCCTGCTTTTTTGTTGAATGTAATTTTCATTGCATCGTGGTCTGAAAAGGATGCATTTACTATTTCTGCCTTACTACATTTGAGTTTGAGGTTTTTATGTCCTAATATATGGTCAATTTTTGTATAGGTTCCATGAACTGCTGAAAAGAAAGTGTATTCCTTTCTGTCTCCATTACATTTTCTCCAGAGATCTATCATATCTAACTTTTCTAGTATTCTATTTACCTCTTTGACTTCTTTCTTATTTATTTTGTGGTTTGATTTATCTAATTCTGAGAGTGCAAGGTTAAGATCTCCCACTATTATAGTTTTACTGTCTATTTCTTCTTGCAGCTCTCTTAGTTTCTCTTTTAGGAATTTAGATGCTACCCCACTTGGTGCATATATGTTTAATATAGATAGTGCTTCATTATCCATGCTACCCTTTAGCAAGATATAGTGTCCTTCCTTATCTCTTTTAATTAGGTCAATTTTTGCTTTAGCTTGATCTGAGATCAGGATGGCTACCCCTGCTTTTTTGACTTCACCTGAAGCATAGTAGATTTTGCTCCAACCTTTTACCTTTAACCTGCATGTGTCTCCCCGCTTCAGGTGTGTTTCCTGTAAACAACATATTGTAGGATTCTGGCTTTTAATCCATTCTGCTAACCGCTTCCTCTTTATGGGGGAGTTTACCCCGTTCACGTTTATGGTTAGAATGACCAATTCTGTATTACTTGCCATCTTGTTAACCCCGGTTTATGCTTTCCTCCCTTCTTTCCCCTTTCCCCCCCTCCAAGTATTAAGCTTGTGAGCACCCCTTGCTTCTCACAGCCCTCCCTTTTTAGTGTCCCTCCCCCCGCCTTAGAGTTCCTCCCCCTATCTTACCCCTTTCCCTCCCAGTTCCCGTATTCCCTTCCGCTTAGCTTATTCCTTCCCTTTCCACTTTTCCCTTCTCACTTTTCAATGAGATGGGAGAAGTTTCACCATAGATTGAATATGTCTTAAGATTTTTCACTTAAAGCCAATTCTGAAGGCAGTAAGATACCCACTATATTCATCCCCCTCCATTCTTTCTCTCAGATATAATAGGTTTCCTATGCCTCTTCATGAGATGTACTACCCCCACTTTACCCTTTTTCTGGTACAATGTCCTTTCCACATCAATTTCTAGAACAAGGTATACATGTATTCTTTATACATCTATATAGTCAAAATATAGTTCCCAAGATTAATCTTTACCTTTTTAGATTTCTCTTGAGTTCTATATTTGTAGATCAAACTTTTTGTTAAGTTCTGGTTTTTTCATCAGAAATAGATGAAATTCGCTTACTTCGTTGAATGTCCATCTTCTTCCCTGGAAAAAGATGCTCATTCTCGCTGGGTAAGTTATTTTTGGTTGCATACCAAGTTCCTTAGCCTTTCGGAATATCATATTCCAGGCCCTTCGATCTTTTAATGTGGATGCTGCCAGATCCTGGGTGATCCTTATTGTGGCTCCTTGATACTTGAATTGGGTTTTTCTAGCCGCTTGCAATATTTTTTCTTTCATCTGAGGGTTCTGGCATTTGGCCACTATATTCCTTGGTGTTTTGATTTTAGGATCCCTTTCAGTGGGTGATCGGTGAATCCTTTCAATGTTTATTTTTTCCTCTGTTCCTATGACTTCTGGGCAGTTCTCTTTGATAATTTCCTGGAAGACAGTGTCCAGGCTCTTTTTTTCATCATGTTTTTCTGGGAGTCCAATGATTCTCAGGTTGTCTCTCCTGGATCTGTTTTCCAGGTCTGTTGTCTTCCCCAGAAGGTATTTCACATTTTTCTCCATTGTTTGATTTTTTTGGATTTGCTTGACTGATTCTTTTTGTCTCCTCGAGTCATTCAATTCCACTTGTTCAATTCTGATTTTCAGTGAAGTATTCTCTTCACTCACTTTTTAAAAATCTTTCTCTAACTGTCCAATTGAGTTCTTTTGTTCTGTGGAATTTTTTTCCATTTCGCCAATTTTGTTTTTTAGAGAGCTGTTTTCTGTTTCCAGTTCACTAATCCTATTTTTCAAGGATTTTACTTCTTTATCCACTCTCTCTTTAACTGACTTCTCCAGGCTCTTTTGCCAAGCCTCCCTCTCCTTTTCCCATTTTTCTTCTAGCTCCCTTGTGAGAGCCTTTTTAATCACTTCTATGAGGTTCATCTGTGCTGAGGAACAGACGATCTCCTCCTTTGGGGAATCACCTGGGGACTGCCTGTTTTTAGTCTCCTCAGGATTTAAAGTCTGCTCTCTATCTGTGTAGAAGCTGTCAAGGGTTAAAGTCCTCTTCAGCTTCTTGCTCATTCTGTCTATTAATCAGAGACAAACTACCAAAGAAAAACAGAAAAAACTGGAGTCTTTCTTTGGGGGGGGGGGGGCTGGGTGTGTTATCGAGCTTCCTCTACAGACTGCAGGGGGCAGCAGTGAGGCACTAGCAGGACTGTGCTGCGCCTGCGCTCTGAGATCCCAAAGCGTGCTGAGTCACTGAGGGGAGGGAAGGGGGGGGCGGCCAGGTCCTGAGAGACTCCAGCTGTTTGGGGTTGTATTCTTCAGCCCCGGTGTTTTTAGCTTCTCTGCTGGGCTGCTGATTTGCTGCAGGTTCCAAACCTGTAGCGAAGCTCTCCCCGCAGAGATGGCTGCGATCACTCTCCACCCCCTCTCCAGTCTGCTCCCGTGCTCTCACTGCCGCTGCCCGCCGCCTGCGCCCGATCTAAAACTGCCCCAGCCCTCCAGTAAAGACAGACCTTTCGTGGCGGATCTCAAGGATGGCTTCTCTTGGTAACTATTTGTGGGGTTTTTTTTCAGTCAAGCATTGATTCAGAGGCTTGTAATGAAATGGATAGTGAGAGAAAGCGTGGAGCTTATGCAGCTGTGAGCCTCTTCTCCGCCATCTTAACTGGAAGTCCCCACACACAAAATCTTACTGTGAGTTAATTTTTATCTCTGCTTAGTCACAGACTCATAGTCTTTTATTAACTACCTTAATTAGTAGGATAGTCTTTACCTTGCATTATAAGGAGACAGATGTTTCACATACAAAGAGAGAAAAAACTATATGAAAACATACCTGAATCTAAGTTACTGAAACAACTGAGTTTATAAATCAGTGATGGTAACTTTTACATTTTCAATTTAATACATGTAATATATTATATATAATATTCTACATACTATATATAATATACTATCTTTATCTTCCGATCAAGGTTCCCTTGTGAATGCTTGGTGCTATATTCTCTTTCAAAAAGAAAGGAAAGGTCATTTAAAATAAATGGTGACTTGAAAGGAAACATACTAGGTAGCAAATTACAGCAGTTTCAGGTTTGCAGAATGTTTTACATATTATCTCATTTACATAATCCTTTGAAATTTGCTATACTCATTGGTTATATAATGAGAATGAATGCCTAATAGGTGCTCTAAGGCCCAAGTAAGGTGAATAGTAAAAAGAAAAAGCATGAAATGAGCAGTAAGGGTCTCATATCCTTTATTTATTTTATCCCTTTCCTGTGCCCCTGACCATCCTACCTGTTAAACAGACTATTAAATGTTTTATCTTCTCAGACAGAGGTCAAATATTACTTTCCTTTATTATCCCCCTGTCCCCTTCCTCACCCTCCATCCCTTCACTCCTTACCCTCACAGCCCACAACACTCCAGGTGGAACTATATTAAAATGTAGTAGGAAAATATCTAACAAAATAAATTTAAAATATCATAAAATACAAGTAATACTACATTTTAAAACTAAATCTATATGTAGCCCACCACAATTTTTTGTATGGATTAGTGGCACTATGTCTATTTCAGTTTAATACCACTGTTCTTTAAGACTATATCCAAGCATAAAACAATGAAATATAGCAACCTTGTATGCAACAGAACCATGAAAATTTAAAGTTGGAAGGAATACCTAACCCATACTCTAACCAACATGCTCAAAATGGGCTAATTTAGCCTCCATTGGAAGACCTTCAGTAATAACCTTCTAAGACAATCAATTTTAAACAATCCTGAATTGCTAAGAGCTTTACTTTACAGAAAGCAAAATCTGCCTCTTTCCTAATGCTAGCTATTACTTATGGTTCCTTTCTTTGCAACAGCTATCTTGAATAAAATGATTGTTATATGCTTTGGTTTTTAATTAAAGTTACTTTTCTCTCAATCTAATTATTCCCCCACCCCCCAAAATGAAGTGTTCCAAATGTACTCTATCACTATAGTATTTTTTGTATGGCTATAATATTTGCTGCTGTGATGCGGGATTATTTATTTATTTATTTATTTATTTTTTGGGGGGGATGGGTGGGCAGGGATGAGGCTTGGGAAAGTACAGATTAGTATAAACTTGTGAATTTATTGGAGTGAGAACTCTGGATGTGGATGTTAACTTCATTGCTGGTGATCAATAGCACATCTATTTCTTATAATCTTAGAGAGTTGTACCTGTCACTGAAAAGTGGAATAATTTGTTCATGATTCTAAAGCCAGTTTGTGCCAGGGCCTATATTTCCTGCTCTTGACAATTTAGATATATTGTCTTGCTGGATACTATGTTTTTACTAGGATAATATTATTGTATTTGAATGACATATCACACTGTTTGCTCATTTCTAGCTAATAATATACTAAAATCCTTAGATCTTTTTTTTTATATATATATAGACATAATTTAACTATGCTTAGCCCAACCTCTATGTAAGAATTAGTACTTTTAAAAATATATATTATGTGTAGCATATATCTTTATCTTGATTTAGTTTTATATTATAAGATCTGCCTTATTTTTCTAGCATTCAAGAACCTTTGCATTATTTTTTCTGACATCTCATATATTTGTTATTCCTTTTCATGAAATTTATAAATTTGATAAGTAATTCACCAAATTGATAAGCCCATCTATATCTTCACCTACCTTGATGTTTAGAATTGAACAAAACAAGGATATATCTTTTTACTCTATAGTATTCTATGTTTCCAAATACATGTAAAGATAATTTCCAACATTAATTTTTTAACATTTTGTGCTCCAATTTTTTCTTCCTTTCTTCCTTACTATATATGTGCATGTGTGTTAACCTATTCAGCCATTCTGCAATTGATGGACATACACTCAATTAACAAGGAAATATTTCTAAAAAATTATCCTTACCACCTTCCTCTAAGTTGATAATGCCTTCATTAATCATTTGTTTTTTTTCACCCCACTCAATCAGTTAATTTGAAATTTTTACAATTAATTTATTACCACACTTCTCCACTTGACATTTTGGTTGTAGGAGCATTCTTGTTCAAGAATAAGTTGAACTTGAAGGCCATTGAGGTCTCTTCCACATATTAATTTGTGATTCACTGTTGAGTGCTATTAATGTTGTTAGTTTCACTTGTTGAGATTAGTCAGTTAACAAACTCTTTAAGCAGGAAAAACATTATATCAAGTAGTAGGTGAGGCATACAAGAGGCTAAAACAATCATGAAACATCCCCTTCTCTCAAGGAGTTTTTTTTTTTTTCTTTTATCAAACAAAGTACAACAATGGAAGCATATTCAAAATGTATGCAAAGTAAATTCAAGATAATTTTTGATGAGGAAAAGAACTAGCAGTTGGGAAGATGAGCAGTGACCTAATAGATAAAGTTGGATTTTAGGTGAGTTTTGAAGGAAATTAAGGATATAGAGGTGAGAAGATAATACAGTCAAGCATAGCAGACATTCTTTAAAAAGGGACAATAGCACAGGAAAAATGTCTTGTGTGAGGAAAAGCAAGGAGGAAATTTTAACTCGATCATAGTGTGTGTGAAGGATAGTAAAATGCAATAATCCAGAAAAGGAGGGCAAGGCCAGGTTATTAAGGGCTTTAAATGCCATATAAAAGAATTTGGATTTATTCAGTCTTTGAGAAAAAGAAAATAATTAGAGATTTATTAGCAAGGAAATGACAAAATCAGAAGTCTACTTTAGGAGTAACACTGCAGCTGTGTGAAGGATAAACTAGGAAGGAAAGAAACATAAAAACTACATGGTCATGTAACCAACAAGAACAAGGAATAGAAATTTTCTCTGATCCTCATAACCTCTCAAAATTCTACAAAAAATAATAGACACAAGTGATGAAGCAATTTTAACTGCCTCTATTATTGAAGACCTATTTATTCAACCTAAATTCAGAACACTGAATTTTCCTCATCAAAAATTATCTTGAATTTACTTTGCATATATTTTGAATATGCTTCCATTGTTGTATTTTGTTTGATAAAAGAAATTCAGTACCTTAAATAAACCATCACAATGAAAACTATAGACCATCCCAATTACAAGTACATTTTCTCTTTATATAGAGTCAAAATCTGCCATTCTGAATCTTCTACTCATTGTTCCTGCTTCTTTCTTCTCATAGAAATCAGAATGAAAACAATCTCTCTCATGACTTTTAGGTGTTCAAATCTTTAAAGGGGCATCTTTCATATTCCACATAAGTCTTTTCTTCCACAGGCTGAAGGAACATTTTTAAATTCATCCTCATATTTCTTTTTTAAAACATATTTATTTATTTAAAACTTAATGCAATTCAAGGCAATTCCAATGGACTTTGGGTAGAAAATGTCATTTGTATCCAGAAAAAGAACTAAATAGACTGAATGCAAATCAACATAGCCTATAATCATTTCTTTTCTTTTTTTTTCCCTCTCCCATGGTTTTCCCCCTTTGTTCTGACTTTTCTTTCCCAAGTTAATGCATAAAACATTGTGTATTAAACATAAAGAAATACGTTAAAACAATGCAAAATAAGAAAAAAATGAAATGGAAAAAGAAAGAAAAACAGAAACATAAAAAAAAAATTAATTCTGTTTTCTTTTGTTCTCTGCTGCACACTTTTTACTTTACTCTTTCTCCCCACTTTCATCCCTTACCTCTCCTAATAAGGCTACAGTTAACTATGAATATATTTATGTATACAAACCCCACCCATACACACAAACATACACATACGTGTACATACACATGTACATATACACATATGTTTATACTTACACACATATACATATATATGCTTATACACATACCTATGAATACATCTAAAACAATATAAATATGGTTGACATATAATGTAGATTTCTCTCTTGATTGAATCTTTAAGTGTGATTTTGTCTGAGACTTATGATTACTCTCGCTACCTTTTTTCCTACTAAATTCTACTCCTTTTCACTGCTCTTTTGTTACATATATTTCTTATCCCTGCTAACTTTAATGACACTCTTTAACTTGACTTACTATTAGTTAATCTTTCCCTGCCTCCTCATCCTCAGATTTCTTATACAATAATTTGTTTCTATAGATGTTATATATATAAGTAACATCCTGATGTTTTCATTCTGATTTCTATGAGAAGAAAGAAGCAGGAACAATGAGTATATATATATATATATATATATATATATATATATATATATATATATATATAGTCTCCTTCATTAAAAAAAAAAAAAGTTAATTGAGAGTAGGAACTGCCTCATTTTGTATTTATATTCCCAGCTCTTAGCATAGTGGTTGGTACATAGTAAGTTCTTAAGATCTATATCTATATCTATATCTTTTCCATTCCTCCATCTATCTATTCATTAAACATGGTCCCTAGTGTCTTGATTATTTTGTATTAGAATGTACTTCGGTTTGTCATTGTCTTTTCTATAATGTCTTACCTGTTAACACAGTATTCCAACTTCAGAATGATCAAAGCAGAACATAGAATATATTACTTCTCTCTCTAAACACTATCCCACATTAATGTAGCCTAATATTTTAATTTTGGGAGGATGGAACCAATAGCTCACTAAAATGACCATTTTTTTTTTTACTATAAATACTATTATTTAGAAATATCTTTTCCATATTATACTGGTAAAGTTGATTTCCTTTCTTTGTAAAATAGGATTTCAAAATTATCGTAATTTAATTTTATTTGATTTATATATTTTAGTTTCCTGATATCTTTTTGGTTCCTGACTATTATCCCAATGAACTAAATATACCTCTCAACTTCTCCATCTGAAAGT
This sequence comes from Antechinus flavipes, assembly GCF_016432865.1. Taxonomy (NCBI): domain Eukaryota; kingdom Metazoa; phylum Chordata; class Mammalia; order Dasyuromorphia; family Dasyuridae; genus Antechinus; species Antechinus flavipes. The sequence goes on along the minus strand of NC_067400.1, from coordinate 129,590,135 downwards.
TAGATATGCATATCATCTCTATCTTTATTATCTCCCCAAATTAGCTGTGTGCCTCAATCAAATTCTAGTAGTGTCTGACACTTGTTTACATGCCTTCCAATCATCATGTTAGAACTCAAGGAAAAGATGCCAGTTGTCTCTTGATAAAGATAAGATCTTTAACCAGTGCCTGTTTTGTGATTCTGAAGATTTTCTTTAGGTCAGCCATTGATCTGTGCAGTGACATTTATTCACACAGGAAATTAAAAAAAATTTTTTACCATGATCATCTTTGTACTAAAAATCAATGAATTTCAGCCCTAGCATCCCACAGGCAGCATAATGCATAATACACAGTTTTTAAATGATTTTTTCAAATGTTAATAAAAATGCCAGCATATATGAAAAGATCAATTTGTAGAATGGGAGGTGAACTCAAATATTAATATTTAATAGTATATGTTACAATATTTAAGGTTTATTGAAAAGTATAATAGAGTTCACTGATATTTCATGAAAGTTTGCCAGGAACTTTTACTGATTTTATTATGAAAAGTATTTTTAGAGAAATAATGTAGTCTATAATGGGCTGAAGCTGAGCAAATGCTCTGAGGTCCAGTCTGAGCACTTATGGCTAATTACCAATTGGACAATATTATATTAATATATGCTTGGAGAAAGAATGGTCCCACCCACTCTCTGTGCAAGTTTGATGTGTTGTATAGGAGATTGAGTGGAGGATTTGGTGGATGGAGTGAGAAAGCCAGAGTCACTCCTGGCCGGATTCGTGTCTTGATTGCTCTCACTTCATATTGCCATTGCTCTCACTTCATATCGCCATTCCCATTCACCTTCACAAAGAATAAAGATCAAAGACTTTCATTTATTCTGACTCCGGATGATCTTAAAATACCTTGGGTGCTAATGTGGTCATCACAGTAGTCCATTGTCTTCCACTGCACAGGTTGTTTATCTAATACATGTCAATATCTCCAGAACAAGTAATACAATATTTCTGACTGTGTCATAGTTATATACATGTATCTTGAGTTGGACATTTTATAGGAAGATTTTCATCAATCATGATTTAATACATAATTGTATATTATTAAGGTGATAGCTCAATAAAGAACATGTGAATAAAAGTAGTAAAGTCTTCAAGGCCCAAATGCCATAAATGCAGAAAGATGTTTGTAAAGATTCTAAGGCTTTTTAATCCTCAATCAAAATCTTCTCTTCTTATTTAGCATAGTGATTTTTTTCATTCTTTTTTTTACAAAATTAATTGCTAGTACATCAAAGTATGTATTTCAACCAAAAATACAATGAAAAATTAAATGTGGTATTTTTCTATACTGTAATCACTTGGCATGTTACATTTTTTTTCTCACTTGACTTGTTCTCAATACTTTCCAGTTCATAAAATGTTTAACTTATTAGGATTAAATGCATAATCACCATTAACAATATTTTTATAAGTCAGAAATCAGTACAATGAGTGATCAAATGTTATGTACTGGAAATTGTTGAGGGGAAAATGCATTGTAAGTGCTTCTAGAAATGGAAGCATGTACTTGTTCCTAGAAATTATAATGTCCTAGCAAATAGGCTAAATGATCAACATTTTCTCTTGCTAGTAAGTACAACTTGTTCAATAGAAGTAAATATTATAGCTGGGAAAATGCCAGAAAATCACATTGACAAACCAAAAATTTCCCCCTTAAGTTCAGAAAAAGAATCTTCCCAGGAAACTTGTGTGTTATATTATCAATGGAAAATATGAAATAAAACCATGAATATGTGTTATTTGATATAAATGATCATGCTAAATTAAAATTTAATTAGAACCTATGTAAATCACTTTCCTATAAAAGAGATTGTCACATAACACTTTCCACACAAATAAAATCAGATCTAATCAATGAGAAAAATATGAAATGCTCATGGGTAGGCTGAGTGAAAATAATAAAAATGACAATACTACCTAAAACAATTTACTTATTTAGTGCCATACCAATTAAACTCTTAAGAAATTATTTTACACATCTAGAAAAAATAATAACAAAGTTCATTTGGAAAAACAAATGGTCAAGAATTTCAAGAGAATTAATTAAAAAACAAAACAAAACAAAACCAAACCAACAAACAAAAAAACAAATGGCAGTGGCCTAACTATGCCAGACCTAAAACTATATTACAAAGCAGCAGTCATCAAAATCATTTAGTACTGGCTGAGAAACAGAGTAGTTGCAGTGGAATAGATTAGGTTCACAGGACAAAATAATCAATGCTAAGAAAATTGGAAGCTAGTATGGCATAAACTAGCATTTACCCACACCTTACATTATATGTCAAGATCAGGTCAAAATGGACTCGTGATTTAGATATAAAAAAGTGATATTATAAGCAAATTAGAAGAACATAGGCCAGTTTACCTCTCAGATCTGTGGAGAAGGAAGGAATCTGTGACCAAAGAAGAACTGGAACTCATTATTGAACACTTAATAGATAATTTTGATTACATTAAATTAAAAAAAAATTGTACAAACAAAACTACTGCAGATAAGATTAGAAAAGAAGCAATAAACTGAGAAAACATTTTTACATTCCAGGATTCTGATAAAGACCTTATTTTTAAAATGGATAGAGAATTAACTCAAATGTAGAAGAATTCAAGCCATTACCCAATTGATAAATGGTCAAAGGATATGAACAGATAATTCTCAGATGAAGAAATTAAATTGTTTGTTTGCATTTTATTTTTTCCCATTTTTTTCTTTTTTGATTTGGTTTTTCATGTGCAGCAAGATAATTATATAAATATGTATGCATTTATTAGATTTAACATTTATTTTTATCATGTTTAATGTATATTATTAGACTATTTATCATCTAGGGGACGGGTTTGGGGAAAGAGGGGAATTGAAACAATGATTTTGCAAGAGTTAATGTTGAAAACTTATCCATGCCTATGTTTCCATCCATTCTGGAGAGCAATTTGGAACTATACTCAGAAAGTTATCAAACTGTGCATACCCTTTGATTCAGCCATGTTGTTACTGAGCTTATACCCCAAAAAGATATTAAAGAAAGGAAAGTGATCCATATGTGCAAAAATGTTTGTGGCAGCCCTTTTTGTAGTGGCTAGAAACTGTAAATTGAATGGATGCCTATCAATTGGAGAATGGTTGAGTAAATTGTAGTATATGGATGTTATAGAACATTATTGTTCTGTAAGAAATGACTAGCAGAATGAATACAGAGAGACTTGGAGAGACTTACATGAACTCATGCTAGGTGAAATGAGCAGAACCAGGAGATCATTATACATTTCAACAACAATTCTATATGAGGATCAATTCTGATGGAAGTTACTCTCTTTGGCAATGAGAGGATCCAAATCAATTCCAATTGATCAGTAATAAATAGAACCAGCTCTACCCAATGAAAAAATACTGGGAAATGAGTGTGGACCACAACATAGCATTTACACTCTTTCTGTTATTGTTTGCTTGATTTTGTGTTTTTCTTCCTAGGTTATTTTTACCTTCTTTCTAAATCTGATTTTTCTTGTGCAGCAAGATAACTATATAAATATGTATACATATATTATATTTAACATATACTTTAACATATTTAACATGTATGAGACTACCTGCCAACTAGGAGAAGGGGTGGAGGGAAGGAGGGGAAAAGTTGGAACAGTTTTTGCAAGGGTCAGTATCGAAAAATTATCCAAGCATATGTTTTATCAATAAAAAACTATTAAAAAAAATAAAAAATCAGAAGAAGCAAATAAAGATTTGGAATAGAAAAAAAAAACTATGACAAGAAAGAGATTGTTTTAAAAAAAAATAACCTATCCATGTTCTTTATTTATCAGTGATGGCATTTTCATGAAGAGAATGAATGTGATAGAGAGTTATGAAAGCCCAAATGTACAGGACATCTCCCCATTTTCCTTCCTTTCTACAAAATAAATCAAATTGAAAGATGATATTATAGAGAGTCATTTTGAGGTCACCTTTCAAAATTCTACATCATACTGGAATCTGACAGTATTACAAAAAAAAATTGTTGAATTGCCCTTCACCATATTTGTCAGTGTCATAAAAGGCACCTCAATAGTAAATCTTTGGTATACAGTGTTCTTTGTCCATGGTAAAAGAGATAGATGTCCTTGTGGGAGCGGTCCCAGATTTGGGGACAACTGACTGCAGCTGAAACATTCCAACACCTTAGCTAGAAATAGGCATGTGAATCAAGAATCCTAGCAAGAGAGAGAGACAAGAGATGGTAGACAGAAAGATATATTTCTCTTAGATCCTTGAATTCCTCAAACCATCTGTACTACACATCATTTTGGTTCTGTTACCCAGTATCCCCTTTGAGGATTGAATTCTGTTGAACTAACTTGAGATAAGATTGGCTTTTTTGTTTGTTTGGTTGGTTGGTTTGGCTTGCTTGTTTGTTTGTTTTTGAGTTGTACCTATCTCTTGTCTGTTCCTGTGTATGTTCCTCTGGGTTCTCAGAGAACCACAAAGATTTATTAACACACACACAAAAGTGAGCTACACTCAGAGAAAGTTCCAACTGAGATCTAGCAAAATAGCTGAGGGGTGGGAGACCTCAAGCTCTTGATATGGGGAAAGTATACAAAAAAATAGTTTATTGACAGGGACATTTCCTCGCACCCAAGGGTGTATTGCAAGAATGTTCCTCATGACCCTAGTTAGCTCACAAAGGGTCTCTGACTTAAGGGCCCTTGAGTAGGGGTATATGAGATTCATAATTTAGAAAAGAAAATTGAATACTCATGTAATGACTGGAAAAGACCTAGATATGCATTGTGTAGGAGGGATTCCCCTAAACAAATGTAATAATGCTCCTTCTGTCACAATGCATATCTACAGCATTTTTCTAAGACATGAGTTAAGCTCATCCCTCCTCATTCCCTTTTTCAACAGAAAATACTTTCTAATAAAAAGAAATAAAAAGGTCTCAGAAACGTACTGATTCTTCTTTCAAAGATGAAGTTTCTTTTTTCCCCATCCACATTATGAAGTAGCCCCTATCTTTCCTTCCTGGTAAAATGAATTGCTTTTCCTCAAAGTAGAAAAGTAATGGTTGAGACATAAATAACCTTATCTTTGTGGATGCAACTTCCTGTTTGAGTAAGGACAAAAAAAAAAAAAATCACAGCCACATAGGAATTTGAGCTTTTCGAATTTAATGGTACCTGAGACTATGCAAGTAACCATGCCTTGCCCTTATGACCTGCTCACAAGTTTACATAAAGAAAAGAGAGCATATGTTTATCACAACTGAAGCTAAATTCCAATGTATGCTTTTTTTTGCATGCATGTTTACTGTTTTAGAGCAAAGTAAAATTTTTTTTATTGTTATTCAATGTTTTTTTTTTTTAATTATGCATTTCATTCCCAAATTAAAGTTGAATTAAGAGGTAGTAGCCAAATTAAGAGACAGTGAATGAAGAGAATTGAGATATTAGAGATACTATGCATGAAGGCAAGTAGATGGCTCACTTGGGCTTGAAGTCAGGAAGACTTGATTTCAAATGCAGTCTCATGCACTTATTAGTTGTTTGACTCTGGGCAAATCAGAGAACTACTGCTTATTTAATCCACTAAAAATGGAAATGGCAAACTATTCCATGCCAAGAAAATCCCATGGTCACAATTGGTGTTATTGGTCTACAAGGTCAGAAGGATTTAGGCACAACTAAGACACAGAGCAATAACAGCTCTTAAACTCGAACCCAGTGTCTGGACCACAGTAGGTACTTGATAAATGTTTACTAATTCATTTTCCAAAAGTCAATACAGAATATGGATCTGTTATTCTGACTCAAGTACCAACTGCTAATTGAGTAAGAATTCTTTACAAAATATCTGCATGTGAACATTTAGCCTTCATTTGAAGAAGGAATTACAAAGTATAAAAAGCCCTGCCTTTCACGGCCATCCATTCCACCTTTTAATAATCTTGTTATTCTATATTTAGTCAATCATTTGATAAACATGGGTTAAGCACTTGGCTATGTGCACGTAAACAATGTGAATCACTGGAAACAAAAAGAAATACAGAAAGACAGTTCCTGTTCTCATGGAGCTCAGTCTTTTCTTCCCCATTTTATTTTATTTTTTATTTTTCCTTTTTCAAGATATAGGCAAAGATAGTTGTCAACATTCACCCTTGCAAAACTTTGCATTCCAAAATTTTCTCCTTCCCTTCCTCCCACCCACCTTTCCTAGACAACAAGTAATCCAACATAGATTAAACATGTGCAATTCTTCTAAACATATTTCCACATTTATCATGTTGCATAAGAAAAATCAGAAAAAATGAGAAAGAAAAAAGCTAGCAAACAACAAAAAAGTGAAAATACCATGTTGTGATCCAAGTTCAATCCCCACAGTCCTCTTTCTGCATGCAAATGGGTTTCTCCATCACGTCTATTGGAATTGGAATGAATCACCTCATTTTTTAAAAGGACTTCACTGTACCCACACTTAACACTATATACCAAGATAAGATCAAAATGGGTCCATGACCCAGGCATAAAGAACGAGATTATAAATAAATTAGAGGAACATAGGATAGTTTATCTCTCAGACTTGTGGAGGAGAAAGAAATTTGTGACCAAAGATGAACTAGAGACCATTACTGATCACAAAATAGAAAATTTTGATTACATCAAATTAAAAAGCCTTTGTACAAACAAAACTAATGCAAACAAGATTAGAAGGGAAGCAACAAACTGGGAAAACATCTTCACAGTTCAAGGTTCTGATAAAGGCCTCATTTCCAAAATATATAGAGAACTGACTCAAATTTATAAGAAATCAAGCCATTCTCCATTTGATAAATGGTCAAAGGATATGAACAGACAATTTTCAGATGATGAAATTGAAACTATTACCACTCATATGAAAGAGTGTTCTAAATCATTATTGATCAGAGAAATGCAAATTAAGACAACTCTGAGATACCACTACATACCTGTCAGATTGGCTAAGATGACAGGAAAAAATAATGATGAATGTTGGAGGGGATGCGGGAAAACTGGGACACTAATGCATTGTTGGTGGAGTTGTGAATGAATCCAACCATTCTGGAGCGCAATCTGGAATTATGCCCAAAAAGTTATCAAATTGTGCATACCCTTTGATCCAGCAGTGTTTCTATTGGGCTTATATCCCAAAGAAATAGTAAAGAAGGGAAAGGGACCTGTATGTGCCAAAATGTTTGTGGCAGCCCTGTTTGTAGTGGCTAGAAACTGGAAAATGAATGGATGCCCATCAATTGGAGAATGGCTGGGTAAATTGTGGTATATGAATGTTATGGAATATTATTGTTCTGTAAGAAATGACCAGTAGGATGAATACAAAGAGGACTGGTGAGACTTACATGAACTGATGCTAAGTGAAATGAGCAGAACCAGGAGATCATTATACACTTCGACAACAATATGAGGATGTATTCTGATGTAAGTGGATTTCTTCGACAAAGAGACCTAACTGAGTTTCAATTGATAAATGATGGACAGAAGCAGCTACACCCAAAGAAAGAACACTGGAAAACGAATGTGAACTATCTGCATTTTTGTTTTTCTTCCCGGGTTATTTTTATCTTCTGAATCTAATTCTCCCTGTGCAACAAGAGAACTGTTCAGTTCTGCAAACATATATTGTATCTAGCATATACTGCAACATATCTAACATATATAGGACTGCTTGCCATTTAGGGGAGTGGGTGGAGGGAGGGAGGAGAAAAATCGGAACAGAAACGAGTGCAAGGGATAATGCTGTAAAAAAATTACCCTGGCATAGATTCCATCACTATAAAGTTATTATTAAATAAAATAAAATATTAAAAAAATAAAAATAAATAAAAGGAGTTCACAATCTTATAGAAAGTAAAATATGCGAAAAAATTGTACAATAAAACTATACTCAGAAGAAACAGAGATAAATAACAGTGAAAGCACTAAAATGAGGGAGTTTTCACTAACCCTAAATCTATCTCTAAAGTATCTGACCATTGCTCACAATTCTTCCTTTTGTTGTGGATACTTTAGTAGAATACTTTTCTTTCCACATGGAAATCCTTTTAATACTTGAAGACAACTTTCATATTTTCCCTTTTATATTATATATAGGTCTTCAGAACTATGTCAGTAGCCTGAGCCTTAGTCTCTTATGACAGTTAAATCAGTTAAATCTTAGTATAGATCACTCTGATCACAATATGGGTCAGATATGAGAATGCATATTTGAGTAAAATGAAAAAATAATTCATAGAATCATATGATCTCAGAATTGTAATGGATCTAATTGACCATACATCCCAATTTCTTAACCAAGAGAGAAGTCCTCTTTACACTATGATTTTTGGATTAAACATTTGGATTAAATATTTCTATTTTAGGACAGTTCTAATTGTTAGAAAATTCTCTTTCTTTGACTTCCAAATCTGCCCTTTATCATCTGTGAAATAATAATTTATCATTTTACTTCTCTGAGTTTCAAATTCCTCATTTATAAAATAAACAGCAGAAGTATCTACTTAACAAAATGATTGTTATCCAAATAATTTCAAATCTTAAAATGATTACTAATATAATTGTTTTCCCCATTATGTAATATAGAAATAACCTTTCTGAATAGTATATACCAGGTGAAAATACTTTCTTAGGCATTGGAATCATTGTTAGATATCTTTCAAAAACATCCTGTTTCATTTCTGTCTCCATCCAATATTTGGGTCACTTGTTATCAGCATTCCCTTTTCCTCTTTTGAATAATTAGAAAGGAATTAGCTTAGTTAGGAATTTGATATGCACAGATGGAGTTGCCAGCTGCTCCCATTTTAGTTTTGTGAGTTCAACTGCACATTGGTCCTTTTTATACTATGCTTCAGGAAAGAAAATGGAAAGGAAGGTGAACATAAGTATTGATGTTTTTGCTATAATTAAAACCCTAGCCATGAATAAACTTGACTCTTGAAAGATGACTATTTGGGAAACTAAGTTTGATAGTGGTAGAAGACTGCATGTCTACCATGTGATAATATCTGATTGCCCATTTGGTCAGAAAATGATATATGTTGCAAAGTATGGCCTACAATTCTTCTCAGTTAATTTTAAACTAAAACATAAATATACAAAGAATACAAATTCTAAAAGGAATTATATATTATAAGAGTGAGAAAAACACTTAGTACAGTGATAAGCTTATACTTGGCACTTAGTAAATATTTGTTGACTTGACATGGAATGGGTAGAGAACATGTAAAAGAATGCTGAATTTGAAGACACAGGATCTAGATTTTAATGTGAACTTTCTTACTATCACTTGTGTGACCTTAATCAATTTTCTTCTCTATACTTCAGTTTCCTCTTCTCTAAAATTATTGTACAGGACTACATGGTCTCTATCTCTAAATCATATGATAGGAACCATAACAAAGCAATATAACAGTTGATTTATTTAGTATTTTAAAGTTTGCTAAACATTTTATATGTGATCTTCATTCTCAAAACATGCAAACAAGATAGTAATACCTATCTTCATTTTACAGATGAAGAGATTGAGACAGACAGAGGTAAAATGATGTTTACATAGTGACACAGTTATTGACAGAGGCAAAGTTTAAACTCAGATATTTGTGGTTATATCCACAAAGCCATCTTACTAAAATAGTTTTTAGTTAAGTCACATACACATAAAGTCAATTATTTTTACAACTATAATCACATGGTTTCTTTTGAAAGAAATCATTTTAAGAATATTATTTCAACCCATATTATTCTGTGTGTGGCAAATGAAACAGCTGTTCATTATGAAACATACTTTGCAGAAAAGGGCTCATTAATTTCACCATTTATTATATAGCATCTGCAGTTAATACATTCAAGACCAAAATATGTATATATTTGGTAGAATTAAAATAGAACAAAAGTTAAAATGTTCAATGAAAATCCAACTTTCCTAAGGGCAAAGCTTAATCTGTAGAAGTTGTAATGTATCATAATGATAAGTATATATTATAAGCATAAAACATTGTAGAGAAATAACTATAACAGTAGATCTGCTTACAATCTCATAAAATTCATCCTTTTTATTTTATGTTCTTTATAGTCACTAGAAATCAAAGACCAAAAAATTTGGTTTAATTTTATTTTAATGAACTGTGATCATAAATATTTCAGCCAAGGATTCATACAGCATGAACAAGTACCTGTGAGGGCACAAAGTACTAGGATTCTGAAGCTACAAGAAAGGAAATAATTGAACTATTAATGAGATGTACTTCTCCTCATCCAAAAATACTTTGGGTTTTTAGCATACTCTTTCATGGTATGACAGAGTACATTTGATTATGGTTTAATGCAATGGTATCATTTATTTTTCAATTTTCACTACATTAGAATAAGTCATTTTGTTATATAATAAATTTAAAGCAAGAAGTTTTAGTTTAAATAAACTTTTTGGCATGTATAAAAACATCTTTTTATTTGTTTATTTTTTCATGTGTGTTTACATATTAAAAAGCATTTCATGCAAAATACTCAAACATCTTATCATTCTGCTTATGAAATAATATGAATAATTTAGAGTATACAATGATATTTCCACAATTTTGAATTAAAAGTAATCAGCTATTTTTTCAGCAAGTAAAATATTTGGAAATATTAAAAGATTAGTTTTTATTTGAATGAGGAAGGAATTCAAGACTTTCATTTGTATTTTCTATTATCTTAGTGAATATACATTGATCTATACCAGCATAATCACCACTAATTATGATATTTATAGAATTAAATGATCTAAGAAATTGGATTTTCTAATTATTTTAAGACTTCCATTGGATGAAGTAAAGACAGGGAGTCATTTGAGATCTCTCCCAATCCCCTCCAAATACCTTTAAATAATGACTAAACAAATTCTAGAGTAGCAGAAACAAACAAAAAAATGGAGTGAAACAATTTTCCAGCTGAAAACAATGTATAAGGTAAGAAGAAAAGGCCTATTGCAGCTGGATAAGAGTTGAACACAATCCAGAGCAGGATATATCAGCATAGACTTGACCCCAATAAATCAGGAATAGGCATTGTAAACCAGTGAAACAGCAACAGCCAGCAGTGCCTTCTGACACTCTCAACCCACAGATGGTAAAGAGTCAAACAACTGGTCAGAAGATTACAAGAGTTTCTTTACTAACATTGAGGCGAAAATCTGTTGCTTTGCCCATGCTTAAATTGATTCACAGTCTTGGGGGGCACTTTAAAGATGAGAAGAAGCACTAGTATACCAGTAAAATAGTGACCCTCAGAATTCCAGGGCAGAAAAAAGTGCTTGTGGTCACTCATAGAACAGCGTACAGTCCAGAAGAGTACTAAACACCTCTCCTTAGATCATTCCAACTTGGAAGAACTGGGGAAAAAAACAAAAAACAAAATATATGGGTTCCCAGAAGTATCTCTGAAAACAACTGCACAAAACCCTTAAAGCTGGGGCAGTGCACCCTTCACTCTGAAAGCAGAGCCTTTACTTTAACAAACTATTCAAAGTCAAGTACTAAGCTTGAAAAATGAACAAATAACAGAAATGATTCTGACTATAGAGTTACTATGATGACAAGGAGAATCAAAACTCACACTCTGAAGAAGATAGCAGAGTCAAATTTTTTATATGCAAACACTTAAAGAAATGGGTCCTTCAAAAAGGATTTGAAGATCAAGTGAGAGAGGCAGAGGAAAAAGTGGGAAGGAAAATGAGAGTGATGCAAGAAAATAATGAAAAGCAAGTCAACAGTTTGATAAAGAGAGAAAGAAAAGATACCGAATAACATCTTAAAAAACAGACTAAGCCAAATGATAAAAGGAGTACAAAATCCAAGGGGAAGTATGGCTTACAAATTAGAATAAGCCAAACAGAAAAAAAGAAAAAAAAAGATTAATTACAAAGTAGATTTGGCCAAATAGAAAAGCTCACTGAAGAAAATAATTTCTTAAAAATTAAAATTGAGTACCTAGAAGGTAATAACTTTTATGAGAAATCAAGAAACAATAAAGCAAAGCCAAAAGAAAAAAAAATAGAAGACAATGCCAAATATATCACTGAAAAAAACAGCAACAAAGACAACTGACCTGAAAAGAGATCTAGTATAAATAAATTCTAAATTATTGAACTATCAGAAAGCCATGATCAAAAAAGAGCCTAGACATCATATTTCAAAAGTTCATTTAGGAAATTTTCCCTAACACTCTAGAAACAGAGGGTAAAATAGAAAGTAAAGGATTTCATCTATCATCTCCTGAAAAAGTTCCCAAAATGAAAACTTTTAGGAATATTCTAGTCAAATTTCAAAGTTTCCTGGTCAATAAGAAAATATTCCAAGCAGCCAAACAGAAATAATTCAGATTTCACAGAGCTACAGTGAGAAGAACACAAGATTGAACAGCTTCTACATTAAAGAATCAGAGGTCTTGGAATATGCTATTCCAGAGGGCAAAGGAGCTTCACCTATCCAGCAAAATTGAATATAAAACTGAAAAATGGATATTCAATGAAATAGAGGATTTACAAACATTTTTGATGGAAAAGGGGAGGAAGTGGTTGAAGAGAAGGCAGATTGAGGTAAGAAGTAGTCAGAAGCAAAGCACTTTTGAGGAGAGACAGGATGAAAGGAGAGATTGAATAGAATAACTGGGAAAGTGAATACAATTAGTAATAGAAATTTCTCTGATAAAGGTCTTATTTTTCAAACATAAAGAGAACTGAGTCAAATTTATTTAAAAAAATAAGTCCTTCCCTAGTTATGAAAGGATCAAAGATATGAAGTTTTCAGATGAAATAATCAAAGCTATCATAAAGCATATGAAAAATGCTTTAACTTACTATTGACTGGAAAAATGCAAATTAAAACAAACTCAGGTATTACTTTGTCCCTATTAGTTTCGCTAACAGGACAGAAAAGGAAAATTACAAAAGGAGTGGGCACAAGTGGGAAAATCGAGGCACTACTTTACTATTGGTGGTGGTGTGATGTGATTGAATCATTCTGTACAGCAATTTAGAACTATACCCAAAGGGCTGTTAAATCATACATACCCTTGATGTCATGATACCACTTCTAATTTTGTACCCCAAATGAGAGAAAATCCAGAAAACAAATAGAGGTATATGTACAAAAGTGTGTATAGATGTTCATTTCTGGTGCCAAAGAATTGGAAATTGAGGGAATACCCATCAATCGGGGAATAGCTGAACAAATTTTGGTATGTGATTTATAATAGAATATTGTTGTGCTCTATGAAATGATTAACATGTTCTCAGAAAACCCTGGAAAGATTTTCACAAACAGATACAAAGTGAAATGTACTATGTAAAAAGTAACAGCAACATTGTAGAATGATCTATTGTGAATGACTTAGCTATTCTCAGTAATAAAATGATTCAAGATATCTCTCAAGGACTTAGGATGAAAAATGTTATTCATTCCCAGAGAAATAACTGATGGTATCTGAATACAGGCTGAACCACACTCTCTCTCTCTCTCTCTCTCTCTCTCTCTCTCTCTCTCTCTCTCTCTCTGTATATATATATATATATATATTTTTTTAATTGACTATGCATACATAACTTATATTGAATTGCTTGCCTTCTCAATGAAGTAGGGTGAAGAGGGAGGAAGGAGAGAAACTAGAATGTGAAATTCTAAAAACCTAATAGTAAAAATTATTTTACTGAGAAAAAATAAAATATTAAATAAATGAACATTTTAGAAATAAAAGACTTACATGGATTTCTAAACTTATTTATTGCCATACACTCTAATAATCTTGAATAGAATATATTCCTTTTTTCTTATCCTGTGCAACTTCCCACTTCTGGCAAAATTTTCACACAAGGTCTGCCATTTAGTTGTTAAAGATCTTCTTCTAGGTTTCTTATTATTAGTTTAGTACCAAAAAGTTTCTACATCACTTATCATTTCTTTTTAAGTATATTATAGGAACTGACAATGCTTCCCCATTCATACATTATTTGGTTTGTTTTATACCATTCTGTTGTGTAGTAATCTATAAATAATCTACTTCTTAAATATATTCACTTTACATTTCTCCATTTCCTTTCAGGTGGTCCACATTTTGGAGTTCAAATTCTATCTCTAATGCTTGTTACCGACATTATTTTAGACAAGTTACAATTTCACTAGAATTCAATTTTCTTAAATTTAAACGAGTGGATGGTATTAGAGAACATCTGAATTCCTTTCCAAATTTATATCTCAACAATATGATCCTTTAATTTCTACCAAAGATTCACTGGAGATTGGGTTATTCCATGATTTGTAATCCTGCAGGAAAATGTTGTTATGTAAAAAAGGTGGGCTTCTATCAAAATGGTTCAAACACAAAGTGATTTCCAAAATGCCATCAAATGGTCTTTTTATTCAATTTGTTGTACATTTTCAAAGTCTATTCAAGTTGCATATATGAATCTAGCACCTTTTTGGGACTCTCAATCTGTTAGCATTTCATGGTATGAAAAATATATATTCTTTCATTGTCTGTTTTCTTCCTGGACAACTAGGATCAGTATTTTTTGAGTGACCATGGATGTTATTTTGGAAGCTCTATAATATTCTGGATTTTGATGCATTGTTACTATCCCTATCAGAAAATCTTACCTTGGGGTCCATGGAACTTCAAGGATTTTGTAGATTGAATTTTGGGGCCCATAAATTGGGACAAAAATTGCATCTGCATTACAATAAGGTTTTTTTTTTTGTTATGCTTTTTGAAGTATCATTTTGAGAAAAGTGCTTTAGATTTTACCAGATTAAAAACTTTGTTTTTATGGAATTTGTTTTCCATTTAGACCTCTGCTAGACACCCTCCTTAACTGGGCCAAATATTTTTGGCAAGTAACCATTGTATTATGCCTTGCTTGATCTTAGCAATCAAAAATTCATTAAATGAAAGTATATTTCTTGTTGCAATTTCAAGGAATATTACATGATTATACTGAATACACAGGAAATACTTTATTGAAGAACAGTCTTTCAATCTAGATCTACTATACTTAACCACTTTTTAACAATTCAAGAAAAATAAACCCAAAGGAATCTTATCAGTCAATCCTATGAAGATAAAGGTATAAACAGATGTAGGATATTATTTGAGGAATTCCTTTTCAAATTTTGAAAAACCTTATGTTCCAATTCCCCGTTTTCCCCCAACCCTTCTCCTAGATGGCAAGAAATTAGAAACCGAGTGCATGTCCATCAGTTGAAGAATGGCCAAAAAAGTTATGGTATAAAATGTTATGGAATGTTATTGTTCTATAAGAAACGATTAGTAGAATTTTTTTTTTTAATAGAGGCTTGGAAAGAGTTCCATGTACTGATTGTAAGTGAAATGAGCAGAACCAGGATTCTATCTACATGGCCATGATAAGATTTTAAGGTGTTCCATTTTGATGGATGTGGCTTTTGAGATGATTCATGCCAGTTCCAATAATCTTGTGACGACGAGAACCATCTACATCCTTAGAGAGGGCTGTGGGAATTGACTATGGATCAAACATAGCATTTTACTCTTTTTGTTGTTTGCTTGAATTTTATTTTTCTTGTTTTTTTTTTTTTTCTTTTTGATTTGATTTTCTTGTGCAGAAGATAATTTTATAAGAAGGATTGGGGGATCACAAGGTTTTGCAAGAGTCAATATTGAAAAATTATCATTGAAAATGTTTTAAAAATCAAAAGCTTCAATAAAAATAATTTTAAAACATAAAAATAAAAAGGGAGTCAGGAGGAGAGAATAGAGAAATATTTGTGAAAATAATCTTAAAGGAATGGATGTTGATCATAAGTCAACATAATATATTTTATATGAGTGGTTTTGACATTGGTTTTGGAAAAATTTGGACATAAGGTAGAGATGGACAATGATCATAGATGCAAAGTTGAAAGTAAGAAAGTGAGCTCGATTGTTTTTATGAAATTGTATTTCTTATAGAACAATAACGTTCCTTAATATTTTATACTATAACTTTGTCAGAGCCAAAGTGTTCCATTGGAATCCTTCTTATCTGGTTAAGAAAAAATGAAAAAGGATTGTAATACTTTAGTTTCTTCCTACCCCATCCTTATCCTCTGGCAAGCTTTTGGAAGAGCATAGACAAGAGTTGCATGGGATATATGACAGTATGAATGAGTTTGTGATTTGCATTATTATATTGAACTTCCTGATTGATGAGATCAATGGCCCACTGAAATATTTATTATTTTGATACAAAGACTGCTAGGTAGGGGAAAGAGATATATGAGTAGAATATTAAATCAAAATGACATCAATGAAATTACATTTTTTTAAAAAATATGGTTGATATAACAACAATTATGTTTACTTTGTAAGAAGTACTCTTGTCATTTATTTTGAACTTGAAAAATCACTAGAAATTATAGTCAAATATTGTGAGGATTAAAACTGTCTAATCTACAATAAAATAAGCTGAGCTTCACGACAACCTTCATTACAACAGCAACAACCACAAGTATGGGGAACTGCAGGTACTATTATTCCCATTTTAGAGATGAGGATATTGAAGCTAAAAGATGTCAAGTGACTTGCTCATAATTCTATATCTTGTAAGTATGAAAAGGACTATTGATCCTAAAACTTGCTGCCATGAGGTCCAGAAATTTATTCATTATATAGCCTCTCACAGTAGATGAGGTATAAAAGTTTAACTCAGGGCAAGATTGGTTTATTACCCTGTAAATGCCAAGGTAATATGAAATCTTGATATATATATATACATACAGAGAGAGAGAGAGAGAGAATATATTACACTTCTTAGAAGTGATTGATTGCTCAACACATTAAATGACATAGCATCTAAATAAAAGCTCTGTCTAGGTTTGGAAATGTGGATTTGTGCTAAATTCAAAATTAGTTTTGAACATGACTGAAAATAAACTTTTTTTTAAAGAGACATTGATAAAGAAATACTAACTTGCTTTATTTTGAATTCCCTCTCTATCTGTCCTTTGAGGATGGCAACTTTTTTTTTTTTTGGTCAACCCTCTTAATCATAAGAATTTTTGCCTTCAAAATTGAATCATATCACTTATTTTTCACAAAGACCTTGTTAATATCATTTTGATTTTTTGGTTTAAATTGTTCAAAGTTGTTATGAAATTAATATTATTTTTCCAATAATTTATTTGCAAATAATAATAATATCTACACTGTTATATGTTGATTCTTATTAAATATTTAAAAATTAATATCCAATATTAGCCTATCTTATGTTTGTTCCAAATTTTGAGAATATTAAAAAATTGCTCAAAGTTTCTATTGGCCATTTTTCTGCCGTTAAGATTTTATATTAGTTTATTCATAAAAATGATCCATTTGATTAATTAATCTCAAGAGCAATCTCAGTGAGTGCTAGATAACAAAATCACAGATACTAAAACAACATCATTTGTATGGAAAAGGGCATATGCTGACAAACAGAAATTGTAGATAAAAACCCTGTGAAAACACAACAAAAATATTCTCTACTTCTTCATATTAAATAAGTTTCAGCTTTTTTTTTTTAAAGGTGGGGAGAATACAAGGGGATTTGAATATCTTAAAAATAATGTAAGGAGGGATTTTTTTTTCTGACCCATATATTAAAAAAACAATATTGAGACTAACAGTAGCTCACTTTATTTAGCTCTTTTAAAATTCATAGATTACTTTCTTAAAACAAAAACAATTTTGAAGTAAGTGATGAAAATTTTATTTTTCTTGGGTGGCAGGGAGTATAGATCAACTTGTGGTTTTATGCATTCAGGTGATTCCTAATGTGGAAGCAATGCTTCATCTTTCCCTAAAACTCTATTTGGACACACTATGTTCTTGAATCCTTTGACCTTTCAGTTCCCTCCTAGGCCAAATCCCTTGAACTAGCAGTCTTTCCTCTTTTCCCCATCTTTCCCCTTGGAGAACCGATTTAACTCTATGCTGTCTTCCTTTTTTAAATCACTGTAATGCTCTTTTCTAAATTGTAATGTTTTCTGGGAGCAGGTTTCTTGGGGAGCTTCTGGAGGCAGCCTTAGTTTCAATTCAATATAATAATCACCTCAAATGCAGCCAGGAGTTAAAATCCAAATCCTTTACTGTCTCTTTCCAAATCTTATCTCCTTCACTTGGGGCTCAGCTAGTTTTCTGGAGACCTTCCAGATCTTGGTTTCAGTATTCTCCACAGGACAGCCTGCCACCACTTCTCTGTCTTCCTTCGTTCTGCCCGACTACCGTCTCTGACTTGTGAATCTCCCAAAGTCCATCCTGGTTGTGGCTCCTCCCTTATATATGCTCTCTTAAAGGTGTGAATCTTAAGGGTGTGAAAGGTGTGAACTCTAATAAGTACTAAGTTCATAAGTGAACTAGAGAACTGTTAAGTACCATCCTAAATTAGATAATTATTGTCTCTATCAATTCCAGTGACTTAGCACCTTGTAACAAATCCCTAGTCCATTTATCATTTCATCACTTTCACCTTGTCAAATTTCAGCCTTGTATCACTCATACTATAAACCACCTTCACTGCTATATGTGTGCTGCTGAACAAAGATGGAAAAAGCTATTCTGACTGGATTCACTATAACTTTATGTTACACTACATCAACTGAGCTGTCAGTGCTGCTAGACAAAATCTCTATGCCTGTCTGCCTTATCAACTTTCTAGTCATCATTCCACAGCAGATTTTACAAACTTTTTCTTCCTGCCTCAAATTGTCACATTGCTCCCCGTCCTTACCCTTTCAGCTAAGAACTTTGATTCAGAGAACAAAAAGCATTGAGGTCATTTGACATGGGCTCCTTTTTCTCATCTGTTCCTCATTTCTTATCACTCATATAAATTTTGCTACTATTTCTGCCCTTCACCCCTGCCTCAAATTATAAGGGGACTTTACTCATTGTCAAACCTCACCTTATACTTATTCAAGCAAATCCTATTTTGTCCTTTTATCATCCCCATTCTATCACTTAATTTTCATCTGTTCCTGTCTGCTGAGTCATTCCCAACTGCTTACAAATATTCCCATATCTTCACTGTATTAAAAAAACAAACATATAAAATAACTCTTAACAATTGTCACATGGCTTTCCTGCCCTTTGTGGTTAAGCTTCTCTAAAAGGCCTAGTACAGTAAATTTCTCAATTTTCTTTTCTCTTATAGTCCTTTCAATTTGGCTTCAAGTCTTGTGATTCCAATGAAACTGATCTCTCCAAAGTTGCCAATGTTCTTTTAGTGTCTATAGTCAATGACCTTTTCTCATCTTTATTCTTTTCAACTTTTCTGCAGCTTTTTGGATATTGTTGATCACTGTGCACCTAGCTGCTTCTAAAAGGATGAATAGAATACTACAGAGCTTTTATCACTTCATAGGTATCAGTTTAATATTTTGTCGATGCAACTGTTATTCTTCATTTCAACATGACTATTCTACCTGCTTTCTTAGGTACTTTTGATAAATCAAATATTGATTAAAATTTTATATATACAAGTCATTGTTCATAATGTACTCCAACCTACTTACAGCTATCATGTATCTTTCTATTGCCCTTTAGATGACCAGCAATATTGATTTTTCTAAGAATATGTTACTCTAAGTCTCAGGCACATTGCTACTCTGGGAGAATATTCCTTTTAAGAAATTTTCCAAATGTGATCCAACATGTTTCTTCTTTCTATTTATTTTGGGGTTCTAAATATAGAAAGTGTGGCTATTTTTCCATTTTGTCATTTTAAAATAGAAAGAATCCCATTCCAAGGTTTATAATATTGTTTCTTTTGCTTATTTGATTGATTATTTATACTCAATTTGTTTCTTCATATATTTTGCTTTCTGGATTTTAAAAATAAACTGTGATAATGATAACATCCTTTTCTATGAATAGTGTTATTCTAATGATATTTTTGTGAGTCAATATCTAGATCCAGAACTAGATATATTAATACATTAATATGCATATGAATCTTAGAGTGTTACTTACCTAAAACACTCTAAGATTCATATGCATATTAACAATGTAGTCTATTTTCCTATATGAGTATACATTACTTACCTAAAGTATACTCATATAGGAAAATCGACTACATTGTTTATTTTCTTTGTAAGTTTTTTCTCCTTTATATCTATAATTTTATTTTTCCCTTTATTTTTATCTTCCTTTACTTTGAAAAAAATAGCTTTTTATCCATTCTCAGAATCAATCTAGTCTCTTTTCTGAGTTTCTACTTATAATTGTTATATAATTTTTTTTTTCTCCTAGAGTTTTTCTTGCATTTATTTCTGTGAGAGCTGTGATTATTAACAGATTAATTTAGCTTTGCCACAATCATTGATGGGATACATTTTGAGATAGTTATATGTAATCTTTTGAGTCTTTCCTTTGAATAGAGTTCCAACTTCTTTCCAATAGAAGATTGTTCTTACATGCCTATGATTAATGAGCACTATGTTCTAGGATTATTATACACAAATATGAACTTGACCTCAACAACTGTTATGTAAAGTCTGTGTTATACCGTGTTTCCCAGACAATAAGACACTGTCTTATTATTTTTTTGGACAGAAAAACACCAGAGGGCTTATTCAGGGGAGGGCTTATTTTAATGAATATTGACAGCAATTTTAATAAACAGGTAAATGTGAACAAAAAAAAGTACCTTTATTCAATAATGATCATGTCATCTTCTTCAACAACATCGTCATAAGTGTCCATATCCTGAATTCCATCCTGGATGACTTGTGCCTCTATTTCCTTCAGAAGAAGTGGACCCAATCTGTCATGTCCAGCAATATAGCTCTCTTTAAATGAACATGTCTTGTCCAGGTAACCTGCTCGTAGTGCCTTGGCAACATAGCTGTCAGTAATTTTATCCCATGACTTCTTTACCCAAGTCATGACTTCTTGCAGACAGGGCTTCACAAAGTTTCCACACTGATTTCTTTCCATTCTATTTTCAATGTAGTCATTGACTTCCATGCGCAAATAGTCCTTGAATGGCTTGTTTATTACAATATCAAGGGTGTGGAGATAGGCAGTCATTCCTGCAGGAATCATTACTTGATCTATTCTTCTCTCTGCAAGGAAGTTCTTCATTTCTTTAGTATGGTGAGTGCTGGCTGAATCCCAGATTATCAGACCTCTTTGGTTACCTTGCATAACAAGTGGCAGCATTAAATCAACCCACTTTCTTATAACGGCTTGTGTACACCAGGCTTTTTTGATTTCAAGAACGTAAATGCCTGATACACCTTCAATCTTATCTTTCTTGCCCTTAGTGATGATTAGAGGTATGGCTTTCTTTCCATCCAAACGAATTGCCAAAACACAGGTGACCCATATAGACAGAATAATAAAATTATGACCATCAGTCCTTCTTTTCACTCCATCATGCCCCTCAATAATGTTTTAACCCCATCATGCTCTCTGAGTGCTCCTTCTATCCTTCATGATGCCCCCTGAGTTCTTCTTTTATCCTCCATCATGCCCCCTGAGTTCTTCTTTTATCCTCCATCATGCCCCCTCACTCCCGCTTACACACCGGGTTTTTATGTTGTCCTCCCTCAGCTCTCTTCCACAGCACTGCTCTCAATGGCACCAGAAAGCAAATCACTGGGGAAGAACAGGATGATGCGCTCACTGCAGCTCTGATTGGATGCAGCTTGGAGCGTGCAGTGCATTTCACCCGGGGCAGGGGGGAAGGAGGGGGGAGAATGAGGGGGAGGAGATGGTGCATACAGAGGGTACCATAATGTAGCGTGTAGTGCAGGGGATCACCTTCACTACAGTATCAATCTCAATAGGGCTTATTTTCAGGGGAGGGCTTATTTTAGAGGAATCTTATACAGTAAGGGGAGGGCTTATTTTCAGGATAGGTCTTATTATCGGGGAAACACGGTAGGTTTCAGAACAAATTTTAATCAGAGAACCTGGGTTTACATTAGTCTTTGAGAATTATTTCTTACTGTTGTTGAGCAATTCTTTGTATTTCAGTTTTCTCGTCTTTGGAAAATGCTTTAGATAATCCTCTAGGTGTCTTTAACTAATTAATCTGTGATACTTTCCCACCCAGTACAACCCTACTATGTGCAATTCTATCATTTTTGGAGAATTTAATGCTTTTCTAGAAATACCAAAGTCAGAAATCATAATCCTTAGGAACAGTGAAAGCGTCTATAATTTCTTTAATATAAAGAATTATCTGATAAGAAAACTCTTTCAACCAATATAATTTGCCACTGCTTCTGCAATTTTAAATCATAGAGATTTGCCTAAAACATTGAGAAATTCATTGATTTGCCCAGTATTATTCAGACAGTATATTCTGGAAATACTTTGAATCCAGATTTTCTTGGTTCTAAGGTCATCTCTCCAGCCATTTTGCCATCCATTCTGTTTCTAGAAATAATGATAATCCTGTTTTCTAAAAGAAATAATACAATTTTTATTAATTTAGCTAAACTCACAAAATACCCTTCCTCTGACCAAGATGAAAGGCTTACTATATTTATCAACTCTGGCAATCATTTTTCAAATATTCACATATAGGCATTTAAAAATAAACATATATTTACATATTAATCATATAGTAGGGAGCTAGATGATGTAGTATATAGAGTATTGGATGTGGGATCAGGACTTATCTTTCTGAATTCAAATCTGGCCTTCCACTATTACTAACTTGTGACTCTGCGCAAGTCACTTTACCATATTTGCCTCAACTTTCTCATCTGTAAAATGCATTGGAAAAGAAAGTCATATACTACTCAAGTATCTTTACCAAGAAAACCCAAAAAGGATTGTGAAAAATTGGACATAAATGAACATCAGATTAGGTAATAACACTGCTGAAATAATACCTGATAAAACAAAAAGGAACACAGAGATTATAGTGAGTGGTGCTTGATCTAGCCCCTCATTGGGTGCTATATTTCAGGGAAAGTGATGACCTATATTTTAGGTCATTTAAGTTGTCACTAAAGATGGCTTTAATGATAAAAGCTATTAGAAGCTTTTTGATAGATATTTGCATCTTATAAGGAATCATAGGTCTCTTTTTCTTAAACAATCACCATCTGTCCTACAGAGAATTTTTTCCCTGTCCTTCCTTTATTTTGTGTTCAACCTTTACAAATTTCACAAAACTCTTTTTTTCCTGAAACCCCTGCCTGTTCAAGTAACTATTGCAAAGATGAATGAAGAGAAAATCTGAATTCAGTGATAAGCACAATACAAAATACACAATTCATATTCTTCTGAATTAAAGCCTGAGTAATAATATGAATCTAGAGGTTTATCCTCAGGCTATAGTTGTTGTTGTTGTTTTGGTTGATCTTGTTTATTATTTGTGTGTGTGTGTGTGTGTGTTTTAAGAAAAGCACACCAGGAAGCACCTCCTCATTTTTCCCTCATTCTTCATGTCTTTGGATCAAAACAGCAAATAAGCAGTTAAATTAATTTTCAAAAATCTTGATTCCTGAAACTTTTACAAAGATTATGTTTCCCTTGTTTCAAATAAAATACAATAAACAAAAACCTCCCAACTTTTGCTAATTATACAGTGCCTGGGGGTTATGATGTTTGCTTTAAAAATCACAGTAGTGGGGCAACTAGTTGGTACAGTAGAGAAAGCACCAGCCTTGAAGTCAGGAAGACCTGTGTTCAAATCTGACCTCAGACACTTAACACTCTTCCTAGTTGTGTGACCCTGGGCAAATCACTTGACCCCAATTGCCTCAGCAAAAAAAAAAAAAAAGTCACAATAGAAACTTTAAAAAGTCAAAATACTAAAATGGATTGATTTCTTCAATCTGAATTTCTTTTCCAAAGATACAGATATTAATCCATCCATATTTGTCCTTCTAACTTTATTGTTTATATTAGCACATAAGTATATTGCAAACAATCTACCTAATGAATTGGAGACCTTTCTTGCTTTCTTTTGACATCACAATGATAACAAAGGACTCCACAGGACAACCACTTGTTATTTATTATTTTGTTTATTTTATCTTTTTATCATAAATTTTCCTGGTAACATCTTTTACTCTTGTTCTTCTTCAGTTTCTTATTGCCCATATATTATACCTGCTGATATTTCTTTTTTGACCTCTGAATAATATTCAGCTTAAACTAATCAAAAACAGTTGCATTCAATGTTTTGTAGCCAACAACAATGGTGGTAAAATCTTGATATTAAAAGGTGAAGCTTCATTTCTAGGAGAAGCTTGAGGTCATTAAATCCCCAAAGGTCATTCATCCAAATGTATGCCATAATCTACGCAAAGGATATATTTCATCAAATTATGTATGTGTATGAAAATTAAAGTTAATTTCTTTTTAGTAGTTATAGCTCTCTTCCAGAAGACCTACTGCAACTAACATAATGGAATTCAGAAATAAGAGTCCTTGAAGAATTTTTATCATCCACAGATTGCCACTATTCAGCTTCTTGCACTTACCTTCATCAGATTAGCTATTACCTTGGCTCATTATGTTAGTTAAATGGGGGCACATTATATATATGTGTGTGTATATATATACACACACACACATATATAAATCCTATATTATATCTAAATCTAAATATATAATTATTTAAATATATAGAATTTCTTCAATTGCTCATTTTTATGATCAGTTGATCATTATTTAAATAGTTATTTTAGTGACAATTTATATAGTTATTATATCATAATAGTTCAAGATTGAGTCCTTTTAATTGTATGCACATGATTTTATATTCCCCCTTTTCTTCTGACCCTTTACCAATTCTAATCTCTGTTCTAACAAATAAGACCATTAATTCAGGCATGACTCCTTAATCAGTAATGATTCTTCTGCTGGTTATCACCATATAATCAACTTTTTATGTTTATAATTTTCTTTAGTGTTACTTATACTTAATTCTTACTGATTCTTTCCCTAAAGAAAATCATGGTTATAGATATAGGCTTGAACTTTCTATGAAATTTTGAGCTCTTTGATCTCAGTCATTTCTTCTTTATGACCTTGTATATTTCTTACTACCTTTATTTCTTCTATTGTATTAAAGGTGTTGAGAATATTAGATGCATACTGATTTTAGAGGGTCTTACTGAGGTCTTTGTAGAATTCCTTTATGTTTTCACATTCTGAAATCAATCAAATATCCATAGCTCTAGATAAATATAAAAAAGTTCCATTAATAATCAGCAATTTTAAAGTTTTAAATAGATTTCAGTCTGGTGTAATGAAGGGAATCCCCACAATGGCAGTACTGAATAGTGATAATATTACAGATTCTTCAAGTATTTGCTTATTCAGACTAATAGGTAGATTAATATAGTTTTCCCTACCACATTATTGGGTGTGACACACATACAATCTGGAAAATCCATGTAAATTTGCCCCCTTCATACCAGAAATAAGTCTTGATTATTATGATATTAAAATATAAAATATTTGATGTTATACAATACTACAAATATATTTAATACAATTCCGAGTTTCCAAGATTTTGTCTGTGTTGTCTGTGGTTTATGCAAAACTCCTTTCCAAAATTCCCATTCAATTTCCCAATTTTTTATGTGATTGGGAATATGCAACTGTAATTTATCCTTTTTTTTAATACAAATATTTCCTGTCATCTTCTCTATGCAGGGGATTGACTAAGCTATAAGGATGAATCAGATCTAATTCTATTTCCTTTGAGTTTACAAACATGTTGGGATATAGTGAAGTAAGTATAAACTAGTACATACAAACTTGTTTATTCTTGCAATACTAGGACACTTCAAGTAGAATGAAGTATGATGGATGTTCAGAGGAGGGAGAAAGTTTAATGACTGAGATGATTAGTAATAACTTCAGGAAGGATGCAAGAGATAAGCACTGTCTAAGTAATGGTTAATGCTCCTTATCCTTTAGTTCACTACTGGTGACATAGTGGATAGATTGTCAGGCCTGAAGTCAGGAAGATCTGAGTTCAAATATAGTTCCAGACACTTACTATCTGTGTGAACTTAGGTTATTCAACCCTGTTTTCTTTGATTTCTTCATTTGAAAAATGAACTAGAGAAGGAAATGGCAAATCACTCCAGTACCTTTGCAAAGAAAATCCCAAATTGGATCACAAAGAGTCAGATATGACTGACTGAAATGACTGAATGATAAGAACAAAAGTCAAGAAATATAACAAAAATATAACCTGCTCTTAAGTGTTTGGAAAACAGCATAAAAAGAGAGCAAGGAAGAATTATTTTATAAAAGCAAGCTACCTGGTCAGCTATTAGCAGAGTTTTGAAAAAAGACAATTATCATCAGAGAATCAACTAGTATACTGAGGTGACATTTTCTTGCCACCTTCACAAGCCAGAAACAGAGGAGTTATTCCATTTTCTAAAACTGACCATTATTACTTCTGAAAGTTCATTGAAATAATTTTCCCAGCCTTTTTGATTATTCTTCTATACCCTTCTCAGCCCCTTAGCATCTTCCCTTATATAAGTCAAATAGATCCTAATAATCATCTTTGCTCTTTGTAGAAAATCCAATTGCAAGAAGATTTCATAATATGTACTTTATTCCCTAACTTTCTTCTATGCCTTCCCCATCACTCATAATGTATTACTATTAGGCAAATTCACTGCTCACTTTGAATATGATAAACTAATTGCATCCAGTTTCACAGACTTATCCTGAATCCATATGCTCCAATAGGGTTCATCATTTCTAAAAGTACAGACAATAGGAAATCAAAGACCATCCATGAAAAGCTATTAAGAAATGTTCTTTCAACTGGAAAATAATAAGAAGGGCTTTTTTCTGTAGGTAGATTTTTTAGTGAATAATTGGAAGTGAAATCAGGTTTGAGAAAAAGGTGTCAGTCACAGCTTAGAAACAGAGAATTTTAATGCTAAGTTTTTAGTTAGTATAATTAGTCTGGCCCTATCAACATAGATATATATGCCTATCGAGGTGGAATTGTCTTGAACACTCTCACAATTACATGCTTGGTAATTGCAGAGAAAGAGTGTGAAATGCAGTCTTTACAAAGATTTCCACTTACAGAAAATGTACCTCACCTTTGAGCAGTAATAGTTAAGTTTTTAATAGTTAGTGAAACTATAATCATATCATCTCTTGCCTTAAAATTTGAACACAATGTTGCTGGAGCCCAATTATCACAGCTCAAGTTCTGCTTTGATTACCAAAAAATCTTTTGTACATGTGATAGTAATTTTTTCCCTCACAGAAAGAGGGAATACCTTCATACACAAAATCCTTTGTTACCTTCAGAAAAATGTTAATTTTTCCTTACTGAAAATTTGATCTAGTCACTTAAATTTTGAAATCCAAGGTATTGCTATGACTCATTAAAAGAAAATACCCTCCCACCTCCCAACATACCAGTGTGATTTTATTTTTTAACTAGGAAGCGTCTTCCCTTCTCCATCTCAATTCAACTATTGATCATTAGAAAAGACAAACAAAGGAGACTTGCAGGAGAAGTAGACTGTTAAAGGTGAAGTCATTTCTGCATGCTCTTTACTCAAGTGCTGAAAAAGATTGAGTAAGCTTGCAAGTAATAAGATTGGGTGCTGCTAAATACCACTTATCTGTCACATGTCTTTTCTTTCTAAAGGCTCTTTTTTATCTTGCTGGCAAGTCTGTTCTTTAATATCCAAAAGATGTCCATAAATTGGAAAGAATTCAGAAAAGTACAGCAAAGTAAATGACTGAGACTCACAAGATAGCTTGAAGATGAGGTAATAGACTATGAATATTTGCACATCTCTGATGAAATCTCAGTTAAGATAAGGCTTTCAAAAAGGTACATTCTGAATCATTTCATTTCTTCTTTGTCCCTCAAAACTTTGGTATTTGGTTTATTGATTGGTGGCTACCTCTTCGTTTTTCCCAAAGCATGACAGGTAATTCATTAATAGTTCTATAATCAGATAACATGGGAGATGCCACCTTTACTTTATTTCAAACTATCTTCAGCCTTTAAACATTTTTTACAAAATCTTTTCATTTTTAGATCAAAAAAGAAAGAAAATTAGTAAGAAAACAAAATACTTTTTTGGGAACAACAACAAAAAGAGCGAGAATGTTTGTTGTGATCCACATTCAGTTCCCACAGTTCTTTCTATGGGTGTAAATGGCTCTCTTCATCACAAGATCATTGGGACTGACAACCTTTAAACCTAAATGGCAAGTGTTGATTCTGTATGTATAACTAATTTGCTCAATTTCATTAATTAATTAATAAATGGTGGAAAATGATTCAAAATTGATTTAGTCAATAATGGACATTTCATTAAAAGTAGGTAACTTCCTACCAGTTTTAAAAGTAGTTAACCTTTTTACCCTGACTTCCCAAAGTTCATAATGACTTTATTTTTGAGTTTTCTATTTCCTCCTTAATTTATACAATAGTAGACTATAGATAGATAGATAGATGTAGATGGGCTATATAGATTCATTTAAGTTTTTTAGGATTAAAGATCATAAAATCTGAATTGATCTCAGAAGTCATTATTCCCTCATTTCATAGATAAGGAAAGTGAGGGCCAAAGTGGTAAAGTGAATTATTGAAATTAAGTATCAGAAATGGGATTTGAACCAGCATCCTCTGACTTGAAAATTATTACCAAGAAAATTATTTAATTACATTAGGACTCATGTATATATATAAATGTATATACACACATATGTCATATGATGCATATATTCTTATATACTCTATATGTATAGGTAATGTGTAATATGGTTGTATATGCATAAATACTCTGAGGACCTATAACTCTTATATTATAGGGAATGTCCTCTATCAAGGTAGATTACAGAAGCCTAGCTTCCACTTAATAGAGATAGTCTAGGGAATTTCCAGAGACATATAGAAATTGAGTCTCTGTATTCCTCCCACCTAAGATAATATTTGTTACATCCTAAGCCCTTATATGCTTATTGAATTGATTAGACTTTTTGAACTATGAGTTTCTTTGCAGCTTCAGATCAGATAACTCAAAAAAATCTTTACAAAC
The DNA here is from genome assembly GCF_016432865.1 of Antechinus flavipes. Classification (NCBI taxonomy): domain Eukaryota; kingdom Metazoa; phylum Chordata; class Mammalia; order Dasyuromorphia; family Dasyuridae; genus Antechinus; species Antechinus flavipes. Next base: position 129,561,020 of record NC_067400.1, on the reverse strand, counting down.
TAGAATAACCAAGACCACTAGGGAAGTAGCTATACTTAGACATTTTTTTAAGGTAACAAAAGGGAGCTAATTGAATGTAAAGTGAATATTGTGCTTTTATATATCAGTGATCTCATTTTGAAATAAAGATGATAAGATATTTTCAGTTAGCTCTCATTATCTGTAGCTATGGAGGGAAAGTATACAATATAGTTAATATTCTGATGAGCTCCTTAGTGGAGCAAATCTTGAAGATTTATCATTAAAAAAAAGCAGGAAACTGGATGTTGGATTCAACACTCTGTACTATCATTCGAAATTATTCTCTCAGTAAAGCACTGGAACTTATTAGATGTTTATTCTTATAGTAGCAGGATGACAGACCAGAAAGAGTATGAAAATCTGAGGCCTGAGGTACAGTTGAATCAATCTGCTATCAAGTGTGGACTTGTCAGAGCTTCTTTACTTTTCATGGCCTCAGTTTCTTCACTTAGAAATAATTCATGGTCCTTTAAGTTTTATAAAGTACTTTATTAATAACTAGATATAAAGGTAGACAGTGGGAGTGTTGGTATCTCTGTTTTACACATGAGAAAACTGAAATTGAATAATGAACTAACTGACCTGTGGAATTGCATAGTCAATAATAATAGCTAACATTTATAAAGCATTTACTAGCTTGCCCAGTGTTTGAAGTGGGATTCAAACTTGGTCTCTTTATCCTAAATCTAGCCCTACACTATATAATTTCTAATATGGAATTGGAAGGACTTAAAGGAGGTGATCTATGAGATTCTTTCAAGATCTAAATATAGGATTATATGATACTATGAACAAATAGAGATGTAGAAGAAGACAAAGAAGGTGAATGCCTTATGTAAAAGACTGAAGATAGTACACTAACAGGGAAGTATATGGAGAAGTTGGGAAAAATGTTAGTAACTCTGATGAGGCTGAAGTCTGGCATGAAATGATGGGGTTCAGTAGAATTCATATGTGAAGAATTCACAATAGCTTTCTCCTTACCTGAAGGTACCCTTTATTTATAAGAAGAGTTAACAGATAAAATTAAGACATGAAATTGACACCAGGAATGGTCAATATGAAATAGGCTTGGGAGAACATATAGATAACAAGGAAAGGAATTTTAATAATTAACAATGAAAAAGGCAAGTTTCCCAATGGAACTCACAATTAACTAGGAAAAGGATAATACTCTATGAGGGGGGCATATGCCCATTGAGGGGCAAGCTAACTATACAGAGGGGTATCACTCTAAAGGAGTTAGTTAGCTATAAGACAAAGGACAGAGTGAGGCAGAATACTCAACAAGGGTAAGCCAAGGGCACATTTATAGGGAAAATTTAACCTTGGGAGTTTGACGTCATGACTTGGCTTTCTGATTGGATACAGTAAGGTAGAGTTTTCCAAGGCCTCCACAGGGATGAGATTGTAAGACTGAACGGATCCCCATCAGTGGTCTCCTCAGCTTGCCTCAAGGATGTTGTAATTTTATCAGTATTTCAGGCTTTCTCTGCTACCCCATCCAGGACCTCATCAACTGAGGCTACCTGGAACATAAAATACATAAAGGGGGAAGGAGTTTAATAAAACTTTAAAGATAAATTTATACCAGATCGAGGAAGGCCTTGCAGGTATGAATTTTATGTCATTCTAAAATCAATACAGAATCACAGAAGGTTTTTTGAGCAAGTAATGGGATAATCAGAACTATGCATTTAGAAAATTAATTTGGCAGCTATGTGAAGGAAGGATTGGAAAACAAAGAGAAAAAAAGTAGGAAAGTCCTTGGATAGTTACTATAGGAGAGATAATAAGAGCCTATTTTGGGATGGTAGCAGTAGAAGAGAGGTAAAACTATTATGAGAAAATATTGTAAACTTGGAATCAATAGGACTTGGCAACATAGGATATGAAAAGGAAACAAAAGTATATAAAAGAGATTGGATTTTATTAGGGTAAATACTCTTTTTCTCCATTGGTGATAGGAAATGGTTCAAAACAATATCCATTTATATGAATGATTACATAATAAGAGTACATTTAAGATACTGAAGGTTCTTTTTGGCTGATAATATTTGACAATTTACACTGAAGAAGTTGAGTTGAGATTTTGTGAAATAGCTGATGTATTTGTCATGAACCACTTTACAATTGAGGAAATATAAAGTTTATTTAACTTGTACATGGTCACTTATTGCTAGTAAGTGGAAGAGCAGAAACTTAATTCTGTCTTTTGAATCTAAGTTCAATGCTCTTTTCACCATTCTATACTTCCTAAGGTCAATAGAAGATATATATTAATATCTTCTTGAATCAATAAGGCCACAAGCATTTATTAAGCACCTATTATGTGCCAGCATTGTCATTTTTCTATAGCTGACATACAGCAAAAATGTTTATAATTTTACAAAATTTTAAATTTAAAATTGCCTCCCATGTTGATGAGAGGCAAATGGAAGAGAAGGACTAATTGATGCATTGCAACTGTCAAATCCAAAATTGGAAATATTTATAATTTGCTGATCTATGAGAATACTGGCCAGGCTATTTTTACCAATATAAGTATTTAACAGTATTCAGATCTTTTGAATCCCAAGTCCAGTAAAAGACACTAGGAGATACTGAGTATAGAACTGGAATTTGAAACAAGAAAATCGGGGTTTGAATTCTAAGGAATTTTTTAGCTGCATGACTTGGGTAACATTTCTAACTTTTCTATATTTCAGTTTCTTCATTTGACAAAAGGGAAGGGAGGTAGGGGATGGCTCAACTCAGTGAATTCTGAGATTACTTCTACTCTAAAATTATGATCTTATTGATGATATTAGATTCAAGGAACCAAAATGATGAGATTAGGGTTCCTTGTGATCAGGGAGTTAGATGATGAAATTAGTGATAGGTTCGGGGTTCAGGGAACCAAATGAAGAGGTCTGGCTCCCTTGCATTCCCTTTTGGATTTATGCAGGATAGGGAGAGGAACCCTCCTCTGGTGGTGCAAAGGTCTTTTGTTTTTTGTTTGTTTGTTTGTTTTGTTTTGTTTTATTTTGTTTTTGTTTGTTTGTTTGTTTTTTTAAATAACTTTTTATTGACAGAACCCATGCCAAGGTAATTTTTTACAGCATTGTACCTTGCACTCACTTCTGTTCCGATTTTTCCCCTCCCTCCTTCCACCCCCTCCCCCGCTTCACCCCCTCCCCCAGATGACAAGCAGTCCTATACATGTTAAATAGATTACAGTATATCCTAGATACAATATATGTGTGCAGAACCAAACAGTTCTCTTGTTGCACAGGGAGAATTGGATTCCGAAGGTATAAATAACCCGGGGGAAAAAAAAAAACAAAAATGCAAGCAGTTTATATTCATTTCCCAGTGTTCTTTTGCAAAGGTCTTTTGAAAAGGAATTTACAAACTCGAAAAGCTAGACTGATAAAAAGAAGTTTATTATAAGTATTGGGAAGTTCAGCCTTTGCTATGCATGAATAGAAAGGCTGAATTTCTTAGTGTCAAGGTCCAGACAGGGAAGTAAAGTAGTGGAGGAGTCCCAGCAGAGAAGCAAAGTTTCTAGTTGAGAAATCCCAACAGAGGACAGAGAGGTATAAAGTCTTATGAGGGAAATAGGTGAGGGAGATAAAAAGAGGATAACACTGAAAGACAATATCACTCCAATGGGCAGAGATTTCCTTGGCATGGCGTGGCATGTTAGGTTTTCTGCAAGGAGAGGGTTTAAGATTGGCTCTTTTTATAATAGAAGTCTTGCTATAAGCTGAGGGCACTTTTAGATGGGGGCTGGGTTTCAGCTTGAGCTGGAATTGGAAGAAAATCTTGGAACTGAATGATTGTTTCCCCAATTCAGCCCCACCTAGATAACAGAATGAAACTGTTTGTCCTAAACCCAGAGGCCAGAATTCAAGGAGACTTTCTCTTTCAAGGATTTTTAGAGGGTTTTTGGGCTCCCTTGTCACTATGACTGGACAACTTTGTAATTTTGCATCTATGGTTGTCTTTGCCATTATACCAAACAAACTTCTTTTTATATTAATAGACTTTGAGTGAAAGAATGTTGGGCTTTCCAATGAAATAAAGTTAATTCAGGACTATATGTCTCTCCAAGAGTACAAGACTGTATACTAGATAGTTGAGGGTAAAAAAAAAATATGTCCTTTTAGTTAGTCAGTTTTCACTGTATCTGAAGATTTTAAAAGCAAAGATTTAGAAAGAGTACTATACCTCAGGGGTTATCTAGTCCATTCTCATCTTGTAGTTCCTCCTTTGTTCCCTAAGGTGACTAATAGCATGACAAAGATAATACCTTGATTTTCTTTTTTTCTTTCTTTTTTTTTTTAATAACTTTTTATTGACAAAACCCATGCCAGGGTAATTTTTTTACAACATTATCCTTTGAACTCATTTCTGTTCCGATTTTTCCTCTCCTTCCCTCCACCCCTTCCCCCAGATGGCAGGAGTCCTTTACATGTTGAATAGGTTACAGTATATCCTAGATACAATATATGTGTTGAAATAGCCCAGGCATTAAAATTCAAGACAGCCGCAATGAGGAAGATTTAGGATTTATTTGGTACCGAGCTCTGGACGGAATGGTCAAAATTCCATAACCTCATAACACTAAGGACAGCTTTTATATAAGTTTTTTTCTTTGTTCAGCTATTATTACATTGGAATCTGTGATTAGCATTTTACAACAGGGTGGGAGTAGGTATTCTGTTGCATAAATAGACCACCCACCTGGAACAGATAACCTTAAGGGCATTGTTGACCCGGTCTTTTGAAATACAAGAGATTCCCAATCTAACTAAGCAAATTTTCTTCTGCTGGCCCGAGGTGGAAAGGATGGATTTGTCCATTTCACTGTGCAGAACCGAACAGTTTTCTTGTTGCACAGGGAGAATTGGATTCACAAGGTATAAATAACCCGGGAAGAAAAACAAAAATGCAAGGAGTTTATATATATTTCCCAGTGTTCTTTCTTTGGGTGTAGCTGCTTCTGTCCATCCTTGATCAATTGAAAGTGAATTAGATCTCTTTATTGAAGAAATCCACTTCCATCAGAATACATCCTCAAACAGTATCATTGTTGAGGTATATAATGATCTCCTGGTTCTTCTCATTTCACTTAGCATCAGTTCATGTAAGTTTCACCAGTCCTCTCTGCTTTCATCCTGCTGGTCATTTCTTACAGAACAATAATATTCCATAACATTCATATACCACAATTTATTCAGCCATTCTCCAATTGATGGGCATCCATTCATTTTCCAGCTTCTAGCCACTATAAACAGGGCTGCCACAAACATTTTGGCACATACAGATCCCTTTCCCTTCTCTATGATCTCTTTGGGGTATAAGTCCAGTAGAAATACTGCTGGATCAAAGGGTATGCACAGTTGGATAATTTTTTGAGCATAGTTCCAAATTGCTCTCCAGAATGGCTGGATGTGTTTACAATTAATTCCACCAACAATGTAATACCTTGATTTTCAAGTAAATTGGTTTCAAATTAGGAAGAGGTATGTAGCCATAAGCCCCACTCTCTGCTGCATAGTCATCAGAGCCCAGTGGCAAGACCTACACAAGACTGCTGGTGATAGCACTGGAAGATGTGGAGACTGGGAGACTAGCAGATTTAAACCAAGGTCTTTCCCAGATTTCAGTTTGTCTGAGGAAATGCCCTTTCAGTGATTAAGGGACAAGTAGGAATTGAGAAAAGAATTAGCCTAGTTTGCCATGACAAAAGAATAAATTTGGGAGTGAAAGACCTTCAGTATTTCTGGTTAGAAAATAAATCAGTTGCTAATTGGATTCACTCTGAGCCATCAAACACATAACAATACACTTAAAACACAAACCCTGAAGTCAGAGCAATCAGAGTTCAAATAAGGTCTCAAGAGTTTAACATTCACTAGTCATGTGATCCTTGGCAATTCACTTAATCCTAGTTGCTTGGCCAAAAAAAAAAAAAATCAGGTAAAAAATTAAAGAAATAACGGGCAAGAGACATTTAGGCTGACACCCATTAATATTGGCCAATCAATGAAAACCAGAATGATTTAGTGCATTTTCATCAGTTGACAGATGAAAGAACAAAGATGCAGAAATCTTAACTATCAGGCCCAAGATTTCAAGGAAATAAGCTGCAAAGCCTTGATTCTAAACAAGGTGTTCTGGAATCAAATCTGCACCACAATTACCTCACTATCCTGACAACATATACTATAAGAAGGACATAAGAGGAGAAAGCGGGTCAGAAATGAAGAATAAAAGCTTGGCAGAGCTAGGCAAAAGTATTCAAACATATACAAACACATACAATGCTAATGCACATGCACATATACTGATGTTTAGCTTCAAATTCAGTCTCAATAACTTGGAAACTTGATTTTCCTCTTCTACCAATATTTATGGGCTACTTATATTTGTAGCTCTTTTGGATGAGAATCCAGGTGTCATAATTATCATGTGACACTTTTTTTTTCCAGGGAGAAAATGATCTTTCCAGGAAGTAATTCATATATATGTCTATATATAGGATAAAAACCCTTTTGATTTTTTCCTTAATTATTTGTCTCATGAGAGGTGAATCTAGTGATGTATAATCTTTCTGTACTCATTATCCTTTCACATAACTCACTTAGCTGGCTTGAAACCCTACTGTAATATCTTCAGGCATGGAAGCAATATATATAAAACATTCTTTGAAGTTGTCATAGATGGCTTAATATACCAAGAGGGGTATTAAAGAGAGAAACAATAAGATCCTTCTCTCATAGAGAAGCTATTACAATCCCCCTCTTCTTTGGCCCAAACAATTTTCCAACAGTGACAGTACATCTTCCAGCAAACTGCAGTGAAGCAAATCCTCCCAAAACCTAGTTAAACTCACTGCAAATTACCTGTCTTCATTCATCATTCTTATCAGGTTGAGGGACAATTTCTACATCCTGGGGCAGTCCCCATAGGAAAGTCTTCTTTATTGTATTAAATTCCCAATGAGAAGATACACTGAGGCCTTTTAATATTCTAGGCATCAGGTTGACTTCTTGAGCTGAATTAAATTTGAGCTATAGTGCCATATTCTTTCCAGGTCATGAATCATTCTTGGTTATTAAGCAAATTTTTTGAGGTTTTAATACCTTTACTTTTCCCACTTATAGCAGGAGGAAAAAATTCAGAGGACCTGACTTGTTTTTTAACCCTCCTTTTGTTTCTTACTTCCTTTGTGACTCTTTAGTAAGTCACTTAACTTCAGTTGGCCTCAGTGTTATATGTTTTTGTTTTTATTTTTCATTTACAAACAAAGTTGTTAGATTAAATGGCTCTTGGGATTCTGTGGCTCTCTAAGAGGTTCCCTTCATTGGTAAAGTCTGATATTTAAGGTTCTAATTGTTGAATCAAATCATACTACCCAACCAATGATGTTTTTTCAAGACTAGAATCTAGAATCTAAACTACCCCCATCAAAAATAATCTATTTTCCTATTTACTAAAAAACAGAGAAAGTGGATGTCATTACAAATTGTATATGTATTCTCATGTTAGCAGAGTATAATTTGATATTTTATTTTCTAGCTTTATTCAATGTATTGGTTTCTAGATCTTTGGTGCATTATCCTATAAAGAATTTTATTTTCTTATCACTTGAAGCAAGAACATAAGTAATTATAGTTAGTTATAACTATATATTATAGTATATATATTATATATATACACACACTTATATATGTTATATAAAGTATATAGTTACTATAATAATTTATAGTCAATAAAGTATTATCAACAAACATTGAAATGCTTAAGCATTATAAAATAGCTATGGAAGTGATTGTAATATTTTAATCTAATAAGATGAGAAGCAGTACAGGGTAATGAAATCAAAGGGTGACTTAAGTAAAGTCTTGTCTTACATTTCTAGGGAAAATTATGTTCTGGACATTGCTGCCCAGTTACCTGTCATTCTTGTTGTTGAGAGTTGTGGCGATAGAAATTTCATGTTCATCTTAGTAGCTCTAAACCCTATACAAAATTAAGAAGTATAGTCTTAAAAACTATAAACAAAACAAATTGTTCAATTCTGAATTTTTAATAGAAACAATTTATGTTATAAATCAAGGAGTGTATTATTTAAGGATTTATCCAAATACACTTTTAGTTTTACCTTCATCCACTGGGAAAACACTTCCCTACTTCTTTCACTCTATATTTCAATGAATCTTAATCAATTAGAGTCAATCAAAAAGTCATGGTTTCTTTATGACTTAAGTCAACAAAATAAAGAAGTTATATCAAATATATATTTATACCCAATCCCACTCTGTATCTCTGTCTCTCTCTCACACAGAAGTAATAGTTAAATAAAAATAGCAATTGGGTTTCACAGTGAAAATATGCTCTTATACTTGATGGATTGGATTGAATTGAATCAAAGTTTTTGAGAATCTAGTAATATGCAAGAGGGGGCTTGGATTAATATTTTATTTTATCTTTTTTTTTCTTAAGTTCACACAGCTACAGAGTTGCTAAGATGACAGGAAAAGATAAGGATGAATGTTGCAGGGAATGTGGGAAAACTGGGACACTCACTGATACACTGTTGGTAGAATTGTAAATGGATCCAACCATTCTGGAGAGCAATTTGCAACTATGCTTAAAAAGTTATCAAACTGTGCACACCCTTTGATCTAGCAGTGTTTCTAATGGACTTATATCCCAAAGAGATCTTAAAGGAGGGAAAGGGACCCACATGGTGCAAAAATATTTGTGGCAGCCCTTCTCATAGTGGCAAGAAACAGGAAACTGAATGGATGCTCATCAGTTGGAGAATAGCTAAATATGTTATGGTATATGAATGTTATGGAATATTATTATTCTATAAGAAATGATCAACAGGATGATTTCAGAGAGGCCTGGAGAGACCTACATGAAAGGATGCTAAGTGAAATGAGCAAAACCAAGAGATCATTATACATGGCAACAAGAAGACTATACGATGATCAATTCTGATGGATGTGACTCTCTTCAACAGTGAGATGATTCAAACCATTTCCACTTGTTCGGTGATAAAGAGAACCATCTACACTCAGAGAGAGGACTGTGGGAACTAAGTGTGGACTACAATATACCATTCACACTCTCTCTGTTGTTGTTTGCTTGCATTTTGTTTTCTTTATCAATTTTTTTCCTTCCTTCATCTGATTTTTCTTATGCAGCAAGAAAATTATATATATATGGATATATATAAATTTTAACATATTTAACATGTATTAGACTACCTGCCATCTAGGGGAGGGGAAAGGAGGGGAAAATTTGAGAAAGAAGGTTTTGTAAAGGTCAATGTTGAAAAATTACCCATGCAGATATTTTGTAGATAAAAAGCTGCAATTAAAAAAAAAAATCACAGAGCTAGTGGCAATTGTTTTAAATTTCAGAGAGAAAAAAATTGATGACTCAATAATTGCATATACAAAAATGAAGTGGACTGTTTTAGAAGATAAAGTTCATCAAATGAAAGTTGAATCATGACAGGATTTCTTGAAGAGAGAGGACAATATGTTATGGGCTTATTTAGATAACTTGTGACTCCTCTTCCAATTTCAAGTATATGTCTCCATAATGATGAGTATCCATAATAAGCTCTGAAAACTCTTGACATTGAAGCTATTTCACAATATCTATGGATAATATTTAAAACAATAAATAAGATTATCTACTCTAAATGAAAGAAAATCAATGGAAAACAATAGATTAGGAGTCAGATAAATTGGCTTGAACTCTTAAAATTACTTTCTACTTCCATGATTTTGAGCAAATTACTTTCCCTTTTTTATTTGTTAAATGAGAAATTTGGACCAGATGACTCTCAAGGATTTTCTGGCTTTTGAACCTATGTTCCTGCGACCCTATGTTTATCCAATGTCTTTTATTTCTTCTTGGAGAAATGAAGTACATTTCATCTTAATATCAAATAAGTAGGGAAGAAAAAGAAATGTGGAAGATAAAAAAATATGGCATATTAAAAAAAACAAAACAAAACACAAATGACTTCTCAAGGATTTCTCAAGAAAATCCCACAATAGCAACTTAATTAGAGTGTTTCTAATGGACTTCAGGTTTTGGATCCATTCCAATATTGATACTTTAAGGAGCAGAAACCTTAGGATACATACAAGTGAAGCTAAGATAAGGAATTACTCAGGAGCAATGCCACATTTGGTTATGAACTTAGTGGAACTGAAACTCTTCATGATTTTTAATATCAATATCACCTAGGCAGAATGTAGTGCCTTTAAATGATACTAGCTGATCAAAACTTCAGCTCTTCTCAGCTGCTTTGTCTTAAATGATTTCTAGTTCTATAGCAGCATTTTATGAGAAACAGTGCTTTATGAGGCAAGGCTTTGGACCCTCTACAACCAAGATAGCATATAACTCCATGTACTATGGTCCTTTGCTCTAGAAATTTTCTTTCATATTAGGTAGAAAAATTGGAGAATATAACCACAGAATTTTGAAAGTTCAGGGAAATGAGCTATGTGGGTGTCCACTTTTAGGCATCAAGGAGTATATGTCAGGTTTTGTAGCATTTTCTGGTGCTCCAATGCTCCAGGGATAAAAGAAAAGTGCAGCAGAATTTTAGAGAAAGACTGACAAACATAAATTTCCATTTCTAGACAAGACTATGTTGAAAGCATGGTTATCTACATATAATTTAAGAGTGAGATCATTCTCTGCAGAAATGGAAAGTGCTACTGACTGGAGAGTGTTATCCAAGATTTTGAGGAAAATATTTTTATTTTCATTCTTACTATTTCTTTAAAATAGATATCTTTAAAAACAAAAATAAAAAACACAAAAAAATTTAAAAATGTTAAATGGTTAAAAAAGAACTGAGATATTAGTTATTCACTGGCGGCTACCATTGGAGGAGACCCATAATATAGAAACTCAAACTAATGTCATTAGGAAAGGGACAAAGAGTGGGGAATGTAATTGTATGTTTAAAAAAGAGTGTTCCAAAGTACATTCTCTATACATAACAAATATGTATAGGGTGTTTTCTATTCTTGGTTTTGGGTGAAATACAGTTTCCCTGATATAACAGCAGCCTGAAAATAGGTATTCTGTATAGGCCTACAAGAGTTAATGACTTTTAGTAGTCTATTTCTTATTATAGCAAACACTTTTTAGATTCATATTTGGGGTTGCAATTTTTTTTTTTTTGATATGATCAATTTGAAGTACCAAGTCAGGGAGTGATTCTATTAGCAAAAATCAGTTGTAAGGGAAATGTTACAACTTGGAAACTTTAAAAGACATGTTTCATCAAAATTGAAGCCATGATTTGTTTGAAAAAATCAAATGTTTAAATTGAAAACATATGGTATATCTGATGAAAATCAATTTGCCTTGTGACTCATCCCACTCATTTAAAGATAGAGTGGAAAGAAATCAGATCCTTGAAAAACAGAATTAGTGAGTCGGAAAAAGAAAATAACTCTTTAAAAAATAAAATTGGCGAAATGGAAAAAAATTCCAAAGAACAAAACAACTCACTTAAAAACTCAATTGGACAATTAGAAAAAGATATAAAAAAGTGAATGAAGAAAATAACTCATTCAAAATCAGAATCAAACAAATGGAAATGATTGACTCAAGGAGACACCAAGAATCAGTCAAGAAAAACAACAACAAAAAAAATGAACAATTAAAAAAATGTCAAATACCTTCTTGGGAAAACAACAGACCTGGAAAATAGATCTAAGAGAGACAATCTGAGAATTATTGGACTCCCTGAAAAATATGATGAAAAAAAGAGCCTGGATACTATTTTCCAGGAAGTTATCAAAAAGAACTGCTCAGAGGTTATAGAAACAGAGGGTAAAATAGACATTGAAAGAATTCATCTATCACCTACTGAAAGGGATCCTAAAATCAAAACTCTAAGAAATATAGTGGCCAAATTCCAGACCTAGCAGATGAAGGAAAAATACTGCAAGCTACTAGAAAAAATAAATTCAAATATAGAGGAGCCACAATAAGTATTACTCAGGATCTAGCAGCATCCACATTAAAGGATCGAAGGGCCTGGGATATGACACTCCAAAAGGCTAAGGAACTTAGTATGCAGCCAAAAATAACTTACCTAGCCAAAATGAGCATCTTTTTTCCAGGGAAGAAGATGGACATTCAACAAAATAAGTGAATTTCATCTATTTTTGATGAAAAAAATGGAACTAAACAAACAGTTTGATCTATAAATATAGAACTCAAGAGAAACATAAAAAGGTAAAAATAAATCTTGGGAACTATATTTCTGCTATAAAGATATATAAGGAACACATGTCTACTTTGTTCTAGAAACTAGAGGGTGGATAGGAAATTGTACCAGGAAAAGGGTAAAGTGGGGATACTATAGTTTAGAAAGAGGCAAAGGAAACCTATTATATCTGAGAGAAAGAATGGAAGGGGATGAACATAGTGTGTATTTTACTGCCACCAGAATTGGCTTAAGAGAAAAATATTAGACATATTCGATTTATGATGAAATTTCTCCCACTTCATTGAAAAGTGGGAGGGGAAAAATGAAAAGGGAAGGAGTAAACTAAGCTGAAGGGAATACAGAAATTGTGAGGAAAGGGATAAGATAGAGGGAGGAAGTGTAAGGTGAGGGGGAGGGATACTAAAAAGGGAGGGCTGTAAGAAGCAAGTGGTGCTCACAACTTTAATACTGGACAGAAGGGTAAGGGGGAAGGAAAAGAGAAAAGCATAAACAGGGGTTAACAAGATGACAAGTAATACAGAATTGGTAATTTTAACCATAAATGTGAATGGGGTAAACTCCTCCATAGAGAGAAAGCAGTTAACAGACTGGATTAAAAGCCAAAATCCTATGTTATTTACAATTGAATCAGGGTGATACATACAGTATAAAAGTGTAATAAAAAAAAAAAAAAAGCAGAATCTACTATGCTTCAGGTGAAGTCAAAAAAGCAGGGGTAGCCATCCTGATCTCAGATGAAGCAAAAGTAAAAACTGATCTAATTAAAAGAAATAAGGAAGGACACTATATCTTGCTAAAGGGTAGCATAGATAATTAAGCAATACCAATATTAAACATATATGCACCAAGTGGTATGATATCTAAATTCCTAAAGGACAAGTTAAGAGAGTTGCAAGAAGAAATAGACAGCAAAACTTTAATAGTGGGAGATCTCAAACTTGTCTCAGAATTAGATAAATCAAACCACAAAATAAATAAGAAAGAAGTCAAGGATGTGAATAGAATACTAGAAAAGTTAGATATGATAGATTTTTGGAGATAACTAAATGGAGACAGAAAGGAATACACTTTCTTCTCAGCAGTTCATGGAACCTATACAAAAATTGACCATCTATTAGGACATAAAAACCTCAAACTCAAATGCAGTAAGACAGAAATAGTAAATTCATCCTTTTCAAAACATGATGCAATGAAAATTATATTCAATAAAAAGCCAGGGGGAAAATAGAACAAAAAGAATTGGAAACCAAATAATCTCATACTAAAGAATGATTGGGTGAAACAGCCAATCATAGCTATAATTAATAACTTCATCCAAAAAAATAACAATAATGAGAAATCATAACAAAATTTGTGGGATGCAGCCAAAGCAGTGATAAGGGGAAATTTTATATCTCTACAGGCCTACTTGCATAAAATAAAGAAAGAGAAGGTCAATGAATTGGGCTTACAATTAAAAATGCTAGCAAAGGGACAAGTTAAAAATCCCCAGTCAAACACTATACTTGAAATTCTAAAAATAAAAGAAGAGATTAATGAAATTGAAAGTTTAAAAAAAACAACTATTGAATTAATTAATAAAATTAAGAGTTGGTTCTATAAAAAAATAACAAAATAGATAAACCCTTAGTAAATCTGATTTAAAAAAGGAAAGAGGAAAATCAAATTGTTAGTCTTAAAAATGAAAAGGGAGAACTCACCACTAATGGTGAGGAAATTAAGCAATAATCAGGAATTACTTTGCCCAGCTTTATGCCAATAAATTTGATAACTTAAATGAAATGGAAAAATACCTTCAAAAATATAGCTTGTGTTATGATTCTTACAAGGTGCTAAGTCACTGGAATTGATACATACTCTGGGAGATTCACAAGTCAGAAGTCACAATCCCACTCTTAGAAGCAAGACATATTCATTCCAACTTCAACCTTTGTACTGTCTGGAAACATTCTGAAGAGGAGAGGCTGAAGCTGTTAGAGCCAAAGGACTAGCAACAAGAGCTCTCAGAAGCAAGGAAAACTAACTGGGCTATTTTGAAGGAGACAATAAAGGATCTGGAATTTAACAACTAGCTGCATTTGAGGTAATTATTACTCTGAACTGAAACAAAGGCTGCATCCAGAAGCTCCACAAGAAATCTGGTCCCAGAGAACATTATCTTTTAGAGAAGAAGACTACATTTTGGCGCCCAATGTGGAGCAGACATGATCCTGATTCAATTGAAAAGCCTCTGATCCTAATTTCAGTGGAAAAGATTCCTCAACCCAGAAATTAGGGTGAGTACAACAAGGAAACATTGTTAAAGAGCTAAAGTAGAATTTCAGCTAAAATGGGATAGATATTTAGAAAACAGTCTTCTCTTCAAGGAAAATGTTTAGAAAGCATTGTCAGGGTTATGAAATGCCAAGGTTTGATTATAATTTGGGAGCAGATCACTGAACTTTTACAAATTTGTAATATATATATATATATATATATATATATATATATATATATGTACACACACACACACACACACACACATATCCTTAGTTCTCTATGAAAAAAGAATTGGATCTAGAAGAATGGTAATTAGTAATAGAGCAACAATCCTGTAATGATAATGGACCTGATTCAATTTCCAAAGACACACTTAATACATATAATTTAATACAACTGGCTTTAGGAAATTATATAAGTTATAGAATAAGGAAAAAGAAGATAGAGCAGGAGGGAGAGGTGCCTACTAAACTAGGTGAAAAGGATGAAGAATCAGATAAGAATTCACAGCAGCTTGCCCAGATTAACAGAGGAAAAAGTGAATTGGTTAAACAGTCCCTTTTTAGAAAGAGAAATAGAACAAGCTATTAATCAACTCCAGGACCAGATGGATTTACATGTGAATTCTACCAAATATTTAAACAATTAACTCCAATGCTATATAAACTGTTTGAAAAATTAGGGATTGAAGGAATTCTACCAAATTCCTTTTATGACACAAACATGGTACTGATACCTAAACCAGGTAGGTTGAAAACAGAGAAAGAAAATTATAGACTAATCTCCCTAATGAATATTGATGCTAAAATCTTAAAAAAAATATTAGCAAAAAGATTACAGAAAATTATTCCCAGGACAATACACTATGACCAAGTAGGATTTATGCCAGGAGTGCAGGGCTGGTTCAATATTAGGAAAACTATTAGCATAATTGACTATATCAATAACCAAATTAACAAAAACCATACAATCATCTCAATAGAGACAATAGAGATAAAAACATTTGATAAAATCCAACATCCATTCCTATTAAAAATACTTGAGAGTATAGGAATAAATGGACTTTTCCTTAAAATAGTGAGGAACATATATTTAAAACTGTCAGTAAGCATCATATATAATGGCAATAAACTGGAACCATTCCCAGTAAGATCAGGAGTGAAACAAGGTTGCCCACTATCACCATTATTATTCAATATTTTATTAGAAACTCTAGCCTAGCAATAAGAGTTGAGAAAGAGTTAAAGGAATTAGAGGAGATAATGAGCAAACCAAATTATCACTCTTTGAGGATGATATGATGGAATACTTAGAGAATCCCAGAGATTCTACTAAAAAGCTATTAGAAATAATTCACAATATTAGTAAAGTTGCAGGATACAAAATAAACCCACATAAATCCTCAGCATTTTTATAAATCACCAACAAAATCCAACATCAAGAAATACAAAGAGAAATTCCATTCAAAATAACTGTTGATAGCATAAAATATTTGGGAATCTATCTGCCAAAGGAAAGCCATGAATTATATGAGCAAAATTATAAAACACTTTCCACACAAATAAAGTCAGATTTAAATATTTGGAAGATTATCAAATGCTCTTAGACAGTTCGAGCAAATATAATAAAGATGACAATACTTCTTAAACTATTCTATTTATTTATTGCTATTTCAATCAGACTCCCAAGAAATTATTTTAATGACCTAGAAAAAATAACAACAAAATTCATATGGAAGAACAAAAGGTAGAGAATTTCAAGGGAATTAATGGGAAAAAAAATCAAATGAAGGTGGCCTAGCTGTACCTGATCTAAAACTATATTATAAAGCAACAATCACCAAAACCATTTGCTATTGGCTAAGAAATAGATTAGTTGGTCAGTGGAATAGGTTAGGTTCACAGGACAAAATAGTCAATAACTATAGCAATGTAGTGTTTGACAAACCCAAAGATCCCAAGTTTTGGGATAAGAATTCATTATTTGACAAAAACTCCTGGGAAAACCGGAAAGTAGTAAGGCAGAAATTAGGCATGGACCCACACTTAACACTGTACACCAAGATAAAATCAAAATGGATCCATCATTTAGGCATAAAGAACAAGATTATAAATAAATTAGAGGAACATAGGATAGTTTACTTCTCAGACTTGTGGAAGAGGAAGAAATTTGTGACCAAAGATGAACTAGAGATCATTATTGATCACAGATTAGAAAGTTTTGATTACATCAAATTAAAAAGCCTTTGTACAAACAAAACTAATGTAAAAAAGATTAGAAGGGAAGCAACAAAATGGGAAAACATCTTCACAGTTAAAGGTTCTGATAAAGGCCTCATTTCCAAAATATATAGAGAACTGACTCTAATTTATAAGAAATCAAGCCATTCTCCAATTGATAAATGGTCAAAGGATATGAACAGACAATTTTCAGATGATGAAATTGAAACTATTACCACTCATATGAAAGAGTGTTCCAAATCACTATTGATCAGAGAAATGCAAATTAAGCCAACTCTGAGATACCACTACACACCTGTGAGATTGGCTAAGATGACAGGAACAAAATAATGATGAATGTTGGCGGGGATGTGGGAAAACTGGGACACTGTTGCATGTTTGGTGGAGTTGTGAATGAATCCAACCATTCTGGAGAGCAATCTGGAATTATGCCCCAAAAGTTATCAATCTGTGCATACCCTTTTTTCCAGCAATGTTACTACTGGGCTTATATTCCAGAGAGATACTATAGAAGGGAAAGCAACCTGTATGTGCCAAAATGTTTGTGTCAGGCCTTTTTGTGGTGGTTAGAAACTGGAAAATGAATGTATGCCCATCAATTGGAGAATGGTTGGGTAAATTGTGCTATATGAATGTTATGAAATATTATTGTTTTGTAAGAAATGACCAGCAGGATGAATCCAGGGAGACTTGGAAAGACTTACATGAACTGATGCTGAGTGAAAAGAGTAGAACCAGGAGATCTTTATACACTTCAACAACAATACTGTATGAGGATATTTTCTGCTGGAAGTGGATATCTTCAACAAAGAGAAGATCTAATTCAGTTCCAATTCATCAATGATGGACAGAATCAGTTACATCCAGAGAAGGAACACTGGGAAATGAGTGTTGCATTTTTGTTTTTCTTCTCAGATTATTTTTACCTTCTGAATCCAATTCTTGCTGTGCAACAAGGCAACTGTGAGGTTCTGCACACATATATTGTATCTGGGATATACTATAACATATTTAACATGTATAAGACTTCCTGCCATCTAGGAGAGGAGGTGGAAAGAGGGAAGGGAAAAGTTGGAACAGAAGTGAGTAGAAGGGATAATGTTGTAAAAAATTACCCATGCATACGTACTGTCAATAAAAAGTTATTTAAAAAATGAAATGAAATAACTGGGAAACTAAAGGCATTACCTACAGCTCAACTCCCAAATATTCCACTGAAATTATTACATATGTGGCTTTTCCTTCCTTAGGATTATTACTAGAAGACTTACTCAGCATTTTTTCCCCAAAGATCCTACATTTAAAGAACAAAATAAAAGGAAAAATAAAAAAAAAAAATGAAACAGATATAGCATGTATACGAAATAAAATAATTTTGAAGAATATATTTTCCAAACCAATCATTTTCTTTAAAAATAAGTCCAAAATTGAAAGAAATCCATCAAACAATGGACCCTCTTTGACAGCAGAGAATTTAATTTGAAGAAGGCCACTGTAATTTCTCTTTGCCTTACGGGTCAAGAAAAATGCAATAAAAATGAAGTGGGTTTTCTTTTCTTTTTATTTTTTTCAAGAGTTAAAGCTGAAGCATTTCTACTGGCCTTATATCCCAAAGAGATCTTAAAGTAGGGAAAGGGACCCACGTGTGTGAAAATATTTGTGGCAGCTTTTTTTCTAGTGGTTAAAGACTGGAAACTGAACGGATACCCATCAATTGGAGAATGGCTAAATACATTATGATATATGAATGTTACGGAATATTATTGTTCTGTTAGAAATAATAAATAGGATGATTTCAGAGAGGCCTGGAGAGACTAATATGAATCAATGCTAAGTGAAATGAACAGGACCAGGAGATCATTATACATGACAACAAGAAGACTATATGATGATCAATTCTGATGGACATGGCTCTCTTCAACTATGAGGTGATTCAAATCAGTTCCAATTGTTCAGTAATGAAAAAAGCCATCTACACCCAGAGAGAGGACTGTGGGAACTGAGTGTATACCATAACACAACATTTTCATTCTTTCTGTTATCGTTTGCTTGCATTTGTGTTTTCCTTCTCAGGTTTTTATTTTTCTTTCTAGTTCTGATTTTTGTTGTGCAGCAAAATAGCTCCATAAATGTGTGTGTGTGTGTGTGTGTGTGTGTGTATTGCATTTAACTTATTTTTTTTAACATATTTAATATCTATTGGACTATCTGCCATTTAGGAGAGGGAGTGGAGGGAATGAGAGAGGAATTTGGAACAGAAAATTTTGCAAGGGTCAGTGTTTTAAAAATTACCCACATATATGTTTTGTAAATTAAAAAAAAAAGTATAATTAAAAAAAAGTTAAAGTTGAGTTGATATATATATATATTTCTAAAACAGAATAAACTCTGTGGGACAAATAATTATGTGCCTTTCTAAGTACCAAAAAGTATCTATCTAAATCTATGAAAATACCGAAAACTCACCTAAAATCTTGACTCATTTAATATTTCTTTATCCCCTAAAGTAGACATTGTATGCTTCAAATTTTTACAACTTGAGGAATGAAAAAGAAAAAGACACAAAGTCTTTGATTTTCTATCATGTTTAATTATGCATTGGTATTTACATTTGTAATATGAGAAACCTAGATGTAGCAATAACTTCAGGATATCATTTAATCTAGCCTTTCTCTCTTGGAAAAACAACAAAAAACAAACAAACAAAAAATTTTTAGAAAAATAATAACAATCACATTATATTCTGTTTTTATTCATCTTTATTGTTAAAATAAATCTAAAAAAAAATTCTGACTAAATTAGGTCATTTTCCTCTGTATATTCTGATGGGAAAAGCAATTGATGAACATCCCCTTTGTATTGTTCTTTCATATGGTTGAAAATAAAAGAGATCAAAATTTTTTAAAAACATAAGCAGGCATCAGGAAACTTGACAGCTATGAATTCCCACTTTGGCCTTGACAGTAGGTATTGAGTAAAATCAGGCAAGTGTTTTAACTTCAGATAATATTCTAAATTTTCCTCTCATAAAGAAGTAACTTAGAAATTGCACCCTTTTTGTTATTGGTAGAATTGCATTGATATTCTAAATTTCCCTTCTTTTCTATGCTCATAATCATTTTTCATCTCTATTTCTGTTTGCCTCTGTTTCTGTCTCTCTGATTCTGATGGTCTCTGTCTTTGGTCTCTCTCTCATACATAAATGCACACACACACACACACTTCATTGTACCAAAGACAAAGTATATATATATGAAAAAGGGAGATGTTGATTGGCACCCTGAATCTTTATTTTTTGAAAAAAGTTTTGATTATTGCTTCAAACTATGAAACTAAGTCCCTATTTTGTTAGTCACCAAAGGATATAATCACACTAATGAGTCAGAATAAAGAAAAAACAGAATGAAACAATGGATGTGTTATAGTTTTGATTGAAAAGATCATTTTGCAAACTAGGCTAAAATGTTAATTAAGCCATGTCATTTTTCAGTACAAGAGGGGAATGTAGATTAAAGAGAATTCTACAACCATGGGCAATAGGAAATCACTGAGCTATGATTTCAGAAGTAGCATAATATCTCTGAGGGTTGTCTGAGGAAATGAAAAGCCCAAAGCTTTCAATATCTTGAATAAGTAGACCATGAAAGCTATAATAAAATAAGAGGCAGTGGGCTGCCAGAACAGAGGTGGGAGACCAACCGACAAAATCAATAGAATGGAAAGAGCAGCATTGAAACAAATAAAAAAAAAAAAACAACCTCATGTAGGGCTATAAATTTGCAAATGAGCATAGTCATGTTGAAAGACATGTGGAGTGTGTACTCTCAGTTCACAATGACTTCAAATAGCTATACCTGTTAAAGAAAACTAGGATATGGCATTAAAATAGCATCAGGGCCATAAGATATATGTTGAAAAATGTTCAGAAAAATGAATAAAAATTCGGCACCATAAAAATCTCTTTGGTCACTGGCATAATGTAATGTCATAATGAATCGCGTAACTCATGTTCTTGGGAAAAGTCAAGTATAGCTACAGCTTGAAAAGCCTACTCTTTATATCTGGCTTTTATTCTTGGTTACCCACAACACTGGGACAAACTACTAAGACTTTCTAGGCAATAGGTACATAGCTATATAAACCATTTTCTTAATACGTCCATGTATCTGAGCATGCCCCATCCACCTGAATCCTAAATTTTTACTGGCTGCCCACTGCAGATAGATTAAAAAGAAAATCTTATGAAACTATTTAAATCAGCCCACAATCTCGCTTTCACTTATTTTCCCTCCCTTATTTTATACTACTTCCCTCTGTGTGTTCTGTATTTGTGTCCTGTTAGACTACTAGTTATTGCTATTATCAGCTTTCTTCCTATCTTCTCATGTCACTGTGCAGTTGTGGAGGTAAATTCAAGGTAAAATAGTATTATTAAGTTATTAAAACACTTATAGAATATAATTGGCCTCAACCTATGCAACACATCTAAGAAAAATATAAACAGCTATAAGTTCATATAAGATAGAGATCATTATGCCCTAAGATGAAGAGAGAAGGAAATGTCATGAGAACTTGAAGGATTTATTGCATCTCAATAGTTAGTCCAGGCTTAGAGAACGATGTGAAAAAGGTGAGAGGGAAATGAAAATCTGAGGTTCAAAAAATGACTAATAATTCAACTTAATTGAAAATATAATATTTGAGGTAAAGTAATGAATGGAACAATTCTGGAAAGGTAGTATGAAGATATTGTCAAGGGCCTTGAATGCTGAGATAAGAAGGCTAACTTTTATTTTATAGGCAATTACAAGCCACTTAAACTTTCTGAGGTCAGAGGCAGCTATGTGGCACAATGGATAGAACACCAGCCCTGAAATCAGGAGAACCTGAATTCAAATCTGGCCTCAGACACTTAACGCTTTCTAGCTGTGTGACCCTGGGCAAATCACTTAACCCCAATTCGGTCAAAAAAAAAAGTTTCTGAGCTCTGTGAAATACTTAAAACAAGACACAAATAGAAGAAACAGATAAAGAACTGTTCACTAAATACATAAAATCATGGAATAGAAGCCCCCTTAGTGAAAAAAAAAACTGATGAAAAATAAAATTTTCTCATTAAATAATAAGAAAAGAAAATCAAGTTTAGTATGAAGATTTTAATATTAAAAGATTCAATTATGGGTTTATTAATAAAAATTATTAAATACAGTCACAAAAAGCCTGACAGGACTAAAATTATTGAACAATAACAACAAAGGTCTGGAATAAGATAAATTCTGTGACATGGGAAATATGTTGATTTGTTTTAGTTTACTCTATATAGGTTCCTCTCTAGTGAATTTTAAATAATGTTCTTTTATGTAGAGCCACTCTATAGAGTGACTCAATTGACAGAAAATTATTCTCTCTCTCTCTTTCTTTTTCACTCTCTCTCTCTCTGCTTCTCTTTCTCTTTTTTGTTTGCCCTCCTCTTTTCTCTCTGATTCTCTTTCCCCCTCTTCTCTCTCTCCTGCATCTTTCTCTTACTTTTTTTTTTTTTACAGAAATTCTTATTTTTAATTTTAAAGTCAATTAAAATTAATTTTAAGCATTTAATTTCTTCTTTATGCATATAATCTATGATTTGCTTTTTAAGATGAATTTTTATATATTTTAACATGGAATAAAACAAATGTTTCCATAACAGTATGATTTTTTTTAAAAAAAGAAAAGATGATTGCACATGAAACTGAACACTTATTATGTACAACTTTTATATATTAATAGTTATTATGTAGTTTTTTTTCTTTTGCTGCCCACACCCTAGAGATGACTACTATTAGATATACACATATATGTAAAATAATTCCATACCTAATTCTATTTATTGGTTCTTTTCCTAGATTCAAATAATATTGCCCTTCAAATATCCTTTATATTTAATATGGGAATTTATCACTGTCAAAAGTATTTAGTCACTCAAGTTTTTTCTTAAAACTATATTGCTGTTAAAATATGCAATGTTCTTTTAGTTCTGCTTATTTTGCTCTTCATTATTTCATCTAAGTCTACCCATGTTTCTCTAAGATCAAGCTCATCATTTCTTATAGCACAGTAACATTCCATCATAATCATGTTTACAAGTTGTTTAGCCATTCCCCGAATGATGGGAAATTTCTAGTTGTTTGCTACCACAGAGAGAACTATTATAAATATGTAGAACATATATGTTCTTTCCTATCCCCCTCACCAATCAGCTTTGGAAATAGATTTAGTAGTGATATTCTTGCTTGAAGATTATAATCCAATCATTTTTGAACTCTCTGAGATGAGATCATACTCTTTGAAAGTATTTCCTTATCCACAACTCTATGATATGGTATTCCTCTCTATTCCATGCTGGAAATAGTATCTCCTACTTAAAAATCCCAAATGGAGTCCCAAAGAATTGGACACCACTCTAAAATGATTGAAGTATTATTCTAAGCGCAAATTTATAAAGTATTAAAAATAACTTGTAGAATTCACTATTTATTACCTGTCCAGTCCAGATATATTAAATTATACATTACATCTATCCCTATCCAAATACATTTATTAATTTGAATTAATTTGAATCATACATAAAGTGACAATTAGATTGTTTTCTGCCTTTTAATATTAGCTTTCTATTTTGAGAAAGCTTATTCATTATGAATTAAATAGAAATCGAAACCATTCAACATAGGCTGTAAAAATATCTTAAATGCTACAAGGTATTGTAGCATTTAAATGGCATGACACAATTTATGAATAGCATATGACTGTCAGCTTCATGTGATCTTTAAGTAAAATAAATGCATGTTTCATTTAGAAGTGATAAAAAAACTGTGACAGAGATATTCATATTCAAAATTACTTGGAATAATTTTATGTTTCTGTGTAGGGATATGCCCTATATATATAAATGCATTATAAATGTGTTTCTAAATATGTAGTGGAGTGGATAGAGTGCTGGGCCTGGAGTAAGGTAGATCTGAATTTAAATTCCATCTCAGATGCTTAGTAGCTTTGTGACCTTGGGCAAGTCATTTAATTCTGTTTGCCTCAATTTCCTCATATGTGAAATTATCTGGAGGAGAAAACAAACTGCTCCAATACTCATGCAAAGAAAAGTACAAATAAGATCCAGTTCCAAGTAAAAAAAAAAAATTAGACATGTACTTATCTATAAATCTACATCTATTTCAGCCTTTCTTTACTAGAAAATGGAACATCAACTCATGCTCAATTAAAACCATAGGAGGTGCAATAAAACACCTCTATTATTATTTTCCACAGGAGAGAAATTAAAGAACCTGATTCTTTACAGATGAGATATGATAGAATTGCCTTGCAAAGTTTTTGCTTGGTAATCAATCATGTGGTGAGAGGAAGTCTTTTCAGTTGGCTGTGTTGTCAGATATTGGCATGACTTCAAACAACACTAGCTTCATCAATCTTCTCAGCTGCTCTTTATTTTTTGATTTCTGATTATAGATTGACTCTGTTGATAGACAATACTTTAATGGGAGACACCTTGAAGACTTTCTTTTCAAAACAAATATGTGATTCCATAAATAAAGATCTCAATTCTTTGCCTTTCTCAGAGATATTTCCTTTTGTTTTAAGTGAAAGGGATTGAAAATAACCTTTAAAGCTTTTTAAAAAATGAGAAGCACAAGTCCTGGGTATCTGGATATCTAGAAGTCTATTACATGTTGGATTTGCAGGTACTCTAGCTTCAACGTCTGGAAAAGCAATAATTTTAAAGCTATAGGCCAGAGATTACTAGATCTAGGTGATATAGAAATTGTGTTAACAATAAGTCCACTCTATAGGAATATCATTGCTAAATTCTAAATTTCCCAGATCAAGAAAAATTTTTTATAAGCAACAAGAAAAAAACAATTTAAGTGTGGTAAATTTATAATTAGAATCATCCAAGTCTTAGCAATAGCTTCATCAAAGACCATAAATTTTGGAACTATGTGTATGTGTATGTGTGTGTGTGTGTGTGTGTGTGTGTGTGTGTGTGTGTGTTATGTAATATATATGTGTATTTATGGGTATGTATGTATATGCATGTATATATTATATATATATATATACATATGCAAAAGAATTAGGATTGAGACTGAAAATGTCATAAACAGCAAAGTTCACCATAATTCCAAATGAAAAAAAAAAGGATATTCAATGAATTGCTAGATGTTCAGAATTTTGTTGCAAAAAGACCTAAGCTTAATAGAAAATTTGACATATAAGATTCCAGAAAAATATAAAGTAAACACCAAAGACAAGGACTCAATAAGGACAACAATTTTTTGTACACATAAATGTGAATCATGTCTAAGATGTCATTAGTAATTAGGTAGTTTGAAAAAAACATAGGAGTAGGGCTAAATTTGATGTAATTCTAAACAGAAAAAAACATTTAGGAAAAGGTAATAAGAGTAATTATGTTAAACAAATAAGGTGCAAGAGCCAGAAGTGATACAGAAGAATTAGATGGGAAGGAGCACTGGTAGTTCTGGAATCTTAATTACATTGAGAATAGTCTTAAAAGGGAACAATACACATATATCTAGAAGGGTATACAAATCTTCTAAATGTATAAAGAAATAAAAGAGTGAAGGGATACGATAAGGGTCTATACAAAGATACAAAGATTTAATCTATACAATATGTAGATTAATGGGATGGGATAAACTGTGTAGATAAACAGTTATGGGGTGAAGAGGGAAAGAAAAGATTGGGGAAGAAGATAAAGAAGAGATCCTTAAAGGTAAGTTAGATTAAATAATAGCGAGTCAAACTAGCAAGTGGAAATAAAGCAGAAAAGTCAGCATGGATAACAAATAAGCAATACCCAAAACATAATAAACATAAAAAGTAGAAGTTACTAGGAGGGAAAAAGCAGGTCTAGTAATTATAGTCCCCAAAATTAAAGCTAAAATAGATTTAATCAAAAAAGAAAAATAGGAGAACTATACTATATGTCAGACATATTAATCAATATTGTTTTAGATTACTTAAAATAACTAGATAGTATAAGGTTGAAATATTTATGAGATTCAAGAAATGATGAGTTGGTGGATTTTAAAAAAATATGGAAAATTTGGACTTCTAAAAGATGATGATATCTACCTTCAGAGAAACAGAGGACAAACAAGCATAGTACAGTGTTACATAGATATATATGAATGTACATGAATATATATGTATATGTAAAATATATGTAAACATATATATATGCATATATATATATATATATATATATATATATATATAGTGTGTGTGTGTGTGTATTTGTGTGTATAAGTATATGTAACTGTATCGGTACTTAATTGTAACTTCCTTGGGAAGTATAATGAAGAGGAAAAGGGAATAAAAGAATAAAGTAAAAAGTGCAAAATAGAGGACAAAAGAAAACCTAAAGAAAGCAAAGAAATGATGAAGACTTCTCAACACTATGAGCAATATTTATTATATAGGCTTTTCTGAGATGGAAGTTTATTGTCTCTTATTTTAAATTCTCTCTCACATTCTGCTGTGAACATGGCAATCTTTTTCTTTTTCTTTCTTTTTTTTTTCTATTTTAAAATAAATTAATTTTTTTTAAAAAAATGGAATTAGTTCACCCTTTTAAGAAACCAAGATGGAATAAGGGAATGTTGTCATTGGTATTGGAAGAAATATTTATAATTTTTTCCCGACTTCTTCAAAATTAGCTATGTATCCTACCTTGGTTGGAAGTGGGATACTAGTCACATTCTGATGGACAGCAGTAGAGGAAATTCAAGAAATGTGGCTTGAGTAATATGGCATTAGAAAAGAGATACCCTAAACTTCCCCAAGGACATCTAGAACCCTGAATTGTAACAGGCCTCACTCTGAGATAGTTAACCTAGATGGATAGGGATGTGAGAGATATAGAGACAGAGAGAGACAGGGAGACAGAGATAGGCCGAGACAGATAGTGATGAGAGAGAGAGACAACGAGGGAGATAAACAAAAAGACAGAGAAAGATACATAGATATATAGATAAAAGAATGACAGATTTTGCCTATAAGTAAGTTTTGTGAACATACAAATAGTTCAAGTACTTTGGGTCATCTCAGATACCATATAGTTGGAGGTCTGGAGATGTTATGCCAGAGATCAGATCACTGAGAAGATGTTTCTAACAGACAAATATGGTCAAGAATGATGGCTTTTTTTATTTTTTGAAAATTGTAATTTAGGAAATTACATGAGAAATAAACTGGATTAGGGATTAAAAGCAGAAAACTGAGCAATAAGGAAACATGATGTAGGTACTTTTAAATATAGGCTGAATTTCTCTGCTTAGGATTCTATGTCTTTCAGGCTATTCTTAAATGAAAATACCAACCCAGTCTTTTCTGATCTTCAGCACTTATGCTACAAGTGGATCCCTGGACAAAACATTTTAAAGATTAATTCTGCTTAAATTCTGTGTGATATTAAAAATTAAAGCTTGATGGATTTCAAATACCAAAGACATATAAATATATTTTTCTGCATAGAGAGCTATTGTAAATGATCTCCAGGGAAGGAGATGCCAGAGGCTCTTTTAGAAACACATTCATACTCTTACCATATTTGCCAGCAAAACATTTTTTTTTTCCTTTCTAATCTGAATCCTCCCTGATGACTACTTTATCTTTCTTTGCTAATGAAATATCAAATGTCACATTATCATAGAGTGAGAATTTTTGTGACTTGGAAGCCCCAGATAACTTTCTCTTTTACATATAGAAACATTTGACATATCCCAAGGCTAGACATCTGGCAACTTCAGCCTTAAAGGTAGAAAGGTTAAGTAAGGATGCAAAATTAAGAAGAGAAGACCAATGGAATTTGGGCATCCATTTCTTTTATTCATAGGTATGCAAAGAACATTGGCCACATTAGCAACTTTTAATGCATGTGTATATTTCTCCTTTATATTCTTCCCTATCTAACTAATTCTTCAACTTTTTGTAATCTATACTTTCTCCCTTCATTTTCCTTATTTTTCTTTTCCCTATTCTCCTAATCACTGGCCTCTAAGATCCTATGAAACTATTGAGGGACTAGTCCCATACAACCTCTTTCTTTTGTTCAGTAAGAGATCTGACCCCTCCTGGAAGACCCTTTCCTTATCAGGACTGATCAGATGCAATGGGCCAATTAAATCAGAATACTATGGAGCACCCTCTCCTACTGCCATCTCCTTCCCTTCTCTTTATTCTCCAGCCAAAGAATACTATGCCATTTTTTAAGGGGTGGTCAGTTGGAGAAAGTGTCATGAATATTCCTGCTTCTTAGATGAGATATAAATAAGGAAATCTAATGCTTCTGATGATATAAAGAATCACTTGGCCTTATTTCTTTTGCCACTGTGTCTTTAGATCACCTGTTTCTGTCATTGAATACTTAAATTATTTTTCCTTTATACCCAGATGCCTAGGGGCTGCCATTTTACTGGATGATAAAACACAAGAATCCCTGAGCCTTGTGAAACTATATTTTAAAAAATTTCTATAACCTTCTGGCTTTTAAATCCATCATTTTTTTCTTAGCATTAATTTTCCTTGACCTTTACTGCATTTGACACTGACCCTGTCTTTTGACTGCTTTAATCCCTTTGCTTATGAGACAATGTGTCTCCTACATTTCTGCTAATTCAGTTTCACTGATTTCTTTTTTTTTTCTTCATACATGTGGCTATTAATCAAAATTCTAATCTTATTCATTTCTATTTACAAATTTTCTCTTGGTGATATCCTTTCTAAAGAGTTCAATTTTTATCTCTGAAAATAACTGAAGTAAAAATTTCAGTTATAATCTCTCTCATGTTCTCCAGAAACTTCATCTACAACTCTCTATTCATTTGAAAAAAAAATGACAGCCAGGTGATCAGGGGATGGAATACTGAACCTCAAATAAAGATGATGGGATCTAACACTTATTAGATCTATGACTTTGGCAAAAATGCTTAATCTCAATCTGCCCAAGTTTCCTCATCAGGAAAATGGTGATAATAATAGCCCCTACTTCTTAATGTATTTATTAAAATAAAATGAGATAATATTTGTAAATCTTTAAATACTTTAAGAATATTATCATCTATAACTACACACCTGTCAGATTGGCTAAGATGACAGGAAAAAATAATGATGAATGTTGGAGGGGATGCGGGAAAACAGGAACACTGATGCATTGTTGGTGGAGTTGTGAACCAATCCAGCCATTCTGGAGAGCAATCTGGAATTATGCCCCAAATGTTATCAAACTGTGCATACCCTTTGATCCAGCAGTGTTTCTATTGGGCTTATACCCCAAAGAGATACTAAAAAAGGGAAAGGGACCTGTATGTGCCAAAATGTTTGTAGCAGCCCTGTTTGTAGTAGCTAGAAACTGGAAAATGAATGGATGCCCATCAATTGGAGAATGGCTGGGTAAATTGTGGTATATGAATGTTATGGAATATTATTGCTCTGTAAGGAATGACCAGCAGGATGAATACAGAGAGGCTTGGAGAGACCTACATGGACTGATGCTAAGTGAGATGAGCAGAACCAGGAGATCATTATACACTTCGACAACGATATTGTATGAGGATGTATTCTGATGGAAGTGCATTTCTATGACAAAGAGACCTAACTGAGTTTCAATGGATAAATGATGGACAGAAACAGCTACACCCAAAGAAGGAACACTGGGAAATGAATGTGAATTATTTGCATTTTTGATTTTCTTCCCGAGTTATTTTTACCTTCTGAATCCAATTCTCCCTGTGCAACAGGAGAACTGTTCAGTTCTGCAAATATGTATTGTATCTAGGATATACTGCAACATATTTAACATATATAGGACTGCTTGCCATCTTGGGGGGGGTGGAGGGAGGGAGGGGAAAAAACAAAACATAAGCGAGTGCAAGGGATAATGTTGTAAAAAAATTACCCTGGCATGGACTCTGTCAATACAAAGTTATTATTAAATAAAATAAAATTTAAATTAAAAAAAGAATATTATCATCTTAATTTGAATCGTTTGACTGAAATTTAAAATTAATATATCAAAATCCATTTTTTTATTTCTCTTCCAAAATGCAATTGTCTTACTAAGATTTCCTTAATTGGTATTTCCATTCCTCCATTTATCTATTCTTAAAATTTCAGTCATTTTGACTCATTTCCTTAATTCATATTTACTTGTTACCAAGTTTTGTTTCCTTTGCTTTCAAATGCTTCTTGCCTCTATCTCCTCATTTCTGTTTCTACTAACATTTTTATTTCTCTTCTCTTTTTGTAATTAAATATTTTGTCTTTTCTCAATTACATATATAGCCAGTTTTAATATTTTTTCAGATTTTGAGTTCCAAATTCTCTCATTCATTTTCCCATTCCTTTAATGAGAAGGCAAACAGTTTGACAGAAGCTATACAAAATGCATTTTCACATAAGTCATGCTATGAATGAAAATGGAAACCAAAAAAAAAGATTTTTTTTTAAAAAGCATCTTCAAAATTTATTCAGTTCTTCCTCTAGATATGGAGAGTACCTTTTATCATAAATTCTTAAGAATTTTCTTGGATCATTGTATTATTAAGAATAAGTTATTTACCTATATCATTAAAAAGCGTTGCCATTATTATGTACAATATTCTCCTGTTCTGCTCATTTTTCTTTGTATTCATTCATGTCTTTCCAGGTTTTTTCAGAGCATCTTGTTCATCCTTTTTTATATCATAATAGATTTCATTGCAGTCATATACAACAATTTGTTCAGTAATTCTCAAGTTGATAGATATCCCCTCAAATTTCCAATTCTTTGTCATGACTAAAAGGTATTTATAGCAGCTTCCTTTTCCCTTCTTCCATTTTTTTCTTCATTCCCTTCCCCTTAATTTTATTTTTTTAGGAAATCATCTAATTATGTTCATTTTATACATGTGCTTTCTACCTGTATATTTTCCCTCAAAATAATTGTAAACAATATGAAACAATTGGAAGTAAACAGTATAAAAACAATATTTAAAAAAAACCCTGTAAGAAAGGGGGCTTTTTTTTTTTTTTTGAAATTATTACATTTAGATTAGATTTTAAAACAAATAAGGAAACTGAAACTTAGATGGGTTGTTATTCAAGGAAGAAATAGAAGAGCAAAATTCAAACTCAGGTCCTCTATATTCAAATTCATTAAGCTTACCTGCCACTGCTCTTCAAAAATGAATGTAAAATTTAATCTCTAAAAACTTGAAAGACATCTTGAGGTTCACAAGATGTATTTCTTTCTTAAGGATTGTGCCTTAAACCCAAATCATTCTGACTTGCATCGTTTGACCAACAATAGGTCTCAGACCATTGTTAGGCCCCATTGGACCATTGTTTGGGGCTGATGGGTTCAGACCGAATTAAAATAGCAATTGTTTCTGTCTGGGTCAGAAAGTTTGAAATCTTCCCCTCCCAAACTGATTACCTTTTCTTTTTCTTTGAAATTTCATTTAAATTTTTATCTTTTCATAAGGAATGTTTAAAAGTCCCCTATTTCATTGAATGTTCTTCTCCTATCCCCCAAATGGTTATGCTAAGTTTTGCTCAATAGTTGCTTTTTGGTTGTAATCCAAACTTCTTTGCTTTGGGAATTTCATATTCCAATTCCTTCCATCCTTTAATGCAGAAGCTGCTAAATTTGTGTAATCCTTACTGTAGTTCTATATTTGATTTTTTTTCTTTCTGGATGCTTATATTATTTTCTCCTTAATCTGAGAGTTTTGGAATTGGTTATGATATTCCTGGGAGTTTTCATTTTGGGATCTTTTTTAGGAGAAGATAGATGAATTCTACCAATTATTGACCACCTTCTGGTTCTAGGAAATCAAGGCAATTTTCCTTGACATTTTCTTGACAGATGCTGTTTAGGCTTCTCTTTTTTTAGTCATGGATTTCAATTATCCAGTATTTGTTTGTTTGTTTGTTTGTTTTCTTTATTTTTCTGGATGCACATGTACATTAATTTTTTTTAAATATACATTTCTTTATGAATCATACTGGGAGAGAAAAATCTAAACAAAAAGGAAAAATCAGGAGAAATAAAAAAAAAAAGAAAAAAAAATGAACATAGCATGAGTTGATTTACATTCATTTTCCATAGTTCTCTCTCTGAATGTACATGGCATTTTCTAATCTAATCTAATTGATCACTGAGCTGCTGAGAGAACCAAGCTTTTCATAGTTGATCATCACAGTCTTACTGCTACTGTGTACACTGTATTCAATATTTCACGTGTTTCTTTCAGCATCAGTTTGTGTAACTCTTTCCACACCTTTCTAAAATAAGCTTTTTCCTCCTTTTCTCATAGAACAATAATAATACACTATTTTTATATACTGTTACTTATCAAGCCATTCCCCAGTTGATGGACATCTATTAACTTTCCAATTCTTTGCCACCACAAAAATAGCTGCTACAAACATTTTTGCAATGTGGGTTTTTTTCCCTGCTTTATTACTTAGTTGGGGTACAAACCCATAAGTAGCACTTCTGAGTTAAAAGATATTCACAGTTTTATAGCCCTTTTGGCATAGTTCCAATTGCCCTTCAGAATGGCTGAATCATTTCACAACTCCACCAATAATGCATTATTAGTGTCCCCGTTTTCTCATGTCCCCTCAAACATTTATCATTATCTTTTCTTGTAATATTAGCCAATCTAAGAGGTGCGAGGTGGTACCTCAGAGTTGTTTTAATTTGCATATCTTTACTCAATACTGATTTAGAGCATTTTTTCCTATACCTATAGATGGCTCTAATTTCATAGTCTGAAAATTGTCTGTTCATATTATTTGATTGTTTATTAACTGGATAATGACTTACATTTTTATAAATTTCATATTTCCTTATATATTTTCATAATTTAGAACTTTATTGGAAACACTGGTTGTAAAAAGATTTTTACAGCTTTGTACTCCCCTTTTAATCTTGTTTGAGTTGTGTGTGTGTTTTTTTTTTTTATTTTCTACAAAATCTTTTAAATTGATTGTAATTAAAGTTGCATTTCATAATGTTCTCTAATTCTTTAGTCACATATTCCTTCCTTCCCCAAAGATCTAATATCCCCCATTCTTCTAATTTTCTTATGATATCACCCTTCCTATTTTGACTTTATTTTTGTATGTTATGTGAAGTATAGGTCATTGCTAAGTTTCTGACATATTATTTTCCTGTTTTCCAACAAGTTTTGTGAAATAGTGAGTTCTTATCCCAAAAGCTAGCGTTCAGGGGATTTTCAAATGATAGATTATTATAGTCATCGCTTATTGTCTCATGTATATCTAATCTATTCTACTGATCCACCACTCTATTTATTAGCCAGTAACAAAAAATTTTTGATGATTGCTGCTATATAATGTAGTTTTAGGTTTGGTACATCTAGATCACCATTCTCTGTGTATGTGTGTATGTGTATGTGTGCGTTTAATTTTCATTCTCTTGATATTTTTGACTTTTTGTTTTTCCAAATTATTTTTCTTATTATTTTTTCTAGTTCTACAAAATAAATTTTGGCAGTTTAAATAGCATGACACTGAACATGTAGAACAATTTAGGTAGAATTGTCATTTTTATTATGTTAGGTCAGCCTGTCCATGAGCAATTGATATATTTCCAGTTGTTGAGAATTGACTTTATTTGTGTAATAATTGATTGTATCTGTGTTCATACAGTTCTTGAGTTTATCTTGGCAGATAGACACCCAAATATTTCATTTTGTCTAATGTTATTTTAAATGGAATTCTTACCTCCCACTGATGGGCTTTGGCAGTGAAATATACAAATACCTGATTTATATGGATAAAAAAAAATATATCCTTCAAATTTCCTAAAGCTGTTAATTGTTTCAAGTAAATTTTTAGATAATTCTCTAGGATTCTGTAAGTATATCATCATAGCACCTACAAAGAACAATAGTTTTATTTCCTCATTGTCTATTCTAATTCCTTTAATTTCTTTTTCTTTCTTATTTCTAAAGCCAATATTTCCAATAGAGTGTTGAACAAGAGTAGTGATAATGGGCATCTTCATTTAACCCCTGATCTTTTTGGAAATGTATCCAACTTCTCTCTGTTACAGATAATGCTTGCTGATAGTTTTAGAAAGATGCTGCTTATCATTTTAGAGAAAAATTTCTTTATTCCTATGCTTTCTAATGTTTTTGATAGGAATGAGTTCTGTATTTTGTCAAATTTTTTTCTTTTATATCTTAGATTATCATATGTTTCTATCAGTTTTGTTATTGTTGTGGTCTATCATCACAATAGTTTTCTTGATATTGAATCAGCCCTGCATTTCTGCTATAAACCCCACTTGATCATAGTATATTTTGTCACTGATAAGTTGTAATCTCTTTGTTAATATTTTATTTAAAGTTTTTGCGTCAAGTTTCATTAGGGAAATTGGTTGATACTTTTCTTTCTCAATTCTAGCTCTTTATGTTTTAGGTATCACTACTATATTTATGTGAAAGAAGGAATTTGGGTAAAACTTCTTTATCTATTTTTCCAGATAATTTACATAGTATTGTGTTTATTTTATTTTTTTAATGTTTGGTAAAATTCACTTGTGAATATATCTTGCCCTGGAATTTTTTCTTAGGAAGTTCATCAATGGCTTGTTTAATTTCTTTTTCTAAAATGGGGTTAATTAAGCAATTTATTTATTTTCCCATTAAGTGGGGTAATTTATATTTTTGTAAATAGTCATCCATTCAATTAGCTTGTCAGAATTGATGGTATAAAGTTGAGCAAAGTAGCTCCCACTTATTGCTTAATTTTTTTTCCATTGGTGACAAGTTCAATTTTTCATTTTTGATTCTAGTAATTTTTCCCTTTCTTTTTTCTAATAAAATTGACAAACTTTAAACTATTTGATTGCTTTTTCACAAAACCAACTGTTAATTTTATTAATAAGCACAATAGTTTTATAAGGTTTAATTTTATTTATCTCTCCTTTGAATTTCAGAATTTCTAATTTGCTAATCAATTGAAGGTTTTTAATTTGTCCTTTTTCTAGCTTTATTAGTTGAATGTTCAATTCATTTATTTTCTCTTTCCCTATTTTATTCATATAACTATTTAGAAATATAAAATTTCTCCTAAGAACCACCTTGATTGGATCCTATTGGTTTTAATAAATTGTCCCATTATTGTCATTCTCTTCAATGAAATTATTTATTGTTTCTATGATTTGTTGCTTGACCCACTCATTCTTTAGAACTAGAATACTTAATTTCCAAGTGGATTTTAATCTATCTTTCCCCAGCCCTTTATTGAATATAATTTTTATTGCATTTTGGTCTGGAAAAGAAGCTGCCTTTCTGTCTCAATTCAATTTTCTCCAGAGATCTATCATATATAAGTTTTCTAGGACTCTAGTAACCTCTCTAATTTCTTTTTTGTTTATTTTATGGTTATATTTTTCTAATTCTGAGAAGGAGAGACTGACATCCCCCACTAATATAGTTTTGCTATGTCTTTCTGTATCTGGCTAAAGTTTTCTCTAGAATTTGAATGCTCTATCAGTTGGCGCATTTACATTTAGTATTGATACTATTTAATTGTCAATGGTCGCATTTAACAAGACCTACTTTGTTTTTTGTTTTAGTGAGATCTATTTTTGCTTTTGCTTTATCCAAGATCAGAATCTCTATTCCTGTTTTTTTTTTTTTTTTCTTCAGCTGAAGTATAATAAATTCTGCTCCAGGCTTTTACTTTTACTCAGTATATGTCTCTGTTTCAAATGTATTTCTTGTAAATAACATATTGTTGCATTCTGGTTTTTTAGTCTACTCTGCTATTTGCTTCCATTTTATGGAATAGTTAATTCCGTTTATATTCATAGTTATGATTAACTACTTTGTTTTTCCCTCCATCCCATTTTCTCCCCTATATACACTCGTGTTTCCTCATTCCACACTGTCCCTCCTTAGTAGTGTTTTGTGTTTCAAACACCATGCCCTCTACTGGCCCTCTTCTATCACCCTCCTTTCCCTTCTCTTATTTTTTTTCCCCTAGAGTTTCTGCCCTCTCTTCTATCTTGCAATTCCCTTTTCTTTCTTCTTTGTCCTCCTACTTCTTTATAATTTTAGATAAATTTCTATATCTTATTGAATGATTACATTATTTCCTCTTTGTGCCAAAATTTTTTTTTAAATTTTTATTTAATAATTACTTTATATTGACAGAATCCATGCCAGGATAATTTTTTTTTTTTTTACAACATTATCCCTTGCACTCGTTTCTGTTCCGATTTTTTCCCCCTCTCTCCCTCCACCCCCTCCCCTAGATGGCAAGCAGTCCTTTATATGTTGGATATGTTGCAGTATATCCTAGATACAATATATGTTTGCAGAACCGAACAGTTCTCTTGTTGCATAGGGAGAATTGGATTCAGAAGGTATAAATAACCCAGGAAGAAAAACGAAAATGCAGATAGTTCACATTCGTTTCCCAGTGTTCTTTCTTTGGGTGTAGCTGCTTATGTCCGTCATTTATCAATTGAAACTCAGTTAGGTCTCTTTGTCAAAGAAATCCACTTCCCTCAAAATATGTCCTCATACAATATCGTTGTCGAAGTGTATAATGATCTCCTGGTTCTGCTCATTTCACTTAGCATCAGTTCATGATATGAGGACATATTTTGATAGAAGTGGATTTCTTTGACAAAGAGACCTAACTGAGTTTCAATTGATAAATGACGGACATAAGCAGCTACACCCAAAGAAAGAACACTGGGAAACGAATGTGAACTATCTGCATTTTCGTTTTTCTTCCTGGGCTATTTATACCTTCTGAATCCAATTCTCCCTATGCAACAAGAGAACTGTTCGGTTCTGCAAACATATATTGTATCTAGGATATACTGCAACATATCCAACATATAAAGGACTGCTTGCCATCTAGGGGAGGGGGTGGAGGGAGGGAGGGGGAAAAAATCAGAAAAGAAACGAGTGCAAGGAATAATGTTGTCATTATAAAGTAATCATTAAATAAAAAAAAAAAAAAAGAAAAAAAATATGTCCTCATACAATATCGTTGTCGAAGTGTATAATGATCTCCTGGTTCTGCTCATTTCACTTAGCATCAGTTCATGTAAGTCTCGCCAGTCCTCTCTGTATTCATCCTGCTAGTCATTTCTTACAGAACAATAATATTCCATAACATTCATATACCACAATTTACCCAACCATTCTCCAATTGATGGGCATCCATTCATTTTCCAGTTTCTAGCCACTACAAATAGGGCTGCTACAAACATTTTGGCACATACAGGTCCCTTTCCCTTCTTTAGTATCTCTTTGGGATATAAGCCCAATAGAAACACTGCTGGATCAAAGGGCATGCACAATTTGATAATTTTTTGGGCATAATTCCAGATTGCTTTCCAGAATGGTTGGATTCGTTCACAACTCCACCAACAATGCATTAGTGTCCCAGTTTTCCCCGCATCCCCTCCAACATTCATTATTTTTTCCTGTCATCTTAGCCAATCTGACAGGTATGTAGTGGTATCTCAGAGTTGTCTTAATTTGCATTTCTCTGATCAATAATGATTTGGAACACTCTTTCATATGAGTGGTAATAGTTTCAATTTCATCCTCTGAAAATTGTCTGTTCATATCCTTTGACCATTTATCAATTGGAGAATGGCTTGTCTTTGTGCCAAAATTGATGAAATTAAGCTTCAGGCAATACTCAAACCCCTCCTTTCTTTCCCTCTATTGTAATAGGTCTTTTGTGCCTATTCATATGATCTAATTTGTCCCATTATACATTCCCTTTCCTCTTCTTCCAGTATAATGTTTTTCCCACCCTTTCTGTCTTCTTCTTTTAATCATTACATCAGAGTTCATGTATGTCCACACCTTCCATGCATGTGATACACCCACTAACTACATCAATAAAAATATAGTTCTTAAGAGTTACAGTTATTATTTTCTCATTTAAGGATGTAAACATTTTGATCTTTAAATAATATATATTTTCTCCTTGTTTGCCTTTATAAGCTTTTCTTGGGTTTAGTGTTTAAAGATCAAATTTTCTGTTTAGTTCTGTTTTTTTTTAAATAGAAACAGCTGAAAACCTCTTATTTCATTGAAGATCCATTGCCTCCCCTGAAAGATGATCTTCAGTCTAGCTTATGAGTAAATTTTTGGTGGTAATCCCACGTCCTTTGTCTTTTGGAATATAGTGTCCCAGGTCCCCTGATCCTTTATTGTGGATGTTGCCAGATGCTGGGTAATCTTAACTCTTGTTTCTTAATACTTGAATTATTTCTCCAAGTAGAATATGGTGGAATATGTATGGTTCTCTAAACTATTTTATATGAAAAAAAAGAAAACTTTATGGTCCTTTGGTCACTCAGGGGATTAAGAGTGAATTCTGAGGAAACTGGAAATATGCTTCTTAAAGGAATTCTTGTGGAGAGGAGATATTTTATGACTTTGTAACTTCTAAACTAGTTTTCTCTGGGATGAAGGAATGCATCCTTGTAAAACTTGCCACTCGAATCATTGTCTTTGGGATGGCTCTCTATTCTGTCATACATCCAGCCTTATTCCCCATTCCCCAAATTAACTGAATTTTTTCCAGGAAAATTTCAGAATCCCTAGTTATAATTCTATTTAACTCTCACTTTTTCATTTTTCTTAATTTTCTCCTCTCTTGCCATACTTTATGTTTCAGAATAGCCAGACTTGGTTAACCAAAAATAGAATTGCCTTTAGTAATAATGTTCTTGAATATGGAAAGTTTTTTATAATCTGTGAAACACTGATCTACTCTTTAAGATTAAATTTAAATGTAAACTCTTCCCTAAGGCTTTTACTGAATACCAATCCAAGAGGATGTTTTCTTCCAAGAAGTCACTCAATTTAGACTATCTTGGATGGCCTTAGTTTCAAGATGGGTCATTCCTATCTCACGTCAATGAGGTCCATAATATAGTAAAAACATTATTTGATTGATGCAATTTAAAAGATAATGTGGGGGTTGCTTATGTGCTGTCTTTTGATTTTCTTTGTGAAATCAGTGACTAGAACAATGTAGGTGTTTACTAAATACTATTTTTTCTGATTGTCATAAAGATAAATGAAGGAATTTTGGTGACTGCTTTCAGTCAAAGTGCACTACATGTTTAACATGGAAAGATACTCTCTGTTAAATCCAATTTACATAAGTAATCTCTTCTACAGAATTCCCTTTTAAATTTATATTTCAGTTTATATATTTTTGTTATTTTGTTTATGTTTCAGTTAGGTATTTAATCATGCATCATATAGCTGGTGCTTAGTTTTCCATTCAAATAAATTCAATTATAATTTAACAAATAGATACTATGTATTTGGCAGTCTGCTATATCCTAGGGCTTCAAAGACAAAAATAGCAATGGTCCTTCTCCATAGGGAGCTTTTCTTCTATGGGAAGAAGTAATATGTGCATAGATTAATTGACAGAACATAACTATAAAGTAGTTTTATAGGAAAGGATATGCTTATACTTGAGAGAGATTAAAAAAAAGATTTACATTAATATTACCAACAATATTTATATTTATTTTCCTGATTGAAAATTATTTTACTTAGTTTATCTCTTTTTGTCTTTGTTTCAACTCTAGGAAACAGGTGTCATAATTATACCCATTTTATAGATGAAGAAATAAACAGAGAGCTTAATTGATTCTCTCAGTATCACAACTTGTAAGGACCTGAGTTGAGCTTCTAAATTTAATCTCCCTGACTACAAATTTAGCACACATTCAGTATGCCACATTGGAAGGGTCCCATATAGGATTGGTACTTGAACTGAATCTTGAATGGAGCTAGTGATTCAAAAAAAAAAAAAAAGGTGAGAAAAGAAATAGTAGTAGGGATAGTACATGATAAGATACAGAGCTGCAAGATATAATGCATTGTACATGTAAAAATTACGAGGCTACTTTGGCTTAAACAGAGTACATGAAGGAGACTTGCATAAATTATTTAGCATGAAATCTGAAAAGACAGTTCTGCTATCTGATTATGAAGGATTTTAAAAGCCAAAAAGATGAGTTCATGTTTCATCTTTCAAGTGATTTAACCTATCATTTCCTCTACTAAATTTTAAGGATTTGAGAAAGGAATCTGTCTTATTCATCTTCATTTCCCATTCAATGCCTTCAGTATAGCTTTACGTGAGCACTTAATAAATGTTTGTTTCTCATCCAACATCAGATTAAAGGCAGAAAATGGAATATAAACATAGTATTAGATTTCTTTCTTGGTTTCACTGGACTTCTTGCCTATTCTGGGCTCTAACCAATTGGGACACAGGAAGTTAGTAAATAAAATATTTACTCTTTCTTCTTTCCCATGATTCCATTCACAATAGAACAAAATCTTCCTGTTCGTTTAAATCAGGATAAGTCAGGGTCATCTACATTGAAGGAGGAATATTCAGAGGAATATTATATCTTGTAGAATTCTTTATTTTGCATTAGTTATGATACAATTACAGAACTTTCATACTGATATCAATTCTTGTCTTATACAAGATTTGAATCAGAAATTGGGGAGCCAATTTGGGGGAATATAGTTAGTAACCCACCTGAACTCTCCCAACATTCTGCTCTAAATAACTTTAAAATTACTCCTCAATACAAATTTGAGAGCAGCAGCACCCACAAAAGATTAGAAAGAGATATATTTCCAGCTGAAGACAATTTAGGAAATTTACAGGAGTGTTGTCTGACACTATTAGGGAACCAGTCTTGTGAAGGGTAGGAAGAGTCTTGGGGGACTTTTGAGGTAGCTTCAAAATCACCACCATTATCATCTTGGGAATTTAGTAAAGACATTGGATACCTTATCAAAAAGTGATTACAGGGGACCGTTTGTTCTCACCAGGTATAGCTTGTGTTGAAGGACAAGTCAATAACCCATAAGCAATTATGAGTGGCAGCCTTAGAGAAAAGTGTTTGTGGTTGGTCACAAAGAAACAAGAGCACAATTCTTGCCAAGGCCAGATGGATTCACAACTATATTCTGCCAACTTTAAAAGAATACTTAAGTCTAATGCTTTATAAACTTTTAGGGAAAATAACCAAAAAAGAAAAAAAAAAAGCTCTATCAATTCTTTCATGAGACAAATCTGATGTTGATATTCAAACCAGGAAGAGCTGGAACCGAGGAAGAAAAGCATACACCAATTTCTGTAATTAATATTAATCAAAATTTCTTAATTACATACTAAGGAGATTTTAGCAATATTTCACTGGAATCATATACTATGATTAGGTCAGATTTATACTAGTAATGCAGGACTAGTTCAGTATTAAGAAAACTATCAGTATAACTGACTATATCAATAAGAAAACAGACATAAATAATATCTTTATTTCAATAGTTGTGGGAAAAGCTTTTGATAAAATAACAATGTATACTGAAAACTCTAAAGAGCATAGTAATAAATTGTGCTTTCCTTAAAATGTTAAGTAGTGTCTATCTAAAACCATCAGCAAACATGATAGAGATAAGCTAGGAGGCTTCCCAATAATATCAGAATTGAATTAAGTAGGCCCATTATCACCACTATTATTCAATATTTATGAGAAATATTAGCTATAAATAAAGAAAAGAAAAATAAATTAAGAAATTAGGATAGGACATCATTTTGTAGAAGTTACTGATGGTAGACTCAAGGAATCCTAGAAAACCAATTTTCAAATTATTTGAAATAATTAATAATTTCAGCAAAGTATTAGGATATAAATCAACCTATACAAATCATCAGCATTTTTATATATTGCTTAAAAAGTCCAGTGGCAAGAGATAATAAATTTCACTTAAAATAATTGTAAACAAAAAAAGATACTTGGAAATCTTCCTCCCAAAACAAAATTAGGAAGTACATGAAC
Organism: Antechinus flavipes; assembly: GCF_016432865.1. Classification (NCBI taxonomy): domain Eukaryota; kingdom Metazoa; phylum Chordata; class Mammalia; order Dasyuromorphia; family Dasyuridae; genus Antechinus; species Antechinus flavipes. The sequence continues at coordinate 129,519,265 of NC_067400.1, read as the reverse complement.
ACAATTACCAAACACTTTTCACACATATAAAGTCAGATCTGAATAGAAGAATATTAATTGTTCGTAGGTACACTTAATCAATATATTAAAAAAATAAATTTCCTAAGTTAATTTACTTATTCATTGCCATATAAATCAAACTACCAAAAAAGTTATTTTACAAGTCTAAAAATAATGATAATAAATTTCATCTGGCAGAAAATAGCAAACTTTATCAAGGAAACTGTTGGGGAAAGTACACATCAAGATAACCTAGCCATATCAGCTCTCAAACTATATCATAAAGTCTCATTCATCAAAACTGTCTGGGACTAGCCATGACATAGAGTGGTAGACCACTGGAATAGATTAGGTACACAAGATAAAGTTATAAATGACCATCATAAACTAATGTTTGAAAAACCTCAAGACCTTAGCTTCTATTAGGAATTCATCATTTGACAAAAACTTCTGAGGAAATTGGAAAACAGTATGGCAAAAACTAGATATAGACCAAACCACATTCCAAGATAAATTCAAAATGATTACATAATTTAGACATAAAGTGTGATATCATAAATGAATTAGAGCAAGGAATACTTTATCTGTCAGATCTATGGAAAAAAGAAGAATATTATTAAATAAAAAACAGCATAACAAAATATAAAGTAGATTAATTTGATTTTTAAATATAAAAATTTTTGCATAAACTAAGCCAATGAAATCAAGACTTAAAAAAAAAAGATGAAAAAAAAAATCACAGTGAAAGAAACTTTCCTTTGTCCCTCCTCACCAGTGTTTTGTTTCTAATCACTGCCTCCTTCGATCTGCTCCCCTGATTCTACCAAACTCACATTTCCTTGTCCTTTTCTATATCTACATTCCCATAGAATAAATAGAATTCTATACCCAATGAAGTATGCATATCATTTCCTTTTTGGGCCAAATCCAATGAGAATGAGGTTGAAGCAAATCTCACCTTCTCTCTCCTTTCCTTCACAATAATATATCTTTACTGCTTCGTGTGATATAATTTGCCCCATTCTGTTTTTCTCTCTTCTCTTCCTCCAATACAATCCTCTTTCTTAGCCTCCCATTTTTATATATATATCATCTCATCAGGATCAACCATGCTCTCTGCCTATATATGTATACTCCCTCTAACTACCCCAATAGAGACACAGATCTTAACAGTTACAAATATTTTCTTCCCAAGTAGAGATGGAAACATTCTACCTTTAATCAATACCATATTTTCATTCCTATTTACCTTTTTAGTCTTTTCTTGAGCATTATATTTAAAAACAGAATTTTCTGTTCACTTTTGTTCTTTTCATCAGGAATGTTTGAAAATCTCTTATTTCATTGTCCATTTCCCCACACACATACCCTGAATGATTAAGATCAATTTTTTTTTGTATAGTTGATTCTTGGTTGTAATCCAAGTTCCTTTGACTTCTTTCACATCCCAAACCCTCCAGTCATATAATGTAAAAAGTGCTGTATCCCATAATCCTTGCTGTGGTTCCATGCTACCTATTTTTTTTTTCCTTTTTGGCTGCTTGCATTATTTTCCACATGATCTGAGAGTTTAGGATCATTTGGGGATCTCTTTCAGTAGACAATCAGGGGATTCTATCAATTACAACTTTATCCTCTGTTTTTTTAGGACATCAGGGCAGTTTCCCTTGCTAATTTCTTGAAAGATGTTGTCTAGGCTTTTTTTTTTTTTTTAATCATGGCTTTCTGATAGTTCAATAATTCTTAAATTATCTCTCCTGGATTTATTTTCCAGGTCAGTTGTTTTTTCCAGTGAGGTACTTTACATTTTCTTCTATTTTTTTTTTAATTCTTTCAATTTGTTTGATTTTTTTCTTAAGGTCTCATAAAATCATTGGTTTCTATATGCCTTAATTCTAATTTTTAAGTAATTATTTTCTTCAATTAGCTTTTGTACTTCCTTTTCCATATGGCCAATTTTGCATTTTAAGGACATTTTCCCCCAATTTTTGTTCTTCCTTTTTCATGCTGTTTCATGCTGTTGACTTGTTGACTGCATAGATTTCATTTATTTTCCACTTTTTTCTACCTCCTTTATTTGATTTTCAAAATCATTTTTGAGATCATTCAGGAAAACTTTTTTGGACATGAGACCAATAAATCATTCCCTTTAAAATCTTGAATGTAAGTGTTTTGATTATTGTTCTCTTTTGAGTTTTTATTTTGATCTTACCTATATCACCAGAGTAGTTTGTATGGTCAGGGTTGGATTCTAGTGTTTAATCTTTTCTTCTATTCATTTCCATTCTATGGGTATATTAATTTCGTTCATACTTATGGTTAAAAATATTCACTTTGTATCTTCTCCCATCCTCTTTTCCCCTGAATCCTTGTCTCTCTTTTATCATATTCTTCCTTAAAAGTTTATTTTGATTCTATTCACTGCCTTCCTTATTCTGCTTTCTCTTCTATGAGCCCCCCTCTATTTCTCTTATTTCCTTCATGAATTACTTCCTTGCAAGACAAGATATATTTCTGTATCCTATTTTGTTATTCACATTTTGAACTAATTCTGATGTTTTTAAAGTTCAAGCATTATCTACCACCACCACTCCCATTCTCCTCTCCATTATGCAAGCTATTTCTTTTGTTTCTTTTCACATGAGATATTTCCAATCTTTGTCTACCTTTCCCCTTGTTTAAATGTGTCCTTTTTTCTCATCCTTTTATCTGATTTTATTTTGATAATCATCCCATCTCATCTCATAACTGTGGTTTTTGCCTAGGTATATTCCTAAATATCTTAATAATGATAAAATTCATAGGAACTACCATGATAATCTTCCTATATATAAATATAACCATTTTAACCTTATTGAATCCCTTATGGTTTCTCCTTTATGTTTACCATTTTTATGCATCTCTTGAGTCTTATATTTGAAAGTCAAATTTTCTATTTATCTCTGGTTCTTTTATCAGGAATGCTTGAAAGTCTTTGATTTTAGTAAGTATTTAATTGTCCCCTGAAGGATTATATACCAAAAATGCTAGATAGATTTTTCTTGGTTGTAATATTAGCTCCTTCAGCTTCTGGAATATCATGTTCTATGTTCTCTGGTTCTTTAATGTGAAAGCTGCAAAATCCTGTGTGATAGTGCCATTGTATTTGAATTGTATTTTAACAAGTGTATACACATTTCATTTGTATGTGCATATATATGTATATAAACATGCAATTAACAAATCTTAGTAAAAAAGAGAAAGAAGAGTAATAATATAGGCAATACTATATATATATGTATGTATGTATGCATACATGTATTCATGTATGCATTTTTAAATACACACATGCATATATATGTATTTCACAAGAACAATAAGAAAAAAAATTATCAAAACCTTTGTTGAAATCTAGATAAAACTAAATCCACAGTTATTTGACTTCCTAGAATCTCATGCTATTAATGACCTTTCTCTCTATACATAAGATTTTGTGGGGTTTTTATATTTTTGTATTTTGACTTTTTTGTATATTTTATTTGTATTGTCTATATATTGATATTTGTATGTTCATGTGTATATGCATTTGTAGGTATGTGCATATTTTTGCATATATGTGTATGTGTGTTTTCTTCCCCCAAAGAATGTTAGCTCCTTAAGAGTGGGAACTCTTTCAGTCTTGTCTTTATGTTCTCAATGTCCAGCACCATGCCTGACATAAAATGGATACTTATTTAATGAATGTTGATTTTTTTTTAAAGGATGAATAATTTCTTATAATTTATTCTTCAAGAAATTGAGTACATTTACAGGCACATACAAATTTATCCAAACTTAAAAAACACAAAGGTTTATGTTGTACAGTTAAAACAACAACAACAACAAAACTAAACATGCCTTTAGGGACTACTAAAGGTGTATAAAGACTAAACAGCCCCACACATTTTTTTTTTTTAAATTCTTGAATATTGTTTATATTATTTCTCTTAATTCTCTCAATGTAAAATTATTATCAATTGTTCAGCTTCTAAAGCTTACCAGTCTGCTTACCTTTAGAGCTCTCATGCTGCTTCTTGTCTATTGTTTAAAGTATACATACATATATGCACTGTTAGATTTGTATAAAATGAGGCCTACATATGGCAAGAGTTCTCCAGTGGAGTAATACTAGGATTTTTGTATGACTTGTGATATTTTAAAATTTCCTCAGTGACTTGAAGAAACAGATGCCTTCTTCATCACATTTGTATTTGACAACAAAGCTGGGAGGAAACAGCTAAACATACTATATGATAAAGTCAGGATCCAAAACACTCTTGACAGGCTAGAGCATTGGATTGAGTCTACTAAGATGGAATCAAATTGGGATACATATGCAATTTTACATGTTTGGAACAAAAAAGGAAAATCTTCACAAATATAACATGGGGGAGACATGAAAAAACAGCAGTGTTCTGAAAAAGCTCTGGCAGGTTTGATGGAGCATGAATCATCAGGATGATGTGGCAACCCAAATTGCTAAAGAGATGCTGGGCTTCATTAAGAGGGCTAAAGCTTCCAAGAATAGGGATGTGATAAATCGACTGTAGTCTGCTTTTGTGAGATTTTTATATCGAGTATAATATTCTGCTCTGAGCTAGATTGAGTTGCTGTCCTTTGTTCTCAAAGAGAACTAAAATAATATTACTAGTTTATGGTAAAGTGTATTTGACTGTGGCAGATCAGACTAATCTGACCTCAAAAGGCTTTACCATCGCATAAAAACAAATAGTCCATATGGACATTTGCAGACGAGATTAACTTTGTGTTTCTTTTGAGCTATTTTAATTCTGCTTTTACTCATAGTGCATCTTCTTTATTTCAGGCATGCCATGCCGGGCAATCCTGTGCCAGTGTCCCCATGTCTCACAATCAGTTTGAATGTGGTTCAGAGAGATTTTGAGACCTGATATCACTTCTTCTGACTTCCCATATTCTTGCCTTGTGGGAGCTCTCTGTAAAATAGTGGAGTTTTTTTTTTGTTTGTTTGTTTGTTTTGTTTTTTTTAGGTTTATCTCATTGGGCACTACCATTTAAATAAGAAATCAATGTAATGGAAATTATCTGAAAGGGATGATTTAATGAGAATCCTATAGTCAGTCCATGTCATATTTTGAGGCTTAATTAATGCACTGCATTCTTTCAATGATATTTTTGTGAAGAACATGACAACCTTTGTGCCTGCTTTATTTTTACACTCCTAGCTCAGGGCCATCTATATAATAAGAACTTAGTAAGTCCTTGGTTTGTTGGTCTTTTTCCGCTTACCTCCAGAGAACAAAATTAGTAGCAATGTAAGCAAATTGCAAACAGTCCAGTTTAGGTTCTATGTAAAGAGATATTCCAATAAATAAAGTATAAAAAGTTTAACTGAACTGACTTCTACCTGATTTCTTTTTTGCTTGGGATTGAAGACTGATAAAACACTTTTAAAGGAATCATTTCCCTTTTTCAGATACAGATTAGAAAAAGTAATCTCTAGATTCTTACGACAGTGAAATTCTGGGAAATTAATCAGTCTTTTCAAAGATTCTAAGATTGCTCTTGATAGAAACTACATCTTTTTATTGTCAATTTTCTCTTTATATTGTGTTCCGTATGTAGTGTGTGTGTGTGTGTGTGTGTGTGTGTGTGTGTGTGTGTGTATAAAACAAGGACCCCTTTGGCAATCTGGTTAATCTGGTTCATAAAATGTTATTTTTAAATATATAAAAGAAACAATTCTACAATGGTAAAAAACTTGAATCTTTTTTGAAATATTGAAATATAGATAGAAATATCTATCATCCGTTGGTTTTTTCATGTAATATATAAATTCATGAACTATAAGAACTTCTATAATTGTGAGAGGTAATACAGCATAAAGAATAGAGAGACTCATTAAGATCTATTTTGAAATTACCCCACTGCAATTTACTTTCTATAACTTTGAATAAATCATTTAATCTCTTGGCACTTACTCTAGGTATCTCGTAAAGAGTATATGTTGTGATTCTTACAGCCCCTTATTGAGAGATTTCTTTACCAGGAATTCCAAACACAAATGAAATCATAGGACTAATTTTTCTTAAATTTCATTTTCAGTTTTTCAATTAAAACGAGCATTTTCATACCAGAGTATAATAAAAATGGTGATTGCATATAAAACTGTAAATCTATTATGTAGAAGTTGATTTTTTTTTCAAATATGACACAGTTATGATGTAAATTTCTTTTTTTTTCCCCTTCCCTTCCTTGCCTTTCTCTAGAGATAGCTACCATTCCATTAGACAAAAAATAGATATATGCACACACACATACACACACTGTATATTCTATGAATAGTTCTACTTATGAATCATTTTATCGGATTTGTTATTTGGTAAAAATTGTTGGGAAAACTGGAAACAATATGGCAGAAACTGGGCATGGACTAATAAAATATACCCTTTACCAAAATAAGAGTAAAATGAATACATGACAGAAAGATATAGAGAGATTTTGAAGAAAATTAGAACAGGATATATTTTTTATCAGAGTTTTGACTAGATGAACAACTTATGAAGAAACAATAGAGTAAAGTTAGGAATAAGATGAATTATTTTGAGTATATTATATTAAACAATTTTTGAAAAATCAATGTAGGTAAGATCAGAAAGAAAGCAGAACATGGAGGGAGAGAAATTTTACAGTTAGCTTTTCAGATAAAGGTCTCATATCTAAAATATATAAAGAACTTTTTCAAATCTATAAGAATAAAACATATTCTTCAATTGATAAATGGCTAAAGGGTATAAACGGTAATTGTCCTAAGAAGAAGTAAAAACAATTTTAATCCTATAAAAATGTTCTAAATCATTATTGATTAGAGAAATGATTGGTCACCTATCAGATTAGATAAAATAATAGAAGGGCAAAATGGAAAATGTCAGAGGGAAAATCAGATCTGATATTTCAAAAACACATTTTGTCACATAGAATAGCAAATTAAAGGTATATATAAATATGGTATGATCTCTAACAAGTTACCATACCATGTGTAGTACTGGAATATGTACATAGAGAGGAAAGTTACCATGGTTATGAATGGAAATCTAACAGGTACAGAACTTGCATGACCAAAAACATGTAAAAAGGCATAGATAACACATTTGCATGTAACCAGGACATATGTTGCCCTACAGCAAGTCATATTTCTAATGTTGCATAGTTGCAGATGTCTTCTGGTAAATCATCGTGCTATTTTTTTATTCTTTTCTTAAAGATATGTCTTCATTCACCACTGGTTGTCATATTTTTATTCTGCTTGTTGTATCATCTTCACAATTCTGGTAGCTCCACCATCTGTTGTGTCTTCATAGATCATGCGATCAAGCCAATGTTTTCCATTATCTATTATTCCTCAATCTCTTAATTTCAGTTAGGATGGAGTAAAATATGACATATAGCAGAAACTTAGTAAATAAATGCATTTTTGTTGGATTTGCTGTTATTTATTTCTCTTTGGTAAAGTATAGACACTAATACATCTCTTCCAATCAAATAAAAGTTAAACTTACTACATATCCCATGGCCATGAGTTAGTATCTACCAAATAGCCAAAAAATACCAGTAGAACTCTTCAAGTTAAGGATTACTTGATTCTTTTTGATCACTTTTTAGTCTCAGGTTCCTTGGCCAGGGTAGGTCTTGGTATTCATATATAGCAAGTATTTCTCTGGTCCACTATTATAGAATAAGACTGCTGCATCTTTTTACCATCAAGATTCTAGAGGCATTTTTGTAATTTGTGGCAAAAATCTTATCTGTTATTATTAGTTTGCCCATTGTTCCATTTCTGTACATTAAGCCAACAGTTACTTGCATTCCAGTTCATTTTACTAACAATTAGTTTTTACAAAGGACTATTTATTTAGAAGATATAACAAAAATACAAATATAACCATTACTACCCCAATATTTCAGAGGCACAGTTTCCTCTCTATCAATCCAATTTTTTTGGACAGTGGACTGACTTAGCATAGTTCTATCTAACTTTGGTCCTACCCAATCCATTTGTAAATAAGGCATGAAAGCAGGATGGATCATCATCTCAGTTAATGTGAGCTAAATTCTGAAATTATCTTTTTTTCCCCCTTGGTGCATTGATGGTGGTCTGACAAAACCCACATCCTGAGATTGAACTACTCTGGATGCTCCCAGAAGTTTATTAATTCTCTTGACCTTTTTGATACACAGAGAATATCCAATAGGCTAAAAACTTTCCCTAACAAATGGAGCAATTACCTTTTTTAAGATACAGATGACTGGATAATGGATACTTCTGCTATAATCCCTGATATCTTCCAGATCATGGAGATCAGATCTCTTCATCAGAAGTGCTGGAATCATAAAATGGTCATATTGTATTAAAATTGTGTTTTTTTTTTCCCTTTGGTCCTTTTCATCACCTTCCCCCCTTTACTCACTATAGTAAGTAAACTTCACTAGAAATAAGATTGCAAAGGGAAGCCTGGAAATCACATATGCACTGTCTCAAAGATCAAAGGAACATGATTTACAAATTGTATCATATTGAGCTAAAATTAGCATTCTATTAATATGTGCTGGAAGAAAATATCCATGTGCTGCTTGTCAGAGTTCTAATCCTGTAACACATAAGTTCTAGACAAAATCCAGACTTCTGCAGCTCCAAACTAGTAGAAAATCAAAAAGTTGCTGCTAATTTGGGGGTGATGACTTTAATGTTTTACCTATAACCTTGAGATGCTTTGTAAATGTTATTGAACTAACTCTATGGTGGCACAAATAAGTATAGGTCTATTTCCTCTGCAAAAATCTTATAAAAACAAGACCTCACAATCCTTCCTGGCCTTACCCTCTCCTTCCCCCCAGCACTCTTCCATCTCCATTAGATCTGTACTATCTTGTGTTCCCAATACCAATCCATAATTATGTGAATGATATTCTTTGCCTCTCACCTTCCATAGTCTATTCCCCGTGTTGTCTTCTTTTATTCTCATTCTCCAAGATATGTCATCTTGTCTGCTTTTTGCTGTTTGTTATCATGCCTTATCAAAGTGATTACTGTCCCATTTCCCACTGCTAATTGTAATCTTTCCTGGCTAGATCTAAGTGTGCATGATGCTATTTCATATCATGAATTGTCATTCACATACAATTTACACTTGGTGCTGAAAGGATTTTAGGGATCATGTGGTCCCTGCCCCTCATTTTACAAACCTGGAGACTAAGACTGGGAGAGGTGAAATAATTTGACTATGGTAATTAAAGTTTTAAGTTGCAGATTTAAGACTTAAAATAGGGACCTAAGGCACCAAATTTAACCCTCTTTTTCCTGCATCATGAAAGAAAAGATGTGAAAAAAGATACAGAAACTTCAAACTTCATAACAAAAAAGATCAGGAAGATATTTTCATAAACTTATAGACAGGATTGCTTTATTTTCTTATTGTTGGAAATACTTCTTTGAACTAGTGAAAACACTTCATCATCAATCCTGCTGTTTTGTTTGTCTAGGAGAAAGGTGTGTCAAGCCCTACAGGATCTCAGGGCCTCAATCTTTAATCCAGGGAATCCAGGGACTTAATCTTTCCCTGGAGGTGTATGTGTACTATACACACACACACACACACACATATATATATATAACCATATGAATACATTCATATGCCTATTCACATATACAAACAAATGTTATGTATACAGTCAAATGCTGAAATAAATCAATCATGAGTTGAGGAATAAGCATCTTTAAAAGAAACAACTGGGAAACAAATCTGCCACCTTGGGAAATGTCTCAGAAGTACAGAGTATCATAGATTGTCTAACTAAAGTATTTATGAAAAAGTCCTATGTACTTTTAGGAGGGAAAAGGAAATCCAGATAGCACGAGAGAGCAAGGCCTGATCACAAGATAATTGTTGCCTTTGGTAATCTGGGCAAGGATAACCACTTTATTAAAACAGTTTTGCCCTCCGTGCCATGAATCAAAACGGGCAAAAACATTTTAAGCTGAGGTCCACCTCAAGCTAATATTCTCTATAAGAGGAAATCTTATAGGAGTAAGGAGTATTTAGAGTAAGGCTAAGGAGATTTAGCATGTGATTCAGCTCAATATAATCAAGAGTAACTATCCTAAGAGTAGAAATATAAGGACATTTCCTCAAATTTTGACACTACCATGATCAGTTAAGGACATGGCAAGTAAAGTTACATTTAATATTAATCATTTTCTCTGTTTATCATAAGAATTTTCTGTCTCACACATACAAAAATCTACTCATAAATATCTTTTAAAAACATTAAATTGTGCTCCCTTTTAATAAAAATAAATTAAATATGATCCTGTGTGCATGTGTATATTTGAGACAGACAGAAAAATAGAGAGAGGGAAGAGAGGGAGGGAAATAGGAAGACAGAGAGGAAAAAAGAGACACAGACACAGAGACACACAGAGAGAAATACAGACAGAGAGAGAGGGAGAGAAAGAGGAAGGGAAGAAGAGACAGAGACAGAGAGAGATATTCAGAAAGAGAGAGACAGAGACATGGACACAGACACAGATACAGAGAATTATAAAGTTTTGTTTCCATAGTTGAAAAGTTTCAGAGTTTCACAGCCTCCTTCTTCATTGCAAGGTAGAAAAGAATGTTTTTAGGATCAGTAAATCCTGGCTGAAGAGAATTAAAGAATGTCTTAAGTTAACAGAAGTAACTGCAGGTGCTGGTTGAGTGCAAATGACCTGGGTTTATAACTCAGGCAAGCAAAATCATTTAAAGAGGAAACATCCACCATTTTTGAACATATGATGATATGGCAAGGGGAGGGGGAAATCATAAAAAACATATCAAAGAGTGCATATAATGAAATTATCCATGAAATATTAGATTTTGGAAGGTCTCCTCAAATTGAAATTCTGAGGAAGGGATGAGAAGACAGGGCAAGATTATGAAATATAACTGCTGGTTCTGACTTCTATAAATTGCATTTGTGTCCCCTTAAAGGGTTATGGTGCCTGATTCTTACAGGAAACATATAAAGGCTTCCTTTATTCACTGTAAGAATTTAGGTCTGAAATTTTCATTGCTTATGTGTGTGTGTGTGTGCACTTGCGCGCCATGTACCTGTGAAACTCATTATTGTGAACTTATTACTAAAATCTGTAATAAAACAAATGAGGACCTCAGGGTTGATTTTAGTGTTTATCCCCTTGAGAAAAAATGATGTGGTCATGGGCTGAGGTCCAGGAGAGCAAAAGTGAAGTTCAAAGATTTTGAAGAATCAAAATGAGGTCTTTTCCTTGTGAAAAGATATCTTTATTAATGAGTAAAGGTCTCAGACAAAGTCCAAATATGATTTTGTGCCATATTTTGGGAAGGGGTAATTTTTATAAGCAGAAAGAAAAGGGAGTAACTAGGAAAGAACTTGAGGAGATAAGGGATGTTTTGATAACTGAGAACATTTGGGAAGGGAGATGTTTTGCTTGAAGGATGAATTTAGGGAGGAATAAGGAGAATACTTGAAATATAAGATCAAGTTGTAGTTGGAGAGATACTTCATGGATAAAGGCAAAGTCAGTGAATAGTGAAAAAAAAATACTTGAAGGACAAAAGTCTAGAGTAGATTTAGAGAAAAAATCAGGAGAGATTTGCAGAAATAAAATCAGGGGAGATTTGGGGAATTGATCTAAGTTGATTAAGGAATTTTGACAATATTCTCTACCTACCCCCTTAAATGAAGAAGCCCAGGGGACTCAAATTCCTCCCCCAAAAAACCAGGGATTGTAGTAAAGTCTGAAAGACCCTTTACCTATTGGCAGAAAATATGAATATCAAAAGGAAGTTTATGCTCTAGATGTCTTCCTCCTTTCACCTCCAGTATGAACCAGTATAAATATAACCATTATGCCTATCTTGCACCACTGTGCCTATCTTGCACCACATAATTAAGAACCCTATAAAAACCCACATGATTTTATTAGTTTGGACATCGCCAATTCCACCTGGGCCCCTATGAAGGTTCTATGTTTTCTATATACTGTACTTTAGTATCCCCAAACCCATTCAAAACTGCTGGTGAGACATTGATCTCCAAGGAACTAAAAAGTGTGTACTTCCTTTATTTCCCACACACTGATTAGGAGAGTAACAATTGTGCTTTGCTGATGCAACAAAATATCACTAACAACATAAAGGTACAACTGTGATCTCATTATAATTATTATCAGTAGATGTTTGATTTGTACATTCTATATATGGAACTCAAAAAATCTCTAGGAAAAGGGTTTTGAAAGCCTGTTCTTTGTTCTGTGGATTGGAGAAATACAGAATCAAAATGTATGTCTCCCTATAATCATGAATTTCCAGACTTGAAAAAAAAAGTTCTAAAGAATGTTGTTTACAACTAATTGATCAGAATAGATCTTTATTTTTTTAATAGGTTCTTTTAGGGATTTCCTAAATATGACAAACACAGTTAACTAAGAATTTACTGAAGTTGTCCTGTCTCACTTTCCAGGGCAATGGATTGCCTGGGATTGACCAGAGTTGGTCACTTCCAGCTTCAGATTATTTTTTGGTGTCCTAAACTCTCCCCTCAGGAGACTCTCACACTATTTTTATGGACTTGTTATGCAAAACAACTTATTTTTAAAAACTGAGATACTCCTGTATTTCTCTTGCAGAGTTGTATCTGCTTTCACTTGCACCCAGTCTTTCTCTCTGCCTTAGTATCCTATATAATCCCTGTTCTTAGTCAATTCCTAGGTTACATCAGCTTTGCTTTGTAGTATTTAGAGTTGCAACTCACTTGCCCTGAATAAGGACCTCAATTTTGTTGTATAGACTGTTTTCATTTAAAATTTACATCAACAAATATACTTTACTAATCAGGCTATTGTTTCTAGTTGAACTGTATTTATTTCTTCTCCCTATCCTCTCTCCATTTCCTCCTGCTTTTATATTCTTAGACACTGAAATCCCAACACTGGTGAAAATGAAAATATTCAGATGGAAGGTGGTATGCGTTTAAAGGATTTATACTTATTTCTTTGAAAAGCTTATGCTTTGCAGATTGTTCATAGCCAAAATGAAAACAATGGATGATCCACTGTGAGAGAGAAATTACAGAATGCTGTATAAGACAGGAATGGTTATCTTCAGGTGAAAATGAACAGTTTCCCCCATACTACTTAATATATTACCAAGTTTGTAATGTGCCCTTCACACCTTTTTCTGAGAAGATATCTTGCATTAATTGGGAATTTCTATTCCTTTTTTTTTTCCTCTTTCCTTCATGTTTTTAGTGAATCAAAGCTGAGAAGTCTTTGTTAGAGATTTTGAGAGGGACTCTACTTGAATAGTGGTCCTTTCAATGGAAGGGGGAAATCTGTTGCTAGGAGATTCTAAGCATAGTGAGTCAGTGTTCCACCAAAGGATGGGTGATACTGCAGTTTTGCACTTACGGTATACAATAGGGAAAATAATCATCACTGTCATCAGTATAGGAATTCTGCCAGCTGAAAGTCCTTTTGCTCAATGGGAACAAGATAGTCCCGGTAAGTATTTTAATGAAGCCTTTCAATGAAGCAATCCAATCTTACTTGGGAGAATGTCCTACTATAGATAATGTGGCATTGATAGGTATGTTCATTAAGTTTAATGATAGATTGGAGCACTAGAAGTGGAGATAAACATAAAAATATATATAGCAGAAAGGGTGAGATGCATCCATGCTGAAGCAAAAAAAATAATAAACACCTATTAAACCTGTGCCATTGTCAGTGGCAGGCTTGCCAATCTTGGTATTGCAAGACACACCACTATTTTTTCTTTAGAAGCAGAATCTTAGGTCATCCAGTATATGAATAATTCTGAAATAAAACAATGACTTACATAAAGTAGAGGAATAACTATGCCACAAAATCTTTGAGACAGATTGGAGTTCAGAGCCCACATAATGCAATTCATACAAAACTCTCTTCTAGCATAATCTCCAACATGTAGCTAAAGATGAAAGGCAAAGAACAGGGACTATGCTACAAGACATGAGCCAAAAATGTCAATTCTGTAGGACATGATGATTTTAAAGCTACTTCAACCCTATTTTGAGAAAGGTGACACATGATTATCCATCCAAATGGGACACATGTCCATTTTGATGAGAACTCTGAGCATGCAGTTTGCAAAGACAGTGTTTAAAGAAGCAAGGTAGCTTGGAAAGCTATAGGTAGAAGGATGTTGTAACCCTTATGTTTTTTGTTTTTTGTTTTTTTTAACTAAAGTTCACCAAAGGAACTTTCTATAGGAAAGCTATTGTGAACTCTTCCAAAGAGAAATGGTAAAGAAGGAAGCAACTCTAATGCCATAATGCCATATTGCAAGATCCTTTGAATTAGTGGTAGGAAGGCTATAATTCTTGTTAATAGGAAAAAATAAGAAAACTTTTGCTCCTTCACCAAAATGAAGTTTCCTAGTGGAAGAATAAAGGATATAAAAACAGTGTGTTGTCTAGGCATCTGATCTGGTATTTCTAAATTGTTCTTCATTCTATAGCTATCAAGCACATTGTGGTTTCAGAAAGGAACATGGGAACCAATTTTAATCTTAAAGCACAGTTGTTCAGTGAACTAGATGGCTTTCTTTGTTTGTTTATATTTTCCAGTATATGTGGATCATGGAAGGTTCTCTCCTTTCCCCTCCCCCCATAGGGCTATATAGGAAGATACCCAAGGTTTTGGAAAAATAATATACCTAAAAACGTGAGAATTAATGTATAATGTCATGAAGTTACTGTTAACATTTGTTAAGCCTCATTATAACTAGAATCTGAGCAACTTTTCATTTACCCATCAATAAGGCTTCTTAGAGAGCTTGCCTTAAGACAGGAAGGAGTTTGATGAACTCTATACAAATCAAAAGCTTCTCCTTCACTCAGTCTCATCTTGGCAATTTTTCCCCAAGATGTTTTTGGAATTAATCTGATATTGTGATGGACTTATAGCAGCTACTGCCAACATCTCATTTACGTTTTTTTTTTTTTTTTTTTTATTTATTTTTTAAATAACTTTTTATTGACACAACCCATGCCAGGGTAATTTTTTTACAACATTATCCCTTGCACTCACTTGTGTTCCGATTTTTCCCCTCCCTCCCTCCACCCCCTCCCCCAGATGGCAGGCAGTCCTTTACATGTTGAATAGGTTACAGTATATCCTAGATACAATATATGTATGCAGAACCAAACAGTTTTCTTGTTGCACAGGGAGAATTGAATTCAGAAGGTATAAATAACACGGGAAGAAAAACAAAAATGCAAGCAGTTTATATACACTTCCCAGTGTTCTTTCTTTGGGTGTAGCTGCTTCTGTCCATCCTTGATCAATTGAAACTGAATTAACTCTCTTTATCAAAGAGATCCACTTCCATCAGAATACATCCTCAAACAGTATCATTGTTGAGGTATATAATGATCTCCTGGTTCTGTTCATATCACTTAGCATCAGTTCATGTAAGTCTCGCCAGTCCTCTCTGTATTCATCCTGCTGGTCATTCGTTACAGAACAATAATATTCCATAACTTTCATATACCACAATTTACTCAACCATTCTCCAATTGATGGGTATCCATTCACTTTCCAGCTTCTAGCCACTACAAACAGGGCTGCCACAAACATTTTGGCACATATAGGACCCTGGGGTAGAAGCCCAGTAGAAACACTGCTGGATCAAAGGGTATGCACAGTTTGATAACTTTTTGAGCATAGTTTCAAATTGCTCTCCAGAATGGCTGGATGTGTTCACAATTCTACCAACAATGTATCAATGTCCCTGTTTTCCCACATCCCCTCCAACATTCCGCATTATCTTTCCCTGTCACTCTAGCCAATCTGACAGGTATGTAGTGGTATCTCAGAGTTGTCTTAATTTGCATTTCTCTGATTAATAATGATTTGGAGCATATTTTCATGTGTCTATAAATAGTTTCAATTTCTTCATCTGAGAATTCTCTGTTCATATCCTTTGACTATTTATCAGTTGGAGAATGGTTTGATTTCTTATAAATTAGAGTCAATTCTTTATATATTTTGGAAATGAGGCCTTTATCAGAACTTTTGACTGTAAAAATGTTTTCATAGTTTATTATTTCGCTTCTAATCTTGTCTGCATTTGTTTTGTTTGTACAAAAACTTTTCAATTTGATAAAATCAAACTTTTCTATTTTGTGGTCAATACTGATCTCTAGTTCTTCTTTGGTCATAAATTCCTCCCTCTTCCACAGGTCTGAGAGGTAAACTATCCTATGCTCTTCCAATTTATTTATAATCTCATTCTTTATGCCTAGGTCATGGACCGATTTTGACCTTATCTTGGTGTACGGTGTTAAGTGTGGGTCAATGCCTAGTTTCTGCCATACTAATTTCTAATTTTCCCAGCAATTTTTGTCTAATATTGTGTTTTTATCCCCAAAACTGGGGTCTTTGGGTTTGTCAAACACTAGATTATTAAAGTTATTGGCTGGTTTGTCCTTTGAACCTAACCTATTCCATTGATCAACTAGTCTATTTCTTAGTCAATACCAGATGTTTTAGTAACTGCTGCTTTATAATATAATTTTAGATCTGGTACAGCTAGGCCACCTTCATTTGATTTTTTTTTTCATTAATTCCCTTGAAATTCTTGACCTTTTGTTTTTCCATATGAATTTTGTTGTTATTTTTTCTAGGTCATCAAAATAGTTTTTTGGAAGTCTGATTGGTATAGCGCTAAATAAATAGATTAGTTTAGGTAGTATTGTCATCTTTATTATATTGCTTGCCCAATCCAAGAGCATTTAATATTTTTCCAGTTGGTTAGATCAGACCTAATTTGTGTGGAAAGTGTTTTGTAGTTTTGTTCATAAAGTTCCCGATTTTCCCTTGGCAGATAGATTCCTAAATATGTTATACAATCTTCTTTTTGTAACTCTACCTTTTGGGTTTTGTTAGTGATATATAAGAATGCTGATGACTTATGTGGGTTTATTTTATACCCTGCAACTTTGCTGAAGGTGTGGATTGTTTCTAATAACTTTTTAGTAGAGTCTCTGGGGTTCTCTAAGTATACCATCATATCATCAGCAAAGAGTGTTAATTTGGTTTCCTCATTGCCTATTCTTATACCTTTAATCTCTTTCTCAACTCTGATTGCCAAAGCTAGCATTTCTAATACAATATTAAATAGTAACGGTCATAGTGGGCAACCTTGTTTCACTCCTGATCTTATTGGGAATGGTTGTAGTTTGTCCCTGTTACATATGATGCTTACTGTTGGTTTTAAATAGATACTACTGATTATTTTAAGGAAAAGTCCATTTATTCCTATACTCTCAAGAGTTTTTAATAGCAATGGATGTTGCATTTTATCAAATGCTTTTTCTGCGACTATTGAGATGATCATATGGTTTTTGTTAATTTGATTATTAATATGGCCAGTTATACTGATAGTTTTCCTAATATTGAACCAGCCCTGCATTCCTGGTATAAATCCTACTTGATTGTGGTGTATTATCCTGGGGATGATTTTCTGTAGTCTTTTTGCTAATATCTTATTTAAGATTTTAGCATCAATATTCATTAGGGAGATTGGTCTATAATTTTCTTTCTCTATTTTCAACCTACCTGGTTTAGGTATCAGTACCATGTCTGTGTCATAAAAGGAATTTGGTAGGACTCTTTCATTCCCTATTTTTTCAGATAGTTTATAAAGCATTGGGGCTCATTGTTCTTTGAATGTTTGGTAGAATTCACATGTAAATCCATCTGGTCCTGGGGATTTTTTTTAGGGAGTTGATTAATAGCTTGTTCTATTTCTTTTTCTGAAATGGAACTATTTAAGCAATTTACTTCCTCCTCTGATAATCTGGGAAGCCTATATTTTTGGAGGTAGTCATCCATTTCGCTTAGGTTATCAAATTTATTGGCATAAAGTTGGGCAAAGTAACCCCTTATTATGTCTTTAATTTCCCCTTCATTGGTGGACAGTTCTCCCTTTTCATTTTTAAGACTACTAAATTGATTTTCCTCTCTCCTTTTTCTAATCAGATTTACCAAAGGTTTATCAATTTTATTGTTTTTTTTTCATAAAACCAACTCTTAGTTTTATTTATTAGTTCAGTAGTTTTTGTATTTCAATATTATTAATTTCTCCTTTTAATTTTAGAATTATAAGTTTAGTAATTGATTGGGGGTTTTTAATTTGGTCTTTTTCTAACTTTTTAAGTTGCAGTCCCAATTCATTGATCTTCTCTTTTTCTATTTTATTCAAGTAAGCCTCTCAGGATATAAAATTTCCCCTTATTATTGCTTTGGCTGCATCCCATAAATTTTGATATGATGTCTCATCGTTGTCATTATCTTGAGTGAAATTATTGTGTCTATAATTTGCTGTTTCACCCAATCATTCTTTAAGATGAGATTATTTAGTTTCCAATTACTTTTTGGTCTATTTACCCCTAATGCTTTGTTGAATATAGTTTTTATTGCATTGTGGTCTGAAAAGAAAGCATTTACTATTTCTGCCTTCCTGCATTTAATTTTGAAGTTTTTATGTCCTAATATATGGTCAATTTTTGTGTAGGTTCCATGAACTGCTGAGAAGAAAGTATACTCCTTTCTGTCACCATTCAGTTTTCTCCAGAGATCCATCATACCTAATTTTTCTAATATTCTATTTACCTCTTTAATTTCTTTCTTATTTGTTTTGTGATTTGATTTATCTAAATCTGAGAGTGCAAGGTTGAGATCTCCCACTACTATAGTTTTGCTGTCTATTTCTTCTTGCAACTCTCTTAATTTCTCTTTATGGAAGTTAGATGCTATACCACTTGGTGCATATATGTTTAATACTGATATTGCTTCATTGTCTATAGTACCCTTAAGCAAGATATAGTTTCCTTCCTTATCTCTTTTAATTAGATCAATCTTTGCTTTTGCTTGATCTGAGATAAGGATGGCCACCCCTGCTTTTTTAACTTCACCTGAAACATAATAGATTCTACTCCAGCCTTTTACATTTACTCTGTATGTATCTCCCTGTTTTAAATGTGTTTCCTGTAAACAACACATTATAGGGTTGTGACTTTTGATCCAGTCTGCTATCCACCTTCTCTTTATGGGAGAGTTCATCCCATTCACATTTGCGGTTAAAATAACCAATTCTGTATTTCCTGCCATCCTAATATCCCTAGATTATACTTTTCTTTTTCTTGCCCTCCTTCCCTTCTTCCCTAGTATTAAACTTATCGTTCCCACTTACATCACACAGCTCTCCTTCTTTAGTATCCCTCCCTCCTTCCTTTGAATCCCTTCCCCTTATTACTCTTTTTCCTTCTCCCTTTTCCTCTTCCACTTTTTAATGAAGGGAGAGAAGAATCTCTGTAAAGGAAATATGTCAATCGTTTTCTCTTTGAGCCAACTCTGATGAGAGTAGGATTCATACAATGTTCCTCCCCCTCTCTAAATTCCCTCACATATGATAGGTTTCCTTTGCCTTATCATCGCATGTAGTTTCCCTCTTTTTATCTCCCCTCTTCCCTTTTACTGACACTATCCCCTTTCCATTTCTACTTTCCTTTTTTATGTTATATTGGTAAAATCAAATTATACATATAGTTTTTATGTATATCCACAACAGAAATAAAGTTCTCAAGAGTTTCTTTTACCTTTTTCTACTTCTCTTGAGTCCTGTTGTTGGAGATCAATTTTTTTGTTTAAATCTGGTTTTTTCCTTAGAAAGAGATGGAATTCCTCTATTTCATTAAATGTCCATCTTCTTGCATGGAAAAAAATACTCAGCTTAGCTGGGTAGTTTATTCTTGGCTGCATTCTCAGCTCTTTTGCCTTTCAGAAAATCTGATTCCAGGCCATTTGATCCTTTAATGTTGAGGCAGCCAGATCTTGCATGACCCTTATTGTGGTATCTCGGTATTTGAACTGTTTTTTCCTGGCTGCTTGTAAAATTTTTTCTTTAATCTGAAAATTCTGAAGTTTGGCCACAATATTCCTGGGAGTCTTTTTCAGAAGGTGTTTGATGAATTCTTTCAACGCTTACTTTCCCTTCCAGTTCTATTACTTCTGGGCAGTTCTCTTTGATGATTTCCTTTAAAAGAGTATCTAGGCTCTTTTTATCATCATAATTTTGGGTAGTCCAATGATCCTCGGATTATCTCTCCTAGATCCATTTTCCAAGTCTGTTGTTTTTTCAAGTAAATATTTGCCATTTTTTTCCAATCTTTCATTTTTTTGGCTTTGCTTGACTGATTCTTGATGTCTCAATGAATCAGTCATTTCTATTTGTTCAGTTCTGATTTTTAGTGAGTTATTTTCTTCATTAGCTTTTTTTTACTTCTTTTTGTTTATGTCCAATTGAGTTGTTTTGCTCTATGGAATTTTTTTCCATTTCACTATTTTTTTTTTTTTTTTTTTTTAGTGAGTTATTTTCTTTTTCCAATTCACAAATTCTGTTTCCCTCCATTTCTTGGGAGTTTTTTATCTTTTCCAATTCACCTTTTAGGAAGTTGTTGCTCTCTTGCATAGCTTCTCTTTCCTTTCCCCATTTTTCTTCTAGTTCTCTTTTAAGGTTTTTAATAGTCTCTTCTAGGAGAGCCATTTGTATTGGAGATCAACAATTGTCTGGAGACTATCTGCTGTTAGTCTCTTCAGGGTTGAAAAGCTGTTCTCTTTCTTTTTAAAAACTATCAATCATTCTTTTGATTTTTTTACTCATTTTGTTAAAGCCTGTAAGGTCTGCCTTCAGAGCCAGGAGGTTACCAGCTTCCTCTGCAGAGTAGTGAAAGATGTATGGATGCGTAGCTGTCCTGCCAGCCAGCTACAAAAAGCAGGGAGGTACTGGAGTGTTCTGGGAGTTCCCCATCCCCTAGTAATTGAGGCCTGCAGGGTGCAGCTGGGAAAGTGCCCTGCAAAGAACCCCTCCGTGTGAGATAATGACTGCCCTGGGGCTAGATGCTGAGCAGAGAGTTTCACTTCCCAAGCCAAATCCTGCCCTGGGGCTGTGGGTATTAGAAGTTGAGCAATGAATGGATTTGCAGAGACTGGAAGTGTCTGCCCCGAAGCACAATCTGCTGGGGAAGTTCTATTGCCCCTGGCTGAGCACCCCACTGTGCCCGATTAGAGGCTGCCCAGGCTGTGCCCCCCTGCTGTGCAGATTTGTAACTGCCTCCCGCAAAAGCCCCGAACTGCAGGATGTGGCTGCAGGGCTGCGGTATAATCTGCCTGAGTCACTTCTGGGTTTGAGGGGTTACAGCCAGATTTCCTTAGGTTCTGGAGTTTTTTAGAGTACCCTCTGTTTCAGACTGTAATCTCTCTGCCAGTTTACTGCTTTGTAGTCAAGGCAGAGCAGTCAGCCTATATCAGAGTCGTCTCTATAATTTCTCTAGCCACAGAGATCACCCCACACCTGGTTTGCTCAGGATACTAGCCTCTCACTGCCTGTGCTAGTCTGTTGCTGGCCCCTCAGGACAAACCTTTCCTGGGGAGCTTCCAGATGGACTTTGGCTGAAAAATTGTAGTGCTTCTAATCTTCATTAATTTAAGCAGTGAAGAGCTATTTTTGAGGCTGGATTAAATAGTTGGTTATGAGGGGAATGAGAAGAGTTTAGAGAGTCATGTGTGCCTTCTCTGCCAACTTGGCTCCGCCCCCCCCAACATCTCATTTACAAGTGGGTCATACTTCCTAACATTTTCAATTAAAAACAACTGTTTCTAATATGTTTTCCACTGTTTCTGAGTAGATTATTTTTAACTCTTCTTTATTTATTTATTTATTTACCCCCTCTATGTCCTTTGAACCTTCAATGTATTCATTAGTTTGCCTTCATCAATATCCTCAGGTATAATTGTATGAAAATAATGAAAGGAAATTAGTTACTCTGGAATTTCTTTCCTTTGGACCTCCTGCCACATCAAGATTTCTCTCATTTGAATAGTGGAATACATGAATAGATCCTACCCAAGACCATTCCTCCCATTATAATTCAAAAATGCTGTCATTCTTTTAATAAAGGTAACTCAGCCAAAAACTGCATTTAAAAGTGCTAATTACTTCCAGAAAGTTTTTTTTTTTTAATCATCTTCAGTGTCCACGGAATATGAGTGAATAAAAAGAAAATGGCCAGCTCAACAATATCAGTCTCTACATATTTAAAGGGCACTGGTATCCACAGTCATCTGAACTAATTCTTCTTAGTCACAAGTCAATGTCTGCAACTATTTTTATGTTCAATGTACGGATTTTATCACAATGTCCAGATTTATAGTGTGTATGTGCATGTGTAGATTACAATTCCTAAAACACCAGAATATGAAGACACTCCTTAATATAAAAGCAAATAAGAAAACATGTTTTATAAACTCATTTGAGCCCTGAATGAGTGATTTTTGCCTTCTTAAAGACTTCACAAGAACTCTTGTTCTCAGCAGATAAAGCAGGTTAGAGACAACATTAAGCAATTTCTTTAAAAATAAACAAAAAAACAACAACAACAAAACCCCAAAACAATTAGCTCATTATCATTTACAAAAGTCAGATAATGTTTCGCCTTCCCTGACTTTTTGAGATTTGATTGTAGAGAAACCAGCTTTCCAAGATGAATAGCAGATCAGGATTATTAACTGATATATAACATATAATAAATAAAATGATAATAAATGTTTATATAAAGGAACAAGAATAAATATTCTTATATCATATATCAATGTGAAACAATTTGTCAGTTTTTGTGAACTTAAAGATCACGTAATACTTATTGATGTTTAAGCAGAATGAAACTTTATATGTACAAAAAAGTAACATAACCATTGGGCATAGTTCCAAATTACTCTTCAGAATGGTTAAATCAGTTCACAACTCCAACAACAATGTAATGTTATCTCAATTTTTTTTCCATATTATTTCCAATGTTTATCATTTTCCCTTTCTGTCATATTAGCCAATTTGAGAGGTATAAGGTGATTTTTTGATTTGCATTTCTGTAATCAATAGTGATTTAGAACTTTTTACATGACTATACATAGCTTTGATTTCTTCTAAAACTTCAAACAATGTAGTGGAGAGAGCACCAGCCTTGAAGTCAGGAGGACCTAAATTCAAATCTGACTTCAGATACTTAACACTTCCTAGTTGTATGATCCTAGGCAAGTCACTTAATCCCAATTGCCTCAGCAAAAAAGAAAACACACACACACACAAAAACAAAGAAACAACAACAACAAAAAAGAAAACATACAGAAACAACAAAACTTCAAAAAAGGTACAAAGAAAATAATAAAAATAACACATTGTATAGCTCAATAAATTTTAGTCAAGTCCCGTACAAAAATTATCATATTTGATCTTTGGATCTAAGTAAGAATATTTGAGTTTAAATATTAGTTCTGCCAAGAAGGAACTCCATAATATTAATAAAAGTCTTTATCTCATTTAGTTCTCATGTAGTTTTCCTAAATGTAAATGAAAGTATCATATTAGATGATCTTTAAGGTCATACATAAATTTTTGTTATGCAAATAATTTCCATATTAACTATATTGCAAAGAAAATACAGAGAAAAAAGCAATAGCAAAAAAGAAAACAAAATTTAAAAAAATGCTTTTGTCTGTATTCAAACACAATCAATTCTTTTTCTGGAAGTGGTTAGCATTTATTGTCATAAGTCTTCCAAGTTTTTTTTTTTTTTCTTCAAACCATCCTGCTCATCATTTTTATAGCACAACAGTATTCCATCAAAATCATATTCCACAACTTGTTCAGCCTTTACCCAACTGATGAGAATACTCTCAAATTCCAATTCATTACCATAATTAAAGAACTACAATAAATATTTTTTCTACATACAGGTCTTCTTCCATTTTGTTGATTCCTTTATGATGCTGATTGGATCTGCATTATAGTAGTAGGATTGCTGGATCAAAAAGAATGCATAGTTTTATAACCCACTGGGCATGGTTGAACTTATTCTCTAGAATGGTTAGATCCATTCACAATTCCAACAACAATGCACTGGTGTTTCAATTTTCCTTATTATTTCCAGTATTTATTATTTTCCTTTTCTACCACATTACCAGGTAGTAGCTCAGAGTTGTTTTGATTTGTATTTCTCTAATCAACAGTGATTTAGGACATTTTTTTCCAAATGTCCAGAGACACCTTTGATTTCTTCTTCTGAAAACTATTTGTCCACATCTTCTATATATAATTGTATTCCAATAGACTGTTCTCTAAATATTCAATAAAAAAGACTTTTATCAGAATTCGCTTTAAATTCCCCCTCATCCCCTTCCCCAGTTTTCTAGTTTCCTTCTAATCTTTGTCTTTGGATCTGTTCATTAAAAACCTTTTTTAATTTAATGTAATTAAAATCATCCGTTTTACTTTCCACAATACCTTCTATCTCATGTTTGGTCATGAAATTCTTTCCCTGTTTATAGTTTTGACAGGTAAGACACTCCATCCTCCCCAATCGTATTATAATACCACTCTCTACTTTTAAGTGACATGACCATTTTAACCTAATCTTTGTATACAGTGAGGGATGTTGATGAATGCCTACTTCCTGACAAAACACTTAAATATTTTCCAAGCAATTTTTCCAAATAGTGAGTTTTGTCCCCAAATGTGAATCTTTGTGTCATCAGACACTATATTGCTGTGAGCATTTACTAACATATATTATGTACCTAATCTATACAACTGGTCAATCACTATTTTTATATAGTTCTGAATTAAACTGGTGTTTACAGCTTTGAAATACAGTGAAATTTCCTCTTTCTTCACATTAATAAGAGATTCCCTCAATATTCTTGATTGTTTATTTTTCCAGATAAATTTTGTTATTTTTTCCAACTCTCTGAAATAATTTTTAACAGTTTAATTTGTATGGCACTAAATTAGTAAATTAATTTAAGTAGAACTGTTATTTTAATTATATTTGCTTGGCCTCCCTAAGAGCAGAGAATAGTTCTCCAGTTGTTTAAATCTGACTTTTTATTAAAAATGTTTATAGTGTTCATATAGTTCCTTGGTTTGTCTTATAAGGAAGACTCCCTAGTATTTTATTATAATTACAATTTTTTAAAATGAATTTTTTCTTTCACTTGTTTCTGGACTTTGTTGGAAATGTATAGAAAATATAATGGTTTATATATTCTGTAACATTCCTGAATTAATTATTTTAAATAGTTTTTTATTTTATTCTTTAGCATTCTATGTTTGACATCTTATCATCTGTAAATAGCAATATTATTTTTATTCATTGCATACTCTAATTCTTTTAGTTCATTTTTCTTTTATTGCTAAGTATAACATTTCTTCTACATTTCTAGTATAATATTGAACAATAGAGATAATAATGGACTTCTTTGCTTCACTCCTGATCTTATTGGGAAAGTTTCAAGTATACCTGTCTTAAAGATATTTTTGATGATTTTGGATAGGTACTACAAACCATTTTTGAAGGTCCTATTAATTCATGTCCTTAATTTTGTCAAAAACTTTTTCTCCAACTAATGAGATAAGTATATGTTTTCTGTTAATTTTTTTATTGATATGATCAGTTATACTGATAGTTTTCCTAATATTGAGCCAGTCCTGTTTTCCTAGTATAAATCTCATCTTGACAAATTGTATAATCCTTGTGACAAAGCATTGAAATCTTTTTGCTAAAATTTTATTTAAAATTTTTGAAATGATATAAAGGAATTTGTTGTCTATTTTTTGCATGTGTTTTTATTCTTCCTTATTTAGGTATCAGCACAACAACATTTGTGCAGTAAAAGAAATTTAATAGAACTCCTTTTTTCCCAAATGTTTTCTATAGTATTGGAATTAATTGTTCTTGAAATGTTTGGACAGATTCACTTATAAAATAATCTGATTCTGGAAATATTCTCAGGGGATTTATTGATAGTTTGTTCAATTTATTTTTTCTAAGATAGGGTTAGAATTTCAGGACTTGTATTTCCTCTGGAAAATTCAATCAGAATAGAAGGGAATATACCATTAAAGAAAAATAAATTATTTAATGTTTCTAAGATTTATTCTTTGCCTCATTGACTCTTTAGAATCAGATTATTTTGTTTTAAATTATTTTTAATTGACATTTCCCTGGCTTTTTACTGAATATATTTTTTAATGCACTATGATCTTAAAAGGATGTATACAACATTTCTTTTTTTTTTTTTTTGCATTTTATTTTGAGTTTTTTTGAAAATATCAAACTTTCATGTATCTCTGAGAAAAAACACATTCCTTTCTATTAAAATTCAGTTTTCTTTAGAAGTCTTTCATAAGCAGCTACACCCAGAGAAAGAACACTGGAAATGAATATAAACTGCTTGCATTTATGTTTTTCCTCCCGGGTTATTTATACCTTCTGAATCCAATTCTCCCTGTGCAACAAGAAAACTGTTTGGTTCTGCACACATATATTGTATCTAGGATATACTGCAACCCATTCAACATGTAAAGGAGTCTTGCCATCTCGGGGAAGGGGTGGAGGGAGGGAGGGGTAAAATTGGAACAGAAATGAATGCAAGGGATAATGCTGTAAAAATTACCCTGGCATGCGTTCTATCAATAAAAAAATTATTAAAAAAAAAGAAGTCTTTCATATATAATTCTTCTATAATTCTATTTATTTCCTTAATTTCTTTCTTGTGTATTTTTGGGATTTATTTATTTAGATTTATTTTGTTCTGAGAGGGGGAACTGAGGTTCCCCACTACCACAGATTTATTGCCCATTTCCTCCTGTAACTCATTTAACTTTTCCTTTAAAAATTTGGAAATTATACCATTTGGTGCAAAAAAGGTTAGTATTGATATTACTTCAATTCTATAGTACATCAACAAAATATAATTTCCCCATGCATTTCTTTAATTAGATCTATTTTTACAATATAACTAATATGCTCCTTAACAAAAATCTATTATCTTCTGTTTCTTCACCTCCCTCATCTGATTTCCCTTCTATTACTTTCTCCTTTCACATCTGAATTTTCTATAGCATAAGATCAATTTCTATACACAATTGAATGTGCTTATAAATTTCTCATTGAAACAATTCCCTTTCAGATAAATGTTCTAGCTTTACCTGCCACTCTTCAATCCTTCCCTTACTCCATCTTCCCCTCCTGTGTAGGTCAAATGATCAAATCACATTTTACTTGGAAGCTTTGTATATAGTTATTTTCATATTGATGTCTTTTTCTGAATTTGTGAATGTCTTATTTTCCTTGTCACTATAGTTACTTTCTTTGGTCATGTTCTTTTTTTGGTTATCCATTATCCAGTGAATTTTTCAGGGGGAAAGGGGGGAAGAGGGGAGGCAGGGATTATTACTTTATGTTTAATTTCGGCTTTGATTCTGTGGTGGAGCATACACTGTTCCAAGTTTTGTGCCTTTTTTCCTGCTATTTTCAGAGTTTAGTCTAAGGATCTGTAGAGTTTTAGTTCTTACAAAATATAATAATTTAATAAAAAGGGTGGTGTAGCATTTCTTAATGCTACCCTAACCTTGTATCTCCCCTCTGAGCTACTCTTAATGCCCGTCCCTTGACAGAACAGCTAGGCCACACTTATCTGTCTTCAGGCACCAAACCGGATTCCACAGAGACAGACCACCAGGAAGTAGGAGTGAAGCAAAAGAGAACTTTATTCTTACATAGCACATATTTATATGCCCCTGAGGATCTGGGGGAAGGGAAGGTCCTCTAGGTACCTGGCATAACGGTATTGGCCGGAAAAGAGGGAGGGAGGCAGGCTAGGCTTTGAGAGTACTAAGAAGGGAGGCGTGGTACCTGGAGTCAGACACTGCCTCTTGGGGCTATGCCCCTCCTCCACACAGGACTTGCCTGCACTTCAGTACCTCCCATCCCTCAAGTCCTCCCACATGCTTTGAACTGCATTCCTTCCTTCTAGAGGCTTTTTAACCCTAATATCTACCCCTCTTTTATTAATAAGAACAAGTGTTCTCATGTTGACAAATGAGATGTTATTCCATAAGCACCTTTATAGAATTTTTTTAAGAATACATATAAAGCATCCTAGCAAAGTAGGCAAAAGCAAAAGAAGCAACAATACAAAAATGGCTTCATAAAGCTCATGGGATACAACAGAAGGGGTTGGGAAGGAAAGTATGGTGGATCCAATCACTAAGCCAGTCCACCAAGGGTACTCATATCTTCTATAACATCTGCTTCGGGTATCTCCTGGGTCATCACTTTCTCTTCTTTTTCAGGCATTATTTTAATAGGGGTAACTTTCCATGTTCTTTCTGGAATTCAGCATCCATCCCCCATCGGGATCTGCAAGACAAAAATATCCTAGCCCTCTCCAAAGTACTAGGGATGGACCTTGTCAATGTCTTTCCATGTCCTTCTAAAATACCTTTTGAATATTCTCCAGTGCTTGAAGCGCAGTTTTCATGAAGCTTAGTTTTCTGTCCTGTCTATAAGATTGTGCCAAATGTATCATTCCTGGAGTGAAGCTAGTATTCCTATCCAGGCACAAAAAAATTGTAAGTATATAAAGTCTTATCCACATCTACCTGTGTGGGCCATTGGGGATTCTGTCTACTTCCTCCCCCTTTCTGTTTAACAAGGGTAGCCTTCAGAGTACAATGGGCCCATTCCCCTAGGGCTGTCCCTGTGGGTTATAGGGAATCCCTGTAACATGTTTAATAGCAAACATGAAGAGGAAGGTGGCCATCTGCTTAGAGGTATAAGCTGGCCCATTGATGGTCTTTATGGTATTAGGAACTCTGTGAGAGGAGAAGTAACTATACAAATGTTTAATGACCAAAGGAATGTTCTCACAGGAGGCCACTGTGGCCCAAAAGGAATCTAAAAAAAGGTGTCAATACAAACACGGATGGCCACATGGCTCCCATATGTCACATCCATTTGCCACAAATCATTGGGGAATAAACTCCTGGCATTAACTCCTTTACTAGATGGAGGAGGGAGAAACTGAACACACTGAACACACTGCTTCCCTATCTGTCAGGCTCGTTCCCAGATGAGGCCAGAAAGGTGATGTAGAGAATTAATGGCTAAGTGGAGAAAATTATGGGCATGTTCAGGGGGTCTAGCAACCGTGAAAAAGGAACATTGGAAAGCATGGTATGCCACCTCATTGCCAGCAAATATGCCTCCTGCACAGCATTGGTGAGAGTATCCATGCAGCATGTAAATGGGATGTTTCCTAGTCTGTAAAATCAACCGCAAGTCAGCAATAAGGTTAGCAATTGAAGAGTTCTGAGGTTGTAAGACAGAATTCTCAATGCCTCTGAGCACTCAGACAGAATATAAGCTATCTGATATCTTGTTAATGGGTTCCGGGTATCTTACAGCCTTTCAAGATGTCATATAAAGGTTGCATCAGAGAAATAGGAATGCAGGCATGAGCCCTTAACCATTGAATTTGTCCAACCAGTTTCTGAAATAGTATCAGAGTATTCACCTTGTCTAATTGTAAGTTAGGTATCTGATTAGTAACTGTAGAAGTCCCCATTCAAAGTCCCAGGCAAATGATGGGATAGTTATGTTGGATCTTTTCTGAGGCTATGTTGAGCGAGAATGCTTATGGTCTCTTTAAGTAGGACAGAGAGTTTTTCCCACTGCTCATTGATAACAGTATATCATCCATGTAATGCAGTACCATGGCATGAAACCACACCTTCCTAATTGGTTCTAGCACTTGCCCTGTGTACACCTGATACAAAGCGGGGCTATAACAGATCCCTTGGGAGAGAACTTTACATTGGTAGCACACATCAGGTCCTGCATTGTTTACAGAAGGAATGATAAATGCAAATCTTTTCATATCCTCTGGGGCCAGAGGGATGGAGAAGAAACAATCTTGTATGTCTATTACTTTAACTGGCCAGATGGTGGATACTAGATTAGGAGATAGCATGCCAGGCTGTAGGGCTGCCATAGGTTCAATAGTAGCATTAATGGCCCTATGGTCCACTAGCATTCTGAATTTTCCAGATTTTTTCTTTGTAATAAATACAGGGCTATTCCATGATCTAGACATTGGTTCTATATGTCGGGCCTTCAACTGTTGTTGCATAATTTCACATGAAGTTTGAGCTTTGTCCACTGAGATAGGCCATTGCAGTACCCAAATCAGGGTGTAAGATTTCCATGTTAATGGCGTGGGTGTGATATGAAAGGTGGTACCCAAACACCCAATGACCCCAATTAAAAATCCTGAGGCTCCACAAGCCTTCATTATGTCCCTGCCCCACACATTGTACCTGAGACCTGCCACCACCAGGGGTTGAATATCCCGTTTGTCTGCAAACTGCCAGGACTGGTCTTCTGCTGCAACCCCTTTAGATATAGCAGCTGCAAGGGCATCCATTTGAAAGGCGCTGGAGCCGACATTCTCACATCTCTTTATCATCTCTTCCAGGCCAGCTTCCCCATCTACAATAAGTATGGCCCCCTGGCAGTTAGTATTAGCACTCTCCCCTGGCAATTTCCGTATTAGGAAGCTGGAGTCTTCTCCTCTGCCCACTGACCTCTCAACAGCCTCCTGTAGGTGGGCTACAAAATCAGGAAAAGGTTCATCTGGGCCCTGTTTAATTTTAGTCATTGAGCACTTCTGCTTTCCAGAAGCTTGAATTTTACTAACTACTCATTGGGCACATTGGGGTACAGCTGCATATACAGCTGCATCATATTGCATTTGATCCTCATTTCTTTCACACTTTCCAGCTTTCTGTATTATTTGTCCTAAACTTGTCTGGGAATCTCCAAAGCCTTCACAAGGGTGCACAGAAGGAGGAAGGAGGAGACATATCTCTTCAGGGAGTGTGGGGGATAAGGGAGAGGGCCATGCCTTGGAGATAGAGGCGACCTTCCTTCTGTTCACTTTCTTCTCCTGTCTTATCACCGTCCTTTTCCTCAAGCTCATATGTCTCTCTGTTTACTTTCTCATTACTCTTCTTATCCCTGTCTCCTCTTATTCTGTCATATCTACTTCCTGCTTCTTCCTTACTACCTCTTCCTTTTTCATCACATTCACCTCCTTTGTCTTCCTGTTTACTTCCTGATTCTTTCCCTCAGCTAATTTCCACCTGCTCCATTTTATGGGCACTGCTGATCCCGGTGAATACTGGTTAATGACCCTCATTTATTTTCTGACTCTCCATTTGCACTTCCTTATCTACTTTTAATGGCTTATGGCTTGCATATCACTTATAAATGAGGTGATGCCATTCCTAGATGGCTCCTGGAGTTTCTTTATCATAGGAAGCCATCTGACTACCTACTATCTCCAACTTTTAAAAATCCCTTTCCAATCCTGCTTGTTTTACCATTCTATAAGCTTCTTTTCCTGGGCCCTCCTAGTTTGGGACCCTCACAATAATTTGTCCCATTTCCTAACTTTCTACTCACTTTAAAGTAGAGTTCTATCTCTCTTCCCACCTGTAGGCTGCTACACAGTGAGGTCCTAGCCAAAATTGTCCCTGTTTGGGTGCCACTTGTACTGTCTCTTAATGCTCCCCTAACCTTGTAGCTCCCCTTTGAGGTACTCTTAATGCCCTGTCCCTCAACAGCATGGCTGGGCCATACTTAGCCATCTTTGGGCACCAACCTGGATAACATAGAAACAGACCACCAGGAGGTAGGGGTGAAGCAAAAGAGAACTTTATTCTTAGATAGCACATATTTATACCCCCTTGAGGATCTGGGGGAAGAGGAGGTCCTTTGGGAACTTGGCATAATGGGATTGGCTCAAGAAGAGGGAGGGAGGCATGCTGGGCTTTGAGAACACTAAGCAGGAAGATGTGGTACCTGGGGTCAGACACCGCATCTTGGGGCGTTACCCCACCTCCACATAAGACTCACTGGTACCTCTCATCCCTTAGGTCCTCCCAAATGCTTTGAATTGCATTCCTTGCTTCTAGAGACTTTTTAACCCTTACATCTGATATATGCTTTCTTTTCCTGTGCTTTGCTCTATGAAAGACCATAAACAAATTTCTCTGCCCTGGTGATGTAACCATTGCCCCTGATAATGTTTTAAGTACAAGTAAACTTGTACTTCTCTTGACTCTTTGATTGCAACCAGGAATTGCATATGAGAAATGTGACAAAGTTATTTGTTTATAATTAAATATTTTTAAAAGTTAATTGCTCTATAGCAATAATTATAATATTAGAGGTTGCTCACAGGTGTCTATGGCCATATTTAGTATTTCAATATCTATGATTAATATGTAATAGGAAATAAGTGATGATGCATCAAACAAGTCAACCCAAGTATAGCCCAATATCAATTTACAAACTCAGCTCTTACTGTTATTTCTCATCAGGCATGTATAATTCAGGTAATCTCATGAAGATTTAGAAAGTTATGGACATAGGGGTTGACACAGTTCTTCTGATTTTGAATTCAGTGTTTTTATTATGATACCATGATTCTTATTTCAATTCACCTTATTCTCTTTTTTTCCATGTAGAGGGAAGGGGGTCCTTAGAAATTTATCTGCTTTTTAAAAAGTAGATAATCTCTTTTAGAGATACTTTATTATAACATTCTACATATGATTTGATATTTTTTTTAAATATATAAATTTTATTTTATTTAATAATAACTTCGCATTGACAGAATCCATGCCAGGATAATTTCTACACGACATTATCCCTTGCAATCACTTATGTTTAGTTTTTTCCCCTCCCTCCCTCTTCCCCCCCCCCCCCAGGATGGCAAGCAGTCCTATATATGCTAAACATGTTGCAGTATATCCTAGATACAATACATATTTGCAGAACCGAACAGTTCTCCCGCTGCACAGGGAGAATTGGATTCAGAAGGTAAAAATAACTCAGGAAGAAAATCAAAAATGCAAATAGTTCACATTCATTTCCCATATTCCTTCTTTGGGTGTAGCTATTTCTGTCCATCATTTCTCCAATGAAACTCAGTTAAGTCTCTTTGTCAGAGAAATCCACTTCCATCAGAATACATCCTCATACAATATCGTTGTCAAAGTGTATAATGATCTCCTGGTTCTGCTCATCTCACTTAGCATCAGTCCATGTAGGTCTCTCCAAGCCTCTCTGTATTCATCCTGCTGGTCATTCCTTACAGAGCAATAATATTCCATAACATTCATATACCACAATTTATCCAGCCATTCTCCAATTGATGGGCATCCATTCATTTTCCAGTTTCTAGCCACTACAAACAGGGCTGCTACAAACATTTTGGCACATACAGGTCCCCTTCCCTTTTTTAGTATCTCTTTGGGGTATAAGCCCAATAGAAACACTGCTGGATCAAAGGGTATGC
Source organism: Antechinus flavipes (assembly GCF_016432865.1). Taxonomy (NCBI): domain Eukaryota; kingdom Metazoa; phylum Chordata; class Mammalia; order Dasyuromorphia; family Dasyuridae; genus Antechinus; species Antechinus flavipes. The sequence goes on along the minus strand of NC_067400.1, from coordinate 129,485,883 downwards.
ACAGTTTGATAACTTTTTGGGCATAATTCCAGATCGCTCTCCAGAATGGCTGGATTCGTTCACAACTCCACCAACAATGCATCAGTGTCCCCGTTTTCCCGCATCCCCTCCAACATTCATCATTATTTTTTCCTGTCATCTTAGCCAATCTGACAGGTGTGTAGTGATATCTCAGAGTTGTCTTAATTTGCATTTCTCTGATCAATAGTGATTTGGAACACTCTTTCATGTGAGTGGTAATAGTTTCAATTTCTTCATCTGAAAATTGTCTGTTCATATCCTTTGACCATTTATCAATTGGAGAATGGCTTGATTTTTTATAAATTTGAGTCAGTTCTCTATATATTTTGGAAATGAGGCCTTTATCAGAACCTTTAATTGTAAAGATGTTTTCCCAGTTTGTTACTTCCCTACTAATCTTGTTTGCATTCGTTCTGTTTGTACAAAGGCTTTTTAATTTGATATAATCAAAATTTTCTATTTTGTGATTGGTAATGGTCTCTAGTTCATCTTTGGTCGCAAATTTCTTTCTCCTCCACAAGTCTGAGAGATAAACTATCCTATGTTCCTCTAATTTATTTATAATAATCGTTCTTTATGCCTAGGTCATGGACCCATTTTGATCTTATCTTGGTATGTGGTGTTAAGTGTGGGTCCTTGCCTAATTTCTGCCATACTAATTTCCAGTTATCCCAGCAGTTTTTATCAAATAATGATATCTTATCCCAAAATTTAGAATCTTTGGGTTTGTCAAACACTAGATTGCTATAGTCATATGATTTGATATTAATGTATTATGAATGCAATTAGACCCAAATTGGACCTTCTCATTAATTATTACTTCAAGTTTTCAAGCTAGATTGTCATCAGTTTTATTCAGTATCACTAGCTATCAGTTGTAGTTGGCCTTTTAAATTTTTTCCCTTTCTTTACATATAGAAATCCTTCCTTGAAACATAAATACTTTTATATAATTTTCTCTAACTGTTGATTTTAACTTACGACTTACACTCCACTATAGGACAAAAACAAGCACTTATCATTGAAGCTTGTGTGACTTTGGGGACATGTTAAAGAATTTACAGAAATATAAAAAGTATAGAAAATAATATTTTACCACAATACTTTATATTGTAGTCAGGGGACTTGTGATTGAGAGTTAGTATTAAGCTTTTAGATAGTGTATATTGTTTTTTTTTTTTTTTTTTTTTTTTAAGATTATAGCTTTTTATTGACAGAACATATGCATGGGTAATTTTGACAACATTGTCCCTTGCATTCACTTCTGTTCCAACTTTTCCCTTCCCTCCCTCAACCCCCTCCCCTAGATGGCAGTCTTATACATGTTTTTTTTTTTAATTTAATTTTTATTTAATAATTACTTTATATTGACACTCGTTTCTGTTCCGATTTTTTTTCCCTCCCTCCCTCCACCCCCTCCCCTAGATGGCAAGCAGTCCTTTATATGTTGGATATGTTGCAGTATATCCTAGATACAATATATGTTTGCAGAACCGAACAGTTCTCTTGTTGCATAGGGAGAATTGGATTCAGAAGGTATAAATAACCCGGGAAGAAAAACAAAAATGCAGATAGTTCACATTCGTTTCCCAATGTTCTTTCTTTGGGTGTAGCTGCTTTTGTCCGTCATTTATCAATTGAAACTCAGGTCTCTTTGTCAAAGAAATCCACTTCCATCAAAATATGTCCTCATACAATATCGTTGTCGAAGTGTATAATGATCTCCTGGTTCTGCTCATTTCACTTAGCATCAGTTCATGTAACTCTCGCCAGTCCTCTCTGTATTCATCCTGCTGGTCATTTCTTACAGAACAATAATATTCCATACCATTCATATACCACAATTTACCCAGCCATTCTCCAATTGATGGGCATCCATTCATTTTCCAGTTTCTAGCCACTACAAACAGGGCTACTACAAACATTTTGGCACATACAGGTCCCTTTCCCTTCTTTAGTATTTCTTTGGGATATAAGCCCAATAGAAACACTGCTGGATCAAAGGGTATGCACAATTTGATAATTTTTTGGGCATAATTCCAGATTGCTCTCCAGAATGGTTGGATTCGTTCACAACTCCACCAACAATGCATTAGTGTCCCAGTTTTCCCGCATCCCCTCCAATATTCATCATTATTTTTTCCTGTCATCTTAGCCAATCTGACAGGTGTGTAGTGGTATCTCAGAGTTGTCTTAATTTGCATTTCTCTGATCAATAATGATTTGGAACACTCTAGATAGTGTATATTGTTAATTTTGAAAGGTTAATGGGAGGATTCTGGGGAGATGGTGGAGTAGGTTGGTAAATTTAAGCTGTCCAGAATTCCCCCACAAATAAAATAAAGTTGCATCTCAGGAAAAAAACAAAGACTAGAGAAAAATCAAGATGACTTGGAGAACAGGGGTTCTACTAGTACAATCCAAGAATAAAATGAAGAAAGACCCTGAGCTGAAGATTATTCCTATGAAATGCAAACAATTCTGGACTAGCTCCACAGAAACTTCAAGTGGAGGCCTCTAGGCAAGCTGAGTGTGGCTGGATGTGATGAACACGTATTTAAAATCAGCCCGAGTCAGGAATTCAGGTTAAGGGAAAAATCTTCAATCTTTATTGAAGTGAAGAGGTAAAGAAGGATTGCGATAGCAGTATGGGCAGACAGGAAGCCAGTTAGCAGAGGGAGATTGGAGGTGAAGGGTGGTCACGATAGCAATGCAAGCTGCTGTGTCAAGACACCAGCCAGCAGTCTCTCTTTTTGCTTCCCTTTCCACTCCCGTGCCTCCCCCACCAAAATCGTCATTTCCTATACAACACATCAGGACTTGCACAAAGAATGGGCAGGGCCATTCTTTCTCCAAGCTTATATATTAATAGAATATGGTCCAATTACTAGTTAGCCTCACGTGCTTGGGACCTCAGTGCATCAACTCGAGCCTCAGCCCATTACAGCTGGAGCCTCAGCCAAAAGCACAGAAACTTTCACCTCCTGACTTTTTGTGGAGTATGGGTCTGAGTTTAGGAAGACTGAGAAAACCTTGATTGATTAAGAATACCAGGCCCAGCTGTGCAGCAGAAATGCAGGACCTGAGTGAGAAGGTAGTGGGGAAAGTTTGCTGCCAGCTGTGAGAATTTGCTGGAAGGTGGAGCTCTTTATTTGGGATTGCAGATCAGAAGTGAGAGCTGAAGTGAAGTTTGAGACACTATATCCCACCACTTTACAATTAGAGGTGATTACACTTATTTAAAAAAAAAAAAACAGAAATGAAGACAGAACCCCACCATAGAAATATATTCTATGGGAACAAGGAAGACCAGGATTCATGTTCAGAGGAAGACACTGAAATAAAAAAAAAAAGTTTCTACCACAAAGAGAAATATGAAATGATTCCCTACCAGGAAAAAAAAAAATACAGAACTCAAAAAAGAATTAAAAAATCAAATAAGAGACATGGAGGGAAAGCTAAAACTAAACTAAAATAAAATAAAAACCATTTGAGTAAAAGTCAACCAACTAGAAAAGGAGATACAGAGTCTCAAAGTTAAAGATAACGCTATGAAAATTAGAATTGGCCAAGGGAAAGCCAGCAAAGCTATGAGAGAGTAAGAAAGAACAAAACAAATTAGAATGAATGAAAAAAAAAGGCTTATAATATGTGACACGTATTATAAGAAAAATGGAAGATCTGAAAAACAGATCAAGAAGAAAAAATTTAAGAATAATTTGACTGCCTAAAAGTTGTGACCAAAAAAAGAACCTTGATACAATAATGCAAGAAATAATCCAGGAGAGTTTCAAGGGTAGAGTCAAAATGGGGGAGTAAAGCCAGGAAATTACTCAAGTTCTCCCAATTTCCCTCAAAAATCACATGAAACCAAGCCTCTAAACAGAGTCTGTTGGAATGAAAACACTTTCCAGTTCATGATAGATTGGAAAAAAACTTAATGAAACGTCAGTCTCATTATGTACAGCCCAGCTCAAACAGACTCTGGGAAAGCAGGTGAGAATCTTAATCACACAAATCAGCAACTAAGAGCCTCAGTCTTGGCTCTCTAGAGGGGCATATCAGTGGGTCAACTTCTAATACCTACTCAAAAGGAAAATTCTGGTAAACCAGGATGTATCCTGAAAAAAGCAGGGAAAGTTACCCCTTGCAAATACAAGGGATCGCTGTACTCAAAACCAAGACACAGAGCTGCAAAGGAAGCTTGGGATGCTACCCACTTCATCCCAGGAGCAGAACTTGACCATAAATGTAAAAATGAGGAAATACCAAAAGAGAAGGAAAGAAAATGAGTAACAGGTGACAGGGAAGACCCAAACACTAACTCAGATGAGAACAATTTCAAAATATTAATTTCAAAGAGTGATATGAATTGGTCTCAAGCTCAAAGAGGCTTCTTGGAAGTGTTCATAAAAGACATTAAAAGCAAATAAGAGAAGTACAAGAAAAAATAAGAGATATGCAAGAGAGAGTCAACAATTTGGAAAGGGAAGCTAATTCCTTAAAAAAAATACAATTGGCAAAATGCAAAAAAAAAAAAAACAAATTATAATTAAAAAAACTATTTCAAAACAAGAAAACAACTCCTTCAAAAGTAGAATTAACCAAATGGAAAAGGAGATACAAAAGCTAAATGAGAAAAATCATACATTAAAAACTAGAACAGATCACACATTAAAAACTAGAAGAGTGTAAATTGAACTTAGTGATTGTATAAGACATGAAAAATCATGGCAGTCAAACTATTCTTAAATTTTCTCTTCTTGATCTGTTTTTCAGATCTTCCATTTTTCTTATAATATGCATCACATTGTAGCCATTTTTTTTCATTCATTCTAATTTGTTTTGTTCTTTCATATTCTCTCATAGCTTTGCTGGCTTTCCCTTGGCCATTCTAATTTTCATAGCGTTATATTTAACTTTGACATTGTATAAAACATGAAAAATAATGAAAAAAAAAGGAAAAACATTTTTAAAAATAGCCAACCTGGAAAATAGATCCAGAAGAGACAATTTTAAAACTATTGATCTATTTGAAAGGCATGAGCAGCAAAAAGAACTTGGGTAGCATTTTTCAACAGATCCTCAAAGAAAATTGACCCGATATTCTAGAAACAGAGAAGAAATACTCATTGAAAGAATCCATCGATAACCGTTAGAAAGAGAATACAACAAGAAAAACCACAAGGAAAATTGTTGCAAAACTCCAAAACTGTGATCTCAAGGAAAAATACTGCAAATTGCCAAGCAAAAATGATTCAAATATCAAGGAATAACTGTCAGGATTATCCAGGATCTGGCAGCTTCTATAATCAAATTTCAGAAGCTCTGGAATGCCATATTTTGGAAGGCAAAGGACCTGGGTTAGAACCATGAATTAACTTCCCAGTGTTCTTTCCATCATCTTTCAGGAGAGGTAAAGGATCTTCAATGAAGTAAGAGACTTTCAAAAATTTCCATTAAAATAACCGAGCTAAACAGAAAATTTAATCTACAAACACAGAACTCAAAAAAAAAAAAAAAAAAAGCAAACAAAGGTAAACAATGGAACATATATATTATTTAAACATTAAACAATTTACATCCCTACATGGGAAAACAATATCTTGAATTCCTGAAAACTGTACCTGTTTATTGGAGCAAATAGAGAAAGGCAGCACATGGATAGAAGATGTGATTGTGAATGGACTCTGATATAATAATATCAAAGAAAAAGACATAAAGGGGCAGAAAGAGGTCTGTATTAGAAGAAGATGAAAGTGTAGATATGATGGTGTAATATTCTCTTCTAAAACATAATTCTCTGGGAGCAGGTTTCTTGGGGGGCTTCTGGAGGCAGCCAGTAATCATCACAAGTGCAGCCAGGGATTAAAGTCCAAATCCTTCATTGTCTCCATCAAAGTCTTATCTTCTTCACTTGGGGCTTATCTAATTTTTTGGAGCCATTCCAGGTCTTGGTTTCAGTGTTCAACAAAGGACAGCCTGCTACCACTTCTCTGTCTCCCTTAGTTCTGCCCAACTGCCTTCTGGGGCTTCTGAATCTCCTCAACTTCCAAAGGTTTGTGCTTGAGCCTACAGCCACAACAAAGGTGAATGATGGAATGAATCTGTGTTGGCCTCAGAAAGCTTCTAGTGCACTTGTCCTTTCTGGCCCTGACAGTTCCTCCTTATATGTTCCACACTGAGTATACACCAATCATTATATCACTAGGAAACCATTATTAGTTGTAGGATTAAATCAATGCTAAATTAGATTTAACCATTGTCTCCTCAATTCCACTTACTTAGCACCTTATTTCAAGTTCTGGCCCATAACATCATGGGACAAAATAGATCACATGAAAAATCATAAAAGACCTATTACAATCCAGGGAAAGAAAGAAGATGGATGAGGGTAGTCTGAAGCTTGACTTAACTAATTTTGACTCTAAGAGGGAATAGCTTAATCATTCAGTTGGGTTGGGTATAGAAATTTATCCACCTCTCTAAAAAAGAAGGAGGAGAAGGAAGAAAGAAAATGAAGGAACAGTATAAAAGGGATGGTAGAAACATGGGGAAAAACAAATAAGAGAAAGGGCGAGGTTGATAGAAGTTTAAATAATGCTTATAATCTTAACTATGAATTTGAATGGAATAAACTCTCCCAGAAAATGGAAACAAAAATCAAAGTGGATTAAAAAACAGAATGCTACAATATATTGTATAAAAGAAAAACATTTGATACCGAAAGATATATATATATAGAATAAAGGTAAAAGACTGGAACAGATGTTATTATGCTTCAGCTGAAGAAAAAAAAAAGCAGGGGTAGAAATTTTAATCTCAGAAAAAGCAAAAGTAAAAAGAAAAACAAAACAAAACTAGATCTAATTAAAACAAATTAGGAAGGAAAGAATATTTTGTTAAAGGGTACTGTAAATAATGAAGTAGTAATAGTTATAAATGTATATGCACCAAGTTGTTAAAAACACAAATTCCTAGAGAATATATTAAGCTAGTTACAGGAAGAAATAGACAGCAAAACTATATTAGAGTGGGAACTCAACTTTCTTTTCTCAGAGTCAGCCAAATCTAGCTACAAAATAAATAAGGGGAAAAAAAAAAAACCTAGGAAGTTTAATGGCATTCTAAACAACTTACATATGATAGATCTCCAGAGAAAATTGAATAGGGACAGAAAGAGATATACACTTTTCTTGGCAGTACATGGAACCAACAAAAACAACTGCTCATGCATAAAAACCTCACAATCAAATGCAGAAAGGCAAAACAGTACACACATCCTTTTAAGGCCACAATGCAATCAAAAAATGAATTCAATAAAGTGTCACAGAAAGATAGATCAAAAACCAATTGGAAATTAAATAATCTAATTATGAAGAACGAGTGGGTAAAACAACAAATCATAGGAACAATCCATAATTCCATTCAAGAGAATAACAATAATGAGACAACATACCACAACCTATGGAAAGCAGCCAACGCAGTTCTCAGTGGAAATTTTATATGTCCACAAAGCTACATGAATAAAATAGAGAAAAAAGAGATCAATGAATTAGGCATACAACTAAAAAAGCTAGAAAAGAAGCAAATTTAAAACTCCTAATTAAATACCAAATTATAAATTCTGAAACTCAAAGAAGAGAATAATAAAATTGAAACTAAGAAAAGTATGGAACTAATTAATAAAAATAAGAGTTTGTTTTATGAAAAAATCAACAAAATAGATAATCCTTTAGCTAATTTGATGAGATAAAGAAAAGGAAAAAGCAAATTTATCAGCATCAAAAATGAAAAAGGTGAAATTACCACCAATAACAATAAAAGCAATAATTAGGAGCTGTTTTACTCAACTGTATGACAGTAAATCCAACAATCTAACTGAAATGGATGAATACTTACAAAAATATTAATTGCCCAGATTAACAGGAGAGAAAGTAAATTACTTGTATAGTCCCATTAAAAAAAAAAAAGAAAGAAAGAAAGAAATTGAACAAGCCATTAATGAATTGTCTAAGAAAAAATTTCTAGAGCCAAATGGATTCACAAGTGAATTCTACCAAATACTTGAAGTATAATTAATTTCAATGATATACTATGTAAACTATTTTGGAAGACTCCTTCAGGTAAAGAGGGAGTCCTACCAAATTCCTTCTGACACAAATAAGGGGCTGATGCCTTAATCAGAAAAAGTCAAAACAGGGAAAGATAATTACAAACCAATCTCCCAAATGAATATCAATGCAAAAAATAAATAAAACATTAACAGAAAGATTATAGCAATTTATCAGCAGGATAATGCATTATGAACAAGTGGGATTTATACCAGGAATGTGGGCTGTTTTAATATCAAGAAAATTTTGCCATGAACAACCATATCAATAACAAAACCAAAATAAATCATATGATAATCTCAATAGATGAGATATAAAATGCTTTACTCAAAATATAACATTCATTCTTATAAAAACATTAGAGAGCGTAGGGATAAAGAGAACGTTCCTTTAAATAATAAAGAGTATCTCTTTAAAAGCAACAGCAAGCATTATTTGTAATGGAGAGAAGATGGATGCATTCACAATGAGATCAGGAGTGAAACAAGAATGGCTCATTATTACCACTATTAGTCAACATTTGTATTAGAAGCTTTCACTTTTGCAATAAGAAAAGAAAATCAAATTAAAGGAATTAGAATAGACAATAAAGAATAAAACTATCACTCTTTGCAGATGACAGGATGTTATACTTAGAAAATCATTCAAAAATTTACTTGAAGCAATTAACAGCTTTAGCAAAGTTGCAGGATATAAGACACACAAAGCATAAACATTTTTTATGTATTACTGAAACAGCCCAGCAGCAAGAGATAGGAAGAGAAATTACACTTACAATAACTGTAGACAAAATAAATTATTTAGTTGTCTATTTACCAAGAAAAAACCAGGAACCATATGAACAGAATTAGAAAATGCTTCTCACACAAATAAAGTCAGATGTAAATAATTGAAAAAATATCAATTGCTCATGGATAGGCCGAACTAATATAATAAAAATGGCAAATCTATCTAAATTGGTCTGCTTCTTCAGTGCCATGTGAATCAAATTGCCAAAAATATTTTATTGGACTAGAAAAAATAATAAAATTCATCTGGAAGAACAAAAGTTCAAGAATATTAAGGAAATTAATGAAAACATATAAAAAGGATGGTTGCTTAGGAAGCCTAAAACTAATATATCATTCATAAAAATCATTTGGTACTGGTTAAGAAATAGAGTGGTGGATCAGTGGAATACATAGATACACATGACATAATAATTAAAATTTATAGCAATCTTGTATTTGATAAAACGCTAAATGCCAGCTTCTGGAATCAGAATTCACTATTTGATCAAAATTGTTGGAAAAACTGGGAAATAATATATCAGAACCCTACATAACCTACATAAACCTACATCTCACCCCCCATACCAATGTAGGGTCAAAATTGGTACATAATCTGGTCACAAAGGATGATAGCATAAATAAATTAGCAAGGGATAGTTTAGCTATTAGATCTTTGGAGAAGTGAGGCATTTATGATCAATGAGGATCTAAAGAACATTATAAAAGGCAAAATGGACAACTTTGATTATATCAAATTTAAAAAAAAGTTTTTACACAAAGGAAACCAATAGAAACAAAATTAAAAGGGAAGTACAAAGCTGAGGAAAAAAATCTGTACTGCCAGTACTTCTGATAAAGGTCTCATTTCTAAAATATATAAAGTTCTTTGTCAAATTTATGTCATTCCCCAAATCATAAGTGGCCAAAAAACCAGACAGCTTTTAGATGACAAAATTAAAGTCATCTACAGTCATATGAAGAAATGCTCTAAATAACTATTGATTAGAGAAATGCAAACTATAACAGCTCCAAGCTGCCACCTCACACCTCTAAGATTCATTAAGATGACAAGAAAAGATAATGATAAATGGTGGAAGTGATGTGGGAAAACTGGGATACTAATGTTGGTAGAGTTGTGAGATGACTCAACCATTCTGGAGAATAACTAGATCCAAAGGAGTATAGAATTGTGCATACCCTTTGACCCAGCAATGCTACTACTGGGGCTGCTTCCCAAGGAAATCACAAAGGAGGGAAATGACCCATATGTGTAAACATATTTTCATGACTCTTTTTGTGGTAACAAAGAATTGGAAAATGAGTTGATGCCCTTATTTGGGGAATGGCTAAACAAGTTGTGGTACATGAAGGTAATGAAATATAATTGTTCTATAAAAAAATGATAAACAAGGCCTGGAATGATTTATACAAACTGATGCTGAGTGAAATAAGCAGAATCAGGAATATATCATGATAAATAATAGCAAGAATGTGCCATGATCAACTATAAAAGACTTGGTTCTTCTAAAGTGGTTCAGTGATCCAACATAATCCCAATAGACTATGGATAAAAAATGCTATCTGCATTCAGAAGAACTTTGGAGATTAAATGTAAATCAGTATAAGCTATATTCACTTCATTTTTTTCTGTTTTTTTTTCCCTGTCCCATTGTTTTTCCCTATTGTTCTGATTTTTCTCCTCCAACATGATTCATAAAGCAATGCACATTAAAATAAATAAATCAATTAAAATCAAAGATACAAAAAAGAAAAAAGGAATCCAAGATAATTCTTGTGTGATAGGAGTTAAGGAAGTAAAAATAGAAAAAAAATTACTGATCATCATCTGAAAGAGATCCTTTTTGGAAAATTCAGGAATATTATTGCCAAATTTCAAACCTCCTAGATCATAGACAAAATTTTGCAAGAACAACACAAAAACAATTCAAATATGCTGGAGTTAAAATTAGAATTACAAAGGATTTATCAGCCACCACTATAATAGACTCCAGGGCCTAGAATCATATCTATTGACAGTCAAAAGAACTAGGCCTGTAACCAAAAATATAATATCCAGCAAAATTATCCATAATATTGAATGGAAAAAAAAATGGACATTCAATTAAATTGCATATTTTTAGTATTTTCTTTCAACCAAACCTGAAAATTTAATATGTAAGAGCCAATATCAAGGATCAATTGTAAGGAATTCAAAAATTGCTTTTTTTTCTTTTAATTTTTCTTTAATTATTTATTTGATGAGGCCTTTGGAGTTAAGTGACTTACTCAGGATCATACATCTAGGATGTTAAGTGTTTAAGACCAGATTTAAACTCAGGTCCTCCTGACTTCAGGCCTGGTCCTCTACCCACTGCACCACACACACGTGTGTGTGTATATATATGTGTGTGTATACATATATACATACACGTATATCTATATCTATATCTATATCTATATCATCTATATCTATATATACATATACACACACACATATCTATATACATAAACACATCTATCTATCTATATCGATCTATCTATATGTAATGTAGGGGATAGAGAGTATAGTACCTTCCAAAATCTATAAAAATAAGGATGGGCTGATAGGGAAGCAAAGGATGAGATAAGAAGACAAGAGAGGGATACATAGATGGGGCGGGGGGAGGGAATTAAGTAACAGCAAGGCAAGTTAGAAGCAGAATTAAAGCAAAGGATCAGCATGCATAGGAAAGATATGTATGTGTATAGGTGAATGTGATGATGATAGGCATGTGTGTGTATGTATGTATATTTATATATCTACATATATATCTACATAAATTTATCCTTCCTTAAATAGCCTGCTTGGGGGAGAATAAAGCCAAAAAGGTTCCCAGTAAAGAACAAAAGAACAATTTGTAAGGAAGGAAAGAAAAGATGGACACTCATGAATACAATTTTTTTTTTTTTTACTAATATATATATATATATATATATATATATATATATATATATATATATATATATATTATATATAATTTTTTGAACTGGTAATTTGTTCTTAGATATTTTGAGTCCTCCCTGATGTTCTGCTGGGCACATAACGATATATTTTTTTAATTTTCTTTTATTTTGAACTACTTTTCTGTTTTTCCTCTTTCTTATTATTTTAAAATAAAAAAAAGAGAGAGAATTGTGCCAAATTTGTTACCACAGTGATTGGATCATTTTAAAACTACGGTTATAATTCACCAGTGTTTCCATTTTTCTACTCAGAAGATGTAGAACATTTGTCATTTTCCTTTTTTTTTTTTTTATCATATTAGCCAAGTTGGTGGTACCTTAGAATTGTTTTAATTTCAATTTCCCTAATCAGTAATGAATTAGATCATTTTATTTTCATACAGTTTTAGGTGAATTTGATATCTTGGTCTAAAAACTTCCTATTCATAACTTTTAATCATTTATCAATTGGGGAGTGACTGGAATACTTATAGATTTACTTAGTTCTTTATAAATTTGAGAAATTAAGCTTTTATTAAAAGAAACTTGATTCAAGAGACTTGTTATTAAAAAAAAATAAAAAGAAAGTTTGCCTTGGACTAAAGATGCATGAATCTTTGTAAAGATAAATTAGAACCCTGTTTTCCATGGATATCTCTGACACTATATGTTAAGAAAATGGTTATCAATGTTCCTTGAACTGATCAGCAAGTCTCAAGTTCTACCTTCAAGGAAATTATGAAACAGACATAATTTGTCTTTAACATCCTATTATCTCTGGCATAAAATCATATAATTTTACACCTGGAAGATTTAGAAATCAGCTAGGGTAATTCTCTAATTTTCAGATAAGGAAAACGAGGCAAAAATGGTGATTGACTTTTTTAAAGTAACACATAGATTGTTTTTGTTAGAACTAAACTTCTAACTCCTGAGCCTCCCTCCTTATCCAAAAATCTTTCCAAAGACCCTTGCTCTCTTATTTAGATAGCTGCCTCAATGAAGTATCCTCATCATAAAATCATGGAGTAGAATAATTGCCATCTCATTTCTCTTCCAACTCTAAATCTATGATTATATGTTCATTGTATTACATAAAATATGAGCTGATTATAGTTTAAATAATTTCTGGCCATCAAAGAAATTTATTTTTTTTAAATTTTCTTTTACTTATTTGTTTTGAGATTCTGAAACTAAAATGAATTTCAAGATGCCATAAACAAACTTCCTAGTTATGTAATGAAGATATGATGAAACAGAGTAAGAAACTTTTAAGCAGGCAATCTTAATCAGTAACTTTGTATCACATATGATTCCCTATACTTCTTGTTTTCTATTCTCAACCAATTCTATCATGATTAATGCCTTTTCATCACAATTTCCAGGTTGAATTTTTATATAGGGGCTTTCACAAAACCATTTGTTACATCTGATTTGGATATTGTTTGTTTTTTCCTCACTGTATAGATTATGACAACAGTATATAGATTATGATTTAGCAGTGGTCTCTGAACAACATCTGCAAAATATTTGTAATTTATGACACAGTAGTGGGAAACAGCCTGATTCTGCCCAATAGATAGGAAAGTAGAGATTTACCAATTCTATAGTTAAAGTAAACAATATAAAGTAGATAATGCAAAACAATTCATAGCATTTAAGTGAGCTGTTTCTAGCATTAACACTAATGGAAGTGCCACTTTTTTTTAAAATGGTAGGACTGTGTTAAGAATCAAATCCAGGAAAGCCTTTTCATCCACATATAAAAGTTGGCAGGAGATCCCCCATTGACACATCTGCTACCCTGGCATGAAATGGCTAGAGGAGGTTAGTACTTATTATTTACTTAATGATCTCTGAATGAATGGATTGGGTGTCAGCAAATAAAGAAGCAATGTCAAGGCTGAAAAGGCAATGTGGATTTGATGACATCATGAAAATTAAAATTCAGTCATTTAACAGACCAAGAGGCCACATGGAAGAATGAACATTCAGAGATTTGGGGGAATAAATTCCTACTGCTATTTCACAATGCCAAATTATTTGATCATTTTAGTCAATTTAATTTGTAGTTCAGCCAATCAATGATGTTTGGCCTACAGACCAAATAACCATTTTACATGGAGTTTTGACTGAAGTGACTAAAATGATTAGATGCTTACTCTCCTTTTAGATACAGAGGTAGAGTGAATGAAATACCAAACATTGGCATTTTGAGATATCAATTATAATGGGCTGAAGCTTGAGTTGATGCACTGAAGTTCCAAACACGTGAGGTTAAATATCAATTGGATGATATTCTATTAATATATGCTTGGAGTAAGAATGGCCCCACCCACTCTCTGTGCAAGTTTTGATGTGTTGTATAGGAAATGACATAGAGACAATTTTGGTGGATGGAGTGAGAGAGGCAGAGACTGCTGGCCGGGTTCATGTTGTGATTGTTCTTACTTCCTATCGCCATTCCCCCTTCACTTCCATAAAGAATAAAGATGGAGGATTTTCCCTTAACCTGAATTCCTGACTCTGGCTGATTTTAAAATACCTGGTCATCACATTTGTTGCCTGACGTGGGGCCCAAGGACCTTACTTTCACTGAAAAGTCTCTGGTGACCAGGAAATTAATTGAGTATTTTAATAGACAAACAGGGAACTCACTTTGTTAAGGCTAAACTAGTAACTTTTTCTGGCTGTAATGGGTCAGATGTTAGGAAAAGATTCTTCTCTCTCCCCACCCCATCCTCACCCTGAAGTGGTACTGTAGAAAGCATGCTTAAGCTGATAGAAGGACAAGGCTACTTATAACTTGGGAAAAGACAGCTAGACTTCTGGGTACATTAAAATGCACCTCCCCTTGGTTCCTAGAGGAAGAACAAATCTTTCCAGATGACTGGAGATTAATAGGGCACCAGCTCTCTGAATATTACAATGAAAAAGGTCCTTGTTCAATTTCCATTGAGGCATTCTATGTATACGATATAATACAGTTGGCCTTAAAGAATCCTGCAAGTGACAGAAAAAAGAAAACTTCTAAAAACAGCCAGATGTGGAAGCCTGTGGAAAAAGAAGAAGGCAATAAACAGATTAATGACCATATCCCCACAGGGCATGGAGATTTAAGTGAGGCTCAAGGGTGTGGTAAATTTTCATCACATGAGGCAGCTTCAGCCCTACCTAAGGAGCAGGTAATTCACTCTCTTCTATCAACTCTACTTTCCAGGATGGAGGGAAAAGGGGTAGTGGCTGGGGGAGGGGGGAAGGGGGACAGTGACAGCACCAGCACCTCCCCCCCCCCCCAGCATCCAACCACTTTTATGAGTAGATTACAAAACACAACACTCAAAGCCACGGCAGAAGGGAAAAATGTAAATGAGTTATGACCACACATTAAAGCAGACATCTACATGTCTGCAGTAGGAGGATCAATAGCAGCTGAAGTTAGTGCTGCCCCTATGAAATGGACTTTTGAAGGCAAAACAGGAGTTTTTACTCCTTTTATACTTGAAAAAATCCCCATCAATCTATGGGGAAGAGACGTTTTACAGCAATTAGGGTTGAAAATGAGTACTTCGGTTTTTTAGGCAGGGCTGCTGTTGAAGACCTGCTGACACTTTCACCTATCCGTATCCAATGGAAAACTGATACACACAGTATGGATAGAACAGTGGCCCTTAGGTAGCAATAAAATTCAGGCCTTATTAGATATAATACAGGTACAACTCGACCAAAGACACTTACAACTTTCTCTAAGTCCTTGGAATTCCCCAGTATTTATTGTAAAAAAGACATTTGGAAAATGGAGGATGTTGACTGATTTAAGAAAGGTAAATGAACAGATGGAAACTATGGGAACTTTTCAGCCTGGCCTTCCATCTCCTACTCAATTATTTAGAGAATGGCCTCTTTGGGTCATAGAAATAAAGGATTGTTTCTATTCTATCCCTCTGGATAAGGAGGATATGAAAAGATTTGCCTTTTCAGTGCCCAGTGTTAACTTAGCTGAGCCTTATAAAAGATATGAATGGACAGTTTTGCCACAGGGAATGAAAAACAGTCCTACTATGTGTCAAATGTATGTTGATGCTGCTCTTGGTCCATTAACAAAAAACATTTCAAAAAGTGATGTTATTACATTATATGGATGATATATTGGGATGTGCACCTGAGGAACAAATGCTAGAAGCATGTCTACAAAAGACCGTAGAAACACTAAGATACCACAAATTGTACATAGCTGAAGAGAAAATTCAAAGACATGCTCTTTTTCAATATTTAGGATATGCCGTATACCCTAAGGTGCTTACAGTACAAAAACTGTCCTTAAGAACAGAGAAACTATACACCTTAAATGATTTTCAGAAATTGATAGGAGACATCTAATGGATGTGACCAATGTTAGGCTTGACTACCTATCAATTGCAACTGTTATATGATATTTTAAGGGAAGACAGTGCTTTAAATTCACCACATCAGCTTACAAAAGAAGCTCAAGAGGCTTTGAGAGAAGTTGAATTGGCTTTATCCAATGTGGTTAAAAGAGTCACTCAAAAACCCTTGGAAATAACAGTTTTTGCTATACAAGAGGCACCCACAACAGTCCTTCATCAAGGAGACAGTGTGATAGAGTAGGTGAACTTCCCAGCACAACCAGAACAAAGCCTTACTCCTTACCCAGTGCTTGTGGCTAGAACTTTCGAGCAGTACAATTATCTGGGATAAGACCTGACAAGATATACACCTTTTATACTACTACACAAATTAGTGTGTGCTGTGAGACCATCCCAGAGTGGAAATTTTATTAGCCATGGCTCCAAATTTTACACAGGGGTCTCCATTAAAGATAACCAGACTATTACATAATTGGCAATGGATTCTTGAAGAAAAAATTTCTAAAGTTCCTCTTAAAGGACCAACTATCTTTACAGATGCATCCAAACATAATATTTGTGCTGTATACTCTTGTGATTTAACTATAAAGAGAGTAGTCAGAACTCCTTTTCAGTCCACTCAGCAGAATGAATTGTATGCAATAATTCTAGTTCTTACTTATTATCCAGGAGATATAAATATAATATCTGATTCAGCCTGTTCAGTAGGTGTGGTAGAAAGAATTGCCACAGCCCCAAATAAAATTTGTAGCTATATATATATATATATATATATATATATAAGCTCTTTAAGAAACATCAAGAGCAAGTGAGAAAGCATCCAGGTAAGATTAATATTTTGCGTGTCCACTCTCATAGTGGACTTCCAGGTCCTATTTTTGATGGTAATTCAAAGGCAGACAGCCTTCTGACAAAGTTGGTCAATACTCCTTTATTCCAAGAAGCCCAGGAATCTCATTCTAAATATCATCAGGCTGCTCGAGCTTTACATTTACAATTTGGAATAACAAAAGAGGAAGCTAGGAGCATAGTAAAAGCCTGTACAGCTTGCCTTCCTTTCCATGCTCCTACACTGCCTCCAGGGAAGAATCCTCCTGACTTGAGACCCAATGAAATTTTGCAAATGGATGTGACCCATCATAAATCTTTTGGTCACCTGTCTTTTATCCACGTTGTGGTAGACACTTTTTCAGGATTCACTTTTACAATACTAGCAGCACTTTTGCTCCCTCAGAGAGAACCATTATATTTTAAAGAAGAAAAACACCACACCTAACCACCTAAAATCATTGTCATTATAGGGAAGATCAAGACACAGTCTTAGAGGAAGACAATAGAATGAACTCAGCTGCAAAGAAATAATAAAAATTGAACATAAGATCAAAAAGAATTCCTGGAGGATTCAAAAAAGAGATGAGTAATAAAGAGAAAAATATCAAAAAAAAAATGAGAACATGCAAAAAAATGAAAGCATGGAGAGAAAATTAACGTTTGATAAAAGAGGATTAAAAAAAAGTAGAAAAATATCTTAAAACAGAGAGAACAGGCATATTGAATTTCTGCTTCAATTCCCATTGTTATATAGACAGTATCCTGGTTTTCAAAGGCTTTGCTGACAAAGCACATGCTATAAAAATTCTGTCAAGCTGAACAGGCTTTCAAGTAAAAAGAATGTTCTGAATTAGAATCTAATTCAACTCTGTATAGTTGTTACAGACTTTGGTAGATTGAACGGCATTCTATTTGAAATCAGAAGAACTATGTTCAAAGTAGTTCTAATATGTGTTAGCAGTGTAATATGGATGAAGAACTAGGTAGTATAGATATTAAGTGACAAGTCCAGCGGGACGGGGAGGAGGGAGGTGGAGCTAAGCTCCTCTCTTATCCTTACTATCACTATTATATCCAGCCTCAACTCATAAAGATTAGAAGTACAATAGCTCACCAGTTGAAGACTATCTGAAATCTCCCCAGAAAAGGTTTGCTCTGAGGGGCTTGGGAAAAGATCAGTGCAGGCAGGAAAGAACTAGAGGCAGAATGAAATCCCAACCCGGAAGTGAGAACACAGAACACAGCACAAGCCCCCAGCTCCAACCAGCAGTATGGGGCTTTTCCTTGGGGCAATTGCGAACCTGCACTGCAGGGGAACACAGCTGGGGCAGCCCCTAATCTGCACAGTGGCAGAGACTTGCGGTAGAGCCAGGCTGTTCGCTGAAGGGGCTCTGGGTTGGGGCAGTGACACTTTCACCACTTAGTCTCTAGCCTTAGGGGAGTTGCTAAACAGCACAGCAGTTCTCCACTGGGCTAAATCACCCATGCTAAATCACCTCCGGTTGGGGAAAGGGGAAACTTTGCCTCAGAACACTGAGAAAGCCAGTTTACATCTCTCTCTGCTCTGCAGAGGAAGCTGGTAACCCCCTTGCCCTGAAGGCATACCCTAAAGGTTTAAAAAATGAATAAAAAAAATTAAAAGGAAGATCAATAGCTTTTATACAGAAAAAGAGCAGGTCTGCAACCCCGGAAGAGACTAATAGCAAACAGTCACCAGATAATACCCCAAAGGGGAATGGTACCTGTTCCCTTTTACATAACACTCTCATAGAAGAGACCATTAAAAGTCTCAAAAGAGAGTTAGAAGAAAAATGGGGAAAGGAAAGAGAAGCTGTGAAATATGAATTGGAAAAGGTAAAAAAACTTTGGAAAGTAAGATTTGTGAACAAGAAAGTAAGATTTCTGGATTGGAAAAGACAAAGAATGTGCAAGAAAATAGGATCTGTGAATTGGAAAAAGAAAATAATTCACTAAAAAAAAAATTAGTGAAATGGAAAAAAATTCCATAGAGCAAAACAATTCATTCAAAAACTCAATTAGACATATACAGAAAGAAGTAAAAAAAAAAAAAAAAAAAAAAGCTAATGAAGAAAATAATTCATTAAAAAATCAGAACTGAACAAATAGAAATTAATGATTCATTGAGACAGCAAGAATCAGTCAAGTAAAATGAAAAAAAAAATGATAATTAGAAAAAACTATGAAATATTTACTTGGAAAAATGACAGACCTGGAAAATAGATCTAGGAGAGATAATCTGAGGATTATTGGACTTTCTGAAAATTATGATAAAAAAAGAGCCTAGATACTATTTTACAAGAAATCATCAAAGAGAACTGTCCAGAGGTAATAGAAATAGAAGGTAAAATAGGAAGAGAAAGAATTTATCGAATACCTTCTGAAAAAGACCCTAAAATAAAAACTCCAAGAAATATTGTGGCCAAATTTCAGAACTATCATATTAAAGATAAAATATTACAAGCGGCCAGAAAAAAACAATTTAAATATCGAGGTGCCACAATAAGGATCACCCAAGATCTGGCTGCCTTCACACTAAAGGATCTAAGGGCCTGATATCTGATATTCCAAAAGGCAAAAGAACTTGGAATGCAGCCAAGAATAAACTACCCAGCTAAGCTGAGCATTTTCTTCCAGGGAAGAAGATAGATATTTAATAAAAGAGATTAATTCCATTTGTTTCTAAGGAAAAAACCAAACTTAAACAAAAAATTTGATCTCCAACCATCAAGAGATGCAGAAAAGGTAAAAGGAACTGATAAGAATTGTATTTCTGTTGTGCATATACAAAAAGACTACATGTATAATTTGATTTTACTGATATAACATAAAAAAATGGAAGTAGAAATGGAAAAGGGATAATGTCAGAAAAGGGGGAAAGGAGGGATAAAAAGAGGGAAACTACATCCCATGAAGAGTCAAAGGAAACATCATATCTGGGGGAACTCAGAGAGGGGGAGGAACATTGTGTAAATCTTACTCTCATCAGAATAGGCTCAAAGAGAAAATAATTGACATACTTGTTATACAGAAAATAATCTCTCATCTCATTAAAAAGAGGGAGAGGAAAAGGGAAAAGAAAAAGAGTAATAAGGGAAGGGTACAAGAAAGGGGAAGAGATTCTAAGGTGGGGAAGGGGGGATCCTAAAGAGGGTGAGCGGTGTGATATAAGTGGGCCCCATAAGTTTAAAACTGAGAAAGAGGGTTAGAGGAGCAAGTAAAAGAAAAATATAATCTGGGGATAACAAGATGGCAGGAAATACAGAATTAGTCATTTTAACTGTAAAAGTGAATGGGATGAACTCTCCCATATAGCAGAGGCCGATAGCAGACTGGATCAAAAGTCAGAACTCTACAATATGTTGTTTACAGGAAATACATTTAAAGCAGGGAGATACATACATAATAAAGGTAAAAGGCTGGAGCAGAATCTATTATGCTTTCAGGTGAAGTAAAAAAAGCAGGGGTAGCCATCCTTATCTTAGATCAAGCAAATGCAAAAATTGATCTAATCAAAAGAGATAAGGAAGGAAACTATATCTTGCTAAAGGGTAGCATAGACAACGAAGCAATATCAATACTAAACATATATGCACCAAGTGGTATAGCATCTAACTTCCGAAAGGAGAAGTTAAGAGAGTTGCCAGAAGAAATAGACAGCAAAACTGTAATAGTGAGAGACCTCAACCTTGCACTCTCAGAATTATACAAATCAAACCACAAAACAAATAAGAAAGAAATTAAAGAGGTAAATATATTAGAAAAATTAGGTATGATAGATCTCTGGAGAAAACTGAATGGAGACAGAAAGGAATATACTTTATTCTCAGCAGTCCATGGAACCTATTCAAAAATTAACCATATATTAGGAAATAAAGACCTCACAATTAAATGCAGGAAGGCAGAAATAGTAAATGCTTTCTTTTCAGACCACGATGCAATAAAAGCTACATTCAACAAAAAGTTAGGGGTAAATAGGCAAAAAATAATTGGAAACTAAATAATCTCATCTTAAAGAATGATTGCGTGAAACAGCAAATTATAGACACAATTAATAATTTCACTCAAGATAATGACAACGAGGAGACATCATACCAAAATTTGTGGGATGCAGCCAAAGCATTAATAAGCATAAATTTTATATCTGTAGAAGCTTACTTGAATAAAATAGAGAAAGATAAGCTCAATGAATTTGGCTTACAACTAAAAAAGCTAGAAAAATACCAAATTCAAACCCCCCGATCAAATATTAAAATTGAAATTCTAAAATTAAAAGGAGAAAAAAATAATACTGAAAGTAAAAAAAAAAAAAACTATTGAATTAATAAATAAAACTAAGAGATGGTTTTATGAAAAAAAAAAAAAAACAATAAAATAGACAAGCCTTTGGTAAATCTGATTAGAAAAGGGAGAGAGGAAAATCAAATTAGTAGTCTTAAAAAATGAAAAGGGAGAACTTTCCACCAATGAAGAGGAAATTAGAAAGATAATAAGGAGTTACTTTACCCAACTTTATGCCAATAAATTTGATAACCTAAGTGAAATGGATGACTACATCCAAAAACATAGGCTTCCCAGATTAAGAGAGGAGGAAGTAAATTGCTT
Organism: Antechinus flavipes; assembly: GCF_016432865.1. Lineage (NCBI taxonomy): Eukaryota > Metazoa > Chordata > Mammalia > Dasyuromorphia > Dasyuridae > Antechinus > Antechinus flavipes. Next base: position 129,464,154 of record NC_067400.1, on the reverse strand, counting down.
GAATAGTCCCATTTCAGAAAAAAGAAATAGAACACACTATTAATCAACTCCCTAAGAAAAAATCCCCAAGACCAGATGGATTTACATGTGAATTTTACCAAACATTTAAAGAACAATTGGCCCCAATGCTATATAAATTATTTGATAAAATAGGGAATGAAGGAGTTCTACCAAATTTCTTTTATGACATAGACATGGTGCTGATACCTAAACCAGGTAGGCTGAAAATGGAGAAAGAAAATTATAGACCAATTTCTCTAATAAATATTAATGCTAAAATCTTAAATAAGATATTAGCAAAAAGACTACAGAAAATCATCCCCAGGATAATACACTATGATCAATTAGGATTTATACCAGGAATGCAGGACTGGTTCAATATTAGGAAAACTTAACAAAAAAAATATTATCATCTCAATAGATGCAGAAAAAGCATTTGATAAAATCCAACATCTATTCTTATTAAAAAAAAACTTGAGAGTATAGGAATAAATGGACTTTTCCTTAAAACAATCAGCAGCATCGATTTAAAACCATCAGTAAGCATCATATGTAAAGGGGAAAAACTGCAACCATTCCCAATAAGATCAGGAGAGGAACAAGGTTGCCCACTATCAACATTACTATTCAATATTGTATTAGAAATGCTAGCTTTGGCAATAAGACTTGAGAAAGAGATTAAAGGAATTAGAGTAGGCAATGAGGAAACCACATTATCACTCTTTGCTGATGATATGATGGTATACTTAGAAAACCCCAGAGATTCTACTAAAAAGGTATTAGAAATAATCCACAACTTTAGCAAAATTGCATGGTACAAAATAAATCCACATAAATCATCAGCATTCTTATATATCACTAACAAAATGCAACATTCAGAGTTACAAGGAGAAATTCCATTTAAAGTAACTAGTGATAGTATAAAATACCTAGGAATCTATCTGCCAAGGGAAAATCAGAAACTTTATGAACAAAACTACAAAACATTTTTTGTTGGAATCCTTACTAACTGCTAACTAATTAGAGTTGATCTAATCTTACAAGAAGATTTTGGCCAGAACCTGAAACAAAGTACTAAGTAGAACTAATTAATACAAGGCTTGTGTTCACACCTTTACTCATTGGAGTTCACAAGTATGCCAGCTTCACAAAGTAAACTTTCTAACTTCAAGGGAGTTCACACCTCCCTTAAAGCTCTTTGGGCCAGAGAGCACTATGGGAGAAAACCCATAATCCCATTCTCTCAGAAGATTCACATATAAGGCGAGACAGCCATTCCAGAATACATTTTTTCCTCTTGGCTGGCTGGTGGCAGACTAAGAGCTTTCAGAGGATAAAGCTATGAGTGAGAGTTCAGTGGACAACCCAGATTCATCTTCATCTCACACCACTGTAGTTGGTGGCTGGGCTCCCCAGAAGGAGACAAGAGAAACATTCCATCTCTGTGTTGGTTGGAGGTTGAAGAAAGCAGAGGCAGAGGCTGAAGGACAGAACCTTTGGATTTGGAGATATTCGGAGGGCTCTAAGCCTCTAAACCGGCTGTGTTTTGAGAAGAACAAGAACTCCAACATTTGAACTCTAACAATTTTTCAAACAAATTAAGTCTGATCTAACCAATTGGAAAACTATTAAATGCTCTTGGATAGGGCAAGCAAATATAATAAAGGTGACAATACTACCTAACGTAATCTATTTATTTAATGTTATAACAATCAGACTCCCAAAAAAATATTTTAATGACCTAGAAAAAATAACAACAAAGTTCATATGGAAAAACAAAAGGTCAAGAATTTCAAGGGAATTAATGAAAAAAAAAATCAAATGAAGGTGGCTTAGCTATACCAGATCTAAAATTATATTACAGAATAGCAGTTACCAAAACCATTTGATACTGGCTAAGGAATAGATTAGTTGATCAGTGGAATAGGTTAGGTTCAAAGGACAAAACAATCAATAACTATAGCAATCTAGTGTTTGACAAACCCAAAGACCCCAGCTTTTGGGATAAGAACTTACTGTTTGACAAAAATTGCTGGGAAAATTGGAAACTAGTATGGCAGAAACTAGGCATCGAACCATATTTAACACTGAACACCAAGATAAGGTCAAAATGGGTTCATGATCTACGCATAAAGAATGAAATAATAAATAAATTAGAGGAATACAGGATAGTTTACCTCTCAGACCTATGGAAGAGGAAGGAATTTATGACCAAAGAAGAACTAGAGATCATTATTGATCACAAAATAGAAAATTTTTGTTATATCAAATTGAAAAATTTTCTCTACAAACAAAACTAATGCAGACAAGATTAGGAGGAAAGCAATAAATTGGGAAAATATTTTTACAGTCAAAGGTACTGATAAAGGCCTCATTTTCAAAATATATAGAGAATTGACTCTAATTTATAAGAAATAAAGCCATTCTCCAATTGATAAATGGTTAATGGATATGAACAGACAATTCTCATACGAAGAAATTGAAACTATTTCTAGCCATATGAAAAAATGCTCCAAGTCATTATTAATCAGAAAAATGCAAATTAAGACAACTCGGAGATACACTACATACCTGTCAGACTGGCTAGAATGACAGAGAAAGATAATGCGGAATATTGGAGGGGACGTGGGAAAACAGGGACATTAATACATTGTTGATAGAATTGTGAATCATCCAACCATTCTGGAGAACAATTTGCTACTATGCTCAAAAAGTTATCAAACTGTGCATACTCTGTGATCCAGCAGTGTTACTACTGGGCTTACATCTCAAAAAGATCATTAAGAAGGGAAAGGGACCTGTATGTGCATGAATGTTTGTGGCAGCCCTCTTTGTAGTGGCCAGAAACTGGAAACTGAGTAGATGCTCATCATTGGAGAATAGCTGAATAAATTGTGGTATATGAATATTATGGAATATTATTATTCAGTAAGAAATGACCAACAGCATGATTTCAGAAAGACCTGGAGAGACTTACATGAACTGATGCTGAATGATATGAGCAGGGCCAGGTGATCCTTATATACTTCAACAATAATACTATATGATGATCAATTCTGATGGACCTGGCCATCTTCTGCAATGAGATGAACCAACCAGTTCCAATGGAGCAATAATGAACTGAACCAGCTATGCCCAGTTAAAGAACCCTGGGAGATGATTAAGAACCATTACATTGAATTTCCAATCCCTATATTTTTGCCTGCCTGCATTTTGGATTTCCTTCACAGGTTAATCGTACAATATTTCAGAATCTTATTTTCTTTTTGTACAGCAAAATAACAGTTTGGTCATGTATACTTATTGTGTATCTAATTTATACTCTAATATATTTAACATCTACTGGTCATCCTGCCATCTAGGTGAGGGGATGGGGGGAAGGAGGGGAAAAATTGAAACAAAAGGTTTGGCAATTCTTAATGTTGTAAAATTACCCATAAATATAACGTGTAAATAAAAAGCTATGAAATTTAAAAAAAAAAAAGGAAGAAAAATTTTTTTTTTTGCCGCAAGTCCTTTCCCAGTTCTCTGTCTTTCCTTTCCCTTTGTGATTACTTTTAATCAATTTTCTTTATATTTTGAATAATTCATATGAAGACGTTATCTCTTCTGTCCATATAGCCACAAAACTCTTTTATACTCAAACTCTTCTTCTTTTTTTTTATCTATCTATCTATCTATCTATCTATATTATAGCTTTTTATTTACAAGATATATGCTTGGGTATTTTTTCAGCATTGATAATTGCAAAACCTTTTGTTCCAACTTTTCCCCTTCTTCTCCCCACCCCTTCCCCCAGATGTCAGGTTGACCAATACATGTTAAATATGTTGAAGTATAAGTTAAATACAATATATGTATACATGTCCAAATAGTTATTTTGCTGTACAAAAAGAATCAGATTTTGAAATCGTGTACAATTAGCCTGTGAAGGAAATCAAAAATGCAGGTGGAATAAAATAGACAGATTGGAAATTCTATGTAGTGGTTCTTAGTCATCTCCCAGAGTTCTTTCCCTGGGTGTAGCTAGTTCAGATCATTACTATTCTGTTGGAACTGATGTGGTTCAACTCATTTTTGACGAGGGTCAAATCCATCAGAATTGATCATCGTATTGTATTGTTGTTGAAGTATATAATTATCTTCTGCTCCTGGTCATTTCACTCAGCATCAGTTCATGTAAATCTTTCCAGGCCATTCTGAAATCATCCTGCTGGTCCTTTCTTACAGAAAAATAATATTCCATACTATTGATATACCACAATTTATTCAGCCATTCTCCACTTGATGGCCATCCACTCAATTTCCAGTTTCTGGCCCCTACAAAGAATGCTGCCACAAACATTCTTGCACATACAAATCCCCTTTTCTTCTTTAAGATCTCTTTGGGATATAAGCCCTGTAGTAACACTGCTGGATCAAAGGGTATTCACAGTTTGATAACTTTTTGAGCATAGTTCCAAATTGTTCTTCAGAATGGCTGGATGTATTCACAATTCCACCAACAATGTATCAGTGTCCCAGTTTTCCCATACCCCCTCCAATATTTCACATTATCTTTTCCTGTCATTCTAGCCAATCTGACAGGTGTGTGGTGGTATCTCAGAGTTGTCTTAATTTGCATTTCTCTGATTAATAATGACTTGGAGCATTTTTTCATATGGCTAAAAATAGTTTCAATTTCTTCATCTGAGAATTGTCTGTTCATATCCTTTGATGATTTATCAATTGGAGAATAGCTTGAGTGTTGTGATCTAGTTCAGATGGATCTGAATCGGTCCCTGTTCGGGCGCCAAAATGTGGTGAGCTTTTTCTTCTAGCCCAGTTAGCTTAGAGGCCTATCTCTCTGCTTGGTTCCAAGAGCTCTCTCCAAATGTCTTTAAATCCAAAGGTCTGGTCCTTCAGCCTCTGCCTCTGCTTTCTTCAGCCTCTAGCCAGCTCCAGTCTTCATGTCATTCCGGTGAAATCTCGACTTGTAGCGTCTTCCTCTGAAGAACCTCTTCGACTGGCCCATTGGCCTATTTATGCTCTTTCCAGAGAGAGGGATTATGGGTTTTCTCCCATAGTGCTTTCTGGCCCAAAAAGCTTCAAGGGAGGTGTGAACTCATTGAACTCCAATGAGTAAAGGTGTCAACACAAGCTTTGTATTAATTAGTTCTACTTAGTACCTTGTTTCAGGTTCTGCCCAAAACATCTTCTTGTAAGATTAGATCAACTCTAATTAGTTAGCAGTTAGTAAGGATTCCAACATCTCCCCCTTTCTTTTGTTAGATGAAAACACCAAAGGAAATAGGAAATATAATCAGATTAGTGGGTTTCTGAAGGGGTACATATAAATCCATCAATATGGGCCAGAACTTTGTAACCGATATACATGGTATACATAAATCCATCAATATGGGAGGCATTATACATAATTTACATAAGCACATAGCAATATAACACAGGCTAGTAGTAATGTAACAACATGAATCAACCTGAAGATTTACACATGTCCATAAGTCCTAGAAATAGTCCATAAGCAATCCATTGTCCATTAGTTCATGTGCCAGGAATCTAATAATTCTTGTAAGCTCTGAAGTACTGCAAAAGATCTCATCAACAATTTTTCATCTCAGGGGACCCAATGATTCTTGCTGGTTTTTCAAGAACTAAAACAGTTTCATCTTGTGTTAGGAAATCCAATGATTCCTGAAGCTTTTAAAAGTCTTTTTAACAGTCTCATAGTCAGCCATCTGATTCTTTCTCCATCTGTGGAAATATAAGCAGATCCTCTTCCCCAAGCAGTTAATCTAATTCCCTTCTATTTACCAAATTTGGGATTTCTCCTCATCATCTGGTAATTACATTGGAGCTGTTTGCACTGGATACTTCCTTGTTGTCTTAAAAGGCCTGTATTCTTCCCAACTGTAATCCTGATTGCTTTTCTGTTGGTTGATGACATCAGAATCCTGAATTTCTAAAGTCTCTCTGGGTGTAACCTCAGCTGCTATCATGCCCCACCTGTCCTTTGATTGATACTTTGGAGCTGGATCCTGCCTCTCATTTCTCTGGGTCATCCTACATTCAGAGGCCCAGTGAAAGCCTCGGTTACATTTTAGACATGGGGTTTGGGGTTTTATTCTCTCACCCTGTCTTCTCACTCTATCTCCATATCTACAATGAGCTCTCAAATGTCCAACTTTTCCGCACTGAAAACATCGACGAGTTTCTCTAGAATTCCTCTGCCAAGAAGGACCTTGTCTTTCCATGTTCATCATAGTCTGGGCATAATAAGCATTTGTGCCCACTGTGGCACAGCGTCTTATGATTTCCTCTAAAGGAGCATCTTTGTCTAGCCCCCATATAATTCTTCTGCAAACCTCATTGGCATTTTCCTTAGCCAAATGTCTAGTCATTATTTCTGTTGCTGCATTGTCTCCAATGGTTCTTATTACAGCTGTTTGTAAACGTCCCACAAAATCTGCAAAAGGTTCATTGGGACCTTGCTCTATTTTTGTGAAAGCATTATTTCCATCTTTCTGTCCAGGGAGAGAATTCCAAGCTTTTATTGCAGCCTTAGAAATTTGCTCATACACTGTTATGGGATAATAAATCTGTTCTGAACTCTCTGCATACTGACCTTCTCCAGTTAGTTGGTCAAAAGCAACTTGTACAATAGCTCCTGTTTGCCTATTGCGTTGGGCTTGAATCCTACATAATTCACGAAACTCTGAAAGCCACAATAAATTTTGTCCCGGTTCTAGACAAGTTTTCACTATGGATTTCCAGTCATTCGGGGTTAAGATTTCATAAGACAAATTATCCAGTAACATCTTCACATACGATGATGTAGCCCCATAAAGAGTGCAACCCTTTTTCAAATCTTTAATTTTTCCCAAATTAAAAGGAGTGTATTTTCTCTCTTTTTGACCTGAGGAGTTGAGCTCTTCAATCACAGGATATGCATTTATAAAATCAGATATATCTTCTCCTTCATTTTTTGCCTTAATTAATGCTTTTTCTAATCTTGTTAAATTCTGCTTTACAGGAGAAGCTGACTGTGTTTCTGCCTCTCTCCCTCCCCCTTGTTCCACCCATGAAGGGTTAATTGCGGGGGGAGGGTCATGAGATGTGGAATCACCTAATTCCTCCTGCTGTGAAGTATCATACTTAGAATTGTAATTAACTCCATTCTCATCTGATTCGTCCTCCTTTTCACCTAGTAAAGTTGGCATTTCTTCCTCCTGTACTTTCCTTTTCATCATTCTATCACTTAAATAACTTCTTATAGCCAATTGTATTACATTATATGTATTAATTATTGAGTTAGGCCCATTTTTATCATAGAATTGACAAAGATCCTCTCCAACCAATTTCCATTCATTTAGATCTAATTCCTTATCAAGAGAGAAGCAAGGACATATGTCCTTTACAGTTTGTAAAAGTTCAGTGATTTGCTGTAAACTTATAATTAAACCTTGGCTTTCCATAATTTTGACAATGCTCTCTAAACATTTTCCTTGAACAGAAACAGGCTGTTTTCTAAATATCTGTCCCATCTTAGCTGAAATTTTACTTTAACTCTTCTAACAAAATTTTTTTGTTACACTCACCCTAATTTCTGGGTTGAAGAGTCTTTTCCACTGGATCAGGATCAGAGGTTTTTCCACTTGAATCAGGATCGGAGCTTTTCCACTGAAATCCACTGAGGGGGTCTGTTAGCCCCACGTTGGGCGCCAAAATGTTGTGATCTAGTTCAGATGGATCTGAATCGGTCCCTGTTCGGGCGCCAAAATGTGGTGAGCTTTTTCTTCTAGCCCAGTTAGCTTAGAGGCCTATCTCTCTGCTTGGTTCCAAGAGCTCTCTCCAAATGTCTTTAAATCCAAAGGTCTGGTCCTTCAGCCTCTGCCTCTGCTTTCTTCAGCCTCTAGCCAGCTCCAGTCTTCATGTCATTCCGGTGAAATCTCGACTTGTAGCGTCTTCCTCTGAAGAACCTCTTCGACTGGCCCATTGGCCTATTTATGCTCTTTCCAGAGAGAGGGATTATGGGTTTTCTCCCATAGTGCTTTCTGGCCCAAAAAGCTTCAAGGGAGGTGTGAACTCATTGAACTCCAATGAGTAAAGGTGTCAACACAAGCTTTGTATTAATTAGTTCTACTTAGTACCTTGTTTCAGGTTCTGCCCAAAACATCTTCTTGTAAGATTAGATCAACTCTAATTAGTTAGCAGTTAGTAAGGATTCCAACACTTGAGTTCTTATAAATTAGAATCAATTCTCTATATATTTTGGAAATGAAGCCTTTATCAGAACCTTTGACTGTAAAAATGTTTTCCCAATTTATTGCTTCCCTTCTAATCTTGTCTTCTTTAGTTTTGTTTGTACAAAAACTTTTCAATTTGATATAATCAAAATTTTCTATTTTGTGATCAATATTGATCTCTAGTTCTTCTTTGGTCACAAATTCCTTCCTCTTCCACAGGTCTGAAAAGTAAACTATCTATGTTGTTCTAATTTATTTATAATCTCCTTCTTTATGCTTAGATCATGAACACATTTTAACCTTATCTTGGTGTATGGTGTTAAGTGTGGATCAATGCCTAGTTTCTGCCATACTAATTTCCAATTGTCCCAGCAATTTTTGTCAAACAATGAGTTCTTATCCCCAAAACTGGGGTCTTTAGGTTTGTCAAACATTAGATTATTAAAATTATTGACTATTTTGTCCTTTGAACCTAACCTATTCCACTGATCAACTAGTATATTTCTTAGCCTAAACCAAATGATTTTGGTAACTGTGGCTTTGTAATGTAATTTTAGATCTGGTACAGCTAGGCCACCTTCATTTGACTTTTTTTTTCATTAATTCCCTTGAAATTCTTGACCTTTTGTTTTTTTCCATATGAACTTTGTTGTTATATTTTCTAGGTCATTAAAATATTTTCTTGGGAGTCTGATTGGCATAGTGCTAAAGAAATAGATTAGTTTAGGTAGTATTGCCATCTTTATTATATTTGCTCACCTTATCCAAGAATATTTAATATTTTTCCAAATGGTTAGATCTGACTTTATTTTGTGCAAAGTCTTTTGTAATTTTGCTCATATAGTTTCTGATTTTCCCTTGGTAGATCGATTCCTAAATATTTTATACTATCAGTAATTACTTGAAATGGAATTTTTCGTTGTAAATCTAACTGTTGGCTTTTGTTAGAAACATACAAGAATGCTGATGACTTTAGCAACATTGCTAAAAGTGTGGATTATTTAGTTTCCAATTACTTTTTGGTCTATTTACCCCTAATGCTTTGTTGAATATAGTTTTTATTGCATTGTAGTCTGAAAAGAAAGCATTTACTATTTCTGCCTTCCTGCATTTAATTTTGAAGTTTTTATGTCCTAATATATGGTCAATTTTTGTGTAGGTTCCATGAACTGCTGAGAAGAAAGTATACTCCTTTTTGTCACCATTCACTTTTCTACAAAGATCTATCATACTTAATTTTTCTAATATTCTATTTACCTCTTTAATTTTTTTCTCATTTGCTTTGTGGTTTGATTTATCTAATCTTGAGAGTGCAAAATTGAGTTCTCCCACTATTATAGTTTTGCTGTCTATTTCTTCTCACAACTCTCTTAACTTCTCATTTAGGAAGTTAGATGCTATACCACTTGATGCATATATGTTTAATACTGATATTGCTTCAATGTCTATAGTATCCTTTAGCAAGATATAGTTTTCTTCCTTATCTCTTTTAATTAGATCAATTTTTGCTTTTGCTTGATCTGAGATAAGGATGGCTATCCCTGCTTTTTTGTCTTCACCTGAAGCATAATAGATTCTGCTCCAGCCTTTTACCTTTACTCTGTATGTATCTCCCTGTTTTAAATGTGTTTCCTGTAAACAACATATTGTAGGGTACTGACTTTTGATCTAGTCTGCTATCCGCCTCCTCCTTATGGGAGAATTCGTCCCATTCACATTTATGGTTAAAATTACTACTTCTGTATTTCCTGCCATACTAATATCCTCAGATTATGCTTTTCTTTTTCTTGCTCTCCTTCTCTCCTTTCTCAGTATTAAACTCATGGGCCCCACTTGTGTCACACAGCTCTCCCTCTTTAGGATGCTTCCTCCTCCTTTTGAATCTCTTCCCCTTTCTTGTACCCTTTCTTTATTACTATTTTCTTTTCCCTTTTCCTTTCCCACTTTTTAATGAGGTGAGAGAAGATTCTCTGTAAAACAAATATGTCAATTATTTTCTCTTTGGGCCAACTCTGATGAGAGTAAGATTCATTCAATGTTCCTCTCCCTCTCTAAGTTCTCTCAGATATGATAGGCTTCCTTTGCCTCTTTGTGTGATGTATTTTCCCTCTTTATATCCCCCCTTTTCCCTTTTTCTGATACTATCCCCTTTCCATTTCTACTTCCCTTTTTATGTTATATCAATAAAATCAACTTATACAGGTGGTTTTTAATGGATATTCACAACAGAAATACAGTTCTCAAGAGTCCCTTTTATTTTTTCTGCTTCTCTTGAATCCTGTGGTTGGAGATCAAAATTTTTGTTTAGATCTGGATTTTTCATTAGAAACAAATGGAATTCATCTGTTTCATTAAATGTCCATGTTCTTCCCTGGAAGAAAATGCTCAGCTTGGCTGGATAGTTTATTCTTGGCTGCATTACAAGTTCTTTTGCCTTTCGGAATATCAGATTCCAGGTCCTTCAGTCCTTTAATGTGGAGGCAGCCAGATCTTGGATGATCCTTATTGTGGCACCTTGATATTTGATTTTTTTTTCTGGCTCCTTGTAACATTTTTTCCTTAGTCTGATAGTTCTGAAATTTGGCCACAGTATTCTTTGGAGTTTTTATTTTAGGTCTTTTTCAAAAGGTGTTTGATGAATTCTTTCAATTTCTATTTTACCTTCTGATTATATTACATCTGGGCAGTTCTCTTTGATGATTTCCTGTAAAATAGTATCTAGGCTCTTTTTTTCATCATAATTTTCAGGAAGTACAATAATTCTCACATTATCTCTCCTCGATCTACTTTCCACGTCTGTTGTTTTTCCAAGTAGTTATTTGTTGTAATCTTTACTAAGTGCTAACTCATTAGAGTTGATGTTTTGGTACTGAAACAAGGTACTAAGTAAAACTAATTGATACAATTCAGTTCAGCTGAATTCAGCTTTCTTCAGCCTCCAGAGCCAGCACCAAGTTGAATCTGTCTTGCCTTCGAGAGAGGGCTTCTGGCTGAACTCACTTGATGCTCCCCTCTCAATCTAAATTCAGCTAAACTCCCTTACTTGGGCCTCTGCTTTCTTCTTTCTTCAGCCTCCAGAGCCAGCACCAAGTTGAACCTGTCTTGCCTCTGAGAAAGGGCTTCTGGCTGAAGTCACTTGATGCTACTCTCTCAATCTAAATTCAGCTGAACTCCCTTAATTGGGCTTCTGCTTTCTTCTTATATATGAGAGAGCAGGATTATGGGTTTTCTACCATAGTGCTCTCTGGCTCTAAGAGCTTCAAGAGAGGTGTGAATTCGGATATCTCATATTAAATCCTGAAATCTCCCAAACGTGTGAATTCCAATGAGTAAAAGAGTGGACACAAGCATTGTAACAATTAGTTCTTCTTAGTACATTGTTTCAGGTTATGGCCCAAAACGTCAACTCTATTGAGTTAGCAGTTTGTAAAGATTCCAACAGTTATTTAACTTTTTTTTTCTAATTTTTCTTTTTTCTTTTTTTTTTTGCTTGACTGATTCTTGCTGCCTGAATGAATCATTCATTTCTGTTTGTTCAGGTCTGGTTTTTAATGAGTTATTTTCTTCATTAGCTTTTTTACTTCTTTTTGTATATGTCCAATTGAATTTTTAAATGAGTTGTTTTGCTCTATGGAATTTTTTTTTTCCATTTCACTATTTTTTTTTTTTTAGTTAGTTATTTCCTTTTTCCAATTCACAAATCCTACTTTCTTGGGAGTTCTTTATCTTTTCTAAGTCACAAATCCTATTTTCCTGGGATTTCTTTACCTTGTCCAATTCACAAATTCTATTTCCCTGCACTTCCTGGAAGTTCTTTATCTTTTACAATTCACATTTCATTAAGTTGTTACTTTCTTGCATAGCTTCTCTTTTCTTTCCCTATTTTTCTTCTAGCTCTCTTTTAAGATTTTTAATAGTCTCTTCTAGGAGGGATTTGTGTGGTGGGAACCTGGTTACATCCCCCTTTGAGGTTTTATCTGTAGACTGTCTGTTATTAGTTTCCTTGGGGTTGAAAACCTTCTCTCTTTCTGTATAGAAGCCATCAATCATCCTTTCAATTTTTTTACTCTTTTTTTTTTTTTAAAGCCTGTAGGATTTGCCTTCAGGGCCAGGAGGTTACCAGCTTCCTCTGCAGAACAGGGATAGGTGTATGGATGGTAGCTGCCCTGCAAATGGACTGCAAAGAGCAAGGTATGGGAGTGCTCTGGGAAAAAGTTCCCCACTGAAGTTACTAGGCCTAGGTATCACTGTGGAGCTGTGGAAATGCCCAGTGAAGAACCCCGCTGTGTAGATTAGTGACTGCCCTGAGGCTCTAACCTGAGCAGTCAAAGTGTCACTACTCTAAGCCAAAGCCTGCTGTGGGGTTGTGGAGCTGTTGGTATTAGCAGTTGTCCAGCAAACAGCCACACAAACTGGAAGTGCCTCTGCCCAGGGAAGTGCAATCAAGCTGCAGAAGTTCTATTGCCCCAGGTTGAGCCACCCCCAGTTCAGATTAGACGTTTCCCTGGGTTTAGCCCCACTGCCATGCAGATTTGTGACTACCCTGTGTGAAAGCCTTGTGCTGCAGAATGTGGCTGCACAGCTGTGCTGTGGCCTGTGCTGGTTCACTCACTTCTGGCTTGGGGTGGGTATAGCCAGATCCTGTTAGGTTCTGGTGTTTTTTAGTGTACCCTCTATTTTTGGCTTTAATTTCTCTGCTGGTCCGCTGCTTTATAAGCAGAGCAGAGCAGTCAGCCTATGGCAGAGTCATCTCTGTAAATTTTCTAATCACAAAGGCCACCCCCACCCAGTCTGCTCAATATGCTAGCCTTCTGGTTCCATAAACCCCTGGGCTGGTCTGTTCCCACCCCTCAGGAGAAACCTTTTCTGGTGATTTTCCAGATTATCTTTGGCTGGAACGTTTTGTACTTCTAATCTTCATGAATTTTACCAGTCAAGTGCTTTTTTGACACAGAATTTAGTAATTGGTCATGAGGATATGAGAGGAACTTAGAAAGTCATGTGCCTTCTCCTCCATCTTGGCTCTGCCCCCCTCCTATTCTTTTCAAAGGAAGTCTTCTGAGAGGTGGATTAAAATTAATTCTTTTATCCTCTATCACATTTTATTGATAGCATGCTGATTTGGATGCTGATTTGGAAAGCCAATTTGTAAAGGCTTATTTAAAAATATGTGTTAATAAAATAATTACCAAATATATAATAGTAAATAATATGCTGCCTTATAAGAACTTTCTTTCTCTCTGTCTCTGTCTCTTTCTGTCTTTCTGTCTCTCTCTTTGTCTCTCCTTCCTCCTCTTTCATTCTCCATTCCTCTCCCTTTCATGTGGCACAAGGGTAGGATCATACCCTAACTCCACTTTTTGCTACCTGTATGACAGTGTTCATAATTTAACAAGCAGTAATTAATTATTTACACATGCCAAGAATTTCTGTTAAGAGCAGCATCAACAATCCTTCTCTAAAGGAATTTATATTCTGATGAGGGAGAATACACATACATATATAAACACATATGAGATATATACAAAACAGCATTAAAAGAGAAAATATCAAGCTTCTGGGAATTTGTTGAGGAAAAGGGAGTTTCCTACAAAAGTTAATACATGAACTGAGATTTTTATTTAATATTGGTGAGGATGAGTTAAAAAGAGATAAAATAAAGAAGGATGTCTTATGGTCACATCTGATCATGATTTATTGACATTAAATATTTTAGTAAAATGTCTTCTGAAAATCAGGCTTTAGTAACTGACCTGTCAAATGAGCATTCATGTCTGCATGCTATCAGTAAAATGATACAGAAATTAGGAATGAATTTTGCTCTTTCATTCTTCTATTTTCTTCTGAAGGCCTGTTTAGTTTCATTTTGGGAATGGAAGTTGGGATACTTTGTAGAAGTATAGAAAATGTTGTGATTTTTGTCCTAGAAATGATATCATTCATTTTCTAAATGTTAAAAAATGACAATATTTTAATGATTATATATGTTTATAATTTATGAAAGATGATCACAAAATAACATTATAGCAAAGACTTTTAGATTTAACTCATTGTAATAATGATTATAGAGATTGTCACCACTTCTCCAAATACAGATGACAGTAGGGATAGAAATCAGAAAAAAATTATGAAATCGGCAAAGGTCATGAGAAATAGATGCCCTTAGTAAAACACATAAAACCACTAAGGGATAAGTAAGGAATAATAGTCAAGCAGGAGTAGTTAGAGAGGTAAGTTAAATTTTGACATGTTAATGTAAATATTAATAATGTTTTATTTATGCACAGATGTTATGACATAATCAGCATCATATTTATTGTAATATTTCCAATAATCTTTTACATAGTACTATAAATATATGATACTAATATGTACTTACAAGTATATTAGTTAGACAAATACTTTTTTTCATGTCTCCCATAAACACCAACTCAAGGTCTTATGACCTTTAATTTAACAGTCTTTGAAAGCCATAAGCATGAGTTTAAAAATGTGATGTGATTTTCTATTTCCTTCTTTTGACATTTTGCAAGTTAAGAATTTTTTGGTAGCTTTTTCCTTGAAAAATGTCTGAAAATTCCATTTCAGTCATCCTTAGGGAAAAATTAAGCTATTATAATAATGTCTTAAGTAATGTTTTCTTTAAATAAAAGGTGTATAAGTGAGTTTTGGCACATAACTGAATTTGAAGAGGCATATTCAGCACTTGATCCAATTTAGCTATTATGAATATAGAACAGCTGGCACATGAATTATAGTGCAGACAAGCTAGTTAAAAAAAAAAAAAACTTGTTGTACCCTTTTAATAGCCTGTCAATAAGTATTTATTAACCACTTATTATGTGCTTAGCACTGTACTAAGTATGGGAAGCAATTATTTAAATATGAAGTGCTATAGAATATTTTTCAAAATTGAAAGATATGGAAAAATAAACAGTTGATTCTCCACCGTTAAATTTTAAGCATCTGTTTCAATACTCTTCCTGTTTTCACTTTTATTGTTTATTTTCTTTTGCTACTTTGAATTTAAATTATTTCACAATTTTATCACAATTTTTCTTTGATAACTGATATTCTCATGTTAATTATGAGTAGTTTGACTTTTGAATCTCTTATCTAAGTTCAATTCAGAAATGAGGTTCTGATTCTGTTCCTATGGAGTTAATTTTCTATAGTCAAATTAGGAATCATCAACAAAAGGTATGTAAAAGAAATGGTAATAAGATGAATAATAGAAAATATCTAACCAAGGAATCATTCTCAGATTTACTAAATGCAAATGAGTAGAATTTTCCATAGACATTTTCCATTAGGGATAGGCATCCCTTTGAAACTAGGAAGATATATATATATCTTCTCTCCTGATAAACTAGAGATATTCATGAACTTCATTTATCTTTCATTCTAGTTGATAAACTATTTTATAATAACTTTCCATATAATTGTGGTTTCCTGATGAAGATAGAAAACATCTTAAAATGTACCAGGTGGGCAGATGCCTGAGAGCAGACATGACTTTCTGTGATCTGCTCTGACCTTTTCTCAAACCAACAGTAGATTAAGCCTCTAAACTGGTTTTGGAGTCAAAGAATCCACAAATATTTTGAGGACAACACACTTTCAGAAGAAGCTACCTTGGAAGAACTTCAGAATAGGTCTGTTTCAAATGGGCAGGCAAACAGTCTGCTGAGCCCAGACCACAGGACAGGGAACCCCAGGGGGCAAGGGTCCAGGAAGGGAAGTCAGAATATTGCATCTTCCATGCACCTGGGAATCTTATGTGAGCCTCTTAGGGTAATATGTCCTGGTTGAAAGTGGGTGATATATACTGCAACATATCTAACATATATAGGACTGCTTGACATGTAGAGGAGGGGGTGGGGGGAGGGAGGGGAAAAATCAGAACAGAAACAAGTGCAAGGGATAATGTTGTAAAAAAGTTACCCTGGCATGGATTCTGTCAATATAAAGTTATTATTAAATAAAATAAAATATTAAATAAATAAATAAAAATAATTAAAAAAAGAAAGTGGGTGATATAGAAGATTTGCTACAAAAGGCAAATTGTAAACTATTGAGCCCTAGAAGAACCTAGCTATGATTATGTAGCACTAGAGGTCAATCACCAGAATTGCCCAGGGCAAACTAAAGCAGTTGTCACTACTTTGCATTAAAAGCAGACTTCATCTTTAAAAATGAGCCAAAAAACCCAAAAAGAACTCTCATCATAAACAGCTTTTATGGAGAGAGAAAATAGATCTCAAATCCTGAAGTTCCTAAAGTTTCAGATGAAGCCCCAAATGTAGATGTGACTGGTCCTCATTTCACAAGGTTTTCTTGGAATATTTCATAAAAGATCTTAAAAGAGAAAAATGGGGAAAGGAAATGAAATCTTGGCAAGAAAGGAAGGAAAAAGCATATAACTCTCAACAAAATAGAGCAAATTGAAAATGCATATAACCTCACAAAATAGATATGAAAAAGATAGCAATTCATTGAAAAACAGAATTTGTGAAATGGAAAACAAAATGAAATGAACTAAGCAATTCAATTGACCAAATAAAAAAGGAGCTTAAAAAAGTAACCTAAGGAAATAATACACTAAAAATTACAACTGAACAAATGGAAATGAATGAATCAATAACACTTAAAGAAACAGTCAAACAAAGCCAAAAAAGATGGAAAACAACAGAAGTAAATATGAAATACCTCCTAGGAAAAACAAATGATCTGGAAAATAGACCTAGCATAGATAATTTAAGAATTATTGGACTTCCTGAAAGTCATGATGAAAAAAAAGAACCTAGTAATTATGTTACAGGAAATCATAAAGGAAAACAGAACTGATGTCTTAGAATCAGAAGGTAAAGGTAAAATAGTCATTGAAAGAATTCATCAATCATCTCCTGAAAGAGACCCTAAAATGAAAACTCCAAGGAATATTGTAGCTAAATTTCAGAACTATTGTACCAAGGCAAATATTGCAAGCAGAAACAATTTAAATACCTGATTATGGCTTGGGATTACACAGGACCTAGCAGCTTCCTCCTTAATGGATCAAAAGACCTGGGATCTGATGTTCTGAAATTCAAAGGGACTTGGATTATAGTCAAGAATAAACTATCCAGCTAAAATGAGAATTACCTTTCAAGAAAGAAGATGGACATTCAATGATAAAGGTGAATTCCATATATGAAATATATGGTCTTATGAAAAGACCAGAACTGAACCCCTCCCCCCAAAAAATGATTTCCAAACACAGAATTCATGAGAAGGATAAAAAGATAAAAAGAAAAGAAGTCTTGAGAACTATAATTCTGCTATAAGCATACTTAGAGAATGCAGGTATTATTTGATTTTTTTATATAATATGAAAAAGAAATTAGAGGAAGAAAGGGGATTGTATTATTGTAAAAAAAAGAAAAAGTAGGTAAGATAAGGGAAACTGCATTTCACAAAGAGGCAAAGAAGACCAGTTATATTTGAGGGAAAGAAGGGGAAAAGACAAGCATTGTGTGAATCTTAATCTCATCAAATTTGGTTCAAATAGGGAATATTAAACATATTTGGTTTTACAGAGAAACTAGTCTCACCTTATAAAAAACTGGGAGGGGAATGGGGAAATGTAAGGGGAAGACTAATAGAAGGGAAAACAGAAGTAGTAGTGTAAGAAAGGAGGGGCTGTAAAGGGAGAGGGGTGTTTGAGACAGGTGGTAATCAGAAACAAAATTCTTGAGAGAAAGTAAGGGTGAAAGGAAAGAGAAAAGCATAATACAGGGTAAATAAGATGGCGGGAAATACAGAATTACTATTAGAACTCTCACATAAAATGAAACTGAATAACAGACTGGATTAAAAGCCAAAATTTTACCATATGTTGTTTACAAGAAACACATTTAAAGCAGAAAGATACATACAGAGTAAAGGAAAAGGCCTGGAGCAAAATCTATTATGCCTTAGGTGAAGTAAAAAAAAGCAGGAATAGCAATCCTGATCTCAGATCAAGTAAAAGAAAAGATAGATCTAATTAAAAGAGATAAGGAAGGAAATTATATCTTACCAAAGGGTACCTTAGATAATGAAGCAATAATAATACTAAACATATATGCACCAAGTGGTATAGTATCAAAATTCCTAGAGGAGAAGTTAAGAGAGATGCACGAAGAAATAGATAACAAAACTACTAATGGGGGAATCTCACCCTTGCCCTCTCAGAACTAGATAAATTGAACCACAAAATAAATTTTAAAAAAAATTAAAAAGGTAAACAGAATGTTAGAAAAGGTAGTTATGGTAGATCTTTGGAGAAAATTTAATCGAGACAAAAAAGGAGTTTACTTTTTTCTTGGTGGTTCATGGCATCTATATAAAAATTGACCATATATTAGGGCATTAAAAACCTCAAAATCAAATGTAGAAAGGCAGAAATAGTAAATGCATTTTTTTAGATCATGATGCAATAAAAATTATATGCAATATAATACCAGGAGAAAATAGACCAAAAATTAATCAGAAATTCAAAATATTTTCCTAAAGAATGAATGGATGAAACAATAAATCACAGACACATTTAACAACTTCTTCCAAGAGAATGACAATAATAAGACAGCTTACCAAAATTTCTGTGATGTAGCAAAAGTGGTTATAAGGGGAAATTTTATGTCTCTAGATGCTTATTTGCATAAAATAGAGAAAGAAAAGATCAATGAATTGGGCTTACAATTCAAAAAGGCTAGAAAAAGAACAAATTAAAATCCTTAATCAAATAACAAATTTGAAATTCTGAAAATAAAAGGGGAATTTAATAAAAATGAAAATAAGAAAACTATTGAATTAATAAATAAAACTGAAAGTTAGTTTTATGAGAAAAGCAACAAATTTTACAAACCTTTAGTTAATTTGTTTAGAAAAAGGAAAAAAGAAAATCAAATTATTATGTTCAAAAATGAAAAGAGAGAACTTTCCATCAATGAAGATGAAATTATAGCAATAATTAGGAGTTATTTTGCCTAACTATATGCCCAAAATTTTATAATCTAAATGAAATGAAGGAATATCTGCAAAAATATAGACTTTCCAGATTAATATAAGAGAAAATAAATTATTTAAATAGTCCCATTTTAGAAAAAGGAATAGAACAAGCTATTAGTCAGCTCCCTAAGAAAAAAATCTTCAGGACCAGATGATTTTACATGTAAATTCTCCCAAACATTTAAAAAATAATTAATTCCAATAATATATAAACTATTTGAAAAAAAAATAGGGAAAAGAGTCCTGCCAAATTCCATTTATAAAACAGATAGGTTGCTAATACCTAAACCAGGTAGGGTAAAAACAGAGAGAAAATTACAGACCAATTTCTCTAATAAATATTTATGCAAAAATCTTAAATTAAACATTAGCAACAAGATTACAGAAAGTCATCCCTAGGGTAATATACTTTGACAAAGTAGGTTTGTGTCAGGAATGCAGGGCTGATTCAATATTAGGAAAACTTTTAGCATAATCAACTATATCATTAACCAAACTAACTAAAATGATATAATTATCTCAATAGATGTAGGAAAAAAAATTGATAAAATCCAACACCCATTCCTATTAAAAACACTAAAGCATAGGAATAAATAGACTTTTCCTTAGTCCTTAGACATTTTCCTTAAAAATGGTCAGTACTAGTTAAAACCATCAGCAAGCATCATATGTAAGGGGAGCAAATTAGAACTATTCCCAATAAGATCAGGAATGAAACCAGGTTGCCCACTATCACCATTGTTATTCAATATTATATTAGAAATGTTAGCTTTGGCAATAAAAGAAGAAAAAAAGATTGAAGGAATTAAAGTAGGCAATGAAGAAATCAAATTATCATTCTTTTCAGATGATATGATGGTATACTTAGAGGACCCCAGAGAATCAACTACAAATCTACTAGAATCAATTTATAACTTTTGCAAAATTGAAGGATATAAAATAATTCCACATAAACCATAAGCATTTTTATATATTACCAACCAAGTTGCTAGCAACAAGAGATACAAAAAGAAATTCCATTCAAAATAACTCTTGATAGTATAAAATATTGGAGCCATCTATCTGCCAAGGGAAAGTTAGGAAGTCTATGAACACAACTATAAAATACTTTCCACACAAATAAAGTGTGATCTAATCAGTTGGAAAAATATCAAGTGCTCATGGGTAGGTTAACTGAATATAATAAAAATGGCAATACTACCTAAATTAATCTACTTATTTAGTGCTACACCAATCAAACTCCCAAGAAATTATTTTACATACCTAGAAAAAAGAACAAAGTTCATCTAGAAGAACAATAGGTCAAGAATTTTAAGAGAATTAATGAAAATAATGCCAATGAAAATGTCCTGGCTGTGTCAGGCCGAAAACTATATTATAAAGTAGCAGGCATCAAAACCATTTGGTACTGGCTAAGACATATAGTAGTTGATCAATGGAATAGGCTAGGATCACAGGGAAAAATAGCCAATAGTTAGAGCTATCTAGTGTTTGATAAACCCAAAGACCCCAGCTTTTAGGATAAGAACTTACTATATGACCAAACTTGTGGGTAAAATTGGAAACTACTATGGAAAAAATTGGCTTTTGCCCACACAAACCAAGATAAGGTCAAAATGGGTTCATGATTTAAACATAATTTTATTAAATTAAATTAGTTTTATTATAAAGAGATATTATAAGCAAGTTACAAGAACATAGCATAATTTACCTCTCAGATCTTTAGAGAATGAAGTAATTTTTATCCAAAGAAAAACTGGAACTCATAACTGAACACCAAATGAATAATTTTGATTATATTAAGTTAAAAATGCAGACAAGATTAAAAGGGAATAGAGAAATTGGGAAAAAAAAAACATTATTACATTTAAGGGTTCTTATACAGGCCTTATTTCTAAAATATATAGAGAATTGACTCAAATTTATTAGAATTCAAACCATTCTCCAATTGATAAATGGTCAAAGGATATGAATAATTTCCAGATGAAGTAATTAAAACTATTTCTAGTCAAATGAGAAAGTACTCTAAATCACTATTGATCAGAGAAATGCAAATTAAAACAACTCTGAGATATTACTATACACCTTTCAGATTGTCTAAAATGACAGGAAAAGAGAAGGATGAATGTTGGAGGGGATGTGGGAAAACTGGGACACTAATACATTGTTGATGGAATTGTGAATGGATCCAGCCATTCTGGAGAGCAATTAGGAAGTAGGCTCAAAAAGTTATGAAACTGTGCATACCCTTTGATCCAGCAGTGTTTCTAGTTTGCTTGTATGTCAAACAGATCTTAAAGAACGGAAAGGGATCCACATGTGCAAAAATGTTTGTGGCAGCTCTTTTTGTAGTGACAAGAAACTAGAAATTGAGTGAATGCTCATCAGTTGAAGAATAGCAGAATAAACAAGAGAACTGTTTGGTTCTATACACATATATTGTATATAGGATATACTGTGACATATATAGGACTGCTTCCATCTGGGGGAGGGGGTAGAGGGAGGGAGGGATAAAGTTGGAACAGAAGTGAGTGCAAGGGATAATGTTGTAAAGAAACTTTTTTTTCAAAATAAAAAAAAAAGAATGGCTGAATAAATTATGGTATATGGATGTTATGGAATATTATTGTTGTATAAGAAATGATCAGGAGAATGGTTTCAAAGAGGCCTGGGAGATTTACATGAAGTGATGCAAAGTAGAATGAACAGAACTAGGAAATCACTGTACATGGCAACACCAATATTATATGATGATTAATTGTGATGAACATATATTGATTGATGCCAGTTACAATGATCTCTTGATGAAGAGAAGGATCTTTACCCAGAGAGAGGACTGTGACAATTAAATGTGGATCAAAAGATAATATTCTCACTCCTTTTGATGTTGTTTGCTTGCCTTTTGTTTTCTCACTCATTTTCTTTTGTTTTTGATCTGATTTTTCTTATGCTACAAGAGAATTGTATAAATATGTTTTTATATATTGGATTTGCCATATATTTTAACATGTATTAACATATGTTGGATTCTTTGTCATCTAGGGAAGATGGAGGGAAAGGAAGGGAAAATATAAAACACAAGGCTATGCAAGGGTCAGTGTTGACAAATTATCTGTACATATATTTTGAAAATAAAAAGTTTCAAATAAAATAAAATGTATCAGATGAGTAGTGCTGACTTTCCTTAATCTCTGCTCCTTTACATATTAGTAACCTGCAATCAGTATCCAGAAAGTTGAATCTACAGTTAGTTATTTGGATAGAAAGTGTGCACTGAAATTGTGCTATTCAGTTCTTCTGCTCTTTACTCTTTATTTTCTTACTATATAAGAGAGTAACATTTCTATTATCTACATGGGTTATCATCGTCATGTTGCTAATCTTGAGAACATTTTATCTGATTAAGTCAAGAATGGTAAGTCCTTATTCTTATTCTAGCTTTACATTGCTTTTACTATGCTACATGTCTTGTGTACTCCTGGCTCCAATTTAATTTTACCCATTTTAATGTATTCTTTTAATTCAACTATATATATATATATATATATATATATATATATATATATATATAATTTAATTTTAAAAATGAACTCCAATTACATTGACAGCAGCACTCAATGGCAAGGAAATTTTGACCGAAAGGTATATGATCTATTCATGTTAGACATTTTATTTTTTAGATTAATATAAAATTATGTGTTGGCACAGTTCATCAGTTAAAAAAATTCTAAGACATGGTGGGGGTTTTATCCATATTCTTCTCTGCTATCTCCATTGCATAATTTTTTAATGTTGGCTATTTTGATGTATGATACAATTAAAACTAATGTAACTTTTACCCAGATCTTGTACTGAGTTTTACTTACATAAGTCAATATTTATAGGCCATATAACTCTATGCATAAGATGATATTTAAAGCCCATTTTTTCTTTACTATGATATTTATCCCCCTAAATATCATTCCAGACTGAGACAAAAAAAGCAACAACTCTCAATTGACTCTAGGTGGTTTGTCTTTCTAACGAAAGAATTTTTTTTAACAATACCTCATCTATATTTCCTCTGCCCACTCCCACACATTAGAGGCTATATGGTACAGACATGACTGGCTGGTCCCAGACTTGAAAGACTTTTTTCATTTAGCATGTGTGTGCCCACTCTGCATCTCAATTTCTTTTATTGAGTGAGAAATTCAAAATATTTTCTAGCTCTGGTTTATGACTGGAGTCCACTTTCAATTTTCTCCCTGAACCACATGCTTCTTAGAGATGAGTATAAAATATTTTTTATAGGATTTATAGGATTTAAAGCTAGCTAGGACCACAGAAATAATGTAATCAAGGTCTTCTTAATCTTTTTAATGTCATGGACTCCTATGGAAATCTGATAAAATATATGAATCTTTTCTCAGAATAAGATATTTAAATTCTTAAAAAAAAAAAAAAACTCAAAAGTTTATAACCCCCCCCACAAATTATAGTAAAATATATTTATCATAATATTTTTAAAAATAAATTTAACAGATTAGAAGGTGTGAATCCTTGATAATCTAATTAACTTATTTTATAGATGAGAAAAACTCTGGGCAAGAAAGATAAAGTAATTTAGGGGAACAGAACCCTGGAAAGGTATTTGCTGTCTCCTACACCCTCTGGTATTTGACATACTTTCTAATGTAGAAAGAGACTCAACTAACTTGAATTCAATGCGAAAACTAGGAGAAGGCAGAGGTTTATCACATACCTGAATAAATCAAAGGTCCTAATTTGGTGGACTCTTGAGGATGAGGAGAGAAGGGAGAAGAAGTTTGGATGTAGTGTGATTATATCAACAACCCATGCCTGTCTTATGTGCAGTTGCCTTTTATAAGGCCATGACAGATGATTTCTACCAAAATCAACAAACTGAGGTGAACGTGACTTTGTATATTATCTTAGATCTTCAGCAGGAACATTAAGAGAATCAAACCAGTTGGGTATGTTCCATCCTGCTCCATTCTCATTTCTATTCTATTTTTATTTTTTTTTTAAATTCTCCTATTAATGAATATATTGGCCAGATTTAATAATATTTTAAGAATAAACACTATATTTCACTCTCTTGTGTAGCTGCTCCCAGTCCTAGCTCCATCTTTCTCTATAGAATGAAGGCACAATGAGAACCACAAGAAAAGGGGTATTTCAAAGACTGGACTAGATATTTCATCAATATTTTATTACTAGAGAGTTTTGCTCTGTAACTGAGGACATAAGCAATACCCTTTCCCCTAAATGTCCTTCTAAGTGCAGAATTATAAGGAATTTGGACCCTATTTTTATAAATTTGCCTCATACATGCCAGTCAACATTAACTTGATGAAATCTTATCCTGTAGTCATTTTTCTCATTTCCCCCAATATTGCCCCAAACTCATGATATAAATATTGTCAGGGTTTATTTTTTTATCTTGATTTTCTCTTTATAATTTTATAATAATGTATATTTTTCCAGTAAGATCAATGATGATTATTATTAAGATACATGTTCACTTGTCATGAATCCTAAGCAGGATATATTTTTTTCCTGCCAATTTTAGAATTAATTTCTTTTGAAGTATAATATAACAAGGTCCTTCTCTACTACCCAAGAATTGATGAATAATAATGTTTTCTTTTAAGTTCTGCCAGTGAGAATATTGCCTGTTCTGTGATTATTTTTATTATTATAACTGTCACTAAAATGTTTCCTAATGACTAAGTTTAATGCTTTTTATTATTGCTGCTAAGTTTTATTGAATTTGGTTAAATTCCTTGGTCAACTTGGTTATGTATTGTTCCTTGGTAATTAGCTAAATATTGGAATAATATTTTGGTCCTCCAGTAATATTATTGGAAAAATATTTCTACCTTATAATCCTAATGTCCACAAAGAATAATTAGTTAATATTCTAATAATCTAAGATAAAAATAATACTCTAATAATTGGAGTAGACCCTATATATGAGACCGAGGGAGATATGAAAGTTTTGAAGGATAATTTATTCAAATATAGGACTTTAAGATAGTTTTATTCATAAAGGGGGTTAGGGCAAAGTAGCATAGATTTGTTAAAAGAATGAAAAAAGGAAGAAAGGAAGGAAGGGAGGGAAGGAGGGTAGAAGGAAGAAAAGAAGGAAGTAAGGAAAGAAGAAAGGAAGGAAGGAAGGGAGGGAGGAAGAAAGGAAGGAAGAAAAATATAAAGGAAATAAAAAATAGACAAATGTTTATTAAACACTTACTAAGCTGAGCACTGTGATAAACACTAGGGATGCAAATTTAAACAAAAAAGAAAAGCAATCTCCTGAAGTAGATTATATTTTAATTGAGAAATACATAAAATAGAACTAAAAGTAGGGAGAGGTGAGAAGTGAAGGAACTTTATGTACTGGCCTGGATTTTGAAATTTAGTAGTCAAGAATAAGCTTGCAGAAGAATGCAGTAAAGCTGGTCTTGGCCCCTCTACAAAATGTAGGTCCCAGTTGGAGCTCATCAATGGGAGAGGGAGGTGATCATTGAAAAAGAATTTCAAAAGTTTTCTTATTGGTATTTTCTTATTTTCTTATTAGATATTCTAGTCTCTCTTCAATTCATCTTCCATAACACACAGGCATTTCCAAAATGCACATTTATACATGTTACTCTCCTCTTCAAGAATTTACTTCTGGCCAAGATGGCGGAGAGGAGGCACATAGCTGTGTAAGTTCCGCATTTTCTCTCACTATCCATTTCATTACAAGCCTCTGAATTAATGCTTGACTGAAAGAAAAACACACACACACACACAAATAGTTATCAAGAGAAGACATCCTTGAGATTCTCCAAGAAAGGTCTGTTTTTGCGTGAAGGTGGGGATGGTTTTAGATAGGGCGCAGGCTGAGGGCAGACAGCTGAGAGAACGGCAGGCAGCTCATAGCCAAGCAGATCGGAGTGGGGGTGGGGTGTGATTGCAACCGTCTTTGCGGAGAGAGCTTTGCTACAGGATTGGATACTTTGCCCTGGCAGCAAGTCAATAGCTCAGCAGAGAAGCTAAAAACCCCGGGGGTGAAGAATACAACCCCAAACAGCTGGAGTCTCTCGGGACTGGCCAACCCTCCCCCACAGTGTCTCAGCATGCTCTCGGAGTCTCAGAGCGCAGGTGCAGCACAGTCTGGCTAGTGCCTTGCTGCTGCCCCCACAGTCTGTAGAGGAAGCTCGGTAACACCACCCACCCCCTCCCCCCAAAAAAGCAGACTCCATTTAGGGGTTCTTTCTTTTTTTTCTTTGCTACTTTGTCTTTGATTCTTTGACAAAATGAACAAAAAATTGAAGAGGATTTTAACCCTTGACAGCTTCTATACAGATAGAGAGCAGACTCTAAATCCTGAGGAGCCTAAAAACAGATTATCTCCAGGTGAATCCACAAAGGAGGAGATCATCTGTTCCTCAGCACAGATGAACCTCATAGAAGAAATTAAAAAGGGTCTCACAAGGGAGCTAAAAGAAAAATGGGAAAAGGAGAGGAAGGCTTGGCAAGAGAGTCTGGATAAGTCATCCTATTCATTTAAAGACAGAGTGGATAAAGAAATCAAATCCTTGAAAAATAGGATTAGTGAACTGGAAACAGAAAATAGCTCTCTTAAAAACAAAATTGGCAAAATGGAAAAAAATTCCATAGAACAAAAGAACTCAATTGGACAACTAGAAAAAGATATTTAAAAAGTGAGTGAAGAAATTACTTCATTGAAAATCAGAATTGAACAATTGGAATTGAATGACTCGAGGAGACAAGAAGAATCAGTCAAGCAAATCCAAAAAAATCAAGCAATGGAAAAGAATGTGAAATACCTTCTGGGGAATACAACAGACCTGGAAAACAGATCCAGGAGAGACAATCTGAGAATCATTGGACTCCCAGAAAAGTATGATGAAAAAAAGAGCCTGGACTCTATTTTCCAGGAAATTATCAAAGAGAACTGTCCAGAAGTCATAGAAACAGAGGGTAAAATAGACATTGAAAGAATTCATCGATCACCTACTGAAAGGGATCCTAAAATCAAAACACCAAGAAATATAGTGGCCAAATGCCAGAAACTTCAGATGAAGGAAAAAATACTGCAAGTGGCTAGAAAAACCCAATTCAAGTATCGAGGAGCCACAATAAGGATCACCCAGGATCTAGCAGCATCCACATTAAAGGATCAAAGGGCCTGGAATATGATATACTGAAAGGCTAAGGAACTTGGTATGCAACCAAAAATAACTTACCCAGCTAGAATGAGCATCTTTTTCCAGGGAAGAAGATGGACACTCAACGAAGCAAGCGAATTTCACCTATTTTTGATGAAAAAGCCAGAACTTAACAAAAAGTTTGATCTACAAATATAGAACTCAAGAGAAATCTAAAAAGGTAAAGATTAATCTTGGGAACTATATTTCGGCTATAAAGATGTATTGAGAATACATGTATACCTTGTTCTAGAACTAGATGTGGAAAGGACATTGTACCAGAAAAAGGGTAAAGTGGGGATACTACATCTCATGAAGAGGCAAAGGAAACCTATTATATTTAAGAGAAAGAACGGAGGGGGATGAATATAGTGGGTATCTTACTGCCTTCAGAATTGGCTTTAAGAGAAAAATTTTAGACATATTCAATTTATGGTGAAACTTCTCCCACCTCATTGAAAAGTGAGAAGGGAAAAGTGAAAAGGGAAGGAATAAGCTAAGTGGAAGGGAATGCGAAAACTGGGAGGGAAAGGGGTAAGATAGGAGGAAGAACTCTAAGGCAGGGGGAGGGATACTAAAATGGGAGGGCTGTGAGAAGCAAGTGGTGCTCACAAGCTTAATACTGGGAAGGGGAGTAAGGGAGAAAGAAGGGAGAAAAGCATAAACAGGGGTTAACAAGATGGCAAGTAATACATAATCAGTCATTTTAACCATAAATGTGAACAGGGTAAACTCCCCCATAAAGAGGAAGCGGTTAGCAGAATGCATTAAAAGCCAGAATCCTACAATATGTTGTTTACAGGAAACACACCTGAAGCAGGGAGATACATGCAGGTTAAAGGTAAAAGGTTGGAGCAAAATCTACTATGCTTCAGGTGAAGTCAAAAAAGCAGGGGTAGCCATCCTGATCTCAGATCAAGCTAAAGCAAAAATTGATCTAATTAAAAGAGATAGGGAGGGCACTATATCTTGCTAAAGGGTAGCATGGATAATGAAGCACTATCTATATTAAACATATATGCACCAAGTGGGGTAGCATCTAAATTCTTAAAAGAGAAATTAAGAGAGCTGCAAGAAGAAATAAACAGCAAAATTATAATAGTGGGAGATCTCAACATTGCACTCTCAGAATTAGATAAATCAAACCACAAAATAAATAAGAGAGAAGTCAAAGAGGCAAATAGAATACTAGAAAAGTTAGATATGATAGATCTCTGGAGAAAATGTAATGGAGACAGAAAGGAGTACACTTTCTTTTCAGCAGTTCATGGAACCTATACAAAAATTGACCATATATTAGGACATAAAAGCCTCAAACTCAAATGCAGTAAGGCAGAAATAGTAAATGCATCCTTTTCAGACCACGATGCAATGAAAATTACATTCAACAAAAAGCCAGGGGGAAGTAGACCAAAAAATAATTGGAAACTAAAAAATCTCATACAAAAGAATGATTGGGTGAAACAGCAAATCATAGACATAATTAATAACTTCACCCAAGAAAACGATAATAATGAGACATCATACCCAAATGTATGGGATGCAGCCAAAGCGGTAATAAGGGGAAATTTCATATCTCTAGAGACCTATTTGTATAAAATAGAGAAAGAGAAGGTCAATGAATTGGGCTTGCAACTAAAAATGCTAGAAAAGGAACAAATTAAAAAAACCCAGTCAAATACTAAACTTGAAATTCTAAAAATAAAAGGAGAGATCAATAAAACTGAAAGTAAAAAAACTATTGAATTAATTAATAAAACTAAGAGTTGGTTCTATGAAAAAAAACAACAAAATAGACAAACCTTTAGTAAATCCAATTTAAAAAAGGAAAGAGGAAAATCACAGTTAAAGGTTCTGATAAAGACCTCATTTCCAAAATATATAGAGAACTGACTCAAATTTATAAGAAATCAAGCCATTCTCCAATTGATAAATGGTCAAAGGACATGAACAGACAATTTTCAGATGATGAAATTGAAACTATTACCACTCATATGAAAGTGTTCCAAATCATTATTGATCAGAGAAATGCAAATTAAGACAACTCTGAGATACCACCACACACCTGTCAGATTGGCTAAGATGACAGGAAAAAATAATGATGAATGTTGGAGGGGATGAGGGAAAACTGGGACACTGATTCATTGTTGGTGGAGTTGTGAATGAATCCAACTATTCTGGAGAGCAATCTGGAATTATGCCCAAAAAGTTATCAAATTGTGCATACCCTTTGATCCAGCAGTGCTTCTATTGGGCTTATATCCCAAAGAAATAGTAAAGAAGGGAAAGGGACCTGTATGTGCTAAAATGTTTGTGACAGCCCTGTTTGTAGTGGCTAGAAACTGTAAATTGAATGGATGCCCATAAATTGGAGAATGACTGGGTAAATTGTGGTATAGGAATGTTATGGAATATTATTGTTCTGTAAGAAATGACCAACAGGATGAATACAGAGAGGCTTGGAGAGACTTACATGAACTGATGCTAAGTGAAATGAGCAGAACCAGGAGATCATTATACACTTCGACAACGTTATTGTATGAGAATGTATTCTGATGGAAGTGGATTTCTTTGACAAAGAGACCTAACTCAGTTTCAATTGATAAATGATGGACAGAAGCAGCTATATCCAAAGAAAGAACACTTGGAAAGGAATGGAACTATTTGCTTTTTTGTTTTTCTTCCCGGGTTATTTTTACCTTTGGAATCCAATTCTCCCTGTGCAACAAGAGAACTGTTCAGTTCTGCAAACATATATTGTATCTAGGATATACTGCAACATATCTAACATATATAGGACTGTCTGCCATCTAGGGGAAGGGATGGAGGGAGGGAGGGGAAAAATCAGAACAGAAGCTAGTGCAAGGGATAATGTTGTAAAAAAAATTACCCTGGCATGGATTCTGTCAAGATAAAGTCATTATAAGATAAAATAAAATATTAAAAAAAAAGAAGAATTTTCCCTGAGTTTACTATTACACTCAAGAAAGAACACAGTCTTTTGTTTGACTTTTAAAACTCTTTACTTTCTGATTCTAACCTATGTTTCTAGGGTGTTTTCACATGATGTTCTCTACTAGTTGTTATTACATCTCCTCACTCTTTGTTTTTTCAACTATTGTTCTCTTTCTCTGGAACATTCTAGTAATTTCTCCTTCTATGATACTCTAGATTTTTTCTTACATTAGTTCAAGTGACACATTCTTCAAGAAGTCTCCCCTGAATGCCACAAATATTAGTACTCCTTAAAATATAGCTTTTTTTTTCCTATTTGTGTTTTTTATGCCTGTAACAATTTTATTATTTCTTCTATAGAATGCAAGATATTTGCGGGAAGAAGTTTTTACCTTTCCATTTTTTCTTCCAATGATTATTACAATTTCTGGCACATAGTAGGTCCATAAATAATGCTTCAGTACTTGGATTTAAAGTCCAGCTTTTCTTCCTCAGGCTCAACATTTTAAAATCATCTCATTTTATAAACATCTGCTCTATTGACAAGACTGACAGTTTTTAGAATATATTCTTTGGTATCTTCCAATAAGTTTTCATCTGTTCTCATCACAAATATTCAACTTCCACAAAAAGAGCTATTATTCTCAGTTGTCACATCCTAGCTTTAATTTCCCATTTTAAAGCCTCACAGTTGTTGCTTTTTAAACAACCAACCATCTGAAGCTATTTTAACTAAAAATAAAACAAAATAATTCTCATTCTAGATAGGATTAAGATAATGGATAACAGAAAGAAGGCAAAAGGATACAATTTCTATTTATTCCTATTATTTCTGTCAAGAAGAAGGAACTATAAACTGGGAAAGAAAATTGGCAAGTTAAAGCACTGTACCATATCCACAAGAAAAAAATCTATCAATGACTACAAATAAGGTAAAAATGATCAAGTATATGATCACCATGATATGGCTAAGTTACTGACAATTAACCAACAGATACTTGTTAAGCATGCATTATATACTATTCACTACAAAAGATGCTTGTGATGAAAAGAAAATGCTTAAAATAGTACGGTCCCTAAAGGAGCTTACATTCTATTGTACACACACACATACACACACACACACACACACACACACACACACACACACACACACACACACATATATATGATAAATGTACAGTATATGAAAGATAACAATAGAGAAGAAGAAACTAGCAGGTCACATGAAGAAGAGGGTATAACAAGAAAAGTCCCAAACTTCTAAACTCTTAAAAGGAGTTATATTTGATCTGAGCCTTAAAGTAAGTCAGAAATTCTAAAATACACAAGACAATAACAGTTTATTGGATAAATCCTTGGGGATTTTAGTGGATTGTTCTGTCAACAAAAGCCACAGGACAATACCATACCAAAATTAATAATGAAAACTTGGGCATTACTAACAGATGCATTTCTGACATGGGCTCTATTACTCTCTGTTTTAATCAGGCCTCATCTAAAGTACTATGTGCAATTGTGGATTCCACATATAAGGTATGACAGTGGAAAGTTGGAAAGAATTAAGGGGGAGACAACCAGGCAGATGTGCTGTTTTTAGGTCACTCCAACTAAGACATGACAGAAGGACTAAAGTAAATTAACTTGGAGCAGAGAAAACAGTGGAAAATAGTTGATAAACACCTTCAAATTATTCAAGACCTGCTGTGTAAGAGGAGAGACAGACAGACACACACACATACAAAGAGAGAGAGAGAGAGAGAGAGAGAGAGAGAGCAAGAAAGAGAGGATTGAATTTGTCTTATACTTCTTGGTTTCAGCAGGTAGAATTGAGAGTAATTTGAGGATGTTTGAGAAAGGAAGACTTCAGTTTGATTAAAAACAAAACAAAATAAAAACTTTGGGGAGACTTTTTTTTAAAGGGAATTCTTAATTTTCTATAAATCTATTCCAAATTTGACATTCTGAGATTTTATTCCTATTCCATTTATGCTACTACAAAGTTGTCTGTTTTCCTCCTCTTCCCAGTTTTAACAACATTTAAAAAAAGGAACAAAAACAATTTATTATACTTTTGTGGCAATTAAATTAACATATTAGGAAAAAAAACACTTATCTGTGTTTAATTTAAGCTAATTTCTTCTCACTCCAGGCAATCTAATCCTTTCAAATGAGTTGATTCAATTCTTCTGAGATTTTACATTTGAGGTGAATTTTCAAATTACTTAGAAACATGGATAGCATGGCCTCATTCATTGGCATGCAAATAGATTAAGCATCTGCTTACCATTCTCAAAATGTTGCTATCTTTGTAAAGTATTGTAACTAAAAACATTTGCTGGGATTTTTAGCTCATACCATATCAGTTCACTGACAACATAATATTAGCTTAACACAAGAAGTGACTAGTTAACTATTTCTTCATATCACTTAGTAAAATAATAAAAGAACATGTTTATGATGGTTTAGAGTTTTAAAAGTACAAACAAATTTATCACATATATACAGAAAAAAATTTGAAACACATTATACAATATGTCTTGGTAAGAAAATTCAGGCTCAGGAATCTAACATGATTTGTCAGTACTCAGTGTCATTGATATTTAACATTTTATCTACAAATTGAGCTCAAAGCTTCTGCCTTCAAATACAATGTTCTTTAAACTGAATCACATGGTCAAATGATCTTTTACAGAAATAGTCTTAATGACTCAAAAATACCTTGAATCATTTTTTCT
The DNA here is from genome assembly GCF_016432865.1 of Antechinus flavipes. NCBI lineage: Eukaryota > Metazoa > Chordata > Mammalia > Dasyuromorphia > Dasyuridae > Antechinus > Antechinus flavipes. Next base: position 129,430,965 of record NC_067400.1, on the reverse strand, counting down.
ATACCAATTATAGGAAATTATTATTCTTTAGCTAATTATAATAGTAATGAGTAATGAATATCCGAATGATATGTATTTTTCCCTAAATGGATTAATTTAGCATTTTCTGCTTCTCATTGATTGCTAAAAATGTGTTATTTTAATAAACTATGTTTCACATGGGCACTGTTGCCTCAATATGCTTGTAGAAACTCTAGTCAATAAGTCAATTAATATTTATTATGCACGTAATATATGGTAAGTACTGTGCTAAGCACTGGAGATGGAAATAAAAGCAAAAGACCATCCCTATTCTTAAAGGGCTCATATGAAATGTAGAGACAACCTGCAACCGATCTATTTACAAATAAGAAAGAAGAATGTCATATTCAGAATATTTCCTGGTTGTCATATTTCAGAATATTTTACCTATAGATAAATAAAGAATTTATTTCTTTCTCAGTGTCAGCTAGTGTCTGTCAATTTGATATTTCAAGACACTCAAAGACAATTTCTAATCTTTCTTATGATTGGTACCTCAAAGTGTGCTTATGTGCTATGTAGCTAGTACCTCAATATGTACTGTTTATTTTATATGTTAAGTTTATAGAATGCCTCAATATTAATATGCTTATAGTAAGTAATAAATGCTATTTTTCTCAGGTTGCTAACGAATCTTTGATGATTTTTTTTTTCTGATTTTACTGCCAGATATTGGTAATAGTAGTGATATTATAGATATATTGATTATATAGGCTATACAACAAATATATTTATAAAGTATATTACTATCATATATAAATCTTTAAAAATTCAGCAAACTGAATAATAAGAGTTCATACATAGCCAACTAAAATGACTAAGAAAAATACAAATAAAACATTAAAACTGGAAGTTTTAATATGTAATATGAACAGTGATCATTTAAGTTACTTTATATTTTGAACTCTTATATTAATATAGAGAAATATTTGTCAAGCTTTTTGGAGTTTTGACATCCTATAATTATTTGTTTCATTTCATATACACACCCTTTCTTCTTGCCCTTCTATGTGCAGAAAGTTCCAAGTAGCATACAGGCGTAGCACCAAGATAGTACAGAGTAGACAGGTCTTTGAGCTCTTCCTGGCTTCCATCAGATCAACATCTGATCAAGCCTGATTCAGGTAATGGAACCCACAAGTATTTGGAGTGTAACAAATAAAAACATTCAGAAAATGTCTGTTTCAATTAAGCATTGATGGGGTATTGGGGTCAAATGGGGAGCTCAGGCTTAAGCTCAGGCACAGCACAGGGACCCAGGGTCAAGTGGTATCTACAGATGGGAGTTTCTTAGCCAAAATACAGCAGGACTGGCTACTCTACCCTGGTTCAGAAGCCAGTGGATCAGCAAAGTAGTTGTGAGACATCCAACAAAACAACAAAAGACTAAATCCCAGCATAATGCAGCATCCCATCCATAATGGGAAGGAAGTCAGCAGCTGCAGCCATAGGGCAATGGGAAGCTGGTATTGCCTGTAGAGGAAACTTGAGACAATCTCCCCATTGATTTAAGAGCAAGCCTTGACTTTTAAAAATGAGCAAAAAAGAGTCTTCCAATGGTGGAGTCAAGATGGCAGAGTAAAGTCAGAAAGTTGCTCCAGCTCTCCCAATTTCTTTCAAAAACCACATGAAACCAAGTCTCTGAACAGAGTCTAATGGAATGAAACTACTCTCCAACTCAAGACAGACTGAAAATATTTCAAGAAAGGTCAGTCTCAGTGACATGAAAAGGTGTTCAGTCTAAGTCAGCTAGATTCTGGGAAAGTCGAGGAAAAGGCTCAAATCATAGCAAATCAGCAGCTAAGTCTCTCTGTCAAGACTCAGTAGAAGAGTAAATCACTGGGGCAGAAGGCAACTCTGGGAAACTAGGTTGTTTTCTGAACAGAATAGGCAAAGCTACCCCCTAAAAATATAAAGGACCCCTGTCTTCAAAACCAAGGCTCAGAGCTGCACAGGAAGCTTGGGGCAGTGCTGCTTTTTACCTCAGAAGAAAGAGCCTGACCCTTAAAAGTAAAAAAAAAAAAAAAAAAAAAAATACCAAATGAAAAGGAAAGGGAATGAATGAACAAGAAATGGAAATGATCCTTGACCATAGAAAGTTACTGTTGTGACAGGACAGACCAAAATATAAACTCAGATGAGGACAGAATGTCCACAGAAGAAATCTCAAAGAATGATATAAATTGATCTCAAGCCTAAAGAGGCTTCTTGGAAATGCTCATAAAAGACTTCAAAAGGGAGAGGTGGAGCCAAGATGGCAGAGAAGGCAGGCACACACAACTTTCTAAGCTCTCTGATACCCTCACAATCAACATTAAATTAAGCCTCAAAAATAGTGCTTGACTGGTAAAACCCATGAAGACTAGAAGCACAACAACTCACCAGCCTAAGATAATCTAGAATTTCATGAGAAAAGGTTTGTCCTGAGGGGCCAGGGAGAAGCTCAGCACAAGCAGGGAGAGAACTTGAGGCTAACATATTGTGCAGACCAGGTGGGAGTGGTCTTTGTGGTTAGAGAATTACAAAGATGACACTGCCATAGACTGATTGCTCTGAAAAACAGTAGATCAGCAGAGAAATCAAAGCCGCTCTAAAAATGCCGATACCTAACACAAAACCGAAAGTGACAGCATAGATCACAGAACAACTGTGCAACCCCAATCTGCAGTAGGGGCTTTTCCTTGGGACACTTACAAACCTGCACAGCAGGGGGACACAGTCTGAGGCAACCTCTAATCTGCACAGTGAGGGGCTCGGCCTGGGGCAATAGAACTGCCACAGCGTGATTTGCTTCGGGGCAGAGAAACTTCTGATCTGTTCACTGACCAGCTACTAATATCTACAGCCCCATGGGGGCTTTGGCCTCTGGTAGTGACATGTTCACTACTTAGTCTCTAGCCTTAGGGCATTCACTAAACCACACAGCAAGGTTCTCCACTGGGCAATTATGTAGCTTGGCCAATGCTGAATCACTTCTATTTGGGGCGGGGAGGTGTAAGAACTTTTGACTAGAGCACTCTCATACCTCACTGCCTGAAGGCTGTTTACATTTTTCCCTACTTTGCAGGGGAAGCTGATAACACTCTTGCCCTGAAGGCAGACCCTAAAGGCTTTAAAAATGAATTTAAAAAAATTAAAGGATGATCAGTAGCCTCCATAGAGAAAAAAAGCAGGTTTGTCACCTGGAGGAGACTAATAGCAAACAGTCTCAAGACAATACCTCAAAGGGGAATATTACCTGGCCCCCTTTACATAACGCTCTCCTAGAAGAGACCATTAAAAAGTCTCTAAAGAGAGTTAGAAGGAAAATGGGGAAAGAAAAGAGAAGCTTTGCAAGAAAGTAACAACTTCCTGAAATATGAATTGTTAAATACAATATATGTATACATTTCTATACAATTATTTTGCTGCACAAGAAGAATCTGACTTTGAAGTAATGTACAATTAACAATTATAGAAAATAAAAAATGCAGGCAGACAAAAATAGAGGTATTGGGAATGCTATGTAGTGGTTCACACCATTTTGCAGAGTTCTTTCGCTGTCGTTAGCTGGTTCAGTTCATTACTATTCTGTTGGAACTGATTTGATTTATCTCGTTGTTGAACAGAGCCATGACCATCAGAATTGATCCTATTCATTTCATTCAGCATCAGTTCACGTATGTCTCTCCAGCCCTTTCTGAAATCATCCTGTTGGTCCTTTCTTACAGAACAATAATATGCCATAACATCCATATACCACAATTTATTCAGCCATTTTTCATTTGATGGGCATCCAGTTTCTAGCCACTACAAAGAGGGCTGCCGCAGTTTGATAACTTTTTGAGCATAGTTTCAAATCGCTTTCCAGAATGGCTGGATATAGTCACAATTCCACCACATCTCCAATATTCAGCACTATCTTTCCTACATCCCCTCCAACATTCCGCATTATCTTTCCCTGTCCTTCTCCAGTCTGACAGTGGTATCTCAGAGTTGTCTTAATTTGCATTTCTCTGATTAATAATGACGTAAAGCATCTTTTCATATGGCTAGAAGTAGTTTCAATTTCTTGGAGCATCTTTTTATATGGCTAGAAATAGTTTCAATTTCTTCATCTGAGAATTGTCTGTTCATATCCTTTGACCATTTATCAATTGGAGAATGGCTTGAGTTCTTATAAATTAGAGTCAATTGTCTATATATTTTGGAAGTGAAGCCTTTATCAGAACCTTTGACTGTAAAAAGGTTTTCCCAGTTTATTGCTTCCCTTCAAATCTTGTCTGCATTAGTTTTGTTTGTAGAAAATTTTTTCAATTTGATATAATCAATTTTTTTTTTATTTTGTGATCAATAATGACCTCTTGTTCTTCTTTGGTCACAAATTCCTTCTTCTTCCACAGGTCTGAGAGGTAAACTATCCTATGTTATTCTAATTTATTTATAATATTATTCTTTATGCCTAGATTATGAACTCATTTTGATCTTATCTTAGTGTATGGTGTTAAGTGTGGGTCAATGCCTAATTTCCAGCTTTCCCAGCAGTTTTTGTCAAACAGTGAATTCTTACCCCAAAAGCTGGAGTCTTTGGGTTTGTCAAACACTAGAATATTAAAGTTATTGACTATTTTGTCCTTTGAACCTAATCTATTCCACTGATCAACTAATCTATTTCTTAGCCAATACCAAATGGTTTTGGTAACCACTGCTTTATAATATAATTTTAGATCTGGTACAGCTAGGCCACCTTTATTTATTTATTTTTTCTTTAGCTCCCCTGAAAGTCTTGATCTTTTGTTCTTCCAAATGAATTTTGTTGTTATTTTTTCTAGGTCATTAAAATAGTTTTTTTTTTTTTTTTTTTTGCGGGGGAGAGTCTTATTGGTATAGCACTAAATAAATAAATTATTTTCCCCCCAGGTGGTATTTCATATTTTTTCTATTTGCTTTTGTTTTTGTTTGACCAATTGTTTAAAAAATTAATTAGTTGATTAGTTAATTTGGTTTTCAGTTACAGACTTACTTTATTTTTTAAAATTTTTTTTATTATGGCTTTTTATTTACAAAACTTATGCACAGGTACTCTTTCATCATTGATCAATTAAAACTGAGTTAGATTTTCTCTTAAGTCAATAAAAAATAAAATTTAATCAAATGAATTATTAAATGAGTCATCAAGAATCAGGCTAACAAAACAAAAAGAAAAAGAAAAAATAGAAGAGAAAGTAAAATACCACATTGGGCAAATAACTTACCTGGAAAATAGATACAGGAGAAACAATCTAAGTATTATTGGACTCACTGAAAATGAGTGTGAAAAAAAAATCCTAGACAATATATTTTGTGAAATCATCAAGGAAAACTGCCCTGATATTCTAGAATCAGTGTGTAAAATAATTATTGAAAGACTCTACCAATCACCTCCTGAAAGAGACATCCAAAATGGAAACTCCAAGGAATACTGTATTTGAATTCCACAATTATAAAATTAAGGAGAAAATATTGCAAGCAACTAGGGGGGAAAATGTCAAATATCAAAGAGACTCAATTAGGATTACCAAGGACTTAGCACCTTCTGCTTTAAGTGACCAAAGCTTCTGAAATATGATATTCTGCAGGGCAAGGGAAATTAGACTACACCCATGAATCAACTATCCAGAAAAAGTAAGTGTTATCTTTCATGTAGAAAGATGGACAATTAGAAAAATAGGGAGTTTTCATTTATTTTTGATGAAAAGACCAGAATGAGAAAAGCTGATCTTCAAATACACAAACATAAAAGGTAAATATTCTGTTTACAAGAAACACATTTAAAGCAGAGTGAAACAAATAGAGTAAAGGTAAAAGGATGGAGCAGAATCTATAATGCTTCAACTAAAGTAAAAATAAACAAAACAAACAAACAAACAAAAAAACTGGTGTAGCAATCCTGATCTCAGATAAACCAAAACCAAAACCAGACCTAATTACAAAAGATAAGGCAGGAAACTTCAAACATATATGCACTGAGTGATATAGCATCCAAATTCCTAGGGGTGGAGTTAAGAGAGCTGCAAGAAGAAAGATAGGCAAAATATGCTGGTAGGGGATCTCAAACTTGCTCTTTCAGAACTAGATAAATTGAACCACAAAATAAATAAGAAAGAAGTTAAGGAGGCAAATAGAATTTCAGAAAATTTAGGAGAAATTTCTTTGGAGAAAATTGAATAGAAACAAAAAGGAATATATGCATTTTCCTGGCAGTACAAGGAACTTATATGAAAATTGACCATGTATTAGTGCATAAAGTCCTCAAAATCAAATGCAGAAAAACAGTAATAGTAAATGAATCTTTTTTTCATATTATGATGAAATAAAAATTACATATAATAAAGAACAAAGGAAAAATAGGTCAAATATTAATTGGATACTTGAAAAAGAACAAATTAAGAACCCCCAATTAAATACCAAATTTGAAATTCTAAAAAAAAAAGGAAATTAAAACTGAAAGTAATAAAACTATTGAACTAATAAACAAAACTAAGGGTTGGTTTTATGAGAAAGCCAACATAATAGATAAACCTTTAGTTAATTTGATTAGAAAAAAGAAAGAAAATCAAATTGTTAGTATCAAAACTTAAAAGGGTAAACTTTCCACCAATGAAGAGGAAGTTAGAGCAATAATTAGCAATTATTTTGCCCAAATGTATGCCAGTAAACCTGATATTTTAATTGAAAATGATGCACACCTACAAAACTATAGGCTGCCCAGGTTAAAAAAAGAGGAAATAATTACTTTAACAGTTTCATTTTAGAAAAAGAAATTGTATAAGCTATTAATTGACTCCATAAGAAAAAAAAAAATCTCCAAGTCCAGATAAGTTTACATGTGAATTCTATCAAACATTTAAAGAACAATTGATTCCAATATTATGCAAAGTATTTGGAAAAATAGGGAAAGAAGAAATCTTACCAAATTCCTTTTATGACATATATATGGTGATGATACCTAAATCAGGAAGAGTAAAAATAGAGAATTAAAATTATACACCAATTTCTGTAGTAAATAATGATTCAAAAATTTTAAATAAAATATTAGAAAGAATTACACCAAATTATCCCCAGTATAATACACTATGACCAAGTAGGATTTATACTATGCATGTAGGACTGGTTCAATATTAGGAAAATTATTAGCATTATTCATTATATCAGTAACCAAACTAACAGAATTATATGATTATCTCAATAAATGCAGAAAAACCATTTGATGAAATCTATACCTATCCCTATTTAAAACAATAGAATGTATAGGAATAAATCCTTTAAATGATCAGTAGCATCTATTTAAAACCATCAGAAAACATCATATGTAATGCAGACAAACTAGAATACTTTCTATTCATTACAAGTAGTGATGAGTGGCCTTCCGGTTAAGATGGTGGAGAGGAGGCACACAGTTGTGTAGGTCCATGCCTAATTTCTGCCATACTAATTTCCAATTATCCCAGCAGTTTTTATCAAATAATGAATTCTTTTCCCAGAAGTTAGGGGCTTTGGGTTTGTCAAACACTAGATTGCTATAGTTGACTATTCTGTCTTGTGAGCCTAGCCTTTTCCACTGATCCACTAATCTATTTCTTAGCCAATACCAAATGGTTTTGGTGACTGCTGCTTTATAATATAATTTTAGATCAGGTACAGCTAGGCCACCTTCATTTGATTTTTTTTTCATTAATTCCCTTGAGATTCTCGACTTTTTATTGTTCCATATGAATTTTGTTGTTTTTTTCTAGATCAATAAAATATTTTCTTGGAAGTCTGATTGGTATAGCACTAAATAAATAGATTAGTTTAGGGAGTATTGTCATCTTTATTATGTTCGCTCGGCCGATCCAAGAGCACTTAATATTTTTCCAATTATTTAAGTCTGACTTTATTTGTGTGGAGACTTTTTTATAATTTTGCTCATATAATTCCTGACTTTCCTTTGGTAGATAGATTCCCAAATATTTTATGGTATCAACAGTTATTCTGAATGGAATTTCTCTTTGTATCTCTTGCTGTTGGGTTTTGTTGGTGATGTATAAAAATGCTGAGGATTTATGGGGATTTATTTTGTAGCCAGCTACTTTGCTAAAATTATGAATTATTTCCAATAGCTTTTTGGTAGAATCTCTGGGGTTCTCTAGGTATACCATCATATCATCTGCAAAGAGTGATAGTTTGGTTTCCTCATTGCCTACTCTAATTCCTTTTATATCTTTCTCGACTCTTATTGCCGAGGCTAGTGTTTCTAATACGATATTAAATAATAATGGTGATAGTGGGCAACCTTGCTTCACTCCAGATCTTACTGGGAAAGGTTCCAGTTTTTCCCCATTGCATATGATGCTTACTGATGGTTTTAAATATATGCTCCTGACTATTTTAAGGAAAAGTCCATTTATTCCTATGCTCTCAAGTGTTTTTATTAGGAATGGATGTTGGATTTTATCAAATGCTTTTTCTGCATCTATTGAGATGATCATGTGGTTTTTGTTTGTTTGGTTATTGATATAGTCAATTATGTTAATAGTTTTCCTAATATTGAACCAGCCCTGCATTCCTGGTATAAATCCTACTTGGTCATAGTGTATTATCCTGGTGACAATTTTCTGTAATCTTTTTGCTAATATTTTATTTAAGATTTTAGCATCAATATTCATTAGGGAGATTGGTCTATAATTTTCTTTCTCTGTTTTCAGCCTACCTGGTTTAGGTATCAGTACCATATCTGTGTCATAAAAGGAGTTTGGTAGGACTCCTTCAATCCCTATTTTTTCAAATAGTTTATATAACATTGGAGTTAATTGTTCTTTAAATGTTTGGTAGAATTCACATGTAAATCCATCTGGTCCTGGGGATTTTTTCTTAGGGAGTTGATTGATAGTTTGTTCTATTTCTTTTTCTGAGATGGGACTGTTTAGGATATTTACTTCTTCCTCTGTTAGTTTGGGCAAGCTGTATTTTTGGAGGTATTTTTCTATTTCATTTAAGTTGTCGAATTTATTGGCATAAAGTTGGGCAAAGTAACTCCTAATTATTGCTCTAATTTCCTCTTCGTTAGTGGTGAGTTCTCCCTTTTCATTTTTAAGACTAACAATTTGATTTTCCTCTTTCCTTTTTTTAATCAGATTTACTAAGGGTTTGTCTATTTTGTTGGTTTTTTCATAGAACCAACTCTTAGTTTTATTAATCAATTCAATAGTTTTTTTACTTTCAATTTTATTGATCTCACCTTTTACTTTTAGAATTTCAAGTTTAGTGTTTGACTGGGGGTTTTTAATTTGTTCCTTTTCTAGCATTTTTAATTGCAAACCCAATTCATTGACCTTCTCTTTCTCTATTTTATACAAATAGGCCTCTAGAGATATGAAATTTCCCCTTATTACCGCTTTGGCTGCATCCCATACATTTTGGTATGATGTCTCATTATTATCGTTTTCTTGGGTGAAGTTATTAATTATGTCTATGATTTGCTGTTTTACCCAATCATTCTTTAGTATGAGATTATTTAGTTTCCAATTATTTTTTGGTCTACTTCCCCCTGCTTTTTTGTTGAATGTAATTTTCATTGCATCGTGGTCTGAAAAGGATGCATTTACTATTTCTGCCTTACTACATTTGAGTTTGAGGTTTTTATGTCCTAATATATGGTCAATTTTTGTATAGGTTCCATGAACTCCTCCAAAGAAAGACTCCAGTTTTTTCTGTTTTTCTTTGCTAGTTTGTCTTTGATTATTAGACAGAATGAGCAAGAAACTGAAGAGGACTTTAACCCTTGACAGCTTCTATACAGATAGAGACCAGACTCTAAATCCTGAGGAGACTAAAAACAGATTATCTCCAGGTGAATCCCCAAAGGAGGAGATCATCTGTTCCTCAGCACAGATGAACCTCATAGAAGTAATTAAAAAGGCTCTCACAAGGGAGCTAGAAGAAAAATGGAAAAAGGAGAGGGAGGCTTGGCAAAAGAGCCTGGAGAAGTCAGTTAAAGAGAGAGTGGATAAAGAAGTAAAATCCTTGAAAAATAGGATTGGTGAACTGGAAAACAAAATTGGCGAAATGGAAAAAAATTCCACAGAACAAAAGAACTCAATGGGACAATTAGAAAAAGACTTTTAAAAAGTGAGTGAAGAAAATACTTTACTGAAAATCAGAATTGAACAATTGGAATTGAATGACTCGAGGAGACAAGAAGAATCAGTCAAGCAAATCCAAAAAAATCAAACAATGGAAAAGAATGTGAAATACTTCTGGGGAAGACAACAGACCTGGAAAACAGATCCAGGAGAGACAATCTGAGAATCATTGGACTTCCAGAAAAACATGATGAAAAAAAGAGCCTGGACACTATTTTCCAGGAAATTATCAAAGAGAACTGTCCAGAAGTCATAGGAACAGAGGAAAAAATAAACATTGAAAGGATTCATCGATCACCCACTGAAAGGGATCCTAAAATCAAAACACCAAGGAATATAGTAGCCAAATGCCAGAACCCTCAGACGAAGGAAAAAATATTGCAAGCAGCTAGAAAAACCCAATTCAAGTATCAAGGAGCCACAATAAGGATCACCCAGGATCTGGCAGCATCCACATTAAAAGATCGAAGGGCCTGGAATATGATATTCTGAAAGGCTAAGGAACTTGGTATGCAACCAAAAATAACTTACCCAGCTAGAATGAGCATCTTTTTCCAGGGAAGAAGATGGACATTCAACGAAGTAAGCGAATTTCATCTATTTCTGATGAAAAAGCCAGAACTTAACAAAAAGTTTGATCTACAAATATAGAACTCAAGAGAAATCTAAAAAGGTAAAGATTAATCTTGGGAACTATATTTCAACAATATAGATGTATAAAGAATACATGTATACCTTGTTCTAGAAATTGATGTGGAAAGGACATTGTACCAGAAAAAGGGTAAAGTGGGGGTAGTACATCTCATGAAGAGGCATAGGAAACCTATTATATCTGAGAGAAAGAATGGAGGGGGATGAATATAGTGGGTATCTTACTGCCTTCAGAATTGGCTTTAAGTGAAAAATCTTAAGACATATTCAATCTATGGTGAAACTTCTCCCACCTCATTGAAAAGTGAGAAGGGAAAAGTGAAAAGGGAAAGAATAAGCTAAGTGGAAGGGAATACGGAAACTGGGAGAGAAAGGGGTAAGATAGGGGTAGGAACTCTAAGGCGGGGGGGAGGGATACTAAAAAGGGAGAGCTGTGAGAAGCAAGTGGTGCTCACAAGCTTAATACTGGGAAGGGGGGAAAGGGGAAAGAAGGGAGAAAAGCATAAACCGGGATTAACAAGATGGCAAGTAATACAGAATTGGTCATTTTAACCATAAATGTGAATGGGGTAAACTCCTCTATAAAGAGGAAGCAGTTAGCAGAATGGATTAAAAGTCAGAATCCTACAATATGTTGTTTACAGGAAAAACACCTGAAGCGGGGAGATACATGCAGGTTAAAGGTAAAAGGTTGGAGCAAAATCTACTATACTTCAGGTGAAGTCAAAAAAGCAGGGGTAGCCATCCTGATCTCAGATCAAGCTAAAGCAAAAATTGATCTAATTAAAAGAGATAAGGAAGGGCACTATATCTTGCTAAAGGGTAGCATGGATAATGAAGCACTATCTATGTCAAACATATATGCACCAAGTAGGGTAGCATCTAAATTCTTAAAAGAGAAATTAAGAGAGCTGCAAGAAGAAATAGACAGTAAAACTATAATAGTGGGAGATCTTAACCTTGCACTCTCAGAATTAGATAAATCAAACCAGAAAATAAATAAGAAAGAAGTCAAAGAGGTAAATAGAATACTAGAAAAGTTAGATATGATAGATCTCTGGAGAAAATGTAATGGAGATAGAAAGGAATACACTTTCTTTTCAGCAGTTCATGGAACCTATACAAAAATTGACCATATATTAGGACATAAAAACCTCAAACGCAAATGCAGTAAGGCAGAAATAGTAAATGCATCCTTTTCAGACCACGATGCAATGAAAATTACATTCAACAAAAAACCAGAGGGAAGTAGACCAAAAAATAATTGGAAACTAAATAATCTCATACGAAAGAATGATTGGGTGAAACAGCAAATCATAGACATAATTAATAACTCCACCCAAGAAAACGATAATAATGAGACATCATACCAAAATGTATGGGATGCAGCCAAAGCGATAATAAGGGGAAATTTCATATCTCTAGAGGCCTATTTGTATAAAATAGAGAAAGAGAAGGTCAATGAATTGGGTTTGCAACTAAAAATGCTAGAAAAGGAACAAATTAAAAACTCCCAGTCAAGTACTAAAATTGAAATTCTAAAAATAAAAGGTGAGATCAATAAAATTGAAAGTAAAAAAAAAAAAAAAACTATTGAATTAATTAATAAAACTAAGAGTTGGTTCTATGAAAAAACCAACAAACTAGACAAACCCTTAGTAAATCTGATTAAAAAAAGGAAAGAGGAAAATCAAATTGTTAGTCTTAAAAATGAAAAGGGAGAACTCGCCACTAACGAAGAGGAAATTAGAGCAATAATTAGGAGTTACTTTGTCCAACTTTATGCCAATAAATTTGACAACTTAAATGAAATAGAAGAATACCTCCAAAAACATAGCTTGCCCCCAAATTAATAGAGGAAGAAGTAAATATCCTAAACAGTCCCATCTCAGAAAAAGAAATAGAACAAATTATCAATCAACTCCCTAAGGAAAAATCCCCAGGACCAGATGGATTTACATGTGAATTTTATCAAACATTTAAAGAACAATTAACTCCAATGCTAAATAAACTATTTGAAAAAATAGGGATTGAAGGAGTCCTACCAAACTCCTTTTATGACACAGACATGGTACTGATACCTAAACCAGGTAGGCTGAAAACAGAGAAAGAAAATTATAGACCAATCTCCCTAATGAATATTGATGCTAAAATCTTAAATAAAATATTAGCAAAAAGATTACAGAAAATCATCACCAGGATAATACACTATGACCAAGTAGAATTTATACCAGGAATGCAGGGCTGGTTCAATATTAGGAAAACTATTAGCATAATTGACTATATCAATAACCAAACAAACAAAAACCATATAATCACCTCAATAGATGCAGAAAAAGCATTTGATAAAATCCAACAGCCATTCCTAATAAAAACACTTGAGAGCATAGGAATAAATGGACTTTTCCTTAAAATAGTCAGGAGCATATATTTAAAACCATCAGTAAGCATCATATGCAATGGGGAAAAACTGGAACCTTTCCCAGTAAGATCTGGAGTGAAGCAAGGTTGACCACTATCACCATTATTATTTAATATCGTATTAGAAACACTAGCCTCGGCAATAAGAGTTAAGAAAGATATTAAAGGAATTAGAGTAGGCAATGAGGAAACCAAACTATCACTCTTTGCAGATGATATGATGGTATACCTAGAGAACTCCAGCGATTCTACTAAAAATCTATTAGAAATAATTCATAATTTTAGCAAAGTAGCTGGCTACAAAATAAATCCCCATAAATCCTCAGCATTTTTATACATCACCAACAAAACCCAACAGCAAGAGATACAAAGAGAAATTCCATTCAGAATAACTGTTGATACCATAAAATATTTGGGAATCTATCTACCAAAGGAAAGTCAGGAATTATATGAGCAAAATTATAAAAAAGTCTCCACACAAATAAAGTCAGACTTAAATAATTGGAAAAATATTAAGTGCTCTTGGATCGGCCGAGTGAACATAATAAAGATGACAATACTCCCTAAACTAATCTATTTATTTAGTGCTATACCAATCAGACTTCCAAGAAAATATTTTAATGATCTAGAAAAAATAACAACAAAATTCATATGGAACAATAAAAAGTCGAAAATCTCAAGGGAATTAATGAAAAAAAAAATCAGATAAAGGTGGCCTAGCTGTACCTGATCTAAAATTATATTATAAAGCAGCAGTCACCAAAACCATTTGGTATTGGCTAAGAAATAGATTAGTGGATCAGTGGAAAAGGTTAGGTTCACAAGACAGAATAGTCAAATATAGCAATCTAGTGTTTGACAAACCCAAAGCCCCTAACTTCTGGGAAAAGAATTCATTATTTGATAAAAACTGCTGGGATAATTGGAAATTAGTATGGCAGAAATTAGGCATGGACCCACACTTAACACCATATACCAAGATAAGATCAAAATGGATCCATGACCTAGGCATAAAGAACGAGATTATAAATAAATTAGAGGAACATAGAATAGTTTATCTCTCAGACTTGTGGAGGAGAAAGAAATTTGTGACCAAAGATGAACTAGAGACCATTACTGATCACAAAATAGAAAATTTTGATTACATCAAATTAAAAAGCCTTTGTACAAACAAAACTAATGCAAACAAGATTAGAAGGGAAGCAACAAACTGGGAAAACATCTTCACAGTTCAAGGTTCTGATAAAGGCCTCATTTCCAAAATATATAGAGAACTGACTCAAATTTATAAGAAATCAAGCCATTCTCCAATTGATAAATGGTCAAAGGATATGAACAGACAATTTTTAGAGAATGAAATTGAAACTATTACCATTCATATGAAAGAGTGTTCCAAATCATTATTGATCAGAGAAATGCAAATTAAGACAACTCTGAGATACCACTACACACTTGTAAGATTGGCTAAGATGACAGGAAAAAATAATGATGAATGTTGGAGGGGATGCGGGAAAACTGGGACACTGATGCATTGTTGGTGGAGTTGTGAACGAATCCAACCATTCTGGAGAGTAATCTGGAATTATGCCCAAAAAATTATCAAATTGTGCATACCCTTTGATCCAGCAGTGTTTCTATTGGGCTTATATCCCAAAGAAATACTAAAGAAGTGAAAGGGACCTGTATGTGCCAAAATGTTTATAGCAGCCCTATTTGTAGTGGCTAGAAACTGGAAAATTAATGGATGCCCATCAATTGGAGAATGGCTGGGTAAATTGTGGTATATGAATGTTATGGAATATTATTGTTCTGTAAGAAATGACCAGCAGGATGAATACAGAGAGGACTGGCGAGACTTACATGAACCGATGCTAAGTGAAATGAGCAGAACCAGGAGATCATTATACACTTCGACAACGATATTGTATGAGGACATATTCTGATGGAAGTGGATTTCTTTGACAAAGAGACCTAACTGAGTTTCAATTGATAAATGATGGACAGAAGCAGCTACACCCAAAGAAAGAACACTGGGAAACGAATGTGAACTATCTGCATTTTTGTTTTTCTTCTCGGGTTATTTATACCTTCTGAATCCAATTCTCCCTATGCAACAAGAGAACTGCTTGGTTCTGCAAACATATATTGTATCTAGGATATACTGCAACATATCCAACATATAAAGGACTGCTTGCCATCTAGGGGAGGGGGTGGAGGCAGGGAGGGGAAAAAAAATTGGAACAGAAACGAGTGCAAAGGATAATGTTGTAAAAAAAAAAAAATTACCCTGTCATGGATTCTGTCAATATAAAGTAATTATTAAATAAATTAAAAAAAAAAAAAAGTAGTGATGAGTGGATTTTTCCAATTTCTATTTTACTTTATAGTTCTAGAACTTTAGTGTACATTTCCTCTCTGATTTCTTGAAGTATAATGTCAATACTCTTTTTTTTTTTTAGTCATAACTTTCAGGTAGTCAAAAGTTTCTTATATTTTTCTCCATCTGTTTTTAGATCACATTTCACATTGCCTTCTTTTTCTTCATTATTTTAATTTTATTTTATTACTTCTTGGTATATTATGAAGTTATAAACTTTCTCTACCCAATTCTTATTTTTAGGTTATTTTCCTTCATAAGTTTTTATTCCTTTTCTTTATTGGTTTCCTTTCTTTTCACAATTTTCTTATTTTTTAATTATTCTTTTTTTTTTCTTATTCCCCCCCTCTATTTTTCTTATTTGATTTCAAGGTCTTTTTAAAGATCTTTCAAGAACTTCTTTAGGAGACTATTGATCATTTTACATTTTATTTGAAATGGATGTAATTCTTTTGACTTTACTGTTTTCTTCAGCATTGAATCTAGATCTTTTCTATCAGAAAATCGCTGTCTATGTTTGGGTTCTTTCTCTTTTGCTTATTCATTTTTTAAGCAGTTTATTTCTTGTAAACAAATCACTAGTCACAAGATACAGGAGTTACTGTTTTCAGCTTCAGAATGTTGCTATCATTGCTTTCTGAGCTCTGTCTGGTTTCCTGACCTCTCATGAGAGCCCTCAGCAAAGGACTTTTTTTTATTCTTTGTCCCTTCAGTGACTTCAGACTCAACTCTATGCTTGGAATCAAAACCAGAGACTCTGTGTATATTCACTCCTTGCCAATAGCCATAGCCTAGTATCCTGTATGATCAGTACTCTTGGATGCAGAGTCCAGAATCAGTGGAGGCCCTGAAATTTTGCCCTGATTTGCCACCTGACCCATATACTGCCAATAGTGCAAAAATTCATGAAGTAGTGGCTGCTACTGAAACTGCTGTCATCCAGGATTTGATTTTGTTGATTTTATAATATCTTCCTGTAGGTGACTGCATTTCAGTGAGGCTAGAGTTCTACTCTGGGAGGTTGGACTTTTCCTAAAATCCTCACAAGTTTTCTTAGGCTTGATAATTTATAATATCCTATCAATTATTTCTGCCAGTTTAAAGTTCATTTTGATGAATTATTTTAAATTAATTTTGGGAGAGGGGATTTTAGAAAACTTAGCACTTTCTGCCTTATTCTGCATCTTTTCAGAATCTTCTCTGAAATAATTATTGATTTATCTTCTAGAAACTTTTTTTATTCTCTGGAGTTTTTCTACAATACCAATACAAACTACTTGACCCTAGAAATTCACTGTGCTTTTGTCTCTTCCTAAAATCAGTTTATTCCATCTAGAACATCCATTTTAAGGGGAAGGCCTAATCCAATCACCTTCATTTCATTTCAGGCTGCACTTTTGACTCTGCATTTGTTGTATATGAATAGTTTTCTCTGCCCAAATCTCTGCTTCAGTTTGCTTTTATGTATTGTCTTTCATAAAAATGTAAGTTCCTTGAAGTCAAGGACTGTCTATTTGTATTTGTATTGTCAGTTCCTGGCAAATATTAAGTGCTTAATAAGTGCTTTGACTTGAATATTTTTTCAAGTTGGGAGATGGAAAGGAGGAAAATATCAGTAAAAAATGTAATGAAAAGATGACAGCAATAAAGATATGTGAAATGCTTTGCAAAAAATCATCCTGGTGAGTTCTAGCGACAATCCTGTGAGAGACAACTAAGTGGCATAGTAGATAGAAAACTGGGTCTTTGATCAGGGATGCCTGAATTGAAATACAATCTCAAATACTTATTAGTTATGTGTCCCTAGGCAAGTTGTTCAATTTCTGCCTTACTTTATACAATGCCAAGCACATAGATGCTATTTATATAAATATATTAATATAAAAATAAATTTATATGTAAATACTTATTTCATTTCCCTTCCCCTTTGTCCTGTAAGTAAAGAAAACATTATAGGATATATAACTTTAAAGTTAGAGAGAAGGAAGAAAACCAAGGAAACGAAATGACTTGGTCAGTCATATGATTATAACCCTCCCAGAGTCATATATTTAAGGTGAGATCCTCTAATTCAGAATCTAGTAACAGCCTTCTCACTTATTTATTATTCTACTTTCATTTTTATCATTCACAGGGTTGATAATGTCATCTTCCACCCAGTTGATGCTCCCCAAAATTCTTATTGAGATAATTTGAACGTGACATTTTACTTTATGTACACTAATAACCTCATTCATCTCTAATAGACATTTTCAATTCCAAATCTTTCTCCTTGTTACAAACGTGTTCAGACTTCCCATATTTGTTTCCTTTCAGAGAGGAATAAAGTAGGAAAAAACTCATTACTCAAATAATTTAGATCTACATCATAGTAATACTTCATCAAGAACTTGAGAAGATTCTTTCCAGAAAAAATGGTCATTATTAAATTCATATCAGAAAAGGAAATGGTCATGTGAAGTGCTCTAATTACCATGAACAATTGAAAATCCCTATTAATAATTTATCTTTTGTCTTATTTTGTCTTTTTGTTACTTTCTTAGCATAAGTTCTTTCCCTGACAGCTAAGGTTAAGATTAGAATCTATTTCTTTTTCATTATTTAAAAAAAATATTGAAGCTTTTTATTTTCAAAACACATGCAAGTATAATTTTTCTCCATTGACCCTTGCAAAATACCATGTTCCAATTTCCCCCTCCTTCCCTCCACTCCCTCCCCTAGATGGCAAGTAACCCAACATATGTTAAAGATGGTAGAAAAATATGTGTAAATCCAACATAAGCATATATATTTATACAATTATCTTGCTGCACAGGAAAAATCAGATCAAAGAAGAAAAATGTGAGAAAAAATAAAATTCAAACAAACAATAACAACGGAAGTAAAAATCCTA
The DNA here is from genome assembly GCF_016432865.1 of Antechinus flavipes. NCBI lineage: Eukaryota > Metazoa > Chordata > Mammalia > Dasyuromorphia > Dasyuridae > Antechinus > Antechinus flavipes. Next base: position 129,412,460 of record NC_067400.1, on the reverse strand, counting down.
TGTTTTGTTCTACACTCAGTTCCCACAGACCTCTCTCTGGGTGTAGATGGTTCTCTTCATCACAAGATTATTGGAACTGGTATAAATTGTCTCATTGCTGAGAAGAACCATGTCCATCTGAATTGATCATTGTATATTCTTGAAGTTTCTGGGTTCAGTGATTTCCTCGTTTTGCTCATTCCACTTAGCATCAGTTCATGTAACTCTCTCCAAGCCTCTCTGAAATCATCCTGATGATCATTTATTATAGTAAAATAATATTCCATAACATTAATATATCATAACTTATTCAGTTATAATAACTAATACTCCAACTGATGAGCAGCAACTCAATTTCCAGTTTCTTGGCACTACAAAAAGGACTGCCACAAACATGTTTGTGTATGTGGGTCCCTTTGCCTCCTTTAAAATTTCTTCGGGATATAAGCTCAGTAGAAACACTGCTGAATCAAAGAATATGACTAGATTGATAATCTTTTGAACATAGTTTCAAATTGCTCTCCAGAGTGGTTGGATCAGTGTCCTAATTTTCACACTCTCCTCCAACATTCATCATTATTTTTTCCTGTCATTTTAGCTAATCTGAGAGGTGTGTAGTGGTATCTCAGAGTTCTTTTAATGTGCATTTTTTTAATTAATAGTGATAAAGAACACATTTTCATATGACTAAAAATAGTTTCAATTTCTTCATCTGAAAATTGTCTGTTCATATTCTAATGACCATTTATCAACTGGAGAATATCTTGAATTCTTATAAATTTGAGTCAATTCTCTATGTATTTTAGAAATGAAGTCTTCATCAGACCTCTAATTGTAAAAATGTTTTCCCAATTTATTACTTCCTTTCTAATCTTGTCTGCATTAATTTTGTTTGTACAAAATCTTTTAAAGTTAATATAATCAAAATTATTTATTTGGGTTCAATTATGAGTTCTTCTTTGGACACAAATTCCTTCCTTCTCTACAGATCTGAGATGTAAATTATCCTATATTCTTCTAATTTGTTTATAATATCACTCTTTATGTCTAAATCATGAACACATTTCAACCTTATTTTGGTATGTGGTGTAAGGTGTGGGTCAATGCCTAGTTTCTGGCATACTGGTTTTAATTTCCCCAAAACATTTTGTCAAATAGTGAGATCTTATCTCAAAAACTAGGCTCTTTGCATTTGTAAAAATCTAGATTGCTATAGTCATTGATGGTTTTATCCTGTGAACCTAATCTATTCCATTTATCAACTACGCTACTTCTTAGCCAGTACCTTTTTTTTTTTTTTTTGACTGCTAATTTTTAATATAAATTTAGGTCTGGCAAAGCTAGGCCACTTTCATTGGCCCTTTTAAAATTCTTGAGCTTTTGTGTTTCCAGATAAACTTTGTTATTTTTTCTAGATATGTAAAACAATGATTTAGGAGTTTGATTGGTATGGAATTAAATAAGTAAATTAATGAAGGTAGTATTGTCATTTTTATAATATTTTCTCTGCCTACATATGAGCACTTGATAATTTTCCAACTGGTTAGATCTGTCTTTATTTGTGTGGAAAGTGCTTTGTAATTGTGTTCATAGAGTTCCTGACTTTCCCTCAGCAGATTAAGTTCCAAATATTTTATACTATCAACAATTATTTTAAATGGAATTTATTTTTATATCTCTTGATGCTGGACTTTGTTGGTAATATATAAAAATGCTGATGATTTATGTATATTTATTATGTATCCTGTAACATTGCTAAAGTTGTGAAATGTTTCTAGCAGTTTTTTAATTGATTCTCTAAAAATACCATCATATCATCTGCAAAGAGTGATAATTCGGTTTCCTTGCAACATATTCAAATTCCTTTAATCTCCTTTTCTTCTCTTATTGCCAAAACTAACATGTCTAATACAGTATTGAATAGTAATGGTGATAGTAGGCAACTTTGTTTCACCCCTGCTTTTATTGGGAATGGTTCTAGTTTGTCCCCATTACAATAATGTTTGCTGATGATTTTAAATAAATGCTACTGATCATTTTAAGGAAAAGTCCTATTCCTATATTCTAGTGTTTTTAATAGGAATGGGTATTGATTTTATCAAATTTTTTTTCTGTATCTATTGAGATAATCATAAGATTTTTTGTTAGTTTGCTTATTGATATAATGAATTAGGCTAATAGTTTTCCTAATATTGAATGAACCCTGAATTTCCAGTGTAAATCCTACTTGGTTGTGATGTATTATCCTGGGGATGGTTTTCTGTATTCTTTTTGTTAATATTTTATTTAAGATTCTTGCATCAATATTCATTAGGGAAATTGGTCTACAATTTTCTTTCTCTGTTTTCTTCCTACCTGGTTTGGGTATCATCACCATATTTATTTCATAAAAGGAATTTGTTAATACTACTACTTTCCCTATTTTTTCAAATAGTTTGTATGGTATTGGAATTAATTGTTTTTTAAATGTTTGGTAGGAATCACATTTATATCCATCTGGACCCAGAGATTTTTTCTTAGGAAGTTGATTAATAGCTTATTGTATTTATTTTTCTAAAATAAGATCATATAATTTATTTCCACTTCTGTTAACATTGGTAATCTATGATTTTGTAGGTATTTGTGATGACTACGCTAGCACTCCAGACACCCCAGAATCAGCCGGAGTCAGGATAAGCAAAAGTCCTTAGTATTTATTCTTGGTCTTTAGATGCAGGATTGAACAGGATGGAAGCAGAATCTCCGCGACTGCCTTCTCTCTCATCTACTGCAAAGAGTGACCCTGGCTAGTCTTACTCCACCTCTTAGCCCCTCCTACAATCCTCTGAATACACCTATCACTGAGCCAGCACAGGATAGTGGGAAGGACCATTTTCCAAGCATATGCCCATAGAGTATTGTCCTATCAGTAATTAGTCCTAAGTGCTTGAACTGACCTCAGTGCATTGACTCGAGTTTCAGCCCTCTACAGGTATTCCTCCCTTTCAAATAAATTATCAAATTTATTGACATACAGTTGTGCAAAGTAACTCCTAATTATTGCTCTGTTTTTTTTTTTTTTTCTTCATTGGTGGAAAGTTCTCCTTTTTAATTTTTGAGATTTAACTTCTCATTTAGGAATTTAGATGCTATACCTTTTGGTGCATATATGTTTAGTATTGATAGTACTTCATTATATATAGTACCCTTTTGCAAGATATAGTGTGCTTTCTTATCTCTTAATGAGATCTATTTTTGCTTTTTTTTTTATGATATGAGATCAGTATTGCTACCCCTGCTTTTTTTACTTCACTTGAAGCATAATAGTTTCTGCTCTAACTATTCACCTTTACTCTAAATATGTCATTTCACTTTAAATGTGTTTCTTGTAAATAACAAATTTTAGGATTCTGGTGTTTTATCCAGTTTGCAATCTGCTTCCATTTTAAAGAAGAGTTCATCCCATTCACATTGATAATTAATATGATGAATTCTATATTTCCTGCCATCTTATTTACCCCAAATTATGCTTTTCTCTTTTTTTGTGCCCTTTCCTTCTTCCCCATCATTTTGCTTCTGGCCACCACTTTGCTCAAACATCCCTCACTCTTTACAGCAAAAGAGTGTCTTATATCTTTCCCCTACTATTTGTGTTTTCCCTTCTATTAACTTCTCCCTTTTTATTTCACAACTACCTTTCCACTTTCTTATTAGGTGAGTTAAGTTTCTCTGTGAAACCAAATATGTCTAATATATGCTCTTTAAGCCAAATCTGATAAGAGTAAAATTCCCACAATGTTCATCCCTCTCCTTTCTTTCCCTCAATTATAATAGGTCTTCTTGACTCTTCATGAGATTTAATTCCCCTCATTTTACCTCCATTTTCATCTTTTTCCTCTACAATCCCCTTTCCATATCTAGTTTCTTTTTTATATTATCAGAATAAAATCAAATTTTATGTGAATTCTCTAAGTATACCCATTACAGAGCTATAGTTCTCAAGAGTTCTTTCCTTTTTACTTTTCTGTGCTTCTCTTGAGTTCTCTATTTGGAGGTCAATTTTTTTTTTGTTCTGTTCTGATCTTTTCATCAGAAATAAGTAAAATTCACCTATATCATTAAATATCCATCTTTGTTTCCTGAAAGATAATGCTCAATTTTGCTGAATACTTGATTCTTGGCTGCAATCCAAGTTCCTTTACCTTTCACAGTATCCAGGTCCTTTGATCCCTTAAGGTGGAAACTGCTAGGTCCTGAGTATACTGATTTTGGCTCCTCAATATTTGAATTGTTTCTTTCTGGCTTCTTGTAATATTTTGTACCTCAGTCTGATAGTTCCGGAATTTAGCTATGATATTCCTTGGACACTTCATTTTGGAATCTCTTTCAGGAGGAGATCTATGAAATCTTTCAATGACTATTTTATCTTCTGACTCCTAGACATCAAGGTAGTTTTCCTTGATGATTTCCTGAAAGATAATGTATAGGGTCCTTTTTTTCATCATGATTTTTAGGAAGTCCAATAGTTCTTAGATTATCTCTTCTTGATCTATTTTCCCAGTCAGTTGTTTTTCCAGTGAGGTAGTTTACATTTCTTCTGGTTTATTTATTTTTTGTTCACTTATTGATTTATTCATTTTGTTTTTTCTTGACTGATTCCTGATGTCTCATTGAGTCATTTATTTTTATTTGTTGTGTTCTAATTTTTAGTGAATTATTTCCTTCAGTTCCTTTTTTATTTGGCTGATTGAATTTTTAAATGAGTTGTTTTGTTCTATGGGTATTTTTTCCCATTTTACAAATTCTGTTTTTCGTGGAATTGTTTTCTTTTTCCATTTTGTCAAATATATTTTGTAGGAGTTATATGCTTTTTCAATTTCACTAAAGCTATTTTTTTAAATTTTGATAGCTTTTTATTTACAAGTTATATGTATGGGTAATTTTATAGCATTGACAATTGCAAAACCATTTGTTCCAATTTTTCCCCTCCTTCCCCCCAGCTCCTCCCCAAGATGGCAGGATGACCAATACATGTTAAATATGTTCAAGTATAAATTAAATACAAAATAAGTATACATGTCCAAATCGTTATTTTGCTGTACAAAAAAGAATCAGACTCTGAAATATTGTAAAATTAGCCTGTGAAGGAAATAAAAAATGCAGGCAGGCAAAAATATAGGGATTGGGAATTGTATATCTTATCTCCCAGAGTTCTTTCACTGGGTGTAGCTGGTTTAGTACATTACTCTTCCATTGCAACTGATTTGGTTCATCTCATCTGGCTGAAGATGGCCAGAATTGATCATCATATAGTATTGTTATTGAAGTATATAATGATCTCCTGGTGCTGGTCATTTCACTCAGCATCAGTTTGTGTAAGTCTCTCCAAGCCTTTCTGAAATCACCCTGTTGGTCATTTCTTACTGAACAATAATATTCCATAATATTCATATACCACAATTTATTCAGCCATTCTCCACTTGATGAGCATCTACTTAGTTTCCAGTTTTTGGCCACTATAAAGAGGGCTGCCACAAACATTCTTGCACATACAGGTCCCTTTTACTTCTTTAAGATTTCTTTGGGATATGAGCCCAGTAATAACACTGCTGGATCAAAGGGTATGCACAGTTTGATACTTTTTTGAGCCTAGTTCCAAATTGCTCTGCAGAATAGTTAGATATATTCACAATTCCACCAACAAATGTATTAGTGTCCTGTTTTCTCACACCCCCTCCATTCTAGCCAGACTGACAGGTGTGTAGTGGTATCTCAGAGTTGTCTTAATTTGCATTTCTCTGATTAATAATGACTTGGAGCATCTTTCTATATGGCTAGAAATAGTTTCAATTTCTTCATCTGAGAATTGTCTGTTCATATCCTTTGACCATTTATCAACTGAAGAATGGCTTGAGTTCTTATAAATTAGAGTCAATTGTCTATATATTTTGGAAATGAAGCCTTTATCAGAACCTTTGACTGCAAAAATGTTCCCCCAATTTATTACTTCCCTTCTAATCTTATCTGCATTAGTTTTGTTTGTACAAAAACTTTTCAATTTGATATGATCAAAATTTTCTATTTTGTGATCAATAATGATCTCTAGTTCTTTGGTCATAAATTTCTTCTTCTTTCACAGTTCTGAGAGATAAACTATCTGGTGTTCCTCTAATTTGTTTATAATCTCATTCTTTATGTTTAAGGCCATTTTGACCTTATCTTGGTGTATGGTGTTAAGTGTGGGTCAATGACTAGTTTCTGTCATACTAGTTTTCAATTTTCCCAGCATTTTTTGTCAAAGAGTGAGTTCTTATCCCAAAAGCTGGGGTCTTTGGGTTTGTTGAAAACTAGCTTATTAAAGTTATTGTTTTGTTCTTTAAACTTAAACCTATTCCACTGATCAACTAATCTATTTCTTAGCTAATATCAAATGGTTTTGGTGATTGGTGCTTTATAATATAATTTTAGATCTGGTACAGCTAGGCCACCTTCATTTGATTTTTTTTTTTTCATTAATTCTCTTGAAATTCTTGACCTTTTATTTTTCAATATGAGCTTTGTTGTTATTTTTTCTAAATCATTAAAATAGCTTTTTGGGAGTCTGATTGGTATAGCATTAAACAGATAGATTACTTTAGGTAGTATTGTCATCTTTATTATATTTGCTTATCCTATCCAAGAGCATTTAATATTTTTTCCAATTGGTTAGATTAGACTTAATGTGTGTGGAAAGTGTTTTGTAGTTTTGCTCATAAAGTTTCTGATTTTGCCTTGGCAGATAGATTCCTAAGTATTTTATACTTTCACTAGTTTCTTTAAATGAAATTTCTCTTTGTAACTCTGACTGTTGGATTTTGTTAGTGATATATAAGAATCCCGATGACTTATGTGGGTTTATTTTGTATCCTGCAACTTTGCTAAAAATATGGATTATTTCTAATAACTTTTTAGTAGAATCTCTGGGGTTCTCTAAGTATACCCTCGTATCATCAGCAACGAGTGATAATTTAGTTTCCTCATTACTTACTCTAGTTCCTTTAATCTCTTTCTCAACTCTTATTGCCACAGCTAGAATTTCTAGTACAATATTGAATAGTAATGGTGACAGTGGGCAAACTTGTTTCACTCCTGATCTTATTGGGAATGGTTTCAGTTTGTCCCCAATATATACAATGTTTACTGATGGCTTTAAATAGATGCTAGTGATTATTTTAAGGAAAAGTTCATTTATTCCTATACTCTAAAATGTTTTGAAAAGGAATGGATGTTGGATTTTATCAAATGCTTTTTCTGCATCTATTGAGATGATCATATGTTTTTTGTTAATTTGATTATTAATATGGCCAATTATACTGATAGTTTTCCTAATATTGAACCAGCTCTGCATTCCTGGTATAAATCCTACTTGATCATGGTGTATTATTCTGGGGATGATTTTCTGTAGTCTTTTTGCTAATATCTTATTTAAGAGTTTAGCATCAATATTCAATAGGAAGATTGGTCTATAATTTTCTTTCTCTGTTTTCAGCCTACATGGTTTAGGTATCAGTACCATGTCTGTGTCATAAAAGGAATTTGGTAAGACTCCTTCATTCCCTATTTTTTAAAATAGTTTATACAGTATTGGGGCTAATTGTTCTTTAAAGGTTTGGTAGAATTCACATGTAATTCCATCTGGTCCTGGGGATTTTTTCTTTGTGAATTGATTAATAGCTTGTTCTAATTTCTTTTTCTAAAATGGGACAATTGAAGCAATTTACTTCCTCCTCTGTTAATCTGGCAAGCCTATATTTTTGAACGTAGTCATCCATTTCACTTAGGTTATCAAATTTATTGGCATAAAGTTGGGCAAAGTAACTCCTTATTATTTCTCTGTTTTCCTCTTCAGTGGTGGAAAGTTCTCCTTTTTCATTTTTAAGACTACTAATTTGATTTTCTTCTCTCCTTTTTCTAATCAGATTTACCAAAGGCTTATCTATTTTTATAGTTTTTTTTCATAAAAGCAACTCTTAGTTTTATTTATTAGTTCAATAGTTTTTTTTTTTTTACTTTCAATATTATTAATTTCTCCTTTTAATTTTAGAATTTCAAATTTAGTATTTGATTGGAGGTTTTTAATTTGGTCTTTTTGTAGCTTTTTTAGTTGTAAGTCCAATTCATTGACCTCTTTCTTTATTTTATTCAAATAAGCCTATGGATATAAAATTTCTTCTTATTAATGCTTTGGCTACATCCCACAAATTTTGGTATGATGTCTCCTCGTTGTCATTATCGTGAGTGAAATTATTAATTGTGTCTATAATTTGCTGTTTCACCCAGTCATTCTTTAAGATGAGATTATTTAGTTTCCAAATCCTTTTTTGGTCCATTTACCACTAACTTTTTGTTGAATGTAGTTTTTATTACATCGTGATCTGAAAAGATAGCATTTACTATTTCTGCCTTCCTGCATTTAATTTTGAGGTCTTTATGTTCTAATATATGGTCAATTTTTGTACAGGTTCCATGAACTACTGAGAAGAAAGAATACTCCTTTCAGTCACCATTCAGTTTTCTCCAAAGATCTATCATATCTAATTTTTCCAACATCTCATTTACCTCTTTAATTTCTTTCTTATTTGTTTTGTGGTTTGATTTATCTAATTCTGAGACTGCAACGTTGAGATCTCCCACTATTCTAGTTTTGCTGTCTATTTCTTCTCTTTTTTTTTAAAGATTTTTTTTTATTTTTTTAAACTTTTTATTGACAGAACCCATGCCAGGGTAATTTTTTACAGCATTATCTCTTGCACTCACTTCTGTTCTGATTTTTCCCTTCCCTCCTTTTACCCCCTCCCCCAGATGGCAAGCAGTCCTTTATATGTTAAATAGGTTACAGTATATCCTAGGTACAATATATGTGTGCAGAACCGAACAGTTCTCTTGTTGCACAGGGAGAATTGGATTCAGAAGATATAAATAACCCGGGAAGAAAAACAGAAATGCAAGGAGTTTATATTCATTTCCCAGTGTTCTTTCTTTGAGTGTAGCTGCTTCTGTCCATCCTTGATCAACTGAAACTGAATTAGCTCTCTTTATCGAAGAGATCCACTTCCATCAGAATACATCCTCAAACAGTATTGTTGACATATATAATGATCTGCTGGTTCTGCTCATTTCACTTAGCAGCTGTCTATTTCTTCTTGCAACTCTCTTAACTTCTCCTTTAGGAAGTTAGATGCTATACCACTTGATGCATACATGTTTAGTATTGATATTGGTTCATTGTCTATGCTACCCTTTAGTAAGATATAGTTTTTTTTTTCCTTAGCTCTTTTGATTAGATTAATTTTTACTTTTGCTTGATCTGAGATAAGGATGGCTACCCCTGCTTTTTCAACCTCATCTGAAGCATAATAGATTCTGCTCCAGCCTTTTGCTTTTGCTCTGTATATGTCTCCCTGCTTTAAATGTGTTTCCTGTAAACAACATATTGTAGGGTTCTGACTTTTCATCCAGTCTGCTATCCACTTCCACTTTATGGGAGAGTTCATCCTATTAACATTTATCGTTAAAATTACTAATTCTGTATTTCCTGTTATCTGATTATACCCGGATTCTGCTTTTCTTTTACTTGCCCCCCCAACCCTCTTTCCCAGTTTTAAACTTATGTGCCCCACTTGTATTACACTACTCCCCCCCTTTAGGATGTCTCCCTCCCCCCTTTGAATCTCTTCCCCCTTCTTGTACCCTTCCTTTATTACTCTTTTCCTTTTCCCTTTTCCTCTCCCCCTTTTTAATGAGGTGAGAGAAGATTTTCTGTAAAACAAGTATGTTAATTATTTTCTCTTTGAACCAATCCTGATGAGAGTAAGTTTTACACAATGTTCTTCCCCTTCTCTAAATTCCCTCAGATATGATAAGTTTCCTTTGCTTCTTCGTGGGATGTAGGTTCCCTCTTTTTATCCCCCCTTTTCTGACATTATCCCTTTTTCATTTCTACTTCCATTTTTTATGTTATATCAGTAAAATCAAATTATATATGTAGTCTTTTTGTATATCCTCAAGAGAAATATAATTCTCAAGAGTTCCTTTTATCTTTCCTGCTTCCCTTGAGTCCTATGGTTGGAGATCAAATTTTTTGTTTAGTTCTGCTTTTCTCCTTAGAAACAAATGGAGTCCATCTGTTTCATTTAATGCCCATCTTCATTCCTGGAAGAAAATGCTCAACTTGGCTGGATAGTTTATTCTTGGCTCCATTCCAAGTTCTTTTACCTTTCAGAATATCAGATTCCAGGCCCTTTGATCCTTTAATATGGAGGCAGCCAGATCTTGGATGATCCTTATAATGGCACCTCGGTATTTGAATTGTTTTTTTTTTTTTTTTTTCTGGCTGCTTGTAATATTTTTTCCTTAATCTGATAGTTCTGAAATTTGGCCACAATATTTCTTGGAGTTTTTATTTTAGGGTCTTTTTCATAAGATGTTCGATGAATTTTTTCAATGCCTATTTTACCTTCTGATTCTATTACCTCTAGATAGTTCTCTTTGATGGTTTCCTGTAAAATAGTATCTAGGCTCTTTTTTTCATCATAATTTTCAGAAAGTCCAATAATCCTCAGATTATCTTTCCTAGCTCTATTTTTCAGGTCTGTTATTTTTCCACCTAGATATTTCATGTTTTTTTTTTTTTCAATTTATAATTTTTTTTTTTGATTTTGCTTGACTGATTCTTGCTGTCTCACTGAATCATTGGTTTTTATTTGTTCAGTTCTGATTTTTAATGAGTTATTTTCTTCAGTAGCTTTTTTTTTGTATCTGTTCAGTTGGATTTTTAAATGCATTGTTTTGCTATATGGATTTTTTTTCCATTTTGCTAAATTTTTTTTTTTAGTGAATTATTTTATTTTTCCAATTCACAAATCCTACTTCCTTGTGAATTCTTTATCTTTTCCAAATCACAAATCCTGTGTTCTTGCGAATTCTTTATCTTTTCCAATTCATAAATCTTATTTTCCTAGGATTTTTTTTTTTACCTTTTTCAATTCACAAATTCTGTTTTCCTGCACTTCCTGGGAATTTTTTATCTTTTCCAATTCATATTTCAGGAAGTTGTTACTTTCTTGCAAAGCTTCTCTTACCTTTCCCCATTTTTCTTCTAACTATCTTTTGAGACTTTTAATGGTCTCTTCTAGGAGAGCGTTATGTAAAGGGAGCCAGGTAACATTCCCATTTGGGGTATTGTCTGGAGAGTGTTTGCTATTAATCTCCTAAGGGTTGCAAACCTGCTCTTTTTCTGTATAGAAGCTGTTGATCATCCTTTTGATTTTTTTACTCATTTTTAAAAGTCTTTAGGGTCTGCCTTTAGGGCAAGGGGGTTACCAGCTTTCTTTGCAAAGCAGGGAAAGATGTAAAAGGCTTCAGTCAGCAAGGTGTGGGAGTGCTTTGGGTAAAAGTTTCACTCCCCTTCCCCTTCTCTCCCCCCCAGCCAGATGTGATTTAGCACAGCCAAGCTACAGAAGTGTCCAGTGGAGAACCCTGCTGTATGGCTTAGCAACTGCCCTAAGGCTAGAGACTAAGCAGTGAAAGTATCGCTACCCAAGGCCAAAAGCCCCCGTGGGGCTATGGGTATTAGCCCTGACCAGCCGAATGGCCCTGTTCAGACCGGAAGTGTCTGCCCCAGAAACAAGTCATGCTGTGGCTTTTCTATTGCCCCAGGCTGAGCACCCCACTGTTCAGATTAGAGGCTACCCTGGGATGTGTCCCCCTGCTGTGCAGGTTCATAACTTCCCCAAGGAAAAGCCCCATACTGCAGATTGGGTTTGCACAGTTGTGCTGTGATCTATGCTGAGTCACTTTCTGTTAGGTTCTGGCATTTTTTTAGATTGGCTTTTATTTCTCTGTTGATCTACTGTTTTGTAGAGCAATCAGTCTATGGCAGTGTCATCTTTGTAATTTTCTAACCACAAAGACCACTTCTACCCGGTCTGCACAATATGTTAGCCTCTAGTTCTCTCCCTGCTTGTGCTGATCTTCTCCCTGGCCCCTCAGGACAAACCTTTTCTGATGAAATTCCAGATTATGTTCGACTGGTGAGCTGTTGTGCTTCTAGTCTTCATGAGTTTTACCAGTCAAGCGTTATTTTTAAGGCTGAATTTAATGTTCGTGAGGGGTATCAGAGAGCTTAGGAAGTTGCATGTGTCTTCTCTGCCATCTTGGCTCTGCCCCCACTAAATCTATTTTGTAAGGAATTTTCTTCATATAATTTCTCTATTTCCTTTTCCAAACCTTCTTGCAAAGTTCTCATTTCATTTAACCATTTTTCTTCTAACTCTTTTAAGATCCTTTTTTGAATTTTTCCAAGATTGTGTAAGATGGCAACCAATTCTTATCACCTTTGGGATTTCATCTGGAGATGACCTGCTTTTAGTGTTCTCAGGATTTGAAATCTGTTCTTCTAGTTTTCCACAAAAACTATCTATTCTCAGAGTTCTTTTTGCTTTTTTGCTCATTTAAAAAAAATAGTTTGAGGTCTATTTTTAAGGAAAAGGGGAGATTATCCTATTCAAAGGCTTGAATACACACAAATTGATAGAATTAAAATATTCACATATGTCTTGTTAATCTCTTTTACTCATAAATATACATGAACAGTATAGGGACTGGAGTTATACTTACTAAAAAAAAAAAAAAACTCATTTATTTATTTATTTTTATTTAACTTTATTCATTCTTTCTTACTTGTCTCTCTCTGTTTCCTCTCAAAATTAGAAAAGGGCAATGATCTCATTATTCTTCTTTTTCAGAATAGCTTTCTCACTATTGCATTGTTAAATGACTTTCCAAATCAACCAACTTATTTTCCTATATTTATATCTCCTCAGCACTTTATTGGATTATTAATGACTCTAAAAGGAAAGAGTTATTAATTGTATGAGCTTACCTAGATTTTACACAATTCTGGGTTTCAAGATGTGTATTAGCAAAAAAAAAAAAAAAAAAGCCTAAGGCACTTGTAGAATTATAATACTTCCTGAGGCAATCAGGGAAGGGTACTAATAGGATCACCTCAGCCTAAACTAGACCTTTTCTTCTTCAGTATATTTTTTGTTCATGTGGACTTTTGATTACAGTCTCTAATAATCAGCAGCCAGTGTTTTGAGAATGGAGGACAACCAATGAAAATACTTAGAATATGGAAAAGCTATGTGTTGTATTATAGCTATATGCTCTGTCATCTCTAGGGAGAAAGTGTTAAGGGTAACTAGTCTGTATTATCTAGTAAATTAATTTTGTTCTAACTCAATACCAGACTACCCTCCAAAGAATTAAACTAAGTAGTTAGTAACAATTAAACATGGCCTCAGAAATATTGTCAAATCTTTTCTTCAAAAACTGCACAACTACAATGAAAAAAAAAAAAAAGCTGACATGACTTGTTTAATCTCTGAAGTTAATTGTAATTACTAGTTCAATATATTGACATTTCAAAGTGTTTTTCTGTAAATAAAAACATACAGATTTGTGTACAATAAAAAAGAGCTCAAATTTACAAATGATTCTCATTATTTTCTGCATTTTTAAAGCATAAAAAAATGAACTTTGAATGGGAAGGTCATACACAAACTAGCTTTATGACTTTTAGCTAATTATTTTTCCTCCCCAAACATGCTCCTTCATCTATCAAATGGGTATTAAAAAGAAAAAGCCTGTTTTATCCAACTCAACTCAATTGACACAATTGGACAATGAATTATAAATTAATATTTTCTAATTAGTATAAATATAGGCAGAGCTATTGTTCTTACATCGATTAAAAACCAAGAGAAAATACAGTGTTATGATTGGGCAAAGGACCCCAAAAGTCTTGGGTCACAGACTAGTGCTGCTAGGCATCTCAAAAGAGTTTGCAGGTTTGAACCTCTTTTCTGGTCAAGGGGCAAAGATAATTGTAATTGTAATGCCAATTGAAGCACATTAAGTTCCAAAAGTATTTACCAAAATGCTACAGAAAGAGATGTTTATTCAGCTTCTTTATCATTGACATGTTAATTGTATGGCCTAGAGGTAGAACCAGGACCAGGAAATGATCTCCAGAATTTGGTTGTCACTGACCACAGATCATCAGTATTGTTTTAGCAGTTTGGTCCCTGGGCAGACTCCAAAGATTTAGGATTACTGATTTATTGTTAGAACAGAAGTGTCCCCTCCCCTTAAGATCAGGGGATCTTAAAATCATTGCTGTCTCCCCTAAAAGCTATATTATATCACCAGAAAACTGATGGGGTAAACCCTGAAACTGTCCAAATGATGTGGGTGAACTCTGAAACTCTCCTCTGATAGAGACTGACCCTTCAGGGCTGTTAAGTGGTCTTATTCAGCTGGTGATCTGGCCAGAGATATAGTTGTACCCTCTATTGAGTTGAAGATTAATCCAGGATCACTCCTAGTAGCTCGAGCTCCCAGTAATTGAGTGACTTGAAACTCCAAGATAACTACTCTCTTTTCAACTGGAAATCTAGGCCTGGGGAAATTGACATTGAAGGAATCTCATTCAATGGAAGCCCCAACCTCAGACTTCTATAAAAGACAATTCTGAACTCCAAATCTCTGCAGAAGTCCAAAGCAAGATTATTCCTTGCCAAGGAACCTCTCTTCTTGGCACAAAGAACTCTTGCCCACTATGAAGATACCCTCTTCTCTGTTAACCTTTGCCATTTTCCCGGAAAGGACCTTGCCATTGAGTAGTCTGTTTTTCTAGCAAAGATAGCTTCTCAGTGCCAATAAAAAAATCCCTTTTGCCATTGAGATTTTGGATTTGTGAATTCTTCATTGGACATGCAATGACCAGAGGGGATCCCCACCTCAATTCTCACACCACTAGCACTGCTTCAAAACCTTTTAAAAATATAGTTCAGATATTAAAAAAAAAAAAAAAATGAAGGCATCCCCTTCTACTTTTGTTATTTTCAACTTAGGATATGATATGAAGCAAAGCAAAAGGTTTAGTGGGTGGGAAACAAAAAAAGAAAGGGACTGTCCCCTAAACTGCCTTTTTTTGGTTGGTGGCAACATGAAAAAGTCAATCACAATTGGGAAGAACCTAACACTGTTGGATTCTTGCACTGACATATCAACCTTACATTCAAAAAATATTCAAAGAAACAAAATCTTTTTTATAAATATAAAGCCACCAACATAATTTTTTTCTCTTGTTTTACAACTTATTTCAGAAACACAGTCATCCTATGAAAAACAAGGAATGAAACAAGAGTGTCAGAATTACGTTCTATTTTTTTGTGATTGTTCTTTGTCCAAGTCTGTGGCTTTTAAAAGAATAATTGGACTTGACTTATTTAGGATGGATTTCTCTCCCAACTTTAAACTTAATGATTTTTTGTAAAATTAGTTTAAGAGGCAGCCATTAAACATTCAGAGTTGAGTTTTTACTAAAGAACCTCTCATATCTTTTATTATACATACTTTTCTATCTAAGGATCAAATCGTAAGATTAAATTCACTTTAACTCTCAATGATTGGCCAATAATTGGTAAGCAGCCCAACACCCATTTGGTCATTGGTTAGGCCTTGATTGCTCAGAATGAATGCAAATAGCAATTGTTTCTGTTTAGGCCAGAAACTCTGAGGATCTTCACCTCCCAGATTATTATTTTTTTTTTTAGCTTTTTTTTTTTTTTTTTAATTTTTGATTAGATAAAAGAAGCCATTCTTTGCTTTTACCTACCCCAAATCACTGGAAAGGAATTGCCTTAGATTGAAACCTAGAAAAGACTATAGCTTTAAAAAGACCAAAGTATCTCATTGCATCTGGGGACATCTCTAGTTGTAATAATCTATATTTTAGCACTGGACCCAGATGGCTACAGAATCATTTAAGTTCAATTTATTTGCAAGATAAGGTATCATCTTTTTGATGTTGTGGTCTTCTTTGAGAATAAAGAACAAACAACTATCTGAGTGCATTTAGAAGTGAAAGGGGAAAAAAACAAACATGCAAAATTTTAAGGAAAAAATCCTTGAAATTTTAAATGTTAATTTACTATATAGGTTACCTGTTCAAAGGAAAATATCTCCAAAGTTATCTGAAAGTGGAGGACATTTCCTTATACTCTAATGGTTCTCTTAGGCTATTGAGGCAGAGGCAAAATCAGTTTGACCTAAACACTTTTTTGTAATTTTCTGTGTTGTGCTGCAGATTCAGATAATTTAACAATTGACACTGTGGTTCCCCAACTGTTTCCGTATGGGAAAGAAAATTTCTCACAGGTTAAATATTCCCTGCTTGTTTAGAATTTACAATAATAATTAATTAATCAAGCCATTCTCCAATTGATAAATCATCAAAGGATATGAACAGACAATTTTCAGGTAAAGAAATCAAAAACATTTCTACTCATATGAAAAAGTGCTTTAAATCATTATTGATTAGATAAATGCAAATTAAGACATCTGAGGTACCACTACACACCTTTCAGATTGGCTACAATGACAGGAAAAGATAATGATGAATGTTGGAGCAGATTTAGGAAAACTGAGACACTAATATATTGTTGGTGGAATTGTTAATTGATCCAACCATTCTGAAAAACAATTAGGAACTATGCCCAAAGAGCTATCAAAATGTGCATACTCTTTGATCCAACATTGTTTCTACTAGGCTTATATACCAAAAATATCTTAAAGAAGGCAAAGGAACCCACATGTTTAAAAATGTTTGTGGCAGGCCTTTTTGTAGTGGCAAGAAACTGGGAACTGAGGGGATGCCCATCAGTTGGAGAATAGCTGAATAAGTTATGGTATATGAATGTTATGAAATAATATTGTTCTGTAAGAAATATCAGTAGGATGATTTCAGAGAGTCCTGGAGAGACTTTCATAAACTGATGTTAAGTGAAATGAGCAGAACGAGGGAATCATTGTACAAAGTAACTACAAGATTATGCAATGATCAATTTGGATCATTTCAATGATGAGCAGATACAGGCCAGTTCCAATGATCCTGTGATGAAGAAAGCCATCTACACCTAGAGAGAGGACCATGGGGACTGAGTGTGGATTACAACATAGCATTTTCCCTATTTTTTTTTTTTTTGTTGTTGTTGTTGTTCTTGTTTGCTTGCACTTTATTTTCTTCCTCATTTTTTTTCTTTTTGATTTGATTTTTCTTGTGAAGCAAGATAATCATATAAATGTGTGAATATATTGGATTTAATATATATATATATATATATATATTTACATATTCTTTAACATATTTTGGATTATTTGCCATCCAAGGCAGGGGTTGGGAAGAAGGAAGGAAAAAATTGAAACACAAAGTGGTGCAATGTAGTGTTCTCTTCTTTTCTAAAATATGATGGTTCTCTGGGAGCAGGCTTGGGGTCTTCTGGAGGCAGTCTTAGTTTCAGTTTCATTTCAAATCAATAATCACTTCAAATGCAGCTAGGAGTTAAAATCCAGTCTTTTATTGTCTCTTCCAAAATAGCCCGATTAGTTTTCCTTGGTTCCGAGAGCTCTTGTTGCTAGTCCTTTGCTTCTGTCTCTGCCAGCCTCAGCCTCTCCTCTTCTGAATCCCCAGTTCTGCCCGACTGCAGTCTCTAGCTTGTCAATCTCCTCAACTGACTTCTCATTTCTCAATCTCTTCAAGTCTCTTGACTGACGCTTTAAGAGCTTTTTATAGGTGTGAACACAAAGGTTGACTTCTCCTCTGAGAGAGTGGGATTGTGGGAGGTGCAAACTTGTGAATCTCATACTGAATCCTGAAATCTCCCAAACTTGTGAACTAATGTGTGAGCTAATGTGTGAACTCTCAAAGGTGTAAACATAAGCATTGTTTCTATCAATTCCAGTGACTTAACACCTTGTAAGGATTCTAACAGTGCAAGGGTTAATGTTGAAAAATTATCCATGCATATGTTTTGAAAATAAAAAGCTTTAATAAAAATAATTAATTTTTTATTTTAATAAGTTTTTATGCTTTAATGTATGGTCTTTTTTTGTGTAGGGATCATGTCCTGTTGAGTAAAAGGTGTATTTTTTTTTATCCCCATTCAATTTTTTCAAATTATCTCATGTTATCTAATTTTTATAAAATTTTATTCACCTAATCAACAACTTTCTTAAATATTTTGTGGTTATATTTATCTAATTCTGGGAGAAAGACGTTGAAGTCTCCCACTACTATAGTGTTGTTGATTATTTCTTCCTGAAACTCCTTAACAACTCCTCTAGTAATTTGCATGCTACACTACTTGGTGCATTTATGTTGATATTAGTTATTGAAATTAATTTATTTTCTGTTATCTTTTAGCAAGACATAGGTTCTTCTCCATTATCTATTTTAAATAGATTTATTTCTGCTTTTGCTTAGAATTGCTACCTCTCCTTTAAAAAAAATCAACTGAAGATTAATACATTCTGCTCCCGGGGATTTGTCTTTATTCTCTGTGTAACTCTCTGCTTCAAATGTTTTTCTGGTAAATAATGTATTGTAGAATTGAACTATTTTCTTGTTTGCTTGGGAGATTTTGGAATTTGACTATAATATTTTTGGGAGTTTTCATTTTGAGATCTCTTTTAGGATGTGAATGCCAGGGTTTCAAGTTATTTTATCCTCAGTTTCTACAATATAAGGGCATTTTTTTGATTATTTATTGGAATACTGTTAGCCTTTTTTTAAATTATGACTTTCAATGAGTCCAATATAATTTGATAAATTTGTACTGATTCTCTGTTCCCTGTCAATTGAATTTCTAATGGGAGATTTTACATTTTTTCTATTAATTTTTTTTTTAATTTCAGTTAATCTTTTTTTTTTTTAATATATTGTATCATGGATACAAGCACTAGCCTGCTTCTAATGGTTAAGAAATCATTTTCTGCAGTAAGATTTTGTATACTTTTTTCCCAATAAGCCAAATTTACTTTTTAAGGAGTTCTTTTTGTTAGTAAATTGTTGTCAATATTTTTACATGTGATACATTCTGTTTTTTTTGTGACTTTTTAATCTTCAGTTCCCATATTGCCACTTAGCCTATTCTTTTTTTTAATATTTCAAAAAATTATACTTTATTTCCACTCCATTACATTTTGAAACAATTTTTCAGATGCATTTTAAAAATTTTGACTTTCAAAATTTGTCCCTCCTCATCTATTTCATATGGATGGCAAGAAGTTTGATATAGATTTTACATGTGCAGTCATGCAAAAATATTTTTTATTAAAGCTTTTCAAAAGATATCTGTGGATAATTTTTCAGCATTAACTTTTGCAAAACCTTGTGTTCCAATGTTCTTCCTTCTTCCCCCACCCTGATCCTAGATGGCAAGTAATGTAATATATGTTAAACATGGTTAAAATATATGTTAAATCCAATATATGAATACATATTTATACAAT
The DNA here is from genome assembly GCF_016432865.1 of Antechinus flavipes. NCBI lineage: Eukaryota > Metazoa > Chordata > Mammalia > Dasyuromorphia > Dasyuridae > Antechinus > Antechinus flavipes. The sequence goes on along the minus strand of NC_067400.1, from coordinate 129,393,104 downwards.
TACCTTGCTGCACAAGAAAAAGTGAAATCAAAAAAAAAAAAAAAAAAAAAAAAAAACCAAACAACAATAAAAAGAGTGAAAATGCTATGTTATGAGCTACACTCAGTTTCCATAGTCCTCTTTCGGGGTGTAGATGGCTCTCTTCCTCACAAGATCATTGAAACTGGTCTGAATCATCTCATTGTTGGAGATTGCCATGTCCATCAGAATTGTTCACTATATCATCTTGTGGTTTCCATGTACAATGCTCTCCTGGTTCTGGTCATTTCACTTAGGATCAGTTCATCGAAGTCTCTCCAAGCCTCCCTGAAATCATCATGCTGATCATTTCTTATAGAACAAAAATATGCCATAACATTCATATACCATATCTTATTTAGCCATTCTCCAACTGATGGGCACCCACTCAGTTTCCAGTTTATTGCTATTTCAAAAAGGCTCATCACAAACATGTTTGCACATGTAGGACCCTTTGCCTCCTTTAATATCTCTTTGGGATATAAGCCCAGGAGCAACACTGCTGGATAAAAGGATAAGCACAGTTTGACAAAATTTTAAACATAGTTTCAAATTGCTCTCCAGAATGGTTGGTTTCATTCACAATTCTACCAACAATGTGTTAGTGTTCTAGTTTTCCCACATTCCCTATAAAATTCTTAATTATATTTTCCTGTCATTATAGCCAACCTGAAAGGTGTGTAGTGGTGTATAAAAGTTGTCTTACTTTGTATTTCTTTGATCAATAGTGATAAAGAGCACATTTTCATATGACTAGAAATGGTTTCAATTTCTTTATCTGAAAATTGTCTATTCATATCCTTTGGCCATTTATCAACTGGAGAATGGATTGAATTCTTATAAATTTGAGTCAATTCTCTGTGTTTTAGAAATGAGGCTTTTATTGGAATTCTTGAATGTAAAAATAGTTTCCCAATTTATTGCTTGCTTTCTAAAGTTGTCTGCATTAATTTTGTTTATGCAAAAACTTTTTAACTTAAAACATAATTAAAATTATCTATTTTATGTCCAATAATGATCTCCAGTCCTTTTTGGTCACAGATTCTTTCTTCTCCACAGGTCTGAAAAGTAAACTATTCTATGTTCCTATAATTTGTTTATAATATCACTCTTTATGTCTAAATCATGAAGCCATTTTGACCTTATCTTGGTATACAGTGTTAGGTGGGCCATTTCCTAGTTTCTGTCATACTTGTTTCCAATTTTCCTAGCAGTTTTCAAATAATGAGTTATTATCACAAAAGCTAGGGTCTTTGGGTTTATCAAATACCAGATTACTATAGACATTGACTATTTTGTCCTGGGAACCTCATCTATTTCTTTCTCTGTGGATAGACAGAATTTTTCATTGTAAGTTCTTTAGAGTTATTTTAGATTATTATATTTCTGAGAATAATTGTCTTTCAAAGTTAGTCAACAATATATTTGTTACTATGTAAAATTTAGACATTCCCCAATTGATAGGAATGCTCTCAATTTCTAATGGAGTTGCTATATATCTTGTATATAGAGTTTCTTTTCCTTTTAAAAAAATCTCTCTCTCTCTCTCTCTCTCTCTCTCTCTCTCTCTCTCTCTCTTTCTCTTTAAAAGTTGCAAAGTCAAAAGTTATGTGTAATTTAGTAGGCCTTTGGGCATACATTCAAATTGCTCTACATAAAATTTGAATTGCTCCACACTTACACTAATATCATATTAATGTCTCCTTTCCTACATTTCCTCCAATATTTGTCCTTTTCTATTCTGTTAGTTAATTTAATCAGTATGAGGTAGTACCTCAGATTGTTTTAATTTTAATTTTTCCCATTAATGGTGATTTAGAACAATTTTTACAAATGACTAGAGGTAGCTTTGCTTACTTCATCTGAAAACTGATCATTTATATCTTTGTTTATGAATTGTTGGATGAATCTTATTTGTATAAATTTGACTTTGTTCTTTATATATTTGAAAAATGACACAAATCAGAACAATATGCTTCAAAATTTTTTTAGTTATTTTGCTAACTGTAGTTCCCTCTATTCTAAACGCCTGCCTACAGTTCATTTTTTCTCTCTTCTTTCACTCTGTTCCTACTCAAAAGTTTTTTTTTTGATTAACACCTTCCCCTAACCACCTTTCCTTTACTAATCCTCTTCCCCCACACATTTCTCATATGTCCTTCTTCTCTTACTTTTCTATAGGATTATATAGAACTCCAGCCTCTATTGAATATATTGTTCAATTCTAAATGAAAGAATTGTTCTATTCCTTACTCCTTCCCCATATTCCTGCCCACTGTAAAAGCCTTCTTCCCTTTTTTATGTAATATAATATCCCATTCTATTGTTCCCCTTCCCTTTTTCCAAGTGCATTTCATTCTTATCCCTCATTATTATTATTTTTTAGATGTAATCCCATCCTATTCAACTCACACCTGTGCCCTCTGGCTATGTATAGTCTATCCCTAATAATGAGAAAGTTCTTTTGAGTTAAAAGTATCATCTTCTTATGTAAAAATATGCATAGTTTAAACTTATTAAGTCCCTTATTATTTCCCTTCTCTGTTTATTCTTTCATGTTCCCCTTGAGGCTTATATTTGAAAATCTAATTTTCTATTCAGCTCTGATGTTTTCATGAGAGAAGATTAAATATACTCTATTTCATTAAATATTCATTTTCCATGCTGAAAGAGAATGATTATTTTTGGTGAATAGGTGATTCTTAGTTGTAATCCGAGGTCCTTTGTCCTGTGGAATATCATATTCTAAACCCTTTCTTCCTTTAATGTAGAAGTTGCTGAATCTTGTATTATCTTTTCTGCAGCTCCATGACACTTGATTTATTTCTTTTTGGCTGCTTGCAAAATTTTCTACTTGATGTGAAAGTTCTAAAATTTGACTACAATATTCTTGAAAGTTTTCATTTGGGGATCTCTTTAAGGATGTGATCCGTGGATTCTTTCCATTTCTATCTTATTCTTTGGTTTGAGGATATCAAATATCAATTACAGATGTTTCCCCTCATAATTTCTTGAAAAATGTGTAGGCTTTTTCCTCCCCAGGTCATTACTTTCAGTTTGTCCAAAAATTCGTAAATTATCTCACCTGGATCTATTTTCCAGATCAGTTGTGTTTCCAATGAGATATTTCAAATTTGTTTTCATTTTTTTTTTTTTTTGTTACTTGATATCTCATAAAGTCATTGGATTCCATTCACTCTATTCTACTTTTTAAGGAATTTTTCTCTTTAGTGCATTTTCATACTTTTTTTCAATTTGATCATAATTTTTTTTTAACACATTCTTCTTTTCTTTGGCTTTTTGTCCTTTTTTTTTTTTTAACCACTTGATCTGCTGTTTTAAGGGTGTGATTTTCTTCAGTATTTTTGTATCTTTATTTTTTTTTAACCAAGCTGTTAAATTATTTTTTAAAAAAATTTTCTTGTGTCACTCTCATTTCACTTCCCAATTTTTCTTCTATATTTCTTAATTCACTTTTAAAATCCTTTTTTATCTTCTCCTTGGTCTGAGACAATTCATATTTTTCTTAGATATTTCAGATATAAGAATTTTGACTTTTGTTGTCTTTTTATAAGTGTGTTTTGATTGTCCTTATTATTATCTTTCTATAGTCAGATTTATTTTCTTGTTTGTTTGTTTTCTCAGCCTATTTCTTTACTTTCCTAAATGTGTTGGGCTTCCAGAGTGTAGGACACACAGTCCCAAGCTTTAGGAGGTTTGTGTAGATGTTTTCAGAGGTGCAGCTAGGGATCTGTACTTTTTCAGTTCTTCTGACATGTTCTGGTCTGTGACTGACCACAAGTATTCTTTCCTGTGACAAAGTCCATGTACTATACTACAAACTTTAATGTGCTAGTGTTCCTCCTTGCACTGTGATTGCCACCTTGAACTAGACTCCAATGCAAGTATGGACAAAACAACAGAGTTCTTCTCCCAGTGCCAATAAAGGGAATCCTGTAATCTCCTTCTCACTAGTTGTTTGAACCTCTTACTATCTTTGAGCTCATGAGGCTACAAGTAGCCATGGTTAGTTTAGTCAATGTCAAGGCCTGGTCCTCATTAGCTGGAACCTAGTCTAGATTGACATGGCCTGCAATGACCTTATGCTTCACTCTCACTCCATTGCATTAAACTTCTCTTGCATACCTTTAAAATTGTATTGTGTTAGAAATTTGCTCATCCTATTCTCCTGTAAGTTCTGCCACAAGCATAATTTAAATGCCATACACATTATTTAAAGTCTTTTGAAGGGATTTTGAGAGTTCAAATGAATCCTTATCTTTTCTCCACCACTACTAGCTATTCTATTTTTAATGTATTATTTTCTTTAGTAATTTTTCTTTTTAAATAAGCTATCACCATTGTTTTTTCATGATTGTGTTTCATCATTTTATTTTTCCCAATTTTTCCTCTACCTTTTTTTTTAATTCTTTATGAGCTCCTCCAGAAATTCTTTTTTGTTTAGAGGCTAATTCATATTTATCTTTGACGTGTTAAGTAGCAATTTTGACATTTTCTCTTCAATTTTTATTTTCTTCTTCCCTGTCACAACAGGAACACTATTGGTTCACTTTATTTTTCATTATTGTTTGCTCATTTTCGCAACCTATTTCTTGACTTTCAACTTTATATTAAGAATCGGTTTTGCTCCCATGGTGGAAGTTTTGATGTCCTTATTTTCAGGCTCATTATTATAATTATTATTATTATTGTATTGCTGTTTTCATAGCTCTTTCTGCTAGCCTGTGATTTTTCAGTTCTTCTATGTCAGAATGATCAAAAGAAGAGTTGAATTTACATCCTTCCTGAACTCTGTTCTGATTTATGTGTGAATTCATGCTTTTTTTTTTTTTTTTCTACCTTGGAATTATGACTAGGGTATTCACTCCTGCTGATGTTTTTGCTAATTCATGGGCTGCAATTCAGCAAATTCTGTTACTGATACTAGGACAAATGTCTTTTGTAATATCTTTCTGATCAATTTTTTTTACACCCCTTAACATGGATAAGCTGAGAGCTCTAGAAATTATGACACATGCCCCTAAGGTCTGTTGCTGGCTAATCAAATGAAGATTGCACTGGATTATTCTCTACTCTCACCCTAGTGAGAATGAATTTTCTTATTGATCTTCTAAATTGCCTTGTGCCCAAAATTTGTTTCATCCTGCCATGTTCTTTTGTTGGTTCTCCCATTACAGAATTTATTTTGAGGTTTTATTTTAATGTTGTTCAAATAGGAATTTCAGAGAACTCAAGTGAGTTTTTAATTTTTCATTAAGACAAAATTCTGAGCAAGCTTTCTCAAATACACAAAGCCTAAACATGCTTTCCTTTTGCTTAATTAGAGGAGTTGAAATTCCATAAATATAGAAGTATAACTTTTGACCTTTAATAGCAACAGTATTCCTTTGCATACCTCAAGTACAGAACTGCACATATGAATATGTATTCTCAAGTACAGAGCTGCACTAGAATCTTATATACATAAATATGGTAATACCTAACATTATTTTTTCTATATAATTTAAAAAATATCTGGAGTTGTTAAATTTAACTTTTAGATGAAAATGTAATTGGGAAATGTTAACAAAGTAAATTAAAAAAAGCTGATCTGTTGTTTTCTAAGTTCACATGAAATTGGTGGAATATTTCTCCTTGAATTTTACACTACTGCATGAACATATTACCATATTATATTCTCAAAAGTCTTTGTTGTAAGTATGAATCAAAGATCAGCTGGAGCCACATATAACTAGCTTGTGAATATTGATTATTAAATTCTTAGTGTAGAAATTTATGCTTTGGACATCAGCAAATACTTCAAATCAGATTTTGATTTTTTCTTATTTTGATTATCTCTAGACTTAAGAAAATGATGGAGATAATAAGGCAGATTAAATTTGTTTGTCCTGGTTGCTAAATATTTATCAGCATACCACTGTACTGAATATATTATCATTATTATTTTATAGTTGAGGAAACTGAGGCTCAAAGTTTTAAATGACTTTCAAATCATATAATCTGCAGGTATAGTAAATATGGTCTGAACTAACTGCTTTCCAAACCTTAAATCTAGCACTTCCTCTATATCATTCTACCTCATAATAGCATTATAAATAATCTAATAAAAGCTCATTTTACAGATCAAGAAATTAAAGTTTCTTGAAACATAATGACTTGCTCATGATCCCAAAGGATAATAATTTCAAGAGGAGATATATATATATATATATATATATATATATATATATATATATATATATCAATTAAAAATTACTTTAGGAATTGAAGATAGACTTATTCCTCTTGGCCCAGAAAATAGAACTAACGAATAAATATAAAATGCTAATATATGAATAAATAAACCTTATCATTTTAGGAAGACCATAGTAATCAGAGCTATCATAAAACAGAAAAGCTGTCTTTAGAAGAAATATATTACTTTTCATTAAAGATTCTCAAATAAAGGCTGAATAATCATTTGTGATTGATGTTTTAGGATGTTCTTGGACAGATAAAGTTGAACTCCCTGGTTTAGAATTCATACCTTATGGAGATTAATTAAAAGAAGAGGTGTTATTTAGAGCAGATAAGATTTGGGGAGGAAAAAGTCTTAAGTATTTGCCAGACTGTTATCTTGTTTTATTCATCTACAAAAAGAAGATTGAGATGCAATGAATGAAACTTGCAAGAGTTAAAAATTCAAACTTGATTTAAGAAAAAAAAAATGCTCCTAAATATTAACATTATCCTGAAATGAAATGAACACAGGGCAAACAGTGTTCCCTCTCACAGGAATTCTTTATACAAAGATTTGTAGACCACTTGTCAGCTATGTTGTGGTAGAAATATTTTGTGTTTATATGGAGAAGTTGGACCATCTGGCCTATGATATCCTTTCTAACTGCGATTCTGATAGTAGGTTTACATGTAGAAGGGTTACATGATTAAAAGAAGTGCCTTATAAAGTAATCCAAACATAAAGAATATCCAACAGAAAGATTAAGGCATTTCATAATCCATTTAATGTCATTCACTTCTAAATACACAACAAACATTTTTTTTTTTTACTGTGTTAAATATACAGTAGTATTTCAATTACTGGCTGATTGCACACATAACTAATTGCAGTTCCATCATCATCATTATTGTGACTTTGATTTATTTTTGTCTTTGCTTTCAATATTTTCTGTGTGCCACAACATGCAATAATTTAGATTGATTTCAAATGAGACAGCAGATGTACAAATGACTCCATGATTCTATGAAATGCAAGGCACAGTGGGGTGAAAGCTGTAAAAGTGCATGTGTTATTTAACATTTCTTGAGTACTTAGTAGCTAGAGGAAAATGAAGTTCTTTCATTATGAGGCATTCTTCTAAGCAAAAGAAAATCCATATTTATGTCACTTTGCAAATTAGCTGAAGAATTGCAGCCAAGAAAAGTAATAACTTTTCTGAATGCCAAGAGGAATTAAAGTCATCTAAAACAATATAGGTTGTTAAATTATAGAATATGATGGTCTGTATCACTGATATAGGCAAAAATAATGACCTGAACATTATGATATATTTTAATAGGAATTAAGTAATGTTCTGCTGATCTCAAAAAAGTTCAAAAATCCTTCTTCAACTTTTCTCTTACTTTAGAAAATAGTAAGTGATTAACTTATTGCTTTCAAAAACCATTTCTGTCCTAATTTTCACATGGCAACTGAATTTCTACTGTGCAAAAGAAGGAAACCAGTTCTCTTATTAGCTAAAAGAGACATCATTTGCAGATTAGTGTTATCCAATATAAAGACAATGGAATAAATATTGGATACAGACCAAAACTGAATTAGAAATTGAGGAAGTTATGTGGATTTGACTTTATCTAAGGCTATTTTACTGTAATTAAAGAATTAAAGGGCCCATTTAATTAAACAGCTTGATGGGTAATTTAAAAGCAATTTTTCAATTGACAAAAAAGACCAAATTTAATCACTCTGTAATCATGTATTGTTATTGTTTGTTGTTTAATTGTTTTCCATTGTGCCTGTCCCTCTGTGACCCCTTTATTGTTTTTCTTTGTGAAGATACTGAAGTGATTTATCATTTCTTTCTTTAGCTCACTTGACAGTGAGCTAACAGTGATGTTAGCTTGTCAAGTAACAGCTTGACAGTGACAAACAAACTGAGGCAAACAGAGTCAAGTGACTTCTTCAATGTCACAAAACTAGTAAGTGTCTGATGCTGAATTTGGACTCAGGTCTTCCTTATTACAGGTGCAAAGCTCTATCCACTGTAGCATCTAGCTACTCACAAATGATATATACATCAACCATAAGAAGTTAATTTTGGCTTTAAAAAACATTAGCAATATTAATGTAAAAAGAAATTTCTGCTACCTCTAATTTGATGAAGCAAATACTACCTAATTTTATGAAGAAAAAAAAATTAAACACTTTTTCCAGTGACAGCTTCTGAATATTTTTACATTCCGAATTTGTCTGATTTTTGAATTATGTTCCTTACATTGAATGGATTTCTTCTAATATTGATTCCTTTTTTATAATTATATTCTTCATATTTGACTTTTGAAATAATATTCCAATATTAACACATATAAAACACTGAAGGCAGTTCCTATAATTTCTTCCTATGGCCTCTCTATGTTTTTCCAATATTCCTTCTTTCTGCCTTATTTTCTAATTGAGATGAGACCATTTTGCTAACAATTCCTCTCTTTGCTCCACTAATCAATCCTTCTTTTAGCTATTTATTTTTTCTCTAATTCTTTCTTTGTAATTTTCTTAATTTTCTTATTTCTCTCCTCCATCATCTCTTTTCCCCCATGCTCATTGTAAAATTACTTGAGTCAATGAAAACAAATTAATTTTTTTGTTTGCCCTCTTAAATGATTAATATTATTTTTTAGATAATACTATTTAATGTCTTGATGAAGTTCTGATACATGCCTTTATTTTTGGCTACTTATAAAATTATCTTATTATTGTTCAGGGTACTTTGAATATTGAATCTGCTCCTATTAATGTCTTACCAATTATGTTGATTTTAAAATACTCTTTTTCAATTTTTTGGGGGAGAATTTAGGGCAATATTTCCTGCAATGTAGTGGTCAATTTTTTTTCCCACATTTTCACAAAATCTAAAAAATGTCCAAATATTATTTTCTTGCTAGATTTTAAGTATCTTTTTTATATTTACATATTTCCAAAATAATTTTCAAGCCATGCATCTTTACTACTTTTTTTTTATTTTCTATGATCATTCTGATTTTTTGTTCTCAAGTAAAATTTTTTTACCTTTTCATTGTCTTTTGTTTTATAAATAAATATTTCTAAACTTTTTAGGTTCATCAATATGGTCAAAAATTTTTTCATTATATGCTTTTTTTCCTTCTGTAATTTTTTTGGTAAATTTAATTTTCCTTTAGTTCATTCTGAATGTTTCTTTTACAAAATGCATTATATCATGAGAAAATTTATTTTTATTTATAATATATATACATATATATATTTTACCATTTTTAATCCTTGCTTTTTTTAATCCTCCTAATTTTCATTATATTGAAACTCTTCCTTTTTTAGTTTATTTCTTTGAGTGCAAAAAAAGTTTTTCCCCTAAAATCAATATCCTTTCTTGATTTGCCTTTTTAGGAACATTGTTATATCTGTGAAGAATTTTGAATAGATAGGATTTTATATCATATATTTGTCTTCCCTAATTTTTCAGTTCCTATATATGAACATTTATATAACACATTTTATGTGTAAATTCTGGATCATTTAAAATCCTTCATCTCTTTTAATGTAACAATTATACCTAGACCCCACTTTTCAGTATCAGTAGCAAATTATTTTGTTCACATTAATAGTGTAATGTAATTAGAAAAGCATTATATTATTTTGAATTACCTAATTGGGGGAAGGTTGCTCAAACCAATGCTCCCTTTCATATTATTGGCATTCACAAGTTATAGTTATCAATACTTTTAAAGCTATAAACATCTAAATTATATTTTTAATTACATGTAACTGTACAGGGCTGAATCTCTGAGAAGATGCACTTGGATAACTGAGTACTTAAGGCTAATTACCAATTGAACAATACTCTATTAGCATTTGCCTGGAAAATGGCCTGCCCCACCATTCTGTGATGGCTTGATCTGTTGGCCTATAGAGAGATTTGGAGGAGGGATTAAAGGGTGGAGTAAGATAAGGGAGGGTGACTCTGGGCAATAGAAGAAAAAGGAGATTCCTGTGTTCACTCTCTCTCCTCTTCCTTTGACAAAGAATAAAGATCAGGGACTTTTGCTTATTCTGACTCAGGCTGATTCTGAAGTATCCAGGATGCTAATGCAGTCTTCACATGTAACATTCTAGTTTACTGTGGAAATAAATTTCTATCAGACTAATTATTTATAAAGCTGTTTTTCATGGATTGGCATAGCCAATGAGTTCATTACCAAGGGTTTAACCTATGATTGATGATGGTACTGCTGTTACTGCTGCTGATATCTGACAATTACTGGGATTTAAGAATTGCAAAATAATATACTAACTCACTTAATGATCATTTCTTTGCATAAGTAGATTGGTTTTCAGAATGCAAGTATATTCTGTCATTTCGATCATACATGAAGGGTTTAGATCTTGGTAAATTCTACTAGAAAGTATGGTCTATTAATATAACTTTTGAGAGCCTAGGGTGATAAGCAAATTCTAATAATCAAATAACAAACTAAATAATATTTATTAAGTGTAATGAGGATATGAATAAGAGGAAAAAATAGTCCTTTCCCTCAAGGAGTTTACATTCTGAATGGATAACTATGCAAATTAGTTGTTGCTGTTCATTATTTTTGAAAAGGAATAATGACACTGCAGGTTGATGTCCTGAACTGTGAATGAATTGGATATAAATGAGGCAGAGTTGCACTGCTTCATTCTGTCCTCTAGAGTAACTGAATTCCAAAGACAAGAAAAAAGTCAACAAATCTGATGATGTCCCAGTATGCAGTGGATAACTTTGGCATCTTCAATGTATGGTCAAGTTCTAAATACTCCACATTGTCTCCTAAAGGTTCCTCATGGTTATTGGAATAATTTGTTCCCATCAACCCCTTCTTTTGGGAGAATTATTATGTATGTGTTTTTATGCATGAGTATCTAAGTGTGTGTGTGTGTGTATGTATGTGATTATGTATATGTATATGCATATATGCATATTTGTGTGTATGTGTGTGTATTCAGATAAATTGTAATCTTGAATGTCAAGTCTTTAGCACTTGGCAGAAACCAGAAAAATCTCTCTTGTGAAAGATACCATTTGAATTAAATGTTAAAAGATGATGGAGATTCTAAGAGTCAGAGATGAAAAAAGAGATAATTCCAGGTAGAGAGGACCCAAAGGCTTTAGTGAAATGGGAGATGAAGTTTCATGTGTCAGAAACAGCAAAAACACTAGGTTAGCTGGACTTTAGAGTGTATGAATAAATGTAGAGCATAAGAGACTGGAAAGGTTCTAAAGAGTCAGGTTGTAAAGAGTATCAAGGGCCAAACAAAGCACTTTATATATGTTTCTTGAGGTAAGATGAAACCTCTTGAATTTATTAACATGGTCAGGTTCACATTCAAAAATTGCTTTGTTAGATGAGTACAATTTGGACTGACATTTAAGAGATAAAACAAAGGAGAACAATTAAAATGCTATTACAGTAGTCCATATGAGAAGTGATAAGAGAAAGGATCAGGGTGATGGTAGGAAAAGGTCACATATATAAGATACACAGAATCTATAAGATTGGGCATATGTTGCCCAACTCTTCACCTGAACATTAAAAAAAAAAAAAACAAATAAAACATTGCTCATATTACACATTAAAATTAAGTCAATATGTAACCCCACAATATTATTGAGTATGGAATACTGTGCTTTTCATCTCCCTTAGAATTTGACACTGCTAGACTACAATATTGATAGAAAAATTGGCCTGTCTAAAGTCACACAACCAATCATGTATCAGAGGTGGAATTTGTCCTGGTTTTGTCTTTCTACCACAAAGCATTTTTCAGAGGAAGTGCTTCACTCTAGGTCTTCCCTGCTTACCAGATCACTTCTCTTTCCCCTATGACATATTGTCTCCATGGGGAGGGGAAAAAAAGATGAATACAATATAACTTGGAAACAAGTTGGTGATTAAGAGATAGCCCAATTTTCTTGTTGACTTCAAATTGCTCTTTTGAATTTTATTTTAATATTTGGAATTGAAAATAAATTTGAGCCAATGGGTACTCTATTTATTTTTTTCTAAATAATTTATGTTAAAGCAATCGAGAAAAAAAAAATCAAAAACATAATGTCCTCATTTGCTTGTTTGTTAGACTATTAATAAACACAATGTATTTAGGCCTAGAATTAGGCTGAATTTGGTGACTAAGCTTTTCATATATCCTAGCTAACTATATTTTGCAAATTAGTGAGTATAGTCAAAACCTCCTTATGTGTTTATATGTGTAAGAAAACCTTTCACATTTCTTTACTCAATGGTACATTTCCTATTCTATTTGAGTCCATTTTTCTCTTTTTTCTTTTTTTATACATTTTTATCTCTTTTTTAAAAATGTGAGACACTTGATTGTCAAATTTTGTTTCTGCAATTCAAAAAATGTTAATTTTTTTTATACTAATGAAGATTACAGTGGTAATCACTTCAGATATTTCAATTCAGAAGAATCCATTAAGCAGTATAAGAAAAAAAAGGAAAAAAAATGACTTTAAAAAGGAAATGTTATTGGATAAAATAGGTTATAATCATGGAATCACTGCAATCAAAATCATATTTCTCAAAAATAGTCAAATAGTAGAAAAAGGCTACTTTTCAGAAGTAGATACTGTTTCTAGAGAATAACAATTATCTCTAATAGGTACAAATAACTTATCTGATAATTTATCTGGTCTCAGGTTTTTTGGCTTATGTGGTACCATGACATCATATACTTTCCTTATATTTTTCCAATTGATTCAGCCCATAGAACATTTATATCATAACAAAATTACAAAGGAAAGAAAATTTTAAGACAAATGTTCTAATCAATAAAATAATAATTCTAGAACACCAATGATGTACTGTACTATTCTCCTTCTGACAAAGAGGTCAGGTTTGGAACGAAACTCAAGATTTGTATTGAAACAAATTTTGGACATGAGAAGAAACTGATATTTGTTTGGCATAACTGTGTATACTTGATACAAAGAAAATTTTATTTTTACCTCTTCTTTAAGAATGAAAGAAAATGTATTTTTTAATAGGAATAAAAAAAAGTACTTTTGTGATGTTAATTATCATTGGTGATATTGGAGGTCAATAAGAAGGTCATTGATCAAGGCTAGTAATAAGTGCAACTTATCTTTTGTGGTGGCAATCATTGTGAATGCTAATCATTCTCCCTTGTTTCCAATAATACTCAGAGTTAATAATCTGACTTAATTTAACAGGATGGCATAGGAAGCAAAAGGGAGGTCACTTTTTATTTCCCACATATTGCAACTTATCTCAAATCAAGCTATACCAAAGTACTACCAACCTTCATAATCTACTTAACTTATATCTGAAACTTCCTGCATATTAACTAGAATTTTCATATTTGTATACTACTGAAGATTGGAATTCTCACAAAAAAGTGGTGTAGTACACTTTGGTCTAACATCAAACACTAAAAGTCCAAGAATCACTCGTGCTGCTTGGATAACACAGAAAACTTTACTGTTAGTTCAGACAAAATCTTTTGCTTGAATTCCCTAATGGCATATTCCCTTCCAGGAATATAGTTTTTGATAGCATCTGTCACTGACCTGCTGAAACTTACCAGAAAAATCAGAAGATAAAATGATAGTAAAAGCTTGCAAAGATTAGGAACTACTGCAGAGTTTGTTGAAAGCTTGCTGGGCAAGAGTAAGAGTGGAGAAACTTTCCATTTACACAGTACTTCTACCATAAATAAGTCCAATTTCATCCCCTAAACCTACATGATCACCCTAAAATGTAACCGGTTGTGCTTTGATATAATTGTCAATGCAAACATAGACATTCCATATTGCTGATTGGATGTCACTTTGTTTAAAAGGAGTCAAAATTATTATGGCAATTATAATTATAACAATTATTGAATTGTTATAAAAGATAATATATTTTTGTTTTCTTAGAATTATTGTATATCACAATAATATGAAGAAATTACAACTCAATGCATCTAGAAATATTTGTAAATGGTTCACAAATTACTAATTTAATGTGTTTGATAACATTAGATCTCTATATGCAATACATTGTGTCAGGGACCTGGAATAAACAATAAAAACAAAAATAAGCTCTTCCTTCAAGGAAGTTACACTTTATAAGGACTATACAAGGAAGACATAAAAGAGTTTTGTGAAAGGAAAGCCAAAAGTTAGAACAGAAACAATTAGGGTGGAGGCAGGAATCAGAGTATACTTTATAGAGAAAGTGATACTTTGGTTGATCCTTGAAGAAAAATAAGTTTGGAGAAAGAAAGAAATGAAGAAATAGCTTGTTTGAAGAACAAATACTTGGGTGAATGCAAGTAGAAGATTGAACATCAGGCTTAGGGAATTACTGGCTTTAGATTTTGTTAATATATAGAGGTTAAAAAGAAAAATCATGTGAAATAAGACTGGAGAAAAAGAATGAATTAGAGGAGTCAGGCTTAAAAATTAGAATAGAGTGCAGAAAACAAAGATTAACATTTCCTGATCTAGTAAGTGAAATTGTTAGGCTCATCTATTAAACATTTTTTTTTTTTGGTGGGGACTGATTGTGAACAATTTAGAGAGAAGAGACTGAAAGCAATCTGAAGAGACTCAATCCAATTATAATACTATTTTAAACTTCAAGGAAAGTAAGGTGAGGGACTAAGTTAGTGTGGTGACTATTTCTGGGGTCAGAAAGAAAACTATGTGAGAGATATTGTGAAATGAATGATTAGAAATTTGAATAGATAGTACCCACTAGCACATTCCAATTCATAAAACAACAGGTGCTCAAAAAGGTGACTATTTCACATTCAATGTACTTTGTTGCTCTGATTTTTTCAGATGAATTCCTGGTCTCTTCATAAGCTGATGGGGCAATAGTTTCATATTAATAGACATATTTTTATTCTTAAGGAGAGGAAGGGGTAATAATATATTTTGAAATATTGAAATATTGAATTTGGTTTGAGCATAAGATAATCAGATGAAAATATATACCAGGAAATTTATAATACATTGTTGGATTTCAGGAGGATGTTCAGAATAGATGTGTAGATTTTGGAGTCACCTTCATAGGTAACTTGAACTCAAGGTATCTGGTAAGATGTCCAAGGGAATAATTGTAGAGAAAGAAGAAAAGAAGAAAAGTGAAGATGACAAAATCCTAACTATACTAATTCTGATGAGGCAGGATTTTCAGTAATAGTACAAACATACAGGAAAGAGGAAAGACAAGAAAAAGTGTAAATATCGAAATAACCAAGTGATCCCATCTTAGAAAGTCATGTCATTTAATCCCTGCTCCTTATCTACCTTAGGTTTCTGTCTCTTTTAATGATCCTAAAAGTGTCACAATGACCAAAGCTCTAAGTAAAAGCTTTCATAAATTCTCCACTAAACCATAAATTTAAAAAAAAAATTGTCTTTCTGATAATCATGAGACAGTATGGAACTACCTGGAATGTTTCTCACTTCTCTCTTTCTATGTATAAAAGCCCTTCTTCCT
The DNA here is from genome assembly GCF_016432865.1 of Antechinus flavipes. Taxonomy (NCBI): domain Eukaryota; kingdom Metazoa; phylum Chordata; class Mammalia; order Dasyuromorphia; family Dasyuridae; genus Antechinus; species Antechinus flavipes. The sequence goes on along the minus strand of NC_067400.1, from coordinate 129,377,303 downwards.
GACTCTATTTTTACAATCCCAATTGAACTGCCTATGTGCAAATAATCTTAATGATTGCTATTTATTGAAAATCATAACAAAAGGTTTGGCAATTGTCAATGCTGTAAAATTACCCATACATATAACTTGTAAATAAAAAGCTATTTAAAAAAAAAGAAAATCATAATAAAGCTTTTCTAACTTCTTTGCAGCTTTAGTGTCTAGATTTAATGTTTACAATTCTGCAGATCAGAGGTATAGCAAGTAAAGCCCAGGAAAGGATTAGATAATAAAGGGACACATACCAGGCAAATAAGAGATCTTGCAATTTTTGAAAATATCTCCACTTTTATTTTTCCTGGTGAGATACCAAGGTAGAATCCCCAGAATCTCAAGTAATTCAGAGGATGCATTTCTCTTTCAATAATGACAAAACTGGGACTAGTTAGTTTATTGCTGAGGTCTTCTTTATCAGTAATGAATGAAAAATAAAATAACTCAGGCATACTTCCAGTGAACACATTTCTAAGATTAGGACATGACCTTTGATTTAAAATGAGAGCAATTATATGTTGCACAGAAAGAGAGATTTATGAAGAATTATTAGCAGAACAGTGATCAGCACAGTGATCAGCTTATTTACCAGTCAAGGGGCTAGCCTTAATGAGAAGGAAAATCCAGTGGAGAAAGATTTCATGATATTGCAGCAAGTAACAACTATTTTTATGAACTCTTAGTCCAAATGATATGATAAAATTGCAGTTAATCCTGTGGTTATATTAGCATGCTGTATATTAGTCAAATGTCAAATAATGCCTATTGTCAAAAGATGAAATTGAGGGAACATTTATATAAGCTCTTGTTTGGGGGCAAATAATTGGAAATTGAAAAGATGCCCATCAATTAAGGGATGCCTGAAGAAGTAATTATGATGGAATACTATTGAAGTATAAGAAATGATGAGCAGGATGCTCTCAGAAAAACCTGGAAAGACTTCTAGGAGCTGATGCAAACTAAAAAGTACTATGTACAAAGTTCAAGAGCAATATTGTATGATGATCAGCTGTCAATGAGTTAGCTATTCACAGCAACAGCATGGTCCAAGACAACTCTGAAGGACTTAAGATAAAAATGCTATACCTTTACAGAGAAAAAAAAAATGATTCTTTCTTTCATTTCAGGGGCAGTTATTTGGTATAAGGGTAGAGTGAGGCAGCAGAAGTCAGGAAGATTCATCTTTGTGCATTCAAATCTGGTCTAAGACACTTATCAAGAATTTAGACAAGTCACATAGCCCCATTTGCCTCAGTTCCTCAAATGTAACATGAGCTGGAGAAGGAAATGACAAAACACTTTAATGTCTTTGTTAAGAAAATTTTAAATAGAATCATAAAAAGTTTAAAAGACTGAAAAACAACTAGTTGAAGAGAGTGTATCAATTTAAATGTTGTCCTCTTTAGATAGGCCAAGTGGTCAAGTCTATATTCACTGTACATCTAATTTAAAATTTAGCTATGTTCTAAATTATTTTTTAAAAATTGGGAGGTGATATATGTATGTTTTTTTAAATAAATTCTTTTTATGTGGAAAAAACGGGAACTGATGGTGTATGAATATAGATTGAAGCATACTTTTAAAACTGTTTCATTGTTTTTTCTGTTCTTTTTTTGTTTTGTTTTCTTTCACAAAATTATTTTTATGGAAATATTTATGATCTATATGAAATGACTTGCCTTCTAAGGGAGGGAAGTTTTGGAAGGATGAAGGGAGAGAATTTGAAACTCAAAATTTTAAAAATGAATGTTAAAATTGTTTTTACATTTTATTAAGAAAAAATAAAATACTAAATAAAAATTTTTAAAAGAAAAATAAACTTTTTGCAAAGTTTAAAACAATATGTTACTATCAAGTGTGATTTTCATCATTCCTCAGTCATTAGATTCCTTGAACATATTGTTGGCCTTTAGCTGAAGGATTTTACCTCTTACACTTGAATTATTGATAGTAGCAACACTTTTAGATAGGTAACTCAAGTCTGAACTCAAGTTCAGACAATTGTTAAAACAAGCTTGTATCATATCTTAAGACTCATTATATAAACTAACTATATAGCAATGATATGTGACAAATATATTACCACCATGTCATTATGTTCTATCATTTTCACTTTTGTCCAACTTTTTTTGACCTCATTTGGGGTATTCTTGGCAAAGACACTGGAGTGGTTTGCTATTTCTTTTTTTCATGTCATTTAACCAATGACCAAATGAGTCAAACAAATTTAAATGATTTGTCTAGGGTCCCAGAGATAGTAAATGTCTGAGACCAGATTTGAGCTCAGGAAGATGAGTCTTTTTGAGTCTGAGCTCAACATTCTATCCACTTTACCATCTAGCTGATCAATTCAATGCCATGATGATAACATTATAATCAATAGATCAATTTTACCTGTCCCATTCTCTCAAAGTAAGTATTAGTATTCCTACCGTGTTTAAGACAAATGATATTGACTGAATGAAGTCTGTTATGCTTTTAATAGAATTGTACTGAACTGGTCATACATCATCAGTAGAAAATGTAACATTTCTAAGAAAATATCTTCTATGCTAAGCTCTTTCAGGTAAGCTGCAGAATATTTAAATATTTCAGGATTGGATAATTTATTAAAAAAAAAAGAATACCCATCTCCCAAAGACAGTATTTGTTGATTTGTGATGTTTATTTTTAATCAAGGGACATAATGGAAACATTCCATGTGGTAAAGTAATACCCACAAAGTTATTCGCTGAATTTCATTCACAGGAGTGAATAGAAAAAAAAGAAAAGAAAAAAGAAAAGAAAAGTTATTTACTTTCTAGATTGCCAATATGCTATCTGAATGATTTTAAGATTGCCTCTAACAATGCCCTTTCCAGATAGTTCATTATGTTTCATAGTAATGTTTCATGGGTTGAAAAGCTAAGTAGACCCAAGTTCATATCCTACTTCTGATATTCACTAGCTACACAACCTTGATAATTCATTATGGTGTGTAAGTAATGTTAATTTCATGAATCTTATGAAAACAGAATTAAAAGTCTCACAAGTACTATCCAAGAAAAGACTAAATATTGTCCTGGTGGCAGGCCAATTGTTATTCTGAAGAAATGACAAAATTAAGCCTGAAATTTTTGGCCAAGATAATCAAAGAAAGGAAATTACAAATCAGCTTAAGATACTATGCATTCCCTCATGTTTCTATATTAATAGTGATTGAATGGCAGAATAGGGAACAGACATTTAAATTAATTTTAGATGATCTATAATAATGTATTTAACAACCAGTATTGTAAATGTGTGATGCATGATTCATAAGTAATAAGTAAGTGTACTACTTACTGAACAAAATATTCCTCAATGATGAGGATTTCAAAAAAGATGACCATGATCATAACTGCAGATGGATGCAGAGGATGAAAGGGAAGAAGAATTCTTAAAAAAAACAAAACAAATAAAACATTGCTCATATTACACATTAAAATTAAGTCAATATGTAACCCCACAATATTATTGAGTATGGAATACTGTGCTTTTCATCTCCCTTAGAATTTGATACTGCTAGACTACAATATTGATAGAAAAATTGGCCTGTCTAAAGTCACACAACCAATCATGTATCAGAGGTGGAATTTGTCCTGGTTTTGTCTTTCTACCACAAAGCATTTTTCAAAGGAAGTGCTTCACTCTAGGTCTTCCCTGCTTACCAGATCACTTCTCTTTCCCCTATGACATATTGTCTCCATGGGGAGGGGAAAAAAAGATGAATACAATATAACTTGGAAACAAGTTGGTGATTAAGAGATAGCCCAATTTTCTTGTTGACTTCAAATTGCTCTTTTGAATTTTATTTTAATATTTGGAATTTAAAATAAATTTGAGCCAATGGGTACTCTATTTATTTTTTTCTAAATAATTTATGTTAAAGCAATCGAGAAAAAAAAATCAAAAACATAATGTCCTCATTTGCTTGTTTGTTAGACTATTAATAAACACAATGTATTTAGGCCTAGAATTAGGCTGAATTTGGTGACTAAGCTTTTCATATATCCTAGCTAACTATATTTTGCAAATTAGTGAGTATAGTCAAAACCTCCTTATGTGTTTATATGTGTAAGAAAACCTTTCACATTTCTTTACTCAATGGTACATTTCCTATTCTATTTGAGTCCATTTTTCTCTTTTTTCTTTTTTTATACATTTTTATCTCTTTTTTAAAAATGTGAGACACTTGATTGTCAAATTTTGTTTCTGCAATTCAAAAAATGTTAATTTTTTTTTACTAATGAAGATTACAGTGGTAATCACTTCAGATATTTCAATTCAGAAGAATCCATTAAGCAGTATAAGAAAAAAAAGGAAAAAAAATGACTTTAAAAAGGAAATGTTATTGGATAAAATAGGTTATAATCATGGAATCACTGCAATCAAAATCATATTTCTCAAAAATAGTCAAATAGTAGAAAAAGGCTACTTTTCAGAAGTAGATACTGTTTCTAGAGAATAACAATTATCTCTAATAGGTACAAATAACTTATCTGATAATTTATCTGGTCTCAGGTTTTTTGGCTTATGTGGTACCATGACATCATATACTTTCCTTATATTTTTCCAATTGATTCAGCCCATAGAACATTTATATCATAACAAAATTACAAAGGAAAGAAAATTTTAAGACAAATGTTCTAATCAATAAAATAATAATTCTAGAACACCAATGATGTACTGTACTATTCTCCTTCTGACAAAGAGGTCAGGTTTGGAACGAAACTCAAGATTTGTATTGAAACAAATTTTGGACATGAGAAGAAACTGATATTTGTTTGGCATAACTGTGTATACTTGATACAAAGAAATTTTATTTTTATCTCTTCTTTAAGAATGAAAGAAAATGTATTTTTTAATAGGAATAAAAAAAAGTACTTTTGTGATGTTAATTATCATTGGTGATATTGGAGGTCAATAAGAAGGTCATTGATCAAGGCTAGTAATAAGTGCAACTTATCTTTTGTGGTGGCAATCATTGTGAATGCTAATCATTCTCCCTTGTTTCCAATAATACTCAGAGTTAATAATCTGACTTAATTTAACAGGATGGCATAGGAAGCAAAAGGGAGGTCACTTTTTATTTCCCACATATTGCAACTTATCTCAAATCAAGCTATACCAAAGTACTACCAACCTTCATAATCTACTTAACTTATATCTGAAACTTCCTGCATATTAACTAGAATTTTCATATTTGTATACTACTGAAGATTGGAATTCTCACAAAAAAGTGGTGTAGTACACTTTGGTCTAACATCAAACACTAAAAGTCCAAGAATCACTCGTGCTGCTTGGATAACACAGAAAACTTTACTGTTAGTTCAGACATAATCTTTTGCTTGAATTCCCTAATGGCATATTCCCTTCCAGGAATATAGTTTTTGATAGCATCTGTCACTGACCTGCTGAAACTTACCAGAAAAATCAGAAGATAAAATGATAGTAAAAGCTTGCAAAGATTAGGAACTACTGCAGAGTTTGTTGAAAGCTTGCTGGGCAAGAGTAAGAGTGGAGAAACTTTCCATTTACACAGTACTTCTACCATAAATAAGTCCAATTTCATCCCCTAAACCTACATGATCACCCTAAAATGTAACCGGTTGTGCTTTGATATAATTGTCAATGCAAACATAGACATTCCATATTGCTGATTGGATGTCACTTTGTTTAAAAGGAGTCAAAATTATTATGGCAATTATAATTATAACAATTATTGAATTGTTATAAAAGATAATATATTTTTGTTTTCTTAGAATTATTGTATATCACAATAATATGAAGAAATTACAACTCAATGCATCTAGAAATATTTGTAAATGGTTCACAAATTACTAATTTAATGTGTTTGATAACATTAGATCTCTATATGCAATACATTGTGTCAGGGACCTGGAATAAACAATAAAAACAAAAATAAGCTCTTCCTTCAAGGAAGTTACACTTTATAAGGACTATACAAGGAAGACATAAAAGAGTTTTGTGAAAGGAAAGCCAAAAGTTAGAACAGAAACAATTAGGGTGGAGGCAGGAATCAGAGTATACTTTATAGAGAAAGTGATACTTTGGTTGATCCTTGAAGAAAAATAAGTTTGGAGAAAGAAAGAAATGAAGAAATAGCTTGTTTGAAGAACAAATACTTGGGTGAATGCAAGTAGAAGATTGAACATCAGGCTTAGGGAATTACTGGCTTTAGATTTTGTTAATATATAGAGGTTAAAAAGAAAAATCATGTGAAATAAGACTGGAGAAAAAGAATGAATTAGAGGAGTCAGGCTTAAAAATTAGAATAGAGTGCAGAAAACAAAGATTAACATTTCCTGATCTAGTAAGTGAAATTGTTAGGCTCATCTATTAAACATTTTTTTTTTTTTTTGGTGGGGACTGATTGTGAACAATTTAGAGAGAAGAGACTGAAAGCAATCTGAAGAGACTCAATCCAATTATAATACTATTTTAAACTTCAAGGAAAGTAAGGTGAGGGACTAAGTTAGTGTGGTGACTATTTCAGGGGTCAGAAAGAAAACTATGTGAGAGATATTGTGAAATGAATGATTAGAAATTTGAATAGATAGTACCCACTAGCACATTCCAATTCATAAAACAACAGGTGCTCAAAAAGGTGACTATTTCACATTCAATGTACTTTGTTGCTCTGATTTTTTCAGATGAATTCCTGGTCTCTTCATAAGCTGATGGGGCAATAGTTTCATATTAATAGACATATTTTTATTCTTAAGGAGAGGAAGGGGTAATAATATATTTTGAAATATTGAAATATTGAATTTGGTTTGAGCATAAGATAATCAGATGAAAATATATACCAGGAAATTTATAATACATTGTTGGATTTCAGGAGGATGTTCAGAATAGATGTGTAGATTTTGGAGTCACCTTCATAGGTAACTTGAACTCAAGGTATCTGGTAAGATGTCCAAGGGAATAATTGTAGAGAAAGAAGAAAAGAAGAAAAGTGAAGATGACAAAATCCTAACTATACTAATTCTGATGAGGCAGGATTTTCAGTAATAGTACAAACATACAGGAAAGAGGAAAGACAAGAAAAAGTGTAAATATCGAAATAACCAAGTGATCGCATCTTAGAAAGTCATGTCATTTAATCCCTGCTCCTTATCTACCTTAGGTTTCTGTCTCTTTTAATGATCCTAAAAGTGTCACAATGACCAAAGCTCTAAGTAAAAGCTTTCATAAATTCTCCACTAAACCATAAATTTTAAAAAAAAAATTGTCTTTCTGATAATCATGAGACAGTATGGAACTACCTGGAATGTTTCTCACTTCTCTCTTTCTATGTATAAAAGCCCTTCTTCCTGACTCTATTTTTACAATCCCAATTGAACTGCCTATGTGCAAATAATCTTAATGATTGCTATTTATTGAAAATCATAACAAAAGGTTTGGCAATTGTCAATGCTGTAAAATTACCCATACATATAACTTGTAAATAAAAAGCTATTTAAAAAAAAAGAAAATCATAATAAAGCTTTTCTAACTTCTTTGCAGCTTTAGTGTCTAGATTTAATGTTTACAATTCTGCAGATCAGAGGTATAGCAAGTAAAGCCCAGGAAAGGATTAGATAATAAAGGGACACATACCAGGCAAATAAGAGATCTTGCAATTTTTGAAAATATCTCCACTTTTATTTTTCCTGGTGAGATACCAAGGTAGAATCCCCAGAATCTCAAGTAATTCAGAGGATGCATTTCTCTTTCAATAATGACAAAACTGGGACTAGTTAGTTTATTGCTGAGGTCTTCTTTATCAGTAATGAATGAAAAATAAAATAACTCAGGCATACTTCCAGTGAACACATTTCTAAGATTAGGACATGACCTTTGATTTAAAATGAGAGCAATTATATGTTGCACAGAAAGAGAGGTTTATGAAGAATTATTAGCAGAACAGTAATCAGCACAGTGATCAGCTTATTTACCAGTCAAGGGGCTAGCCTTAATGAGAAGGAAAATCCAGTGGAGAAAGATTTCATGATATTGCAGCAAGTAACAACTATTTTTATGAACTCTTAGTCCAAATGATATGATAAAATTGCAGTTAATCCTGTGGTTATATTAGCATGCTGTATATTAGTCAAATGTCAAATAATGCCTATTGTCAAAAGATGAAATTGAGGGAACATTTATATAAGCTCTTGTTTGGGGGCAAATAATTGGAAATTGAAAAGATGCCCATCAATTAAGGGATGCCTGAAGAAGTAATTATGATGGAATACTATTGAAGTATAAGAAATGATGAGCAGGATGCTCTCAGAAAAACCTGGAAAGACTTCTAGGAGCTGATGCAAACTAAAAAGTACTATGTACAAAGTTCAAGAGCAATATTGTATGATGATCAGCTGTCAATGAGTTAGCTATTCACAGCAACAGCATGGTCCAAGACAACTCTGAAGGACTTAAGATAAAAATGCTATACCTTTACAGAGAAAAAAAAAATGATTCTTTCTTTCATTTCAGGGGCAGTTATTTGGTATAAGGGTAGAGTGAGGCAGCAGAAGTCAGGAAGATTCATCTTTGTGCATTCAAATCTGGTCTAAGACACTTATCAAGAATTTAGACAAGTCACATAGCCCCATTTGCCTCAGTTCCTCAAATGTAACATGAGCTGGAGAAGGAAATGACAAAACACTTTAATGTCTTTGTTAAGAAAATTTTAAATAGAATCATAAAAAGTTTAAAAGACTGAAAAACAACTAGTTGAAGAGAGTGTATCAATTTAAATGTTGTCCTCTTTAGATAGGCCAAGTGGTCAAGTCTATATTCACTGTACATCTAATTTAAAATTTAGCTATGTTCTAAATTATTTTTTAAAAATTGGGAGGTGATATATGTATGTTTTTTTAAATAAATTCTTTTTATGTGGAAAAAACGGGAACTGATGGTGTATGAATATAGATTGAAGCATACTTTTAAAACTGTTTCATTGTTTTTTCTGTTCTTTTTTTGTTTTGTTTTCTTTCACAAAATTATTTTTATGGAAATATTTATGATCTATATGAAATGACTTGCCTTCTAAGGGAGGGAAGTTTTGGAAGGATGAAGGGAGAGAATTTGAAACTCAAAATTTTAAAAATGAATGTTAAAATTGTTTTTACATTTTATTAAGAAAAAATAAAATACTAAATAAAAATTTTTAAAAGAAAAATAAACTTTTTGCAAAGTTTAAAACAATATGTTACTATCAAGTGTGATTTTCATCATTCCTCAGTCATTAGATTCCTTGAACATATTGTTGGCCTTTAGCTGAAGGATTTTACCTCTTACACTTGAATTATTGATAGTAGCAACACTTTTAGATAGGTAACTCAAGTCTGAACTCAAGTTCAGACAATTGTTAAAACAAGCTTGTATCATATCTTAAGACTCATTATATAAACTAACTATATAGCAATGATATTTGAAAACATTCAAAATTTTCCCAGGCTTTTTTTCTCATCAAGAGGAGGAAGAAAGAGAAATAAAGGCTGTATTTATCTCTCCCATCCTTCTAGCAATTCCATCTTTTTTTTTTTTTTTTTTATTACATATGTGACTTTGGGCAAGTCTTTATTTTTTTTTTTTAATTTTTTATTTAATAATTACATTATATTGACACTCGTTTCTGTTCCGATTTTTTTCCCCCTCCCTCCCTCCACCCCCTCCCCTAGATGGCAAGCAGTCCTTTATATGTTGGATATGTTGCAGTATATCCTAGATACAATATATGTTTGCAGAACCGAACAGTTCTCTTGTTGCGTAGGGAGAATTGGATTCAGAAGGTATAAATAATCCGGGAAGAAAAACAAAAATGCAGATAGTTTACATTCGTTTCCCAGTGTTCTTTCTTTGGGTGTAGCTGCTTTTGTCCGTCATTTATCAATTGAAACTCAGGTCTCTTTGTCAGAGAAATCCACTTCCATCAAAATATGTCCTCATACAATATCGTTGTCGAAGTGTATAATGATCTCCTGGTTCTGCTCATTTCAGTTAGCATCAGTTCATGTAAGTCTCGCCAGTCCTCTCTGTATTCATCCTGCTGGTCATTTCTTACAGAACAATAATATTCCATAACATTCATATACCACAATTTACCCAGCCATTCTCCAATTGATGGGCATCCATTCATTTTCCAGTTTCTAGCCACTACAAACAGGGCTGCTACAAACATTTTGGCACATACAGGTCCCTTTCCCTTCTTTAGTATTTCTTTGGGATATAAGCCCAATAGAAACACTGCTGGATCAAAGGGTATGCACAATTTGATAATTTTTTGGGCATAATTCCAGATTGCTCTCCAGAATGGTTGGATTCGTTCACAACTCCACCAACAATGCATTAGTGTCCCAGTTTTCCCGCATCCCCTCCAACATTCATCATTATTTTTTCCTGTCATCTTAGCCAATCTGACAAGTGTGTAGTGGTATCTCAGAGTTGTCTTAATTTGCATTTCTCTGATCAATAATGATTTGGAACACTCTTTCATATGAGTGGTAATAGTTTCAATCTCATCCTCTGAAAATTGTCTGTTCATATCCTTTGACCATTTATCAATTGGAGAATGGCTTGATTTCTTATAAATTTGAGTCAGTTCTGTATATATTTTGGAAATGAGGCCTTTATCAGAACCTTTAACTGTGAAAATGTTTTCCCAGTTTGTTGCTTCCCTTCTAATCTTGTTTGCATTAGTTTTATTTGTACAAAAGCTTTTTAATTTGATGTAATCGAAATTTTCTATTCTGTGATCAGTAATGGTCTCTAGTTCATCTTTGGTCACAAATTTCTTTCTCCTCCACAAGTCTGAGAGATAAACTATTCTATGTTCCTCTAATTTATTTATAGTCTCGTTCTTTATGCCTAGGTCATAGACCCATTTTGATCTTATCTTGGTATATGGTGTTAAGTGTGGGTCCATGCCTAATTTCTGCCATACTAATTTCCAATTATCCCAGCAGTTTTTATCAAATAATGAATTCTTTTCCCAGAAGTTAGGGGCTTTGGGTTTGTCAAACACTAGATTGCTATAATTGACTATTCTGTCTTGTGAGCCTAGCCTTTTCCACTGATCCACTAATCTATTTCTTAGCCAATACCAAATGGTTTTGGTGACTGCTGCTTTATAATATAATTTTAGATCAGGTACAGCTAGGCCACCTTCATTTGATTTTTTTTTCATTAATTCCCTTGAGATTCTCGACTTTTTATTGTTCCATATGAATTTTGTTGTTATTTTTTCTAGATCAATAAAATATTTTCTTGGAAGTCTGATTGGTATAGCACTAAATAAATAGATTAGTTTAGGGAGTATTGTCATCTTTATTATGTTCGCTCGGCCGATCCAAGAGCACTTAATATTTTTCCAATTATTTAAGTCTGACTTTATTTGTGTGGAGACTTTTTTATAATTTTGCTCATATAATTCCTGACTTTCCTTTGGTAGATAGATTCCCAAATATTTTATGGTATCAACAGTTATTCTGAATGGAATTTCTCTTTGTATCTCTTGCTGTTGGGTTTTGTTGGTGATGTATAAAAATGCTGAGGATTTATGGGGATTTATTTTGTAGCCAGCTACTTTGCTAAAATTATGAATTATTTCCAATAGCTTTTTGGTAGAATCTCTGGGGTTCTCTAGGTATACCATCATATCATCTGCAAAGAGTGATAGTTTGGTTTCCTCATTGCCTACTCTAATTCCTTTTATATCTTTCTCGACTCTTATTGCCGAGGCTAGTGTTTCTAATACGATATTAAATAATAATGGTGATAGTGGACAACCTTGCTTCACTCCAGATCTTACTGGGAAAGGTTCCAGTTTTTCCCCATTGCATATGATGCTTACTGATGGTTTTAAATATATGCTCCTGACTATTTTAAGGAAAAGTCCATTTATTCCTATGCTCTCAAGTGTTTTTATTAGGAATGGATGTTGGATTTTATCAAATGCTTTTTCTGCATCTATTGAGATGATCATGTGGTTTTTGTTTGTTTGGTTATTGATATAGTCAATTATGCTAATAGTTTTCCTAATATTGAACCAGCCCTACATTCCTGGTATAAATCCTACTTGGTCATAGTGTATTATCCTGGTGACAATTTTCTGTAATCTTTTTGCTAATATTTTATTTAAGATTTTAGCATCAATATTCATTAGGGAGATTGGTCTATAATTTTCTTTCTCTGTTTTCAGCCTACCTGGTTTAGGTATCAGTACCATATCTGTGTCATAAAAGGAGTTTGGTAGGACTCCTTCAATCCCTATTTTTTCAAATAGTTTATATAACATTGGAGTTAATTGTTCTTTAAATGTTTGGTAGAATTCACATGTAAATCCATCTGGTCCTGGGGATTTTTTCTTAGGGAGTTGATTGATAGTTTGTTCTATTTCTTTTTCTGAGATGGGACTGTTTAGGATATTTACTTCTTCCTCTGTTAGTTTGGGCAAGCTGTATTTTTGGAGGTATTTTTCTATTTCATTTGAGTTGTCGAATTTATTGGCATAAAGTTGGGCAAAGTAACTCCTAATTATTGCTCTAATTTCCTCTTCGTTAGTGGTGAGTTCTCCCTTTTCATTTTTAAGACTAACAATTTGATTTTCCTCTTTCCTTTTTTTAATCAGATTTACTAAGGGTTTGTCTATTTTGTTGGTTTTTTCATAGAACCAACTCTTAGTTTTATTAATCAATTCAATAGTTTTTTTACTTTCAATTTTATTGATCTCACCTTTTACTTTTAGAATTTCAAGTTTAGTGTTTGACTGGGGGTTTTTAATTTGTTCCTTTTCTAGCATTTTTAATTGCAAACCCAATTCATTGACCTTCTCTTTCTCTATTTTATACAAATAGGCCTCTAGAGATATGAAATTTCCCCTTATTACCGCTTTGGCTGCATCCCATACATTTTGGTATGATGTCTCATTATTATCGTTTTCTTGGGTGAAGTTATTAATTATGTCTATGATTTGCTGTTTCACCCAATCATTCTTTAGTATGAGATTATTTAGTTTCCAATTATTTTTTGGTCTACTTCCCCTGCTTTTTTGTTGAATGTAATTTTCATTGCATCGTGGTCTGAAAAGGATGCATTTACTATTTCTGCCTTACTACATTTGAGTTTGAGGTTTTTATGTCCTAATATATGGTCAATTTTTGTATAGGTTCCATGAACTGCTGAAAAGAAAGTGTATTCCTTTCTGTCTCCATTACATTTTCTCCAGAGATCTATCATATCTAACTTTTCTAGTATTCTGTTTACCTCTTTGACTTCTTTCTTATTTATTTTGTGGTTTGATTTATCTAATTCTGAGAGTGCAAGGTTAAGATCTCCCACTATTATAGTTTTACTGTCTATTTCTTCTTGCAGCTCTCTTAGTTTCTCTTTTAAGAATTTAGATGCTACCCCACTTGGTGCATATATGTTTAATATAGATAGTGCTTCATTATCCATGCTACCCTTTAGCAAGATATAGTGCCCTTCCTTATCTCTTTTAATTAGGTCAATTTTTGCTTTAGCTTGATCTGAGATCAGGATGGCTACCCCTGCTTTTTTGACTTCACCTGAAGCATAGTAGATTTTGCTCCAACCTTTTACCTTTAACCTGCATGTATCTCCCCGCTTCAGGTGTGTTTCCTGTAAACAACATATTGTAGGATTCTGGCTTTTAATCCATTCTGCTAACTGCTTCCTCTTTATGGGGGAGTTTACCCCGTTCACGTTTATGGTTAGAATGACCAATTCTGTATTACTTGCCATCTTGTTAACCCCGGTTTATGCTTTCCTCCCTTCTTTCCCCTTTCCCCCCTTCCAAGTATTAAGCTTGTGAGCACCCCTTGCTTCTCACAGCCCTCCCTTTTTAGTGTCCCTCCCCCGCCTTAGAGTTCCTCCCCCTATCTTACCCCTTTCCCTCCCAGTTCCCGTATTCCCTTCCGCTTAGCTTATTCCTTCCCTTTCCACTTTTCCCTTCTCACTTTTCAATGAGATGGGAGAAGTTTCACCATAGATTGAATATGTCTTAAGATTTTTCACTTACAGCCAATTCTGAAGGCAGTAAGATACCCACTATATTCATCCCCCTCCATTCTTTCTCTCAGATATAATAGGTTTCCTTCACCTCTTCATGAGATGTACTACCCCCACTTTACCCTTTTTCTGGTACAATGTCCTTTCCACATCAATTTCTAGAACAAGGTATACATGTATTCTTTATACATCTATATTGTTGAAATATAGTTCCCAAGATTAATCTTTACCTTTTTAGATTTCTCTTGAGTTCTATATTTGTAGGTCAAATTTTTTGTTAAGTTCTGGTTTTTTCATCAGAAATAGATGAAATTCGCTTACTTCGTTGAATGTCCATCTTCTTCCCTGGAAAAAGATGCTCATTCTCGCTGGGTAAGTTATTTTTGGTTGCATACCAAGTTCCTTAGCCTTTCGGAATATCATATTCCAGGCCCTTCGATCTTTTAATGTGGATGCTGCCAGATCCTGGGTGATCCTTATTGTGGCTCCTTGATACTTGAATTGGGTTTTTCTAGCCGCTTGCAATATTTTTTCTTTCATCTGAGGGTTCTGGCATTTGGCCACTATATTCCTTGGTGTTTTGATTTTAGGATCCCTTTCAGTGGGTGATCGATGAATCCTTTCAATGTTTATTTTTTCCTCTGTTCCTATGACTTCTGGGCAGTTCTCTTTGATAATTTCCTGGAAGACAGTGTCCAGGCTCTTTTTTTCATCATGTTTTTCTGGGAGTCCAATGATTCTCAGATTGTCTCTCCTGGATCTGTTTTCCAGGTCTGTTGTCTTCCCCAGAAGGTATTTCACATTTTTCTCCATTGTTTGATTTTTTTGGATTTGCTTGACTGATTCTTCTTGTCTCCTCGAGTCATTCAATTCCACTTGTTCAATTCTGATTTTCAGTGAAGTATTCTCTTCACTCACTTTTTTAAAATCTTTCTCTAATTGTCCAATTGAGTTCTTTTGTTCTGTGGAATTTTTTTCCATTTCGCCAATTTTGTTTTTTAGAGAGCTGTTTTCTGTTTCCAGTTCACTAATCCTATTTTTCAAGGATTTTACTTCTTTATCCACTCTCTCTTTAACTTTCTCCAGGCTCTTTTGCCAAGCCTCCCTCTCCTTTTCCCAAGCTTCTCTCTCCTTTTGCCAAGCCTCACTCTGCTTTCCCCATTTTTCTTCTAGCTCCCTTGTGAGAGCCTTTTTAATCACTTCTATGAGGTTCATCTGTGCTGAGGACCAGATGATCTCCTCTTTTGGGGAATCACCTGGGGACTGCCTGTTTTTAGTCTCCTCAGGATTTAGAGTCTGCTCTCTATCTGTGTAGAAGCTGTCAAGGGTTAAAGTCCTCTTCAGCTTCTTGCTCATTCTGTCTATTAATCAGAGACAAACTACCAAAGAAAAACAGAAAAAACTGGAGTCTTTCTTTGGGGGGGGGGGGGGGGGCTGGGTGTGTTATCGAGCTTCCTCTACAGACTGCAGGGGGCAGCAGTGAGGCACTAGCAGGACTGTGCTGCGCCTGCGCTCTGAGATCCCAAAGCGTGCTGAGTCACTGAGGGGGGGGAAGGGGGGGGCGGCCAGGTCCTGAGAGACTCCAGCTGTTTGGGGTTGTATTCTTCAGCCCCGGTGTTTTTAGCTTCTCTGCTGGGCTGCTGACTTGCTGCAGGTTCCAAACCTGTAGCGAAGCTCTCCCCGCAGAGACGGCTGCGATCACTCCCCACCCCCTCTCCAGTCTGCTCCTGTGCCCTCACTGCTGCTGCCCGCCGCCTGCGCCCGATCTAAAACCGCCCCAGCCCTCCAGTAAAGACAAACCTTTCTTGGCGGATCTCAAGGATGGCTTCTCTTGGTAACTATTTGTGGGTTTTTTTCAGTCAAGCATTGATTCAGAGGCTTGTAATGAAGTGGATAGTGAGAGAAAGCGCGGAGCTTATGCAACTGTGAGCCTCCTCTCCTCCATCTTAACCGGAAGTCCGCAATTCCATCTTTTTGACTTTGTTGGAACTATACTCTTCTAAGTTGTCAGGCAAATTGAATTGGACTCTGAAATGGCTCTCTATTTATAGAAGAAACATAGGGTGTGATAGGGTGTACATTAGTTTAATGCACCTGATTGATTGATTTTTTAATGGCAGGGAAAAGCTCACACTTATGGAAATTACTGAACAATTTCCCAAATATAATCCATCTTTTTCCAGTCTAGTTCAAGTTTGTGCATGAACATGTGAGTGTCTAATTCACTGGATTGTTCATCCAACTAAAAAATTTAATTTAGTTCTTTGCTTTTTCTTTGTAGGCTCTTTTTTAAAAAATTTATGTGACTCCTACCAAGTAAGCTTTCTACTCTTTCTGGTCCAAGAGTATGTTGCAAACAAATCCATCTAGTTGATCTTACTGTAGTTAGGAAAGTTAAGGTTCAGCACAAAATATTCACCATCAGCATTGTGAAGACTCTGGTGAACATATATATGTTTGTCATGCTTCATTGGATACTGTCAAGCAGAGGATTGGTGTCCAGAGCCAAATATTTCTCTGTTTACACAGACTTAGTCTGTTCTTTGAGGCTAACTCATTAACTCAAAAGACTATTAGATGGTTTGTATTTCTCTCATCTACAGTTTCCTAGAAAAATCTCAGAATATGACATATGTCTGGGTTTCAACAAACATTTATATAAACAATACATTTATAATATAAAAGACAGCCTTCTTCTTACCCAAATACTGAATTGAATATGTGATATAATTAATTAGGGAATTATTTCTAATGCTACAGGGTAGAAACCATTCCATTCTAGGGGAACCAATGCTTGCTCATCCAATAACAATCTTGTTCATGTTCTGACAAAGGTTTTCTTCAGGGAATCCACCCAAAAACACCGGAGGTGCTCTTAAATTTCTCTTGAAATCAGGAAGGCATGAGTATAGCATTCTGACCATCCACCTGTGTTTCCTTGGTCATGTTGTATGAACAGGCCATCTTTTTGTCATAAAATTCATTGATGATTTTCCATATATATTTTCTTCTCTGGAGTTCTTATCTGATTATACATTGGATCTCATTCTTATCATGTTTTTCTCCATTTTCTCTTTATAAGACCCATTTTTAAATTAAAAAAAAAAAACAAGTTGATGATAATGCATTGCACCTCATTGTAATATAGCAACACTTGTAGAAACGTCTACATATATATACATACACGTCTAGGTATGCACATGAATATAAATGCACATAAATATATATAGATATACACATATATGTTTATTTGCACACATAGCTACAAACATATATATATATATATATATATCCATTTATCTATCTATATATGTGTACATATACACACAGACTATTGGATAAACTCTATAAAGTGTTTATCAAAATGTATGTTGAAATCTGGGTAATACATATTTCTCATCCTTTTGATTTATGGACAAAACAAACTTTAAATTATTATGGATTTCTTTCAGCATACTCCAATGTATTCTAGTGCTTGATATTATCAGCTCAATGCTATCTGCAAACTGGAGTAATTTAAAAGATCTCTCTAAGATACAGAAAAATCTAATTTAATCTAGACTTTTTGTTAGTTCTTCTCCTCCATAATTAATATATGTGTTGAGTATATGTCTTCCTTTATCATTTTGCTATTTTTTATGTTTATTATTGAGCAAGACTGTTTCTATTGTTAAATAATCTAAAGGATATTGAATGATTTGATATATGGATTTAGCTTATTGTAAAAGAGTTTCTAAAGAATGTGTTCTCATAATCAACTAGTAATAAGCTCAATACAATTCTCTATAGTTAAATTCTCTATAGTTCTCATTAATTGTAAAAAAGATAAAATAATATAAACAACATGGCATATTATTTACCAAAATTCTCTTGTTTCCTTCTAATACAAGTGTTCTTTATTCCCTTAATATGAGTTTAAATGATACTCATCAAGGTTTTATGTAGATTGGAGAGTATTGTATGGATATTGTATATTGTTTGGAAGTTATTAGTCGTCTTTTGGTCTCCATTTTGTATATTAATAATATCTGAGATATTTTTATGTGCCTTTTAGAATTTTCCCTTTTGCAGATACCTAGTTTATAGTTTGTCAATAACTTAACAAATGTATCAATTGTAGCATAGATCTCATCTCTGTTTACTGGGTTAAAAGTAGCTTTTTTTTCTTTTCTTTTTTTTCTTAAAAGAAGAGAATTCAAAGGATTTTGGGGGCTTATGAAAATCAGACAGAAAAGGAAAAACAAACAAACAAACTTTGGGGCTTTTGGCATTCAAATAATTTACTCTTTCAAATCGTAGTGGCCTTATTTGATATTGCCCATAAAGGAAACATATTTATCTTTAAGTCTGTATACCTCACTATGAGGAGTACAGAGTTCTATTTTTTCCCTCTATATTGGCTTTGGGACTCTTGCCATGGCTTTGTTTAACTTGGGAGTTTTGTGTCAAATTCTCTTCTATTTCTGAGATTCATGATGTTCAGGAAATGCTACCTTGTAAAGTGATCATTAAGAAGGCTGAAATTTTCGGATTGCACTGTTTGGTTTGTGGGAATATATATATCTAACCCTTTGATAATATCTTTCAAAAGTCTCAACTAATGAATCACTAGTGGAGCCCCTACTCCCTCACACATTGAACTCTGAGACTATCTTTATAAGAATGGTTAAAAAAAAAAAAAAAAAAAGTGTCATGCTGGACTAGCTCACTGGAAAACATCCAGATTAGCCTGAGTCTTTGGTTTTAGTGGAGGAGTGAAGGAGGCAAGAGGGCCACATGGCTGGTCAAAAATGGAGTCTAGAATCTGGGTTCTTCTCTTGTGTCTGTGGCTGAGAACTGTGGCTGAGAGCTTTCCCAGTTGTACCAGCCCTTAAATACTTTAGTATATTTCATCACTATACCACACTGAGCAAGAACCAGCTGTAGAGCATTACATCATTACATCACATTAAGTACCATACTAAGTATGTGCTTAGCTAGAGAATCATTATCTCATCAATCATACTAAGTCTTAAGTATACCTTTTCAGAGTTCCAACCCTATACATCTCCCACTTTTGTGGTGGTCATGCTTTCCCTGACTTCTCAGAAAAGGAGATAAAAACACCAAAGGGAAATGGGGAGTTAAACCAATTACTGTTTATGGGTTTCCTCTGGGCTGAAATTGAAACAGGTGTACATAAATCCATCAACATGGAAGGTACTAACTCAGGCTAGTAGTGATGTAACAAACAACATTAATCAACATAGTGATATAACAAACAATATAAATATATAAGTCCTAGAAGGAGGGTATATAAATAACAATCACACATACACCTCCTTCAGCTATCAAGAGATAGTCCAAAACTAATCTATTGTTAATTACTTCATGTGTCATAGAATCCAATGAAAGTTTTAAAGTCCCAGTCTCATTAACAATTTTGATGCACATGAGTCAATTGCCATACACATAGGGTTAACAGCCATGCTCTTTCAATGACACATGTAGTCAGAGATGGAACCACCAGATGTTTCTTGTGTTTTCTCCATCATTTCAAAGGTCTTCTCTTTTTCTATCTCTCTCCAATGGACAAGGCGAATAGGGCTCATTGGCACCCATTTGATTCCTTCTCCATTTGTAGAGATACAAGTAGACCTTCTCCCCCAAGCAGTTAACCTATGTGGTCTCTTCCATTCACTAGCTTCTGGATCACATGGTGATTATCTAAAGATACTGGAGCTGCTCACACTCGACATTGCCCTTCCAGCAGTTTATAAAACCTATCTGCTGGACCCAGTGCATCTCCATCAAAAAAAAAAAAAATAGTATAAAGGGCTAAGTTTAGAAGTTCTCCAGGGTTACCTGCAGCTCCCCCTTTTATTTTGTTTTTGGAGGAGCATCTTGATGTCTCTATTGCTCCTCTCCACTATTGCCTGTCCTTGATGATTAAAAAGTATGCCAATGGTGTGTAAAATCTGAGATACACAAAAATGTGTAAAATGTTTAGAAGTATATGCAGGTCCATTGTCTGTTTTTATTGCTTGGGGAACAGCCATAATTGCAAAAGCTTGTATGAGGAATTTAGTGACCACGTAGACTGTCTCTTTTGTTGCTAGTATTATAAAAATAAATCTTGAAAAGTTGTCTACTCCAACATGGATAAAAGACAGATGACCAAAAAGATTTATAATGGGTCACATCCATTTGCCAAATTTCATTGGATCTCAAACCAAGAGGGTTTTTCCCTGGAGGGAGTGTAGGAACATGGAAAGGAAGGCAAGTAGTATAGCCTTTTAATATGCTCCTAGCTTCCTATTTTGTTATTCCAAATTGCAAACATAAAGCTTGAGCAGCCTGATGATATTTAAAATGAGATTCTTGGGCTACCTGATGTTGTAACACAGGAGCCACCTGACAATGGCTGCTGGAGATCCAACCCAGACCTGCAGAATGAATCTCCTCCTGTGAGAAGATGATACAAGGATACTGAGAGGCAATTGCTGTTCTCTGACCTCTCTGACTGAGAGGTCATTGCATTGTCTAACTTATTTCCTCTTCCCTCTTACTCCAATTTATTTCATTTCCAGTTCCCAACATCTGTGTCAACAAAGATTGACTGTTTTGAAACTGTTTCAGATGTTATGAGCTCTTGGAAAATTGACCTTCCTCTTAACAGCCTGAAATAAAGAAGTATTGGCTAACATGGTTAGAAGGCTATTTGCCTTATAATTTCCATAAAAATAAGACATGGAAGTCCACTATGAGAGATGGACATGTTTTCTCACTTGCTCTTGAAGTTCCTTAAAGAGCTGATATATATTAGAAGCTATACATTTTATTTGAGCTGTGATAATCTTTGTACCACACCTACTAGATAGGCTGAATCAGATATTATATTTACATAACCTGGATAATTTGTAAGAGCTAGCAAAACTGCACACTATTCATTTTGCTGAGTGCATTGAAAAGAAGTTCATACCGGGTACTACTCTCTTTATAGTTAAATCATGAGAATCTACAGCACAAATGTTATATTTTGATGCATCTGTAAAAAGAGTTGGTCCTTTAAGAGGAACCTTAGAAACCTTTTCTTCAAAAATAAAACCAGGTTATCTTTTATGGAGACCCGCATCTAAAATTTGGAGCTGTGGCCAGTAAAATTTGCCACTCTGTGATGGTTTCACAGCATACATTAATTTGTGCATTAGTATAAAAGGTGTATATCTTGTCAAGCCTTATCCCAGGTAATTGTACTCCTCACTTAATGGCCTTTAATAATTCTAGCCACCAGCACTGGGTAAGGAGTGAGGCTTTGTTCTGATTATGCTGGAAGGTTCACCCACTCTATCACACTGTGTCCTTGATGAAGTACTGCTGTGGGTGTCTCTTTTGTAGCAAAAACTGATATTTCCAAAGGTTTCTGAGTAATTCTTTTAGCCACATTGCATAAAGCCAGTTTAACCTCTCTAAAAGCCTCTTAAGTTTCGTTTGTAAGCTGGTATGGTGAGTTTAAAGAAGTATCTCCCCTTAAAATGTCACATAGTGGTTGTAATTGATGTATAGTTAAGCCTAACACTGGATGCATGCATTGTATATCTTCTATCAATTTCTGAAAGTCATTTAAGGTGTTTAATTTCTCTGTTCTTAAAGAAAGCTTTTGTACTGTAAGCACCTTAGGATATACTTCATATCCTAAATATTGAAAAGGAGTAGATCTTTGAATTTTTCTGGAGTTATATGCAATTTGTAGTTCCTTAGTGTTTCTATTGTCTTTGCTCTTCAGGTGCACACCCCAAGATATCATCCATGTAATGTAACAACATAACTCTTGGAAATGCTTTTCTTAGTGGAGTAAGAGCAGCAACCACATACATTTGAGACATAGTAGGGCTATTTTTCATTCCCTATGGCAAAACTATCCATTCATATCTTTTATAAAGCTCAACTAAGTTAACGCTGGGCACTAAAAAAGCAAATCTTTGCATATCCTCCTTTTCTAGAGGGATAGAATAAAAACAATCCTTAATGTCTACAATCAAAGAGATCATTCTCTAGGCAATTGAATAGGAGATGGAAGTCCAGGCTGAAGAGTTCCCATAGTTTCCATCTGTTCATTTATTTTTCTTAAATCAGTCAACATCTTCCGTTTTCCAGATTTCTTTTTTACAACAAATACAGAGAAATTGCAAGGACTTAGAGAAGGTTGTAAGTGTTCTTGGTCAAGTTGCTGTTGTGCTATATCTAATAAGGCCTGAATTCTATCACTTGTTAAGGGTCACTGTTCTACCCACACTGGTGTATCAGTTTTCCATTGACTGGGAACCAGAGAGAGTGCAGGCAGGGCTTCAACAGCAGCCCTACCTAAAGAGCTGAAGTACTCAGTTGTAATCTTAACTGTTGAAAGATGTCACTTCCTCATAGATTGATGGGGATTTATTTTCAACTACAAAAGGAGGAAGAACTCCTGTTTCACTTTTAAATATCCATTTCAAAGGGGTAGCACTAACTTCAGCTGCTATTGATCCTTGTATGCCAGACATGTAGGTATCTTCCTTAATCTTTGGCCTTTGACTGGGCTAATTGACAATTCTAGTGACTGTATGATCTGCTGATTTTGTGGGATGTCTGTAGACAGCTGTCATATGAACTATTGGTGAAAATGTAACCACAGAAATTATGATAAGATAACTTGCTAAAGAAAATGCTAAACAAAATGTTTGTAGAAGAATTATATTAGGACTTCACAAGGATGCTCCTTTACAGACACTTTTGCACAGTGGGCACAAATACCTTTCAATGATTTACATAGATAGTGAGCACAGAATGGTCACTGTAATGGCTGCAGTCCAGAATATTCCAGGATTATGTTTTTGGGAGTCAAAATCTGGGTAAATGTCACCAAATTTCCTATTAGGAGTCTGTATCAGTAAACCTGAAGCTATTACTTCTCTTGAGTGATGTCACACATTATCTACCTATATTAGTGACTGGGATATTAAGTACACATTCCCCAATTTCCTATAGTGTATGGATAGACATTGTTTTGTAAGCACTTTCAGGAAGTGAAATGGTCAAGCCTACTGTGCCTGGAGGCCAAGAATCTATAGGCCAGACAGGGACAGATTTCACCTCACCAGGGGATATCTTAGTGCTTTCAGCTGCATACAACTCTGTTCTCCCCAATTGTAATACCTTTCTCCTATCAGGTTGCTTCTCGGCTGATTGATCATGTTGGAGAACTAAACTACTAGAGACTATCCAAGTATAACATAGGCTGCCATCATGCCCTATGTATTTTTTGCCTGGGGCTCTGGGGCTGGGTTCCCATCTCTTTTCTCTGAGTCAATCTACATTCTAATGCCCAGTGGAAGTCCCTATGGCATTTTGGACATAGGGTTTTGGTTCTTGTTCTCCCGCCCTATTTTCTTACTTTGTTTCTATGCCAACATTGAGCTTTCAGATGCCCTGCTTTACCATAATGAGATATTGATGAGTCTCTCTGGAGGTTCCTTGCCAAAAGGGACCCTGTCTTCCGATGTTCATATCTTGAGAAGTCTGTATCATAGCCTGGCTATTAAAGGTATTTGTGCCCACTGTGCAAAAGTGTCTCTAAAGGAGCATCCTTGTGAAGTCCTAATATAATTTTTCTACAAACATTTTGTTTAGCATTTTCTTTAGCAAGTTATCTTATCATAATTTCTGTGGTTACATTTTCACCAATAGTTCATATGACAGCTGTCTACAGACATCCCACAAAATCAGCAAAGGCTTTATTTGGACTTTGTGCTATTTTTGTGAAGGCTTCCCTTCTATCTTGTCTTCTTCCCTTCCTGGTAAGGTGTCCCATGCTTTGATAGCAGCAGCAGGAATTTGTTCATATGCTGTGAAAGAGTAATTTATCTGCATTAAAGTGTCTGCATAATGACCTACACCTGTTGGTTGGCCAGAAGTGACTGGTATATTAACTCCAGGTTGCCTATTTTGCTGGGCTTGTATTCTACAGAGTTCACTATACTCAGAAAGCCACAACAAATTTTGTCCAGGTTCTAAATATATTCTTGCTATAGATTTCCAATCATTAGGGGTTAAAATTTCAAAAGCCAAATTCTCTAATAACATCTTAACATAAGCTGATATAGACCCATAAATTGTGCAAGCCTTTTTCAGATATTTGATAATTTCTAAATTAAATTGAGTATATTTTCTTTTTTCTTGATCTGAAGAATCAAACTCTTCAATCACAGGGTGTGCTTCTATTTTTAAATCAGACATATTCTGTCCTTCATTTTTAGTTTTAATTTGTGCCCTTTGTAATTATGTCATAGGAAGTGGACAAAGCTGCTGTATGGGTGGTGCTGATGGTGTCCCTGCCATTTCCCCTTCTCCTCTTCCCTTCACTCAAGAAGGCAAAATTGAGAGAGGACAGTCAAAAGATGGGGAATTCCCTAATGGCACCTGCTGGGATGTAAATGAGCTGTGAAAGTGAGAAGCAACACACCCCTTAAGTTCATCAGCACTGTTCTTGTCCAATTCTCCATGCTTTTCAGGTGCTTTCTTAGTACCATTTTTAATGTTTCTGTTAGCTTTCTGGATGACCTTGGGACCAGCCTTGATGCTAGTACAGGAGTGCAAGAGTCAGGACAGCCACCAAGAGGCTGGTCAAATATAGAATGTCTGTTTTCTAATCCTTCTCAGCTGTTAAATAATTACATCATTGAATATATGTGAACTAGAGAACCATTACATCATCATGCTTAGTACTAAGTATATATGTGAACTAGAGAACAATCACTTCATCAATTCCACTGAGTTAACACCTTGTTTCAAGTATACTTGTCCAGAATTTTAGGCCTTTACACTATTCCCCTCCTACTCTTTCTCTTCACACTTCCTTGTCTGGCTGTTCTCCTTAGAACTTTTCCTTTTCCTCTTTTTTTTTTTTTTTTTTTTTTTGAACTTGAGGGATTCCTTTAAGCCAATTGTAATATATTGTACATAAGGAGTGTTTCCTCAGGAATTGAATCAGGTCCCTTGGTTTCATAATATTTACTTAGTTGCTCTCCAACTAATTCCCACATATTTGGTCTAATTCTTTTTCCTTAAGGAGCCAAGTTGATGTGCACTCTAATATATTTAAAAGCTCAGTGATCTGCCTCTGAGTGACTAATAAACCTTGCTTCTTTATTAACCTAACTATGCATTCTGCATATTACCCTTGGGATAGGGGAGAATCTTTTCTTAGTATTTGCCCCATTTCAGCTAAAACATAAAAGTGACCAGTTTAGCCTTTAACAAAATTTCCTGCTTGTTTATTTTAATACTCACCCTATTTCTGGGTCACAGGGGACTTCTCCACTGAACTCGGTCAATCTGTCAGTGGAGCTGATTTGTGCCCTGCTTTGCAAGACCCTGTGTTTCTGATTAAAACCAAGCTAATTTGTATAGAACCTCACCTAGAGCCCCACATTTGGGCACCAAATTTGGGCACTCTCTGTAGCATCTCAGGAGTAGTCTGAGTCCTTGATCTTAGTGGAGGAGTGAAAGAGGCAGGAGGGCCACATGCCTGATCAGAGATTGAGTATGGAATCTGGGTGTCTTCTCTTGTGCCAATGGCTGAGAGCTGTGGCTGAGAATATTGTTGTCCTAGCCCTTAAATACTTCAGTACATTACACCACTACACCACACTGAGCAAACACCAGCTGTACAGCATTACATTATTACATCACATTAAGTACCACACTACATATGTGCTTAGCTAGAGAATCTTTATCTCATCAATAATACTGAGTCTTAAGCATGCCTTTTCAGAGTTCTGGTCCTCTATAGAAAAGGATAAAATCAAATAATTCCCAGGTTTTACTTCTTCTTCTTTTTTTTTTTTTTTTTAAACAGGTTACTTCAAATGGGTACATCTGCTCATAAAGCTTATCCTTACAAGAATCTAAATTAATTCATCTTCTAGGACTTCTAACTACTGAGACTTATCCCTATGATATCTGTACTATAAATAAGATACTAGTCTGGGACAACTAGATGGCTCCATATATAGAGTTCAGGAGGACTTGAATTCAAATCTTGCCTCCAATGCTTAACATTTAATAATTGTGTCATCCTAGACAAGTCACTTAACCCCAATTGCCTCAAAAA
The DNA here is from genome assembly GCF_016432865.1 of Antechinus flavipes. NCBI lineage: Eukaryota > Metazoa > Chordata > Mammalia > Dasyuromorphia > Dasyuridae > Antechinus > Antechinus flavipes. The sequence continues at coordinate 129,351,082 of NC_067400.1, read as the reverse complement.
GAGAGAGAGTTACTAGTCAGTGGCATAATACCCTCAATAAAGAAATTAAATCAAAATCATTCTGAAATTTTAAATAAAACCTACAAACACATCAAATTTATTAGAGAACATATACATGGCAATATTTTACTTGAAGTGAGCCTTAAATATCACCTTTTTGCTATATCAAGTTCAACTTTTCTTTCTTTTTTTTTTTTAACAGGAGGATATATTATTTACTATACTTTTTAATCTACTGTGACTATTAAGAACTGACCTCTTTTCTAGGAAGTTACCTGTAAGATCTTGTGTGTTTCCTTTTTTTAAAAGGCAATATGATATGCATGAAAATTTGTTGGATTTAAAATCAGAAAACATGCATTCGAACTATGATTCTATTGGTTATTACCTAAATGAAAGTCATATAGCATTTAGCTTTAGATTACTGAAATGTAAAATGAGAGAAGTTGACAAGGTCAGTGTTCTCAAAACCCAATGTATATATGATCGTAATGAACTGGATATTGACTTTATTTTAAAGTGTAATATTATCTAAGTCTTATTTCATTTTTATTTATTTTGTCAAATATTTCTCAATTACATTTTAATGTGGATTTAACATCACTCAGAAATGTTATGGACTCCATGGAGCTCATGAACTACATGGTTGACCCCTCTGGACTAGATAACATAAATGTCACTTATGAATTATATCTTATTTCTATAAGCAATATCTTTGATATATATGAAGATCATTCTAATCTCTAATTTTATTGAGATTAGAAGGTCAGCATGTGAGTCAAAAATTTCTTATGTCTTCTCTTTTGTTTCACGTATTTGAGGAAGCAAAGTTGTAATCTTTTCCACTTCTTTTTATCTTATTTTTTTAAACTATCTTGACAACTAATCCTTCAAAGCCTTAAATATTGTGGCATCGCCAGTGACATAATTTCTTCTTTGTGTAACTGATAACATTAAGATATCAATCCTAATTCTATGTATTTGATTTCATTGTTAAATCAAATATTAGAATCCAAATGTGACAGTTGCACTGTCATTGATAAGAATAGATCACCATAGTAAAGCTTGCAAAGCTGTTTGATTACATGTTTATTTTATTTTATTTTATTTTTTTTAAATAACTTTTTATTGACAGAACCCATGCCAGGGCAATTTTTTACAACATTATCTCTTGCACTGTCTTCTGTTCCGATTTTTCCCTTTCCTCCCTCCACCCCCTCCCACAGATGGCAAGCAGTCCTATACATGTTAAATAGGTTACAGTATATCCTAGATACAATATATGTGTGTAGAACTGAACAGTTCTCTTGTTGCACAGGGAGAGTTGGATTCATAAGATATAAATAATCTGGGAAGAAAAACCAAAATGCAAGTAGTTTATCTTCATTTCCCAGTGTTCTTTGTTTGGGTGTAGCTGCTTCTGTCCATCCTTGATCAGTTGAAACTGAGTTAGATCTTTTTGTCGAAGAAATCCACTTCCATCAGAAGACATCCTCATACAGTATTGTTGTTGAGGTATATAATGATCTCCTGGTTCTGCTCATTTCACTTAGCATTAGTTCATGTAAGTCTCGCCAGTCCTCTCTGTATTCATCGTGCTGGTCATTTCTTATCGAACAATAATATTCCATAACATCCATATATCACAATTTACTCAACCATTCTCCAATTGATAGGCATCCATTCATTTTCTAGGTTCTAGCCACTACAAACAGGGCAGCCACAAACATTTTGGCACATACAGGTCCCTTTCCCTTCTTTAGTATCTCTTTGGGGTGTAAGCCCAGTAGAAAAACTGATGGATCAAAGGGTATGTACAGTTTGATAACTTTTTGAGCATAGTTCCAAATTGCTCTCCAGAATGGCTGGATGTGTTCACAATTCCACCAACAATGTATCAGTGTCCCTGTTTTCCCACATCCCCTCCAACATTCCGCATTATCTTTCCCTGTCATTCTAGCCAATCAGACAGGTGTGTAGTGGTATCTCAGAATTGTCTTAATTTGCATTTGTCTGATTAATAATGTTTTGGAGCATATTTTCATATGGCTATAAATAGTTTTAATTTCTTCGTCTGAGAATTGTCTGTTCATATCCTTTGACCATTTATCAATTGGAGAATGGCTTGATTTCTAATAAATTAGAGTCAATTCTCTATATCTTTTGAAAATGAGGCCTTTATCAGAATCTTTGACTGTAAAAATGTTTTCCCAGCTTATTGTTTCCTTTCTAATCTTGTCTACGTTTGTTTTGTTTGTACAAAAACTTTTCAATTTGATATAATCAAAATTTTCTATTTTGTGGTCAATAGTGATCTGTAGTTCTTCTTTGGTCATAAATTCCTTCATCTTCCACATGTCTGAGAGGTAAACTATTGTATGCTCTTCCAATTTATTTATAATCTCTTTCTTTATACCTACTGTCATGAACCCATTTTGACCTTATCTTGGTGTATGGTGTTAAATGTGGGTCAATGCCTAGTTTCTGTCATACTAATTTCCAATTTTCCCAGCAATTTTTGTCAAATAATGCATTCTTATCCCAAAAACTGGGGTCTTTGGGTTTGTCAAACACTAGATTATTAAAGTTATTGGTTGTTTTGTCCTTTGAACCTAACCTATTCCATTGATCAACTAGTCTATTTCTTAGCCAATACCAGATGATTTTAGTAACTGCTACTTTATAATATAATTTTAGATCTGGTACAGCTAGGCCACCTTCATTTGTTTTTTTTTTTCCATTAATTCCCTTGAAATTCTTGACCTTTTATTTTTCCATATGAACTTTGTTGTTATTTTTTCTAGGTCATCAAAGTAGTTTTTTGGGATTCTGATTGGTATAGCATTAAATAAATAGATTAGTTTAGGTAGTATCGTCATCTTTATTATATTTGCTGACCCAATCCAAGAGCATTTAATATTTTTCCAGTTGGTTAAATCAGACTTAATTTGTGTGGAAAGTGTTTTGTAGTTTTGCTCATAAAGTTTCTGATTTTCCCTTGGCAGATAGATTCCTAAATATTTTATACAATCAGTAGTTACTTTAAATGGAATTTCTCTTTGTAACTCTAACTGTTGTGTTTTGTTAGTGATATATAAGAATGCTTATGACTTATGTGGGTTTATTTTGTATCCTGCAAGTTTGCTAAAGGTGTGGATTGTTTCTAATAACTTTTTAGTAGAATCTCTGGCGTTCTCTAAGTATATCATCATATCATCAGCAAAGAATGATAACTTGATGTCCTCATTGCCTATTCTTCTTCCTTTAATATCTTTCTCAACTCTTATTGCCAAAGCTAGCATTTCTAATACAATATTAAATAGTAATGGTGATAGTGGGCAACCTTGTTTCACTCCTGATTTTATTGGGAATGGTTGCAGTTTGTCCCCATTATATAGGTTGATTACTGCTGGTTTTAAATAGATGCTACTGATTATTTTAAGGAAAAGTCCATTTATTCCTATACTCTCAAGAGTTTTTAATAGGAATGGATGTTGCATTTTATCAAATGCTTTTTCTGCATCTATTGAGATGATCATATGGTTTTTGTTAATTTGGTTATTAATATGGCCAATTATACTGATAGTTTTCCTAATATTGAACCAGCCCTGCATTCCTGGTATAAATCCTACTTGATCATAGTGTATTGTCCTGGGCATGATTTCCTGTAGTCTTTTTGCTAATATCTAATTTAAGATTTTAGCATCAATATTCATTAGGGAGATTGGTCTATAATATTCTTTCTCTGTTTTCAACCTACCTGGTTTAAGTATCAGTACCATGTCTGTGTCATAAAAGGAATTTGGTAGGATTCCTTTATTCCCTATTTTTTCAAATAGTTTATAAAGCATTGGGGATAATTGTTCTTTGAATGTTTGGGAGAATTCACATGTAAATCCATCTGGTCCCCAGGGATTTTTTTTTAGGGAGTTGTTTAATAGCTTGTTCTATTTATTTTTCTGAAATGGGACTATTTAAGCAATTTACTTCCTCTTCTGATAATCTGGGAAGCCTATATTTTTGGAGGTAGTCATCCATTTCGCTTAGGTTATCATGATTACATGTTTAAATGTTGCCTTTCTTCCACTTTCATCTTTAAATGTTTTTGGGAGTATAGATATGACTTAGTTTAAATTCAACCTAAATTTCCAACTGGTTTTCTAGTCTACTGTTTTTTGTTGATTTGTAAGGCAACACTATTCATATGATTTTGTCTAATACTTTTTCACATCAGTCACTAAATCTAGAATTATTCTTTAAGCTCCTTCTGGGTGGCAAGAATTTTGGTAGATATATTATTAGCTTTAAAAAAATAATAATTAACTGAAAAAAAAAAGCAAAAACAAGGATTTCTATATCACAGTACAACAACAAAAAATCATAGCACATGAAACCACCAACCACAAAACTTTTATTTTTTTCAAATATAAAACAAACTTTTCATGTAAATTTTATAGATACATTACTTAGTTCTTATGACCTTACTTTCCTCAGAGTGAAAGATTATGCACTTATATAAGAATATTCAATATGTATAAAATAGGAAGAGAATGAATATTTATTAAGTACTTTACTATGTATCAGGTACTGTGCTATTCCCCCAAATAAATATAAAATTTAAAAAAATTAAAATAAATATCAGGTCCTCTTTAGGGGAAAGGTCTTTCTGAAGAAAGTTACTATCAATTGAAAAGTATGGGAGATGCTATTACAGGATTACCCAGCATGGTTTGCCTACATCAAAACAGGCAGTTTGTGACCTATGATCAGAGCAGAGTTTCAATAGCATAAAAGAAATGTAATTTGTGCAGATACAGAGACATCTCCATCCTAAACATTCAAATAGACTATGTGTATAAAGCACATAGAATAAATATCTTAGATATCTTCCAAGATAGAATCTTCCAAGCTCTTATTGTAGTGATCAGGTAGAGTTGAAAATATTGTAATGTAATGTCCATATTGTGATGTCATTTTGCCTCTGAGTACAAAGGATGAACAGCTTTAGGGGAAAGGAACCAATAAATTAAAGGAGGGGGAATTGTCTAATGTAAGAAGTGACATGTAAACTGAATTTTTATTTTTTATTTTTTAATTAAATGTTTATTATGTTAACAGGCATTAACATAATGCACCTGGGATAAATAGAAAGGCAAAGACAGCTCTTGACCTTAACAAAGTCACCTTCTAAAGAGAGGGAACAACATGCAAACAAACAAACAAATAAATAATGACATTCAGGATGGATACAGGGTAAATAGGACATAATCTCTTAGAGAAGATATCAGCATAAACTGAATTTTTTAAAAGGAAAATAGAGATTTTAAGAGGCCTAAATGAGGAGTGAGTGCATTTAAAATATAGGAGATAATCTTTGCAAAGGTACAGTGATGATGGATTGCATATTGTGGATGAACAACAGGAAGAGGACCAGTTTAATCAGACTAAAGGTAAAGTTAAATGAAGTAATATATTTTAAAAGAAATGAGTATGTAGGTGGTGACTTAGTTGTGAAAGAATTTGAATTGCCAAAAAAAGAGACTTTTGTATTGTATCCTAATTGAGACACTGGAGTTTATTGGACAGGAAAAAAAAAAAAAAGATCTGTCTGATTTGTGCTTTAAGAATATTATCTTAGCAGTTCTGTTCAAGATGTATCATACTCTAATTTAGTGCCACTCTAAGCTAACTTGTCTATCCATTTGGCAAGAAAATGTTTTGATTATTTGAGGTACTTTCTGAACTGTTTTAGACTTTGTGGTGGTAGCTTTATATAAGTCAAAGTTCTTGACGATGTAGTAATATCAGTGTCTTTATTTTTTCTGTTTCTCAGTTTTTTTTTTCAGAATGAATAGTTTAATTAAATAGGTTCAATAGAAATTACATAATTTCTTTTCTTAAATTTTGATCATTTATTCTAATTTAGCTTTGATGTACGTAAAAGATTGACTACATTCTATGTTCTGGTTTCCCAGCACAGAGCCCAGCAGTTTTGTTAATTTTTAATAAATGGTTTTTCATTTATCCCTGTCCATTTTAGAATATAAGTTTTTTGAGGAAGGAAGGGAGGAAGGAAGCAAGTAAGAAAATCATTTGTTGAGTGCCTATTATGTGCCAGACACTGTGCTAAAACTTTCCTAATATTAGCTCACTTGATCTTCACTATAGTACTGGCTATTATGCTATTATGCACATTTTACAGTTGAGGAAACTGAGATTAAGAGACTTGCCACATAGGAAATATCTGAGGTTGGATTTGAACTCAGGTCTTCCCTACTGAAGGTTGAGTGATCTATTTATTGTGTCACCTATCTGCCTCAAGGCAGAGACTTTCCTTGTTTTATTGTTTTGTTTTAACAATGTATCCTATCACAACATAGCATTTTCATCACTTTTGTGGTATGCTCGCTTTTTTTCTTTCTCTTTTTTTTCCTTTTTGATCTAGTTTTTCTTGTTCAGCATGATAATTGTGAAAATATGTGTAGAAGAATTGCACATGTTTATCATATTGGATTACTTGCTATCTAGGAGAGAAGGGGGGGGGGGAAGGGAGGAAGAAAAAAGTTTGGAATCCAACGTTTTGCAAAGGTGAATGTTGAAAACTATCTTTTCATGTGTTTTGAAAATAAAAAGCTTTAAAAAAAAAACAAAGATTGACTACTTCCTCAAATATGCAGAAAGATGATTAGGAATGCCAATCACATTAGTAAGAAGTTATTTACTATTTCTCAAGATTATTTTAATACTTTTTGTTTTTCTTTTTGCTGTATTATTGTAATATTCCATTATCTTAACAGGACAAGAACATTATGTTTCTCTTTGAAAGAGGACTCATGATGTTAAGACAAGAATTTTCAGATTAATCTACAGGCTATTGCCCTTTTTTGTTCCCTAAAACTGAAAGATGTTTTTCACTCTCTACAAATATGTTTGAATTAAAGTCACTGAGAATTAATATATATATTAAGTTGACTGGAGAAACTTGTCAAATTTTTTTATGATTTTTTTCTATCAAGTATAACTGGTACATATGTATAAGCTGACATTATTTTCTTGATGGTCTCTTTTGCTCATTTTAATGAGTACTACAATATGAAATTATTGTTACTTAAGTTTAGAGTTGGGAAAGAACATAACTAGCAAGCTATTAATTTTTGTATATGAAGAAACCAAACCTTAGAGTATGTAAGCACCTTACCAACATCATATAGGAACAGAAGTTAAAACTAGGTCCTCTGATTCCAAATTCAATGTTCTTTTCACTGTGTTTTTTGTTTTTGTTTTATGCCAAATATCCCATGAAATTATATTTCTTGTTGGTTTGAGTTAAAAATATGAAAGCAACTCTGATAGATCCTTTATTTTACTCCTAAAAGAAATTGTGAATTGAAATGCATTTCTATTTAAATGCAACTTCTTTGAGTGTACTTGTTTCAATTATCATGATAGTGATGTGGTATTATTATTCTAGTAAACATACTGACACTCTGAAAATTGAATAAATAATATCAATGATAAAATTAATATTTTAGGTGATATAAAACTAATGTTCTAAGTAAATTTTCTTTCCTCTTTTATGCCATTCTACTTTAATCACTTTAAAAAACTGAAAAAGAGTATATAGGACATTCTTTCATTCAAAAAGCTTTCCTTTTTTCCTGGGTTCTATGGTCAAAGCAATAGGCCTTTCTACATTTAGCACATTTGGTACTCAGACAACTGGCACATAATTTCTCAACTGGGATCATACTCAATATATTTGAAGCTTAGTAGAAGCTGTCAGAAATTGTATTCTACTGGCACAACATTTAAGAATCCAGGTTCATTTCCAGTCTATGAAGAGGAATCACAACAGGGTTTATGAAATATGAATTAGAAGCCCATTATCATTACTGGGAGAAAAACACACCAAATAACAAACAAATAACAACAACAAACTCAAGGCACATGTCCTATCATATATTTCAGCACTCAGCACATAGATATATATTTAAAATTTAATCCTATTATCATCCATTTCCCCCCAACACAACAAAATTGATAGAGGAAATTTCTTATGTGATCTCCACATTAATGAAATAAAAATTTTAGCCTGAAAACACTAAACTAACAAGATGTTTTCAAGTTAGGTAGTATGTTAATAGTCACTACGGAGTTTGTTTTCCTCTGGAAAGGAAGCATCCTGTATTTTCCCTTTTTAACAGCATTAAACATTATCTCACTTATCTAACATTTCAAGGTCATTTTACAACTGAATTTTTATTTTCCATTATGTTAGTCAATTCCACTAAATGATGTCTTTAGTATATTTTATGAACAGAATCAATTCCATCATCCAAATAATTAATGAAAGCATTAATAGAACCAATTTAGAAAACAGTCTGCAGAACATCACTTGATATGCAATCAGCATGGTGCTAAACTGCTTTTTCAATATTGCTGTTTGCCTCATGTACTAGCACTTAAGAGCAGTATGATTCAAAATCCTTGTCAATTGTTATTGCCTTTGTGATACAGAATTGACTCATAACCCTTAGTAAAAAATTAAAGCATATGTTATGTTGATATAAAATGAAATCATGTTACATTGGCAGGAACTGTCTTTTACAAAGTCCCATTAATCTTCACCCACAATACTAAGATCTTCTAAGTATTTGTAAATCAATTTTTCATTTCTTCATATGTTTCCAGTTTTTAATATTCTCCTTTTTTGTCTCTTTGAAGACATGCTCCATATTTGTTCTTTTCTAATTTTGGGGGGGGACCTTACCTGCTTCTCATTTCTCAAAACTAATCATTAGTCCTATGGTGACTTTAATAAATTCTTAAAATACCTACTATGATATGAAAGTAATGTAGAATAGTATGTTTAAATGTATCTAAGTAGTAATTTTGAAAATAATTTTTTCTGACTAGCTGTATATACTTAGGTAGGTATTACTTATCTGTGTTGTCAGATTATGGTTCACTTTTTAAAAAGCCAAATCTTTTAAAGTAATAACAAAACTCTCTTTCTTTTTAGAATTGACTGTCAAACAGCTTTTCCTAATCTAATATAACTTAGTTGAAAGCTTAAATGACATATCTGTCAAATTGTAGATGGCATGAAGCTAAGGAGCATAACCAGAATTGTAGAAAATAGAAACAAATTTCAGAACTATGGCAAGCTAAATCATAGACTAAATTGAATATGATGAAAATTAACAGTGAAAATGGAAAGTCCTGCACTTTAGTTCAAAAATCAACTTTAAAAAATATAGGAGAGGAATATGGTATTAAGTAAAAAGTCTCTGTGGGGGAATCCTAGTGGATTGTGAGTTTATAGGGCAGTCAACCTAATGCTATCATGGGCTGCATTAGGTTGCTTATTTTTTCCTAAATAAGGAGGTTATTTTCAAGTCAACAAGCAGATCAAGTACACAAGCATTTGTAAGAACCTATTATATACAAGGGACTTTTCCAAGGGCTGGGTATAATAAAAAAAAAAAAAAAAGGAGGGGGAATCATCAATAAATATATGACTCAAGAATTTAATATTCTGATGGAGAAAGCAACATACAAACAAATGTACACATAAGATTTGTACAGGATAAATTGAGATAATCCATGAGATAACATGCTAAAATTAAGGAGAATAGGGAAAGACTTCCTGCTGAAAATAAGACTTCTGGTGACATTTAAAGGAGGCCAGTGAAGCCAGAAGGTGATAATAGCAATTTATCTGGGAAAATAAAAGATTTTTTTTTTTTTTTTTTTTTTTTTTAGTGAACTGAAACTCCATAAGAAGCAATGTGGACTGATGGTCAAGGAAACTAAATTGCTCTTAAATTATTTTAGACAAAGATTATGGTTATAGTATTCCCACCATATTTTCCCCTAATTATAAAAAGCTCACCATATGTTTGATCATAAGAGCACTATCAGGAGGATTACAATGATTTTAATCAGAGTGATGAAGAAAAATGAGTCATATTTAAAGGAATGGAAATATTTATCTTGAAAAAGAAAATAATGGTAAGGAAGCAGGAAATGATAGCTGTCTTCAAGTATTTGGAAAAATATCATTATGAAAATTTCTTAGACTTTGACCCTAAAAAAATATATACAAGATATGACTTACATTCATGTAAGGAAATACTAATAATTAGATTTGTCCATAAAGAAGAAAAAGGCTACTTTGGGAAATAATAAATTATTTTGCAATCTTTATTCAAACTCTGGATAGCCATTGATTATTCTACTGTAGTAAAGATTCCTGTTCATGTATAGCATTAAGCAGACAACCTCAGATATTTCATTTCTGATTTTTAAAAATTTTATGGTTCAGTAAAGTATTAACATATACTTAGTTTATAAACTATTTATGAATATGTATATCTTAGGTATTCCTGACAAAAATATGAGAAGTCATAAAACATTTTTTGACAAACTTTTCTTGGCCCTATGATATTGGCTGGAACTCACAGAATATGCTATATTCTATATATTGTTTTTTGAAGTTGACCAGTATAGAGAAAAATGGAGGACTGAAGACTGCTTCCATATGAAATCTTTGTTTTAAAGAGCATGTCAAATCTTCTGTTAACATCATAAAAGATTACTTGATAAATACAGTCGTAGAGATAGCTCTGCTCAATGAGTTTCTAACATTAATAAAAGGAAAGACTAGAGTCATGGAGTCATAGAGTCACAGAAGGTACTTGCCCCCATCTTATGTGATGTTCTATTTAGATATAAAACAAATAATATCTATAAATAAAATATATTAGTTGCTTTTGTTTCACATGGAATTGAACTTATTATTAAATATCAGAATTTCACAAGACATCCTTAATGAGAGCTATGATGTTACAAAACATATCAGCCCAATAAGTCATATAAGGAATAAACAAATGGATGAAATTCATATTCAGATTATGACATGCAGTTGATTTGCCAATTCATTGGATTAGTTTCTTTTTCTTCCTTCCTTCCTTCCTTTTTTTCTTCCTTCCTTCCTTCCTTCTTCCTATCTCCCTCCTTCTCTGTCTCTCTGTGTGTGTGTCTCTCTCTCTGCCTCTCTCTCTCTCTCTCTCTCTCTCTCTCTTTGTGTCTCTGACTCTCTATATGTATGTATATACGTGTGTGTGTGTGTGTGTGTGTGTGTGTGTGTGTGTATAAGTCTGGCATATTATATAGATAGACAAGGTGATCAGTTTAAAATCTGTCAAATGAAATAGATTGGGATAATAGAGATTTGACAAATTGTACATTTCTTTAAATGATCCTGAGCTATATTTCTTAGCATAAATAGACATAGAAAAGAAAGGAATTAAAAAAAATTAATATTGTCCATATAATACTTTATTGTTGCAAATCTTAGAACATACTCCTGAAAATTTAAAATTGTGGTCCGAGAGGGCAATGGAGAATAGTGTGATAGACATGGCTAAGCTATGACACATTCCAGTTATTGTGTATTCAAAAGCAATGTTATTAAATACACTTTTTGGTAAACATATGAGTAGAGACAGAGAGCTAAAGAAAGTGAGTAAAAGGAAAGCACAATAGAGAGACAGACAACCTCAAAGAAATCATGTTATACCTCAGTTTAATAAATATATTAGAATTTAAAGATAGAAAAGACTTTATAGATCATCTAGTCTTATCACTGGTAAAGATAAGTTATTTTTCTCAAGAGCTATTACAATTAAGATTAGATCATACAATTAATGTTTAGTGAAAAGAGTATTGAATTGTACTTTGATACTCGTGGTTCTTTAAAATTCTTTTAAACAAATTATTATTTAAACAGTACATTAATATTAATAATCATTAATATTATAAATTAATGTCTAAATTTTAATACTCTTTTGATAAAGCACAATTAATGGAAAAAATCTATGGCTCAATTAGTGAAAACTATGGGATGTTTGCTTGTATCATAAACTACATGGTGTTTGCTTGTATCATAATGTCATAGTAATAATGGCTCATATTTATATAACACATTAAGGTCTACAACATTCTTAGATTACAAAAAGACTATGAAAGCTGAGATATGAAGATTAAAACATCATTTATACTTTACATGAGAGGACACCAGGACTCAAAATGATAACATAAATTTTAAAAGGCCTCATAGCCTGCAGCTGAGTACAGATTCAAACTGTGACTTCCTGACCTTAAATGTTGTTTGCCTATCCACCACAATATTTTAACTTTTACCCAGGATTCCAATTTACCTTGATATGAGTTTCCCACATTGCAGTTCCAAGATGGAAAGAAAGAGCCCCATACTTGCTTGCTTTAAAATCTCAAACATTTATAGTGATGACAAACATCATACTCATAAGATTCTTAGGGGTCAAACCTAATGGAGCATCAGGCAAATTGATGAAGCAGTCAGTTGCCAAGCAATAATTTTGATGAGAACGCAAAGTTGCTTAAGTTTCAAAGAAACAAATAGACCTAGCTCCTTTTGCTCTTCTAAGGATCTAGGGAAGACTAAAGCAATCTGCACAGCCATGAATTAGATACTAGATATAATGTCAGTCTAACAAGAGATTCATGACCCTAAGGATCACAGTCTATAAGAGCAGTCTGTGGACTGGAAAAGGGTAGTGACATTAAAATGTTCTTTTCTGGCAGGAGCTATTTGAAACCTCTGCTTTAACCTAATGCCAAACCAACTGTGTAATATGAGGCTTTTTCTGTAATGGATGAAAGCACTACAGAGAAGTGGATCTGACTTTGAATCCAAAATCAAAATATATGGGTCCAGTGCTCATTTCAACACTGACTGGCTATATGACTGTAGAAACATCCCTAATTTCTTTTTCTGTGCCTCAATTTCCTTACATGCAAAATGGGCAATATTTATATTTGCATATCCAACCTCATAAGTTGCTATAAAGAAAATTTCTTTTAGGAAGCACTAAAAATCAATTAATCAATAAGCATCAATAAATATGAGATTGGTAATTTTAAAAGCAATAACTAATAATCAACTAAGTACAGTATTAAATTCTGGGGATTCAAATATAAGAATGTAATAATCTCTGCTTTAAAAATCCTGCATTTATATAAAGTTATTGTAAATAAATGTAAACACTATTATGTGTTTGTGGGTCTATCTTTGTATGGGGATATTATCAGTTTTTCTCAACTGTATGGAGTTTATATTGTATACAATCTCTGACATCATTGTAAAGTTTATTTTGTACACATTCAATAAGTGTATTCTCATACACTGGAGTAAACAGTGAAAAATGGAGTATTTTATAGAACAGAAAGAGTAAGGAATGGCAATAGCAGATATCTACAGAAGAACAGACCCACATTTCTTTATTAGATCTTTACAAAAGCCTGATCAATTAGGCAGCTACTGGTTTTATTTTTGTATTTTTTAATATTTTTTACAGATAAGGAAACAATGACCAGAGAGTTTAAGTGATTTGTCTAATTGTGCAGCTGATTAGTGATAGAAATGGAATTTCTATCTGTCTTCTTGAATACAAGTCCAATATATAATTCACTACAATGTAATGCTTATAAGGCAAACATATCATCATTAATGGAGGATACTCCTTCCCACTCCCCATTTTAAGTAGAAAATAAAATACTAATCTGAAATTCATTGATCATTTCTATAGGTCTGGTAAGATTTTTAGGGACTATTGATAGAACTTGTCTATGTTTCATGTTCATTACTTAGATAAGTTCATTATTTAAAATTATTGCAAAATAGAATATTGTAAAATTCAACCATATAGTATTTATTACTATATTTTTGTACTGTAGAATCATGTTTTGTAGTTTGTTTACATTTTTAGTAGGTACCATGAGACAGTAAAATCCTACAAGGTATTTTGAAAGGTCTAGAACAAGAGAGAGATAAAGAGAAAGTTTCTTTCAGGGTTTAATCTAACAAGTATATATTCCAAGATACTAAGGAGCAGACCTGTGCTGTAAAATAATGCTGTAGAGTCCAAAGGCTTCTATCTCTAAATAAGTATCTTAGGTTTTCCACTAACAATGGATGATTCTGGCTCATGGTTTTTTATTTGACAATAGACAATAACCATATCTGTCACTTTCAGAACTATGTATACACTAGCTATATCATTTAGGTGCTCTTCTTCCTTTATATTCTATTTTTAAATGTTCAATTGCCATTACTGTACATTACTTTCTCAGTCATTAAAACAACTAAAATAATCTAGCTTCACAACAGAAATCTCTCAGATGCTATATTTGACTCCTACAACCTTTCTGAAAGACTATTTTTTTTGCTACATATTCACTGACCATGTATATTATTTAAAACAAAACAACAAAACATTTTGTTGCCTAGTTATACTAGCAGAGCTTTCACACTACCTCTTATATTTCTTGAGTGATGTTACATTGAAGATATTGATAACATTCAAATAATGTATGCATGCAAAATTTCCTTTTTTTTTTGCTTTGATTTAGCCTTTCATTAAGTGTCAAACTAGTCATAATCATATACCAAACCAAACAGTATTACAATGATAAAATGCAGTGCTTTCCCTTTTATTGTTCTGTTATGTAATATGCAATTTCACTTCTATTCTTTATTCAGAACATGTTGTCAGCATATTTATAGTTTTCCTAACTAAAGAGCAGACTACAAACTGCAAGGTAGCACAAAAATGAGGTTCTTGAGACACAGAGGGGATTTTAAACCAAAAACTATGGTATTCTTATAGACATTGATGTTAATGAAGGTGGCCATATTGACAACTATAGACACAAGACTCAAACATAGACATAAGGAAGTCTATGGACATGAATCCCCTGATACAGTGGAACTTGACAGCCCTAATTATTTTGACTGGAAGATGAATGACTAAAAGCTTTTCTAGACTTGCATTTGTATGCTATGGCTAAATTATTCTATCTTGTCAAAATGGTCCCTGCATTAGAGTGTTTCAGTGTAGGGCTCACATTAATTTTCATGGAGCTATTGGAATGTAAAAAGCAATATTCTTCTCACTACAATTCTTCTGTTTTCATATGAAACTTGCCACTACTATAGACATCAATAAACATAGAAAACTTTAGGCATTTGGGTTGGAACAAAATAACCCAAAAGGTTATACAAATGGTGATTGTCATATTTAAAAAAATATATAGACTAAGAATTTTCATATGATTTTATGCAGTAGCTTTTGTTCTCTTAAAGAAGAAATACTTTTAATTTTTAGATAAAATGTTTTGCGTTGTTGCAACTTAGTTAAATCAATGGAAGAATGTTGCAAACTACATACCAAAACTTTGAAAACTAGGAATAATTTGAAAAGATTCAGTAATGTAACAGGGGACTATTTTTTTTTAATACAGTAATACCAGGATCTAATATGAGAAAATGATTTGAATATCTCGTAGATAGGAAATAATACAATAGCATAACTGTATTCTACAGAGAGGTATAATTAAAATAGTTGCTAGTAATGATTATAAAAGAGAAAATTTTTATTAGGTGACTTCCAAAGGAGTACCAGAATAGTTTGTGCTGATAATTAGTTATTTTGCTACTTGAATCTATAGGGAATACATTTTGAGTGAGTTAACTTTGGAAAATAACTAACTACATTGCAGAAAATGAATTATTGAGGCATTCAGAAAGTCAAGTTCCTTTAAAGGTAGTTTATTTGAGATAATTATGCTAAATTTAAATCAGAAGCATAATGTAAAAAAATATTATATCATTTGCAACTAGGAGATGCAATGAGTTAAGTTTAGACTTAAAGTCAGAAACATCTGAAATCAAGTCTCACTCCAAATACTTACTTGTTCTGTGATCCTGGGCAAGTCATTTAAGCCCTCCCAAACTTAGTTTTTTCATCTGTAAGATGGGGACAATGATTGCATGTGCCTCATAAGTTTTTGTGAGGATCAAGGCAATGACCTTTAGTTTAGATTGCCTTAATCTTCTGCTTTGATTCCCTTAGAGATTCAGTGATGAGTAAGTTTGTCACCAAACAGACATAAAATGAGAGACATTTATCCTTTCAGCAAACTCCTAGCTCAAAAGTTTCTTGCCTTTTTTTTTTTTTTCTGAAGCAATTGGAGTTAAGTGACTTGGCAAGGTCAAACAACTAGGAAGTATTAAGTGTCTGAGGCCAGATTTAAACTCAGGGCTGGTGCTCTATCCAATGCGACACCTAGCTGCCCCAAATTTCTTGCTTTTTAAAACTATTCCATGTTGTCTTTGCACTATTGGCTTCAGTTCAGTCACTTTTATCCTCTATATTCCTTTGGGAAAGAGGCTAGATACAAAAGTTTAAATGCATTCTCTGTCCTGGAGATGTTAATCCTTGAATGCTGGCCTTTTCAATTTCAGTCAAAATACTGTCTTCATTTTTCTAGGTTGAGGAAACATCAATTTTCTATGTGAAGGATTTCCCTTTAATCTTTCAATATCTCCATCTTTTTACCTTTATATATTTTCATATTTATTTGGAGTTTCATTGGTTCATTCTTCTCATGTATGTAAAATGCTCTGCAATCCCTGAAGCACTATACAAATGCTAGCTCTCATTTGTTTTTGCCCTCACTGATTTCCTTATGATCAATTTTCCAGGCTTATAGCTACCATCTTGTCAACATTTTCTCAGTAGAAAAATTAAGTAATGATGTTCCCTCTACACAAGAAAGGTATTAGGCTAGTCAATCTGACTAATGAACATATGCATAATTTAAAATTATATTCAGTATCTTATATAGAAAGATTTTTGGATGGCTTTCCTAATAAACATGCTACCCATAGATGGAAGTTACATTTTGTTTTTTAGATTCTGTATCCCCATGAAGGATGTGTACAGATCTGATTGTACTCATTGTGTATCAAGTACAAATTTATTTAACTAAAATTATTGTAAAGGAGTAGTACCTCTCACTGTTGCTTTTGAAGTTTGTGAAATTGTATCTTCTTTGCAAATTTAGATTTTTTCCCTTTTTTGCTCCTGTCATATTTCCTGATCCCATCACCTTTTTGCTAGAGATTCTTAGAGAGTAGCAGAATTAAGAGAAGCTAATTACTCCAGGAACAGCTAATGACTTCCTTCAGGCAGAAATATGTGAAAGATTGATTCTTTCTTGAAATGCTATAAGAGGAGAAATGCTAGAGCCCACCTTGCTGAACTCCAGCTTCCTAGGTAGTTGAATCATGACTTCTGGGGAAAAAATATTGAATTCCTTGGCTAGAAGATCCTTTGAATCTAGCCTGAATCCAGCCTTCCTTCTCACCATTTCTTAGCAACAAGCAGAAATCATTGAATTTACTCATCCAAGTGATGAAGAAAGAGATGAAGAAAGTTTACCTTGGGATGCAGAGAAGATCCCAAGAATGGACCACTCCTACCTGAAAACAAACAAACAAACAAACAAACAAACAAAACCCACTCCTGACTCATCTCTCCCAGAGAACTAAAAAACAGCAAAAAGAAAACTGGGCCTGGAAATTAGTTTCTAATTTCTAATCGCCCACTTCCCAGGAAGCTACCTCGGGTAGGTACTATGTTTCCCAATAGAGGAGAAAGCTAAGCCATTATTTTAGCAAAGAAGAGTTAGACTATGATAAGCAATAGATCTGGAAACTCAGCTGAATAACTGATCCCCATCACTTCATTTAAGAAACATAAAAACAATAACACTGAGAAAGTAAAGAATTGAAAAGGGAGTTGGGGTGAACATATGGGCATGAATTGAGGATAATAGATTAACACTTTGATTATTGTACTCACATCCATGTAACATAAAAAAGTCATCCAGTACATTACATAGATTCTGTGCTAATCATTCACCAAGCATTTATCAAGTACCTACTCTATGCCAGGCACTGTGCTAAGAACTGAACAAGCAAAAATTAGCAAGGCATTAGAATTAAGAAAGATTAGAAAAGGTTGCCTATAGAAAGTGGGATTTTAGCTGCGACTTAAAGGAAGCCAGACAAGCCAGGTAGCCTACATGAGGCAGAGTATACCATGCATGGGAAATAGCCTATGAAAACAGCTAAAGTTGAGAGAAGGAATATCTTGTGCAAGAAAAAGCAAAGAGGCCATTGTCATTGAACCAAAATTTTTTGAAATTGTCTTCATTGGCAAATACCTTTGAACGTATATGAATATGGAGTGTTTATTCTCTGCTGCCTTCTTGACAATTTGATCACCTTAGCATATTCCTCCCAAAGCAACTTCCCCCTTATCTAATTTCCCCCAATGATGAGTTGCTCTTGAAGCTTCCATTTTTGAGGAAGGGCCTAGGTTTACCTAACTCATTCTCCTTCTAACCATATTTCTTTCCTTCAAAACCTTGTTCCCTATAGTAGCTATCTTCCTCATCATTCCCCCACCCCCAATCCCTTTGCAGTTTTTCAGTTTTCATTTGCTAGCTTCTCCCCACCCTCACTCAATTGGAATGTAATCTCCTTGAAGGCAGGCAATATCTCAGTTTTTGTTTGCATTTCCCCACCAGTGCCTGGGAATATAATGAAGGTTTAATACATACTTCTTTTCTTTCTCATACATGTACTACATCCTCTTGTATTACTAACTACTTCAAAATTGCAGGAGTAATATGAGATAAAAACATAAAGATAACTTTTCTCTTTTCTCCCAGAATGAGTCTCCAACACAGACAGATTTCTCTTACAATGTTTCCAGATCTGAAACTCTTTCCTTTTCTTGAATTAATTAGAAAATTACTTGCATTTCATAAAGGCATAAAGATTTATACAGGCAGTTTAATGCTTCTCTAACATCTTGGGAATATTCTGGTATTCTGAAACTATATTAAAGCAGTGGGAGAGGAGTGCATTAGAACCATCCCTTCCCAAACAGAGGTTATCATTGGAAATATGCTGCAGAATATATGAGCACACTTTATTGTCTCTCCAATTGCCCTCCAACCATTGCCCATTCAGCTTACTTAACAATTTTCAACCTCTATATCATGCCCACACTGAAGAGTAACTATGATGCATATAGTAGTTAGGAACTGAGAATGAGAGTGATTTTTTTCTTCAAGTCAGCTGCAGCAAGCTTGGTAGGTAGAATTGTATGGTGCAGGAAGAAAGCAAAGAACACAAAGAGAAATTAAATAAGCTTATCCATCTCCCTTTTTTCTTTTATTTCCATTCTGTCCCACACATAAGGGTAAAAAAATTACAGCACTAGGATTAGGCAGATGACCACAATAGGAAATGAGTTGAATATATCTTTCTTCCACTTTTCCACATTACTTTATGTGGTATGATCATGTTTTAGTCCAGGCATTCTTATATTGATGTCTGTGGACTAAAAAAGGGATAAGTGTATTTCAATATAATTAGTTTCCTTTGCAATTCTATAGTCTTATTTTGTGCTTTAAAATTGTTCTGAAATGGCTTTGGCTTCTTTATACTGACAAAAATATCATAAGATAAAGGACAAAGTCTATAGTTTGTCAGTCATCTAAATCTATAATCTAGTCAGCTTCTATTCTTAGAGGATTTCCATTTTAAATCTTATAGAATTGAAGGGGAATCAAACTTAACCCAATGATTTAAAGATGAGAAAACTGAGGAACAATGGCTAACTGTTATACATAATGTTACATAATTAGTGACTGGAATAAAACTCCTGACTTCTGATTCTCTTGTTCTTTTTAATAAACCACTCTTCTGGAACCATCTATTCTGAAAATATAATTTAACTAGTAGAACAAAAAAATTGAGAAAATACCCCTTTCTATTAATATTTTTATAATTCCCTGTACCAACTTCTTATTAGAAAAAAATAATTAATATTTCATTTTCCCCCTTCATTAGACATTGAGGCAAGTATTACTTATGACAGATGCTGGAAATGTGATTTGGTCTTTTAAAATATTTGTAAATTGTAACTTTATTAAACCAATTTTTGTTCAAGATAGCTCACAAATGAGTAAAAAAGATTCATCTTTTTTTTCCAGAAACATTTCCCTTTAATCATCTCAAATTCTAGTAAACTCAAATGTTAAAGTATTCACAAAATGCTTCCAAATTTAAAAAAATGATAATTTGAAATGAATTTGCTCAAATTACTTAATAATAAAAACAGAAAATAGAGATTTAACATTCTATGTATGGCAAAATATGTATTCTGCTCAAGTCCAATTATGTGTTAAGGGAATTTTCTACCATGTGTCTTTACACATAGAAATCAGAAGAAAAACAGCCATCTATTGATTGTATACAGAGAAACCTGAATTACATGCAGTTTAGTTCCTTGGTGATCAGAGATAAGTAGGTAGAGAGAAAAAAAAAATGTGAGCAAAGTAATAACATATAAATTAAAACATTCATTTTAGACATATTGGTCAAAAAACATAGTTCTTTAAAAATGCTATGTACATTTTGTCATCAGAGAGATTTAAGCAAAAATCACAATGAAATAACTGGAAGGTATCTTCAGATAGTTTAAATTTTAGATGCTGTGTTTATGATGATTCCAGTAATCTTATTCAGTTTTAGTATACAATTAGGCATGCCAATATGTGAGCAGGTAATGGAAGAACATTATCAAATCTTCCTGCCAAGATGTATTCCTCCCAACTGTTCTTCCAAGAACAGTGACTTCAGTTTCACTCTGACTAGTCATTAAATAGATTAATTATAACCACCAAATCCCTCTAATATAAAACAATTGATTTAAAAAAATCAAAACTGTATGAACATTAGGCTGAGGAAGATATAGCTTTGAAGTATTATGTTTAGGAAATCTTCAACTGGAACCAATTATCACTCTCTTGGTTAAGACATTAACATTTTCCCACTTATTATTTTGCTTGGGGAATAGCTTTCCTCAGTCATAATCTTCTGTTTATTGATGGAATTACTGTAATTCTTGGTCCAGGGGGAGAAAAAACCCACTGGATTTGAAGCCAGAGGACTTAAAATTCAATCTTCATCTCCTTCTTAATATCTGTATGACATTGCCAAAGCACTTAACCTTTCTGTGACCCAGTTTCCTAACATAAAATGAAGGCTTGGGATAAGTTGACCTTTAAGGTAAAATCCAGCTTCAATTCTGTGATTCTATAATCCTCCAAATTTCATTATTTATTGTAAACTAAAAGAATACCAATACCAATTAAAAAGAACAAATGACTTTACCATAAAATAAGTAGCAAAATAAGTAAATTTATTTTGCTGTCTATTACAAATGCCTATTGTAAAATAACATTTTAAAGCCAATAAACTACAAGATGTTTTAAAATGATAGAAAACTGAAAAACTTGAAAAATGTTTGCTCAAAGACTACAGTGGCATATTAACAATCATATGATAGAAAAAGAAGGGAACCAAGTCATACACTTTTCACATCTGTCTCTCAGAGAAGAATTATTGACCAAAGAAGAGATGATGATAATAAAAAGTGAAATAGATAATGTGTATAACATAAAATGAAATAGTTTTTTTTAATACAAAAAACTTTATCAAAGATAAATGAGTACCTGGGAAAAAATTTTAATATAATATAGTTCTGTTAAAGGACTGGTTGTAAATAATGCAAAAATAATGAATAGTTGCTTAAATAAAACTCCTTCACTAAAACAAACACAGAGAATATGAAATGACATTCTGAAAATAATGATTGCAAAATATTAAAAGTTATATGAAAGAATATTCAAATAATAAAAAGTCAATGAAATTGTAGTTAAAACACCCATTAAATTTTCAAAGGTGAAAAAAACTATCAGAATAATCAATGTTGAAGGATTTTGGAATGAGGAGTACATTAATATATTGTTGGTAGATCTGTGAATTGTTGTAATCATTATTGAAAGCAATTTGGATTTCTGTTCAGAAAATGTCTAAAAGGCACACAGCTTTTGCTTCAGAAAATGCACTGCTAGATATCATACACACTCACAAACATACTTAGGTTATATCACTTGTAGGTCAATAATGAAAAGAAAGGGCTCATGGATACCAAATGCTACTTAATGAAGTAAATTGAATAAGGGAAGTAATATTCAAAAAGTTGACAAAATGCAAATAGAATAATAATACCAAAACATTAAAATTGAATTCTGTAAGGTCAAGTTTATGCTCCCCACCAAAGTGATACAATAACGAAAATTATCTTCTTTTTTGAAAAAAAGAGAAGGGCAGGGGTTATGGGTATATTAACTGTATAGATAGATAGATATAGATATAGATAGCTAGATAGATAGATATTTATATATAATGTTAGATGAATATATAATTGTTAAATATTTTGTTGTATTTTGATGAACTATGTCTTCTTTTTTTTTTCCTTTTTAAAATAAAATGTGAGGGAGGAAGAGATAGTTGATAATAAAAAGAATGAATAAAGTACAGCTATGTAATAGTGCAGTGGACAGAGTACTGGCCATGAAATCAGTCATACCTGATTCAAATCTGGTCTCAAATACATAATACTTTCTGGCTGTGTGACCTTGGACAAGGCACTTAATCCCAATTGCTTCAGCAAAGAAAAAAAAAAAAGATAATCCAATTTATTATTAAAGTAGGAAGAATTGCTAAACAACAAAAATGAATGTGACCAACTGGATAGATTGATCTACTGGAGCATGATATTTCTAGGAAACCTTACTTTGAGTTTCCTCAAACTTATAATGGATGATACTTTGATATTACCTTTCTTAAAAGTTATATTTTGCATAAGTGTAAAATGTTACATAGTATTTATATAGTTCAGATAGATTCTATTTTTTTAAAATTGATCTTATTAATACTTAACTGATTTTATCCTTTTATAGCTTAAGCCATGGTTCTTCTTCTCTGAATTTAGTTCAGAAATTCAGCAGGTCTGCAATGAATTGAATCCAGATCTCTAGATAATCAGTGTTCTATAATTTCCTCATGGAATTCTTCTATACTCAGGGATTGTGAGTGGATATTAGGTACACTATTGCAGCATTTTTATACCACCAACTTATTCTTCAAAGATACCTGGTTTGCTATTCAAAAATCTGAGACACTGTCTCTGATCTTATAAATGTATTTTAAAAAATATACATTTTTTTTGATACAGAAGAGAGGGAAGAATTGTTGTTAACTTCTCATTTGCAATTTCCAACCAATTGTTCCAACCAATATTGTCCACATTGCCATAATTCTGTAAACAATCATAATGATTTTGTGCAATTCATGATAACTTGTTCTAATCATAAGTTGTTCCCCACCTACAAAATTTTGTTCTGTAAAATTCGATAAGCCTACAAAAGAGAAATGACCCCATCTACTCATTTGAGTTTATAGCTTGATGGAGAAGCTGATATCCCATTTATTGAAAAATTTATATTTAACGAATAAGTTGATTTTGCTGAAAACTTTGTACTTCAGTTTACCTTATTTTACCTGTTATCATATATTACGTATTTACAACAAATGCATCAAGGAAAGATGGGCCTATTTGAAGGAAGTCATTATTTTCAGATAACTAGATGGCAGTATTTCTATATAGTCACTTAATGATTCATCCAATGGAGATAAAGTATATAAGTGAAGATTTCTACTTGGGCCATTGGACACTAATCATTTTTTCTAATTTTGTATTCACGATAAATATCAGATAGATAAAGCAAGTTGTTTGCTTTTTCTATATCTTTGTACCCATAATTTAAATGTAGTATGTATGTTACTAAAATTTTAATTATATAACTATTTAAGAATAAAATTAAAAGATGAAAGACATATATAGTACTTTTCTTGGTAACAAAATTAAAATTATAATAGTTGTAACAAATGGACACTAGTAGAGAGAAACAAGAATATTTGCATCAAGAAATTTCTAAGATATAGAAATTCAAGTCTTAATGTATTTCACTTTTTAAAATTGGAGATAACTTTATAAAATTCAATATCTTTTGAAATCTTCAGTTTCCTTTTCAATATTTAGCAAAATAAGTCTTTTATACTTATATTCCATTTAAAATAAGCATTATGGACAGTATTATAAATTAAAAAACAAAACAGAAAAGAAAAAAAAAATCTTTCCATCTTTTCTAGCCACAATTCCTTAGCCATCACTTTCTCTAAACCAAATAACAGATAGAAAATTCCTTCAGAATTCCCAGAAATAAAAACCTGATAATTTTGCTATATTTTGCTATTGTTAGGTCATATTTACAAGAAGATAACTAATATAGTAATATGCCATGAGTTTACATCATATGTGGTAGGAACTTGTTTTTTGTTTTGTTTTATATCATCAATAAAATAAGCCTTAGGGAGTAAATGATAGATAGGGACAAGTATTTAAAAGACCTATAAAAGGACTAGAGTCCAGTGGTTAGTATTGGGAGTACTGGGTAAAAGTTGTAAAGAAGAAAACTTAGAATTGCTCTCTTATAACACACACACACACACACACACACACACACACACACTCATACACACACACACACAAATGCATATTTATCATCCCACAAGAACACTACCACAAAAATTTCCAAACAGTTAAAGTTCATGAAAAACATCTGGAATGCCTTGGGAGATAGTGAGTTCATCAGGCTTGACAGAGTGCCTGATAAATACAGAAATTTAATAAAGACTTACTTAAGATTATTGATTTTAATTCTTCTGGTGAAAGTTAGATGACTACCTCTTATGTATATGGTAGAAAGGATTCATTTGTTAGATTTAGACTAGACTAAAAAAGACTTGTGATTTTCTTCCAACTAAGATTCTGTGGGAAAAGAAGAAAGTATTATTAACAAATGCAAGGTGACATTAGTTTTGTTGTTGTCTTTTTTATTGTGGTTAAGCAGATGTTTAAGTGTCTCTCTTCATACTGCAAAATACATTTAGACCATTACTTGAAGGCAATAAACTGCTGCTTCATAGAATCCTAGTAATAAAACATTGGGTTAAGGATTTCATTTCTTAGAATTTTTTCAATATAATATTAAAGGCATTTGGATTCAATGTAGGATCATAGAATCATGGATTTTAGACTTGGGAAGGACCTTGGAGACTCTCTAGTTAAACTCCTTATTTCAAATATTTAGGAGCTGACGTTCAGAAAGCTTAAATAATGCCATATATCAAAGTTAAATTTGAATAGTGCTTTACTTTAAATCTAGTGATATTTTCTGTATACTACTCTAAGGCCAGAATGTTGAATGTTTCTTACTTCCCTCCCTTGACTTTGTTTAAAATCATTCTTTGCCTTTTTATTTTACTCTAGTTAATCCTAAAAATGGCATGCATGTTGGGGGGAGGGGCACGTGTGGGCAAGCTTAAAGTGGGGAAATCAAAAAGAACTCCTAACCTGTCTTCCCTTCACCACTACCAGTTCTTTATTGGATCATTTAAATCACGCTAGACCCAAATTATTGTGAGCTTTAACAAGAGAAAGGAAAATGAAATTTTAAAAAAGGGGCAAAAGATAATTTAGCAGAGAAAAAAATGAAATGAGAAGCTAATTGTAATTAATGCCTTCCCACTCAAAAGTTGGGAATGTGATTAATAAACATTGAATTCATTTTAATGCAATAAATATTGATTATCTATGGTATAGCTTAAAGTACTATGTTAGATATTTAGATATAAAGAGAAAAAAACATTTCTGGTTCTCAAGAAAATTATACAAATAGTTAAATCCACAGTATATTCAAATATTCCTACAATCATCAATTTTTATGCTCTTTTCAATAATTGAGGTTGTGTTAGATTTAGTTTACCTTATTTTAACTGTTATATATTACATATTTACAACAAATGCATCAAGGAAATGTTGCAATGCACCACTAAGCATTCCTTTTGTGCTTTGTTATGCTTCAAATACATATTTTTGAAGATTCTGCAATTTCTTGCTATCTATAAACTTTTCATACGTTTTAATAAATAAATAATTCTATTTGTCAATAATGCATTTTGCCTAAAATAGAGAGTGAATCAAGGGAAATAATATGAAATTTAAATTGAAAAGATAAATGAGTTACAGATTATGGACAGTTTTATTACCAGACTGAGAACTTTGTATTCCAGAGGCAGTGATTTGAAATCAGTGGGAAAATGGCTAGATTCAATTTTCTGGAATATCAATTGGTTATCATGAAGAAGATGGATAAAGAAGGGTAGATTTTGGAGGCATGGAAACCATTAGGAGGAAATGGCAACAGTCCAGGTAAGAAAAAATTAGGATTTGGGCAAGGGTCAATGCTGTGGGAATGAAAGAAGGGGATATAGGTGAGATATTTCGTGAAGGAGGTCTGACAAAATTTGGCAATGGACTGTATTTGTTAGTACTAAGAAAGCGAATAATCAAATGTGTATTCAAATTTGCAAAGTTAGGGCAAAAAGATGCTGGTATTAGCAACAGAAATGTGGAAGTTAGGAAAATGAATAGTGTTGAAGACAGTATAATGAGTTCCTTTGGAAATTGTTTAGTTTGGGATGTCTTTTAGAAAATGATGTGGAACTGTATGGTATAAAATTGTTAATATGAAAGAGATATTAGGTTAGGATATATAAATTTTGAATTCATTTTATTGTGATAACATTTAAACTCAGTAAAAAACTGATGAGATCACTAAGGGAGAAAGAAAAGAAAGGAAGAAAATAAAAGATATATGCTATGTGTGTATATATATCACTATTAGATTTCTAAAGTGCTTCTTATTAATCATGGAAGATGTATAGTAAATTATTAGCAATTTACATGTAAAATATGCATTGTTCATCAAAAAATGTTAGAGCTAGAAGAGATCATAGATATCATATATTGTCATTCTTTCATTTTAGAGTTTGGGAATGTTATTCCTTAGTTTTTACAATTGAGGAAAGTAGGGCCTGTAGAAATGGAATGAATTACTCAAGTGAGTGGCAATTGTGACTTGAAAGAAGATTATGTGGGTCCATTCCAACATGCTTTGTGTAAATGATGTGATTTCATTCTCATATTCATGAGTAATACTAAAACATGTTTATTATTCTCATATTACTGTAGGCATTTAATAACTGCTTACAAAATAAAGGAGTGAATGACATTCAAAGATATTAATTCATACCACCAAAAGGAGTTCTGATCAATAATATTCATGACATTTGTCATCATCAAGACACATAATCCCTGGTGGCATTTATTTCAAAGAGATAATGATATGTATATGTGTATCTGTGTAAATGCATGTGTATGTGTATGTGCAAAGATACATACATATATACATACATATATGTCTGTGTGTACATGCATACATGCATACATTATATATATATACTATATATATTGAATATGTATATTGAATATATATATATACATAATATACAATAACCAAAAAAAAATCAAATTTGGTAATAGTCTTCATAGCTGCATCAATTCTACTCCATTTAATTATGAATGCTATCAGTGCCTATACTCAATCTCTAGCAGTTCATAGTTTAAGATAGTATCTAACATTTACGTTACTCTTTACAATTTGCAAAGTATTTTACACATATTATCTCATTTGAGCCTCATAATAAATATTAGTAGTTATTATTATCCTCAATTTACAGATGAGTAAACTGAGAATGAAAATGTTTCCCACAGTTATATAGCTAGTAAGTTACTGAGACAAGATTTTAACTCAGGTCTTTCTGATTCTAAGTTTAAAACTCTATCAAGTATCAATCAATTCTGTCAACTTTCCACTAAGCAATCTCAGGGAAGAAAGATATAATAGAGATATTGGCTTTTGACATATTACATTCCCTACATAAATTTTTTACAACACATATAAATACACATTTTAGTGTCACATATGTAGAGGCTTTTTAAAAACCACAGATATTGTATAATTGTCCTGTATCTGATCAAACCGAGTTCCAGAGAAAGTATATGACTTGACCAAGCTTGCACAATTCATTTTAAAACGCAGGTCAACATTTCTTTAATCATAATCCTTCAATGTTCTTTGCATTATATGATGAAATCTCAAAATATTTTAGGTATATTTGCATCTTTATATAATACATCATTCAACTTTTTCTTCATCATGAACACAGCTATAGTCATCATCATCATCATTCTTCTTCCTTCTCATCGTTTCCTCCTTCCTTCCTCCTTCTTTTCCTCCCTCCCTCCCTCCCCTCCTCTCTTTCTCTGTCTCTCTTTCTATTGAATAAGAAAGAAGCTTCTTTTGAGAGCCATTTATCTTTACTCATAATTAATATCAATTTAAGAATTATTTATTTCCTCCCTCCATCCTTGTTCAAAGATTTTATAGATTTTGTCTCCATTGAGAATTTATCTTTGTAATAAGAATGATTATATTTTATTCCTTTTAAAAGAAACTTCTCCATATTCCTTCCAGTTTCTCTTCTATCAACCACTTTCGCCCTGCTTCCTCCAAAATTATTTATATATTTATGTATTTAAATAAAATTTATATCTTTTCCTTGTTATTTACCATGGAAAACAAAGATGTCATATTTCTTTTTGTAATGCTACAGTAAGATCAATTGGTGAGACACAGGTATATCTTACAGAAAATGCTTTAATTTTATGTTGCACATGAATTTCAAAGGGTTTTAGCTACCAAATAAAATTAATTAATTAAATCATAGTACCAAATAAATGAAGAACATTATTCTAACTCTATTTTTCAAGTGTACATGTCCAATTGAACACATGGACCAATCTTAATACTCTGAAATGATGCTATAAAAAGTAGTTTTAACAATTAACTATATTATTTTATTTCTACATCAAATACATATGAATTCATGTTTAAACAAAAACTTTTTAGAGTTTGGGAGGATTCAGGCATGTATTATGACAGGTAATTTTTAAAGCTATAAAAAGCTTAATAAGTTACAAGCAAAAATGCATGGATGTGTGTATATAATACATATATTAAAGCAATAATGTTTCAGAACTTAATTTGTTTCACAACTATTTGATAGATTCCATAATCACTATAACATAAAAATGGAATTTCATTCTTTTCCCCATATATCATTGAATATGTGGATTAATAATCCACATTGATTAGTAATAATCCCTTTCTTTGAATTATTGAATAGTTATTATTAATTATTAATAGTATTTTCCCACATCATTATTTAATATTTGTATAACATCTCTTCTGGCCTATTAATTCTATAACTAACAGTTGTATTAATAAGTTTATTCTTCCAGTATGTGTCTACTCTAAAGGTACTGAGGTAACTCATGGGCCTATCCTTCCTGAGTCTTCACTAATTTTTTTTTAATATTCAGCAACTGGAGACAATCAACTCAAAATAAAGTCCCTAAGACAGCAGAATAAAAATGAAAGCTACAGGCCATCTCCTTGTCATTCCCTTCTCCTTGAAAATTTAACAAATAGTCTCTAATAGATAAACATAGTACCAATTGGAAGAATAAACAGAAATAGTGTAATGAGACATGTGTGTAAGGAACACATAATAAATTCAAGCCGCCAGCAGTACAAAACTTAAAAAAAATGTATTACTCAGGGTTGACAAACTTGATAAGAGTTCTGTAGTGCACTACTTTTTTTTTTTTCAACCAGTGGCCATATCTTCTGATGTTATCTTTTAATTTAATTTAACACCCATATAGCTATCAGAAATTCCAAGAGCTCAAAGATACTTTTGTGACAACAAAAGGAATTGAGAAAATATGTTGGAACTACAAGGAGAATTTGTGGGAAGACTTGGAAAACAACCGTATAGGAAAGACAGACAAAGATGAGTTGCAATAAAAATCTTTTCTTGTTCTTAAATATGGATTTTTTTGAAAATGTCTACTTTCCCCTGGCTTTTGTTGAATGCAATTTTCATTTCATCATGGTCTGAAAAGGATGCATTTACTATTTCTGCCTTACTGCATTTGAGTTTGAAGTTTTTCTGTCTTAATATATGTTCAATTTTTGTATAGGTTCCATGAACTGCTGAAAAGAAAGTGTACTCCTTTCTGTCTCCATTTCATTTTCTCCAGAGATCTATCACATCTAACTTTTCTAGTGTTCTATTTACCTATTTGACTTCTTTCTTATTTATTTTGTGGTTTGATTTATCTAATTCTGATAATACAAGGTTGAGATCTCCCACTATTATAGTTTTGCTGTCTATTTCTTCTTGCAGCTTTCTTAATTTCTCTTTTAAGAATTTAGATGCTACACCACTTGGCACACATATATTTAATATACATAGTGCTTTATTATCCATGCTACCCTTTAGCAAGATATAGTGCCCTCCCTATCTCTTTTAATTAGATCAATTTTTGCTTTAGCTTGATCTGAGGTCTGGATGGCTACCCTTGCTTTTTTGACTTCACCTGAAGCATAGTAGATTTTGCTCCAACCTTTTACTTTTAACCTGCATGTATTTCCTTGCTTGAGGTGTGTTTCTTGTAAACAACATATTATAGGATTCTGGCTTTTATTCCAGTCTGCTAACCGCTTCCTCTTTATGGGGGAGTTTACCCCATTCACATTTATGGTTAGAATGACCAATTCTGTATTACTTGCCATCTTGTTAACCCTGTTTATGCTTTTCTCCCTTCTTTCCCCTTTCCCCCTTCCCAGTATTAAGCTTGTGAGCACCACTTGCTTCTCACAGCCTTCCCTTTTTAGTATCCCTCCCTCCGCCTTAGAGTTCCTCCCCCATCTTACCCCTTTCCCTCACAGTTTCTGTATTCCCTTCTGCTTAGCTTATTCCTTCCCGTTTCACTTTTCCCTTCTCACTTTTCAATGAGGTGGGAGAATTTTCACCATAAATTGAATATGTCTAAAATTTTTCTCTTAAAGCCAATTCTGAAGGCAGTAAGATACCCACTATATTCATCCCCCTCCATTCTTTCTCTCAGATATAATAGGTTTCCTTTGCCTCTTCATGAGATGTAGTACCCCCACTTTACCCTTTTTCCGGTACAATGTCCTTTGCACATTTAGTTTCTAGAACAAGGTATACATGTATTCTTTATACATCTTTATAGCAGAAATATAGTACCCAAGATTTCTTTTTACCTTTTTAGATTTCTCTTGAGTTCTATATTTGTAGATCAAATTTTTTGTTAAGTTCTGTTTTTTTCATCAAAAATAGATGAAATTCGCTTATTTCGTTGAATGTCCATCTTCTTCCCTGGAAAAAGATGCTCATTCTGGCTGGGTAAGTTATTTTTGGTTGCATACCGAGTTCCTTAGCCTTTTGGAATACCATATTCCAGGTCCTTCGATCTTTTAATGTGGATGCTGCTAGATCCTAGGTGTTCCTTATTGTGGCTCCTCGATACTTGAATTGGGTTTTTCTAGCTGCTTGCAGTATTTTTTTCCTTCATCTGAGGGTTCTGGCATTTGGCCACTATATTCCTTGGTGTTTTGATTTTAGGATTCCTTTCAGTAGGTGATCAATGAATTCTTTTAATGTCTCTTTTACCCTCTGTTTCTATGACTTCTGGGCAGCTCTCTTTGATAATTTCCTGGAAAATAGTGTCCAGGCTCTTTTTTTCATCATATTTTTCTGGGAGTCCAATAATTCTCAGATTGTCTCTCCTGGATCTATTTTCCAGGTCTGTTGTTTTCCCAAGAAGGTATTTCACATTCTTTTCCATTGTTTGATTTTTTTGGATTTGCTTGACTGATTCTTCTTGTCTCCTTGAGTCATTCAATTCCATTTGTTCGATTCTGATTTTCAATGAAGTATTTTCTTCACTCATTTTTTAAATATCTTTTTCTAATTGTCCGATTGTGTTCTTTTGTTCTATGGAATTTTTTTCCATTTCATCAGTTTTATTTTTTAGAGAGCTATTTTCTGTTTCTAGTTCACTAATCCTATTTTTCAAGGATTTTATTTCTTTATCCATTCTTTCTTTAAATGATTGGGATGACTTCTCCAGACTCTTTTGCCAAGCCTCCCTCTCCTTTTCCCATTTTTCTTCTAGCTCTCTTGTGAGAGCCATTTTAATTTCTTCTGTGAGATTCATCTGTTCTGAGGAACAGATGATCTCCTCCTTTGGGGATTTACCTTGAGACAGTCTGTTTTTAGTCTCCTCATGGTTTAGAGTCTGCTCTCTATCCATATAGAAGCTGTCAAGGGTTAAGGTCCTTTTCAATTTTTTGCTCAGTTTGTCAGAGAAGAATCAAAGACAAACTAGCAAAGAAAAAAGAGAAAAAAAAAAAAAACTCTAAATGGAGTCTGCTTTTTTTGGGGGAGGGGCTGGATGGTGTTACCGAGTTTCCTCTACAGACTGTGGGGGGGATGGGCAGCAGCAAGGCACTAGCAGTACTGTGCTGCGCCTGCGCTCTGAGATCCGAGAACGTGCTGAGACACTGTGGGGGAGGGGTGGCTAGGTCCCGAGAGACTCCAGCTGTTTGGGGTTGTATTCTTCACCCTCCCCCACCCCTGGTGTTTTTAGCTTCTCTGCTGGGCTACTGACTTGCTGCCAGAGCAAAGTATCCAATCCTATAGCAAAGCTCCCCCCACAGAGATGGCTGAGATCACACTCCACCCCACTCCAGTCTGCTCAGCTGTGAGCTGCCTGCCCTCAGCCTGTGTCCGATCTAAAATCTTCCCCACCCTCGAGCAAAAACAGACCTTTCCTGGCAAATTTCAAAGATGTCTTCTCTTTGTAACTATTTGTAGGTTTTTTTTTTTTTCAGTCAAGCATTAATTCAGAGGCTTGTAATGAAATTGATTCTCAGAGAAAATGCAGCGCTTACACAGCTGTGTGCCTCCTCTCCACCATCTTGGTTGGAAATCCCTTGAAAATGTCAAAGTACAATAATAATAAGCAAGTTAAGAAAAACTGGATTGTTTTAAAATTTGTAATGATGATTGTTGTTATTATTATAAAGAATGATCTAGCGAGACCAATTTTATAATGTACAGCACTGCATTATTTCAATCTTTTTGTTAAAGTGAAAGAAACAAAGGTTGAATCACCCAAAACCCAAATTCGATGACTTTATAGTAACAGCTGTTTTAAGATATTACCCATACATAATTTACTCAAAAGCTACCCTTACCATATCTCAACTGGTTTATATAGACAAATCAAAAACAGTTTCCTGTGTGTCTCACAAATAGTTTAAGTATTTTTTGAGATCATATTTCAAGAGCTTTAGCAAAATCACTCACTATTCCAGGAAACTTATGTGTGAATAAGACAAGTATTACTATAGAGGAACACAGGCCTTCCGTGAAAGCTCTTTCATTGGATAAACAGAAACATGATGAAATGTGGATAATAGTTCTTTGTCAACTGTCTCCATGCAGATGGCATAAGGATAAAATAAAAACTTTTTTTAATGAGTATGGATTAATTCTAAAGGTATTTTCCCACATACATTGAAACATTAAAATATCCTCTATTTGCTTCCAATGCTAATGATGAAAGAAAATATAATCAATTGTCTCACTGTCCTCTCATTTCAGAATATGAACAGTGGGATAATATTAAACTTCATTGCAATTGTTGGCAAATGGGGATTACATTATAATTTTATATATGAAGTTACTGAAGAGTAAATTAAATGTATTGACTAAGATCACACAGGCAGTAAGTTCCAGAAGTGAGATTTTAACTAATCTTCCAATCTAGAAGAAATGTTCTTTTTCATTTATACCATTTTTTAATCTATCAACAGATAAAATAATTTATTCCAAAAGTCATAATTCAACTTTAAGGCATTAAATCATGCTCAATTATCTTTCCCAATGATGTTAATCTCAAAAATGATACTGCTAAATGTACATAATGATGCTGGTGTTGCATATTGACTTACAAAATCATATATTAATATTACTTTGTTCCATTTTATTTTTCTTAATTTTGTTAAATGCTCCCCAATTATATTTAACACACCATAAAATAATACACCATGATGCCATATCAATATAACATGTGAATTTTCTAAAACATTTTTAAAAACTGTTCAAAATTAAAAAAAAAATCACTATATATTTTCCAAAATTATGAAATTGATTGTGAAGTATAATGGACATATTTGAATCATGTTATGATACTGAGATAAAACCCATGATATAAAATATTATTTTTATTCTGTAAAGAAAATTTAAAATAAAATGTTATTTTTTAAAAAATGACCAAGGGATTTCATCCCTGAGCTCTAAGGAAGTTCAAAATATAGCTCTCAAACTTTTGCTTCTACTGAAGTAGGACAAATGTGAATTTTATAGTCTTTGTGTTCTACTTATTTTGCTGATGTAAACTGAAAGTAAAAAGTGAGGGGGGTGGTTATACAAAAGAAATTGCATTGTGATAAATTAGTCTCTCAGTCGACAGCATTGCTGCAGACCAGAAAGTAGGATTCTGTTTCTTGTTTGTTCACAAAGATATATTGGGTGGACTTAGGAAATCACATTTGCTATGATCAATGTTTCCCCTGGACTATGAATGTCTTGAGAGACAATGTTCCTTAATAGACTGAGGGCCAGCCTAATAATAATGAAGACTAGGATTCAAGGCCTACTTCTAAGCTATATTAGGTCTCTAAATATGGACAGGCTACTTAAAAGTACTAATCTGAACCTGGGATGGGAATTTCCATTTTTTGAGTTTGCTACACATTGATTAAATTACAGTTCAGGCTTTTGCAAGCATCCTCAAAAATCATTATTTGAAATGCTTTCATGATAACTTGAAAGATATATTTCTCTCATGCAGTTAATTTTGTAATTAATAACATTATGGTTAATATAGTGTGTTCAAAAGTAATGTATTTGTATAAGATATGATCATACTATAATTTTTTATAATTTAATGTGTAATACATTTCAAATCTTGGTAACAAATTATTGGTCTAAACATATGATTTGTTGCTTTGATGAGAAATACCTAAAAATGTAATTGAGAAATAATCCTGCTGAGTGATAGCCAATCAGAAAAATAGATAAGAAATACCTTCTTTAACTTTTGTTGTACATAAGAAAAAGAGACCTACTAGATAATACAGATAACTTAGCTTTCTTAAGAAAATTTCCTCTATTGCAACAACAGATAATGAGCATTGTGTGCTTCTTTGTCCCTTTTCTATAGTCTGTGAACAGGGACCACTAATGCAAAACCAATTCCCTTGTTTGCTTAATTTGACCTTGTCCCATTGGGGCCTGTTTAGAATTCGGGATCCTAACAGAATCATCAAATGTCATTTTGGGAAGTAATGAACAAATCAGGAATGGCTTTTGCCCAATGAAAGTATATATTTCTGGGGAAAATTCTGAAAAGAAAGCTTGTTCTAAAAAAAAAAGAAAAAAATAAATAAAAACCAAGAAAGAGGAAAATGTTCCTCACACAACTGTAATAGCCTCCATTGCTGCAAGGCACTATATTTTGATGTATGCCCTTCCTTAACTATCAATATATAATATAGATTGTTATAAGAATCTCAATGCAATTTTAATATTCACACATACACCTTCTTCAGCAGCCAAGAAATAGTCCAAAAATCAATTTTCCATTACTTCACGTGTCAGGGAATCCAATGATTTCTGCACGTTTTGAAGTCCTGAAATAGTCCCGTCATGTCTCAGGGAATCTGATGATTCCTGCTGGTTTTAAAGTTCTGCAACAGTCTTATCAACAATTTTTGATGTTCATGAATCAACTGCCATAACTGCCATGCTCTTTCAGTGGTGGGCATAGTCAGCAATGAAAACACCTGTTTTTTCTTGGGTCTTCTCCTTTGTTTCAGGGGTCTTCTCCATCTCTGTCCAATGGACAAGGGAAATACAGCTCATTGACACTCAGTTAAGCATAGGATGGTCAGCTGTAATGGCTGCAGTCCAGAATATTAATGGATTCTGTTGTTGGGAGTCAAAATCTGGGTAAAGGTCACCAAATTGCCTATCAGGAGTGTGTATCAGTAAACCTGATGCTCCTACTTCTCCTGAATGATAAGTCACACATTGCCTACCTGTATTAGTGATTGGAATATCAGCTACACATTCCCCAGTGTCCCCAAGCAAAGCAGTGTATGGATAGACACTTTTGTAAGCACTCTAAGGCAGTGAAATGGTTAAGCCTACTGTGCCTGGAGGCAAAGGATCTAGAGGTGGACAGGGACAGATCTATAGGCACCAGGGATATTTTAGTAGTCCCAGCTGCATACAACTCTAATCTCCCCAATTGTAATCCCTTTCTCCCATCAGGTTGCTTCTTGGCTGATCATGTTGGAGTACTGAACTTCTAGAGACTCTCTGGGTATAACATCAACTATCATTATACCCTAAGTGCCTGGGGCCCTGGAACTGGGCCCTGCTTCCTGTTTCTGTGAGTCAATCTACATTCTGATGCCCATTGAAAGCCTCTGTTGCATTTTGGACATAAGGGTTTGAGTCTTGTTCTCCCACTCTGTCTTCTTTGCCAACATCAAGCTTTCAAATGTCCTACTTTACCACATTGAAAGCATTGATGTGTTTATCTGGAAGTCCCTTGCCAAAAGGGACTCTTTTTTCCCCCATGTTCAGATCTTGAGAAGTCTGCATCCTAGCTTGGGTATACAAGGTATTTGTGCCCACTGTGGCACAGAGTCTTATGATCTCCTTTAAAGGAGCATCCTTGTGTAGTCTTACAAATCTCATTAGTATTTTCTTTAGGAAGTTGCCTTATCATAATTTCTGTTGCTATATTTTCACCAGTAGTTTCACCAGTATATTCACCATCTGTCTGCAGATGTCCCATGAAATCAGCAAAGGGTTCATTTGGACCTTATGCTATTTTTGTGAAGGCTTCCTCTCTATCTTGTCTTCCTGAAAGGGTGCCCCATATTTTGATAGCAGCAGAAGAAATTTGTTCATATGTTGTCAAAGGGTAATTAGTCTGCACTAAAGTGTCTACATAATGACCTACCCCTTAGTTAGTTGGTCAGAGGTGACTGGCATATTAACCCCAGGTTGTCTATTTTGCTGGGCTTGTATTCTACAGAGTTCATTATACTCAGAAAGCCACAACAAGTTTTGTCCAGATTCTAAACCTATCCTTACTATAGATTTCCAATCATTAAGAGTTACCTTTTCAAAAGCCAAATTCTCTAATAGCATCTTAACATAAGAAGATGTAGAACCCTAAATTGTGCAAGCCTTTTTCAGATCTTTGATAATTTCTAAACAGGTATGTTTCTATTTTTTAAATCAGATATATCCTGTCCTTCATTTTTAACTTTAATTAGTGCCCTTTGTAATTGTGTCATAGGGGGTGGACAAAGCTCCTGCATGGGTGGTGGCTGATGGTGTCACTGCTCTTTCTCCTCCTCCTCCTCCCTTCATCCCCAAGGGCAAAATTGAGGGAGGATAGTCAAGAGATGGGAAATGCCCTGATGTCACCTGCTCAAGTGTAGTTGAGCTGTGAAAGTAAGAAGCACCACACCCTTTAAGTTTATCAGCACTGTTTTTGTCTAATTCTCCATGCTTTTCAGCTGCTTTATCAGTACCATTCCCCTCCTTCTCTTTCTCCTCATACTTCATTGTCTGGCTGTTCTCTGTAATTTTTTCCTTTTTTTTTTTTTTTTTTTAGAATTTGTCTTTAAAGTCAATTGTTTTATATTGTAAATAAAGAATGTTTCTTCAGGAATTGAATCAGGACCCATAGCTTCATAATATTCAATTAGTTCCTCTCCCACTAGTTACCATATATCTAACTCTAATTTTTCTTCCTTAGACAGCAAAGGAGACTTGCACTCTAATATATTTAAAAACCCAGTGATCTGCCTCTGAGTTACCAACAAAACTTTCTTCTTTATTAACCTAACTATGTGTTCTGCATATTTCCCTTAGGATAGAGGAGACTCTTTTCTTAGTATTTGCTCCATTTCACTTAAAAAAACAACGTGACCAGTTTAGCCCTTATCTAATTTTCCTGCTCATCTATTTTTATACTCAGCCTATTTCCAGGTCACAGGGGATTTCTCCACTGAACTCAGCTGATTATGTCAGTTAAGCTGATTTGTACCCTGCTTTGTAAATCCCTGCTGTGTTTCTGATTAAAATTGAAGTAATATGTATAGGCCCTCACGGAAAGCCCCACATTTGGGCACCAAAATGTAAAGTCCAGACTAACTCTCTGGAGGACCTCAGGATCAACCTGAGTCCTTGGTCTTAGCAGTGGAGTAAAGGAGGCAGGAGGGCCATGTGTTTGGCCAAAGATGGAGTCTGGAATCTGTTGTTTTCTGTTGTGTCTGTGGCTGAGAACTGTGACTGAGAGACCTCTGTGGTCCTTCCTCAGCCCTTAAATACTTCAGTGTGATTATGTCATTACACCATACTGAGCATTACATCATTATGTCATATTAAGTATCACACTAAGTATGTACTTAGCTAGAGAATCATTATCTCATCAGTCTTATGAGTCTTTAGTATACATTTTCAAAATTCTGGCCCTCTCTGATTTCTCCTTTAGATTATTCCAACAGTTTTCTAATTAGTAATTTTGCCTCTTGTCTCTCCTCACTTCAGTGCATTTTTCACATAACTGACCAAGTGATTTTACTTTAGTGAAGATCTGATTATCATTCTGCTTACCTCTGTATAGTAGCTCCCAATTTTCTCTAGGATGAAATAAAAACTCTTCTTTTCCATTTTAAAAACCTATACATTTCTCTAAGCTTTAAAATCTCATTGTATATTAATATCACACTCTGAG
The DNA here is from genome assembly GCF_016432865.1 of Antechinus flavipes. Classification (NCBI taxonomy): domain Eukaryota; kingdom Metazoa; phylum Chordata; class Mammalia; order Dasyuromorphia; family Dasyuridae; genus Antechinus; species Antechinus flavipes. The sequence goes on along the minus strand of NC_067400.1, from coordinate 129,312,473 downwards.
ATATAGCAAAATTATATTTTTCTCTGTTCCTTACACAGCATTTTATACTTTTGTGCTCATTATTATCCATGCTCATGTCTATCTCTTAGAAACCCTCTCTTTCTTCAAGAGTTGTTAAAGAATCACCTTTTATATGGAGCCTTCTTCCTCCAACTGCTAGTGTCTTCTCTCCCAAATTCTATTGTTGTTGGTCAGTTGTTTCCAGTTATGTATGCTATTGCTGATTCTATTTGGTGTTTTCTTCCAAAAGATACTGGGGTGGCTTGCCATTTCTCTGTTTAGTTCATTTTACAAATGAAGGAAGTGAGGAAAACAGGATTAGGTGACTTAGCCAGAGTCTCACACTTAGTGTATGAAGCCAAATTTGAACTCAAGGCTTCCTGACACTAATCCCTTTGTGCTGTCTACTGGGCCACTTAACTGCCAAACAATGTTCTATCTATGTCCTTTTTTAATCTTCTTATACTTGTTCTGAATATTCATGTTACGCAAATGTCTTCTCCATTAAGAAGCTCTTACTATCCAGAAGATGTAAATACAATATCTGATTCAGCCTATTCAGTAGGTGTGGTACAAAGAATTAACACAGCCCAAATAAAATTCATAGCTTCTAATATATATCTTTAAGGAACTTCAAGAGCAAATGAGAAAGCATCCCAGTAAGATTTATAGCTTGCATGTCCACTCTCATAGTGGACTTTCAGGTTCTATTTTTGATGGAAATTCAAAGGCAGATAGCCTTCTAACCATGTTAGCCAATATGCCTTTATTTCAGGCAGCCCAAGAATCTCATTCTAAATATCATCAGCATGCTAAAGCTTTATGTTTGCAATTTGGAATAACAGAAGAGGAAGTAGGAATATAGCAAAAGCCTATACAGCATGCCTTCTTTTCTACACTCCTATGCTCCTTCCAAGGAAGAACCCTCTTGGTTTGAGACTCAATGAAATATGGCAAATGGATGTGGCCCAATATAAATCTTTTAGTTGCCTGTCTTTTATTCAGGTTTTAGTAGACATCTTTTCAGAATTTACTTTTACAATACCAGCAACAAAAGAGACAGCCCGAGTGGTCACTGAATTCCTCATACAAGCTTTTGCAATTATAGCTATGCCACAAGCTATAAAAACAGATAATGCACCTGCATATATTTTTAAATATTTTGCACACTTCTGTGCACAGTATGTGATTTTACCCTTTAATCCTCAAGGACAGGAAATAGTAGAGAGGAAAAACGGAGACATCAAGATGCTCCTCCACAAACAAAAGAAAGGGTGAGCCACAGGTAACCCTAGAAAACTTCTAAATTTAGCTCTTTATACTACTATTTTTTTTTTTTTGATTTTTGGTGGAGATGCACTGACTACAGCAGACAGGATTTATAACCCACCAGAATGGCAGTGTCCAGTGTGAAAATCTCCACTATCTTTAGATAATCACCAGGTGATGTGGAGAGACCCAGAAAGTGGTGAATAGAAGGGACCAGAAAGTTTAACTTCTTGGGGGAGAGGATTTGCTTGTATCTCTACAGATGGAAAAGGAATCAGATGGGTGCCAACAAGCCATATTCAACTTGTCCATCAGGGAGAGGGAGAGAGAAAGAAGACCAAGGAGAAGACCCAAGAAACATCAGGTGATTCCTTCACTGACTTTGTCTATTACTGAAAAAGCATGACAGTGAACATTAAAAATTGTTGATGAGACTGTTACAGGACCCAGCAGGAATCATTGGATTCCCTGAGACATGATGAGACTATTGTTGGACTTTAAAATCTATAGGATTCCCTGGCACATGAAGTAATAATAGATTGGTTTTGGACTATCTCTAGGACTTATGGATATGTATAATTCCTCATTTTGATTCAGGTTGTTTGTTACATCACTAGTAGCCTGAATTATATTGCTATGGTCTTGTGTAATAATACCTCCCATGCTGATGGATTTATGAACACCTCTTCCAAGTAAGACCCTTTAGGCCAGAGGACACTTGCTAACAATATCTGGTTTGATATTCTCCCCTTGCTGAAAAGTCAGGGAGGGTGTGATCATCTCCTTTTTGGTGTTTTCACCTCCCTTCCTGAGAAATCACGGAGGATATGACCACTTCTGTTCTAAAACAAAAGAAAGCAGGAGATGTAGAGGGGGGAGCTTTGGAGAAGTATACTTGAAACAAGATATTAACTCAATGGAACTGATAAAGTTCTCTAGTATACATATATACTTAATACTTAGCATGGTGATGTAATTGGTTCTCTAAGTTCACACATAATCAGTATGCTGTAATGATATAATTACAATAAGATGTATAAGGGCCAACAAGGACTGGAAGACAGACATTCTATCTTTGATCAGCCTTGTAGTGGTTCTCCTACCTTCTGCACTATGGGGGAAGATTGGTTCAGATTGGGAGACTGAAGGAGATGATAAAGATTTTGGATTCTATTCCTGACCATTCCTGCTGAGAGCAAGATTGGTCCTAAGACCTTCTAGAAAGCTAGTTCAGACATTATAATTAAACTCTAAAATTGTTGTTAATTGTATTATTATAGTCATTGTTTCTTTATTTCCAGTGCCTAAATAATGCTTGATTCATAGTAGAGACTTAAAACTTTTTGAGTGATTAAAAAGTACTCTGAGATAGTTTTGTATTGAATTCTTGTTAAAACTTCTTTAAATCTTTCAGCTCTATACTCACTGTGCTATGTTAAAAGAAAAACAAAAAGCCTACCATATTCAGCTACTGGTTATGGAAATTCTGATAAATTACAAGTATATGTATGGAGGGAAAGAAACAAGACACTAGATATACTTTACTTCAGAATTTTTTCAAACTTCATTTGTTTATATGTTAAAACAATCTTATAAAAATAGAGTTTCAATTAGACTACATGAAAAGACTATGTGAGTCCTTTCTCTTGTTTCCGTGTAAACTAAGATATTGTCTTTCTTCTTTACCTCATATGTCAGTGCTGTCTAAGCATTCTTTCCACAAGACATCTCAGTCTTATTGCCAGCACTAATTGGCAAAAATAAAACTCTAACTCCTTGTTATACTACTGCCACCAACCCCCTGTTCCCTGCCAAGAACCACCAGGAGCCTATTTCCCTCACCACAGGAAGCAAAGCTGCCATAGCAGCAAGAAATCCCTTAGAGCTAAGGTTTCTGTCCTCCACTTTGTAATTTGTCTCATTGTTCTTCACCCACTTAGAACAGAGTTAATTGTGTGGTGCTTTCAATGTGCATTTGACTCAGCATTTACCATCCAGGAATACATGCCTGCTATAATCCCACCATCTATATTCAGAAATGCCAGCAGAGCTTTGTCTAATAACTAGAGCAAGGGCAAATATAATATCATTCACATGGAATCATAAAGTAATGAGATGTAGTACTTTAATATGCATCATCTTATTAGAATTATCTTTAATTATGGAATCTTCTGCTTCTCCTACTCATCCCCCAAAGTAATAGCTCTTGGAACTTTGTGAAAGATATACAAACATAATAGTACTTTAGGATGCAAAAAGCTATTTGTATTTTGATACTCTTGCCCTGAATTAACTAAGAAAATCAAATACCAATTCAGATACAAATTCTCATCCTTTCACCACAATGTACATCTCATCAATTCCATTTCAGCTATCTAAAAGCTTAGTCAAGTAAGCATATATGGTTGAGAAATAGTTTTTCCTATTTGGACAGTTAAGAGCAGTATTACTGAAATATCCACTATCTTAGTTTATACAAAAAAAAAAAATACAGATACACAAACACATATACCTAAATTCCTAGATTTTGTATATATAAACAAGATTTAACCTTAGGTAGTATAAATTACACCAAGACTTTTGGAATATATACATATGTGAGGAAACATGCACATATATTTTGTAAAATAAAATGCATATTCTTTATATATACCATACCAATATAATTCTAGTACAATTGATATATGTATATATCTTTAAATTTCTACATATGTGTCGCTATCAATACGTATATATCTATCCATCCATCTATCTATCTATCTCATTCATAGAAAATTCCAGTGATCTTGCTCTCATTTTTTCAAAAATAAAATAAGACAACATGCTCTTGCTTTCTACACATATATAGGCATGCTTGTGCATATATGTGTGTACTATGCACAATTGTGTGTATGTTGTCATTGATAAGGATCCTTGTATTTACTAAAATAGTTTAAGGAAATAATACATTACTTACAGTATGCTTCAACTAAAAAGATAAAATGAATTGCAGTGTGTATTAAGAAAAAATTGCTTTAAAAGAAAGAAAATAGGTTTAATATTTTCACTTTTGAGTAAAAAAAAGGAAACATTTAATTCTATTAGTTAATGGATTTTCTATCTGTTCATTCAATTCTCACACCTCCCTGATTTTGCTCATTTTGTTTCCTATTGTAATAGCCATTAAAATTTATGTTTAAAGGTGTTTGGTGTGTGTGTGAATATACAATCCCAAAAGCTTTAGGGTAGTGTTAGGCTTATTAATGTTGAAGTTTAATTTTAGATTGTTTTCTTTACTCTTCATTTCTCTACTTTTGTGTATTCAAATTAGGGAATTTTTGCCCCTTTTACTTAAATGATCTCACATTTTAGCCCTATAGTTTTGCATATGATTTCAGAGTATATGTTTTCTGAACTTTTCTTCCATGTAGTAGACTGTGTTTAGCATCTTTGTACTCACCTATGAAAAGATAAATTTTGAAGGAGGAAATGTTTCTTTCAGAGATTCATATTTCAAAAAAAATTATATATTCATCTATATATTTTCATGCAAAAAACTAACTTTGATTTCCACAAGAAGTAGTTTTCTATAGTCCACTTAGAGAAAAATACAACAAGCAAACTGAAAAGTTTTTTCTCTTCTCATTGTGCATTACTAATTTTTACATCATTTTTTTCCAATCATTATATAATGATCCAGCTCCCAAGCCATTTTACCTCAACTTAAATCATTTTTTTTTCAAAAAGTATCAAGTGTTTTAGCAAAAGTATTCTTCAAAATTGATTGTTGTAAAATTTAGGATATGACTTTAAAGCACTGAAATTTAAAATAATGTCAAATAAATCAAGACACTTTGTAGATATCAGGTGTCCATAACAAGTTAATAATGATAACTGAAGGATGCAATCTCCTTGAAGGAAGGTCCTTTTGAAATTTATGTCTTTAAAATTCTGATTTCCTCCTATACTATTTTACACATAGTAGGAGGAAATCAGAACTTTAGAGATATAAATTTTGTCTTGAAATAGTTTGAAATTGAAATAGTGGTAAATAATACTTTTTGAGGTCATGTATTAGCAGGAGTGTGCCTGGCCATGCAGCAAATTTAAGAGGCAATTAATCAGAAGTAAAATGATACATATTAGTTCCTAGCTATTAAAATCAAAAGGGTAAGTCCTAAAGTATTTTGGACAATAATAGAAATGATATTTATAAAGTATTTAATGTTTACATAATTACTTAAAACAACCTTGTAAGGTAAACAGTGAGGGTACATGTTATGAGTTCAAATGTTGGAATTCTTGTTCTTCTCAAGGCAAAGCCGGTTTAGAGGCTTGGAGCCCTCCCGATGTCTCCAAATCCAAAGGTTCTGTCCTTCAGCCTCTGCCTCTGCTTTCTTCTGCCTCCAACCAAGACAGAGATGGAAGGTCTCTCTTATCTCCTTCTGGGGAGCCCAGCCACCAACTTGCCGCGGAGAGAGGGCTTCTGGCGTAGCTCCACTGAAATCCATCTAAGTGTTCTCTGCACCAGAGTCGCTCCTCTCGAGTCCAGCGCGATCAGCCAGCCAAGAGGAAAAAATGTATTTTGCCATAGATCCCTCATCGCTGGCCTTTTATCTGCCTCTTCTGAGAGAATGGGATTATGGGTTTTCTCCCATAGTGCTCTCTGGCCCAATGAGCTTTAAGGGAGGTGTGGACTCCCTTGAAGTTAGAAAGTATACTTTGTGAAGCTAGCATACTTGTGGACTCCCATGAGTAAAGGTGTGAACACAAGCCTTGTCTTAATTAGTTCTACTTAGTACCTTGTTTCAGGTTCTGGCCAAAACATCTTCTTGTAAGATTAGATCAACTCTAATTAGTTAGCAGTTAGTAAGGATTCCAACAGGTAAAATTATTCCCATCTTTAGAAAATGAAACAGATTTGAGAGGGTGACAGGCTAATGAAAATAAATTAAATGTTTCAAGTAGCATTAGAACGTAGTTCTTTATTCCAGCTTTATCTATGACGGGGATAAGGAAAGAAGACAATATAAATGAAATCATTTTCATAATCAACCACAGAGTATGATGAGCTGAAAGCTAGGTACAAAAATCTCTCACTACTTGAATTCGAAAAGCTGATAATTTTGCATGACCCACAAATTAGGTTATAAATATCCAAATGGCTCTTGACAGAATAAAATATATATACCCCACTCCTGATTTAGGATAACACCACTTTTCATAGATTTATCTTCCCTAAAGACTTTATTACACCACACACACACACTTACATACATTCACACAGATAAATGTTAGTGTTTTGATGTGTTGCTTTGTAAAGAAGGGGGAAGGAAAAAATCAGTTATAAGAAGGGGCTATGTGAGGGTGCAGGTGTCTGTAATTTCCTTGCATAATTTAAGGGAGACAAGATATATCCTAGAGTTGATGTTTGATTTATATGATGAAAACATGAACAAGATTTGGTGATCGAAGGAATATGAAAGTAGACCTATTGACTGTCACTCTACTTGCAAGTCAGAGTGAATTTGAGAGCAAGAAAAAAGCTCTTTTGAATAGAGTCAGCTCAGAGTATGGATGGTTTTGATAGCAGTAGGTGAAAGGAGAGAGACAACTCTCTACTTAACATGGAAAGCATAGAACCTGGGAGTTCTGACTGCACACTAGAACAAATTTGGGAAAGAATATAGACTGCTTTAAAGGAATGATACTAAATTTGGAGGCAGTATACTTATATTAAAATTGTAATTTTGTCACTTATTACTTTTTTGCCGCATTATTTCTGTTAGCCAAATGACCTTTAAAATTCTTTCTGACTTTAAATTGATGATTTTATGGTATAAAAAATCTTTTAAAATTACTTAGAGAATCCATGTGATAGTTAGTCATACCTCCCTTTACCTTCCAAAGCACTTGCTATTTCAGAGAACTTAGGTAAAAAGCCTTAATGCTAGATTCTGTCTCTTTGCTATAGATATCTGAAATGATCTAATGTTCTACTTTTTTTAGAAAGAAACTGTCCAGGGAAATACAGGTCATTTGTTAGTAGTATGATTGTAAAATGAGAAGTCATAGAGAGGTTTCTGGTTGCACTGTGAGAAAGCAGACTCACACTGATATTGATAGTGAAAGTACAGATCCAACAAAGGACTCCCACTAGGAGAAAACAGAATAAAATACAACCAGAGCCACAATTAGGTAGTATAACTTGTAGTTTTTTTTTTTTTAAATCAAAATTTGGAGGGTTTTTAAAACTTCTTTTTAATCATACTTGCAGGACATAGATCCTATTCGATGGCACTAATATTATTTTCAATTGCAAGGATCAATTTTATTGTGCAAAACTTTATTGAAGTTTTAGTTTTCTTGCATTTCTAAATCATAGACTGCAATAAGTGCATTCCAAATATCAAAAGTTCTCCTTGGCTAAATATGTTCACACAGATCTGTAATATCCATTATTACTGGGGGAAGCCAAAGCCAGTGCATCCCTTCATTTGGGAATTTCTGAGTTGTAGTTAAACTAAAGTTGATCTGGTGCCTGTACTAACTCTGGCATGAATATGGTAAATCCCAGAGAACAAAGGACCAACTAGCTGGCTGCCTGAGAAGGGACAAAGTAGACTAGGTCAGGGAAGATTGGAGCAGCTTCAAACTTCCAATAATCACCATTGGGAGCAGTCTCATCACTGGCCTGTGATGATTATTTTAAGAATGTTATAATAACTCCTCCTGGAGTTCAGCTTTATTATAATAAAAAAAATTAGCCTCTTTTCCAAGTCCTATTCCTGCTCCTTTTATCTGACCAGTCTGTCCTTGGCTTAGATTACAAGTAACAAATTCCTACAGTGTTGCCCTATTCTCCACCAAGCAGTGTTTAAGGAAATAATTGGAAATAATCTTTATACCTTTCCCTAAGACCAAAGAGACAAAGAGAACAGAGAACTATTTCAAGTGCTTATTGGTTGTCTAACCAGTCTGACTAGTCTTCTTTCTATAAGGATTGGGTTGTACTGGATAGTGTCTATACTGTAGTTCTGAGATTCTGTGTCTTAGACTGCTTCATTGGATCATAGGTTTTGCCTATATATACCTCATTTCTCTAAACTCTGCAGTTTAAGGCCTTTCTTGTTTAATAATATATTTAACTAACAATCTACCATCACTTCAGACTTTATTTTTATCATAATGATTGTGAATACCTGAACAATAATTTCTATGTGATTTCTATGAGGCAGTATAATGTAGTACAGATTAAAATGTAATTAGGAAATATTCAACAAATGAATAAAATATTCAATACAATATAGATAATATTAATTTGTGCTTTTATAATTCAATACATGATCATTAAGGATACTTTTCTATTTTAATTTGACACATCTGATCTGAAAGGAAGACCAATGGATTTGAAATCAGAAAGATAAACATGGGTTTATGTAGTAATTATATTTTCTATATTTTGTTGTGTGTGCTTTCTAGAGGCCCTAAATTGGGGTGCCAAAATGTACTATGCTTTCAAGAGCTCCCACTCTAGGGTGCCAAAATATATCATATGAACTAGCTCTTTGGAGAATATCGCGATCAGCCTGAATCCTTGATCTTAGTGGAGTGGTGAAGAACTCAGGAGACCCCATGGGGATGGCCAAAGATGGAGTCCATTTATTTTAAGTCCTCTCAGCCCCTAAATACCTTAGTAATATTACATCACTATAGCACACTGAGCATGTGCCAACTGTAGTACCATTACATCACTACAGCACATTGTGCACGTGCTAATTATAAACATCCCACTTTTGATATGTAAATGTCTCTCTTTACTGTAAGCATCCCTTACTTCAAGTAGAACTCAACTAGTCATGCTCTCCTTGATTTCTCAGGAAGGGTGGGAGCAAGAAAGGGAGATGGGGAGCCAAACCAGACATTGTCAGCAAGTTCTCTCTGGCTGAAGGGTCTTATACCTCACCCAGAGTTACCCCACTGTCTGTGGCCCTCTCTACATCTCCCACTTTCTTTTATTTTAGTTGAAAGAGGTATACATAAATCCATCAGCATGGGAGGTATCACACAAGCAAGTAGTAATATAACACAGCTAGAAGAGACATAACAAACAATATGAATCAACATGAGGAATCATACATGCAAGTAGTGATATAACAAATAATATGAATTAACATGAGATTATAAAAGATTTCCATGAGTCCTAGAAAGAAAGTATGTGAATAACAATCACACATATACCTCCTACAGCAGCCAAGAGACAATCCAAAACCAATCTATTGTCTCTCATTTCATGTGTCAGGGAATCCAATGATTCCTGCAGATTTTGAAGTCCTGCATCAGTCTCATTAACAATTTTGATGTTCATGAGTCAATTGCCATCCACATAGAGTTAACAGCCATGTTCTTTCATTGGCACATGTAGTCAGAGATGGAATCACTAGATGTTTCTTGGGTTTTCTCCTTCATTTCAAAGGTCTTCTCTTTTTCTACCTCTCTTTGTGAAGGATAAGACAGATATGGCTTGTTGCCACCCATCTGATTCCTTTTCCATCTATAGAGATACAAGCAAATTGTCTTCCCCAAGCAATTAACCTATCTGCTCCCTTTCATTCACCACTTTCTGGATTTCTACACATCACTTGGTGATTATCTAAAGATATTGGAGCTGCTTGCACTGGACACTGCCTTTCTAGCGAGTTATGAAACCTATCTGCTGGACCCAGTGCATCTCCATCAAAAAAAAATAGTAAAAAGGGCTAAGTCTAGAAGTTCTGTAAGGTTACCTGTGGCTCCCCCTTTCTTTTGTTTTTAGAGGAGTGTCTTCATGTCTCTGTTTCTCCTCTCCACTATTGCCTGTTCTTGAGGATTAAAGAATATGCCAGTGGTGTGTAAAATCTAATACTGTACACAAAAGTGTGCAAAATGTTTAGAAGTATATGTAGGTCCATTGTCTGCTATTATTTCTTTGGCACAGCCATAATTACAAAGGCCTGTATAAGGAATTCAGTGACCATTCAGGCTGTCTCTTTTGTTGCTAGTATTGTAAAAGTAAATCCTGAAAAGGTGTTGACTAAAACATGGATAAAAGACAGACAACCAAAAGATTTATAATGGGTCACATCCTTTTGCCAAATTTCATTAGGTCTCAAACCACAAAGGTTTTCCCAGGAGAGACCATGGGAGCATAGAAAAGAAGGCAAGCTGTACATGCTTTTGCTGTGCTCCTAGCTTCCTCTTTTGTTATCCGAAATTGGAAACATAAAGCTCGAGCAGTCTGATGATATTTAGAATGAGATTCTTGGGCTGCCTGAAATAAAGGCATATTAGCTAACATGGTTAGAAGGCTATCTGCCTTTGAATTTTGATAAAAAAAAATAGGACCTGGAAGTCCACTATGAGAGTGGACATGCAAGATATAAATCTTACCTGGATGCTTTCTCACTTGCTCTTGAAGTTCCTTAAAGAGCTGATATATATTAGAAGCTATAAATTTTATTTGGGCTGTGGGAATTCTTTGTACCACACCTACTGAATAGTCCGAATCAGATATTATGTTTATATCTCCTGGATAATAAGTAAGAGCTAGAATGATTGCATACAATTCATTTTGTTGAGTGGATTGAAAGAAGTTCTGAGTAGTTAGTTAAGTCATGAGAGTATACAGCATAAAATTATGTTTGGATGCATTTGTAAAAATAGTTGGTCTTTTAAGAGGAAACTTAGAAACCTTCTCTTCAAAAATTCATGGCCAATTATATAATAACCAGGTTATCTTTAATGGAAACCCATGTGTAAAATTTGGAAGTGTGACCAATAAAATTTGCCACTCTGGGATGGCTTTATAGCATACATTAATTTGTGCATTGGTATTAAAAATGTATATCTTGTCAGGTCTTATCCAGATAATTATATTACTAGCTTAATGGACTTTAATAATTCTAGCCACAAGCACTGGATAAGGAATAAGGCTTTGGACTGGTTGTGCATGGAGTGTCACCCACTCTATCACACTGTCTCCTTGGTGAAGGACTGAAGTAGGTACCTCTTTTGTAGCAAAAACTGATATTTCCAAGCATTTGTAAGTGACTCTTTCAACCATATTGGTAAAACCAATTCAACCTCTCTCAAAGCCTTTTGAGTTACTTTTGTAAGCTGGTGGAGTGAGTCTAAAGCATTGTGTCCCTTTAAAATGTCATATAATGGTTGCAATTGATAGGTAGTCAAGCCTAACACTGGACCATTAGATATTTCCTATCAATTTCTGAAAGTCATTTAAAGTGGTCAACTTTTCTGTTCTTAAATATGTTTTTGGTACTGTAAGCACCTTATCATATACTTCATATTCTAAATATTGAAAAGGAGTGTGCCTTTGAATTTTTTCAGGAGCTATATACAACTGGTAATTCCTTAGGTTTCTATGGTCTTATCTAGACATGCTTCTAACATTTGCTCCTCAGGTGCATACTCCAAGATATCATCCATTTAATGTACTAGCATAACTTTTGGAAATTCTTTTCATAGTGGAGTAAGAGCAGCAGCCACATGCATTTGACACCCATGAGGGCTATTTTTTTCATTTCCTGTGGTAAAACTGTCCATTCAGATCTTTTATAAGACTCAGCTAAATTAACATTGGATACTGAAAAGGCAAAATTTTTCATGTCCTTATTCAGAATGATAGAACAGAAATGGTTTCTTCCTCACAAATTGATGGGGATTTTTTTTTAATTACAAAAGGAGTAAAAACTCATGTCTTATCTTCAAATATCCCTCAAAGGGGTAGCACTAATTTCAGCTGCTATTGTTCCTCCTATGTCAGACATATGAGTGTTTGCTGTAATTGTTGGCCAATTACTGGGCCAACTGGCACCTCTAATGATCGTATGATTTGCACCCATGTCTACCACCCTTTCAATGGTATGCCATTTACATAGATAGTGAGCATAGGACAGTCAGCTGGGACAGCTGCAGTCCAGAATATTCCTGGATTCTGTTGTTGGAGTCAAAAATCTGGGTAAATATCACCAAATTGCATATCAGGAGTGTGTATCAGGAGTCCTGATGCTATTACTTCTCCTAGGTAATAGATGACACATTGTCTCCCTATATTAGTGACTTGGATATTAGTTACATATTCCCCAGTTTCCCCAATCAGTGGATGGATAAACATTGTTTTATAAGCACTCTCAGGGGGTGAAATGTTCAAGCCTACTATGTGTGGAGGTCAGAGTTCTGTAGGCCTTACAAGGACAGGTTTCAGCTCTCCAAGGGATATCTCAGTAGTGCCAGCTGCATATAACTCTATTCTCCCCAATTGTAATCCACTTCTCCCACCAGCTTGCTTAAAGACTCTCTGGGCATAATAGTAGTTGCCATCATGCCCTAAGAGATTTTTGCCTGGGGCTCTGGAGCCAAGCCCACCTTTTGTAATGAGGACATAAGGGATGGGCAAAACTGGTGCATGGATCATGCTGATGATATCATTGCCCCTCCCTCTTCTGTTCCTCCCACCCAGCAGAGCTGAGGGAGGGGGGTCAGAAGAATAGGTCAGAAGAATAGGAATATCTTAAGGGCTCATATTTGGGTATAGGCAAAATTGAAACCAAACTTTGAAAGTGAAAAATACCACATCCCTTCTCATCATCAAGGAACTTAATGTATTTAATTCCTTTTCTGACCCACTTGCCATGCACTTAAGATACCTAACTCTTTTTCTCACCCAACTGGTTATGCCCTGCAAATCTCCTAGAGCAGTAACCAGCTATATAAATCAGTACGATGCTAAAAAAAAAAAAAAAAGACTTCCTTAACTATGTTCCACATGTTGTACCCTCTGAGGCTACAGACACCACCCCTTTTCTTGTTTTTCTCTTGATACTGCCTTGTTTGGCGGCCAAGTTAAAACCTTCCCTCGTTTCAAAACTTGTGGGATGCCTTATATCCTATTTTAACCCATTGTATTCATTTAGTTCTCCCACTAACTTCCACATCTCTAGCTCTAATCTTTCTTCCTTAGAGAGTCAAGGAATCATGCCTTTCTGAGCACTTGTGAACTCATTGATCTGCCTCTGAGTTACCAACAAACTTGCTTCTATGTTAACCTAAGTTCTTTTCATACTTCCCTCAAGAGGGAGGCCAATTTCTTACTATCTACCTCATTTTGGCACAAAAACAAAAGTGACTAATTTAGCCCTTACCGAAACTTCCCACTTGGCTATTTTTATACTCACCTTATTTCTGGTAATGGGGACTTCTCCACTGAATTTGCCAATGCTATCAGTCGAGCAGCTGAGTGTAGGGCCTCAATCTAGAGCCTCAAGTCTAGGGCCCCACATTTAGGTGCCAAAATGTAGTGTGCTTCCTAGAGCCCCCAAATTGGGGTGCCAAAATGTACTATGCTTTCTAGAGTCCCCACACTAGCATGCCAAAATATACTATCTGGAGTAGCTCTCTGGAGGATCTCAGGACTAGCCCAAGTCCTTGGTCTTAGTAGAGGAGTTAAGAAGCAGAAGACCCATGAGGATGGTCAAAGATGGAGTCCATTTATTTAAAGTCCTCTCAGCCTTTAAATAATTTAGTGAGATTACATCATTACAGCATACTGAGCATGTGCCAACTGTAGAATCATTACATCACCACTGCACATTATGCAAGTGTTAACCATAAGCACCCTATTATTGATATGTAAATGCCTCTCTTTATTGTAAGTATCTCTTGCTTCAAGTAGAACACAGGTGGTCACACTCTCCTTGACTTCTCAGGAAAGGTGAGAGCACCAATAGGAAATGGGGAGCCAAACTAGACATTGTCAGCAGGTTCCCTCTGGGCTGGAGGGTCTTATGTACTTTACCCAGAGTTACCCCACTATCTGCAGACAAATTGGGACCAAGAACCTTCCTCATCTCTGTCATTGGGCTCTGAATACAGAAGAAAACACATATTAATACATTAAAAACAACCCTTAGATATCATTTTATTCTGAACAGATTGGCTAAAACAATTGAAAGGAAAAGCAACAAAAATTCAATAGGGATGTGGAAAAATCAGGACACTTATTCTTTGTTAATATACTTGTGAACGATTTCAACCATTTTGGAGAACAATCTGGAATTATGCCAGAATTACTAAACTGCATATACTTATTGACACAGCAATACCACCACTTGGACTATTTCCAAAGATTATTAGGGGAAAAAGGGAAAGAACCTATATGTTCTAAAATATTTGTAACACCTCTTTTTGTGTTGGCACAGGATTGGAAAATGCAAGAATGCCCATCACTTAGGTAACTGTTGAATATGTTATGGTATATGACTGTGATAGAATATTCCTGTGCTATAAGAAATGATGAGGTCAGTGGTATTAGAGAAACATGGATAGGCTTGAATGAAATAATGAAGAGCAAAATGAGAAGAATCAAGAGAATGTTATATATGATAACAGCAATGTTGTTTTGAGAACAACTTTGAGCATAACCTAAGTCATTGGGTAAGGGTCTCTAATCAGGAAAGGGGAAATGGAGCAGCTTCTTAGGTACATATGACTAGGTTCAAACAATGATATAAGGTTTTCTCATCCTTCTCAAAATTAAAGTTCTCTCACAGAACAGAAAATGGATAAGGTTATCTGGAGTAACTGAATAGAAAGGACAAAGAACAAGCTCCAGAATTGGAATTGGAATAAGATGGAATCAATGTAATTTTTAAAATTCCTACAATTTCCTGATAGTCTAATCTCTTCAATCTCCTAAATGAGCAATTCATATAATCTCTCTGAATCTCAGTTTGTTCATCTGTACAAAAAGTGTAAAATTTTATTTAAAAGATTGTGAGGACAAGTGAATAAGAAAATATATGTGAAAATACAAGGGAAACAAAAGTAGTTATTCATATTAAATAACATGATCAGATATGCATATAATGGCTCACTCCTTTTAGAACTACTCCCATAATTTTTCTGTCATTCCTTGCATATTTTAAAATTCTAAAATTGATCCCAAATGAAGCCTACATAGGCTACTCTCTATTCTGGTAGTTCCCTGAACCTCTCTTTGCCGACCAGGTTCCCAGAGGGTGACTGTCTACTATATCCCTCAGGGTTTTGGCAGTATCTCTAAAGATGCTCTCTAAGGAGTTGCCTTCTAGAACTTTCATTCATGAATTCTCATTATTGTGTTTTCCATGCATATAAGATATTTTTATTCCAAGGTGTTTTGAGAAAATATATTTATTGAAAATTTCAGGAAGATGTTCAGAAAGAATAGTAGTGACAAAACATTCATCTCCAACTATTCTACATCCAAAATCCATGGTGAGAATGAGCTCAAACAATGTACAAAAGTAGTGAAATTCATATGTAGAGAATTCATGTGGCAAAGATTAATTTAAAACTCTTCATCAAAGTCCTTTTCTCCGTTTGCAAATGCTTCATTAAATTCTCCATATGTTTAGCTCTCTATTGTCTGCACATGTCAATGCCTTTTTCAAGTCAAAGCTTATATTTTTCTCTGGTGCAAGGAGTTATAATTTTTGAAGTTACTTTCTCCCTTAAGTGGCTATTCTTTTGTACCTGTCCATATATCCTTATATGTAAAGGACACTGAGCACAACTAAATGCAAAATCCCAAGAGCAATAGTTCAAGATATCCCTATCATTTGAACTGGGAGAAAAGTTCCCCAGGATTCGCTAATATAGTTCATATTTTTATATATTACTGTCTCAACATCATTAATATAGATCTGTTCACAGTTCTACCAACAATGTATTAGTGTCTCAGTTTTCCCACATCCCCTCCAACATTCATCATTATCTTTTCCTGTCATCTTAGCTAATTTTAGAGGTGTGTAGTGGTATCTCAGAGTGGTCTTAATTTGCAATTCTTTAATCAATAATGATTTAGAACACCTTTTCATGTTACTGGAGATGGTGTCAATTTCTTCCTCTGAAAATTGTCTGTTCATATCCTTTGAGCATTTATCAATTGGAGAATTGGTTGAATTCTTATAAATTTGGGTCAATTTTCTATATATTTTAGAAATGAGGTCTCTATCAGAACTCTTGAATATAAAAATGTTTTCCCAGTTTAGTTTATTGCTTCACTTCTAATCTTTTCTTCATTAGTTTTGTTTGTACAAAAACTTTTTAACTTAATATAATAAAAATTATATATGTTGTGATCAATAATGATCTTCAGTTTTCTTTAGCCATAAATCCCTTCCTTCTCTACAGATCTGAGAGGTAAACTATCCTATGTTCTTGCAATTTGTTTATGACATCATTTTTATAGCTAGATCAGGAACCCATTTTGACCTTATCTTGGTTTGTGATGTTAGGTTTGGATCAATGACTAGTTTCTGCTATACTTGTTTCCAATGCTTTTGTCAAATAGTGAATTCTTATTCCAAAAGTGGGGATCTTTGTGTTTGTCAAACACTAGATTACTATAGTCATTGACTTTTGTCCTGTGAACATAATCTATTCCACTAATCATCTACTCTCTTTCTTAGCTAGTACCAAATGGTTTTGATTACTGCCTCATTTTGAATAAAAAATAAACTGAGATATAAGAAATTTAAGTGAATTGCTAATGATCACATATACAATGGACATAAAAGAAAAGATTTGAACTCAAGGTCTCTGATTCTCAAGCATTCCTTGAGTTGTACTTAAACTCAATAAGTGTTTTGTGGAATGATTTGTTTTAGAGAGCTTTCTTAGTATAAATAACTGAATTCCTATTGGTATATTTTAAATTTTAGGAGCAATAGACTTCTGATTCATTATTTATTTATTCATTTTTAAATTAATATTTTCTGCTGTACTATGATTTTCTAACACTACAGATGCTTTTTCTCATGGCAAAGTGCTTTCTAGGACTTGGAAATATCTACTTTCTGTTTCCCTTAATAGAATCTAACCTTTGTTCTCTATTCTGAGTGGTAGTTTATCAGCACTGTTCATCATCTGGAGACTTTGCAACATAAAACTACATTTCTGTTAGGAGATTACTTGAGGGGCATGTACAACTCAGAAAGGAAAATACACATCACCCGACACAAGCCAGAAAACGCTTCTTCCATCTCAATGAGCTAAAGAGGAAATTCTGCAAAATATCTCATGATGGAAAATATTTAAGTTTTAACAGCATGGCTAGACAAAAATTCTAAGATTATCAGTATTGCTATTAAAAAATAAAAGTCACATTAGATGACATTAATAGAACTCAATGAATGCTTTTATTTAAAATCATATAACTTTCTGAGTATTGAAAGATAGTATTGTATAATGGATGGATAGCTGGAATTAGAATCAGAAAAACTTGCTTTTGAATTCTGTAGCAAATAAATAGAAGCTATGTAGCTTCTCCAAGACTTATTTGCCTTATTTATAAAATCAGAATAATAACATATATTTGACAAACTGTTTGAGGGATTAATTAATGCATATAAATGTAATACAAATGTGATTTATATTACTTAGCAAAGTTAAATAGTTTTTCAAATAGCATTTATTGCATATTGCTTCTTGTTATATAACACAGAATTATTTATTTAGTTGTATTAAAAGCACAGTTTGGTTGTGTTATTTTAATTTATCTTAATTAATCATGCATGAAGCAATCAAGATTGTACCTGAGACCTATTTGAGAACTACTTTATGGGGAAGAGAAAAAACCTAAGAAAATAAATCAAGGTTTATTATCCTATCCTGTAGAATTCTAGTTTCCTAGCCAGGAATAAGTGGTGGATTCTAGTTACACAGTGGGACCCTGGAGAGCAAAGGATTCCTTTAGAAAAGATGAAAATGTAGTCTGAAAAAAAAATATATATATATACATCAGTATTTTTCACTTTAGGGAACAATTGAAGGGAAGTAAGGGGACACCTTCAAGTAATAATATAAACCACTGAACAACAAGGACCAAATCCTTTTTTTCTATTCAGCTTTCCAGTGCCTAGTAAAAATTGTACACACAAGAGATAATTATTTCATTTGAACCTTTTTAGAAGAGCTTAATCAATCATCAATCCACTTTGTTTATTTTTTAAATTAGCTCACTAATTGTTACATTTAGCTTGCCTCATTTTGCTGCTTGATTTGTTTTGCTCCATTTTATGGCTATATATTTAGGTTCTATTACCCTAGTCCTCTTTAATTTCCCCCACTATTCCTTAAACTTTTTAGAGCCTTCCTTAAACGTCCTCCATTTCATTTCCCATAAGTTAGCATCCTGACAATATTTAATTTACAGACTGTTCTTCCATTTCCCCCCTCAATTTCTACCAAATTTCACCAAATTTCTCCTCCTCATATTCGATATACTTCTAAAACTTCTCCAAGTTACTCAGGCTATTTTCTTTTCAGTTAAAATACTAAGATTTATCGCCCTAGTGAGAAAAATTACTTTTGCACCCTGGGGAGATGGAGTATATTTAACAATTTTATTTTGCAATCTATATTTAACAAATGCAGGTAGTTTTTAGTCTGGCAAATGATCTCATGTAAGTGAAATATTCAGAAACAATATAGTATAAGAGGAATTCTAGATTATTATAGGAATTAGAGGACCTGGTCTTAAATTCTAGCTCTGCTACATGCTACCAATGTGACATTCAGCAGGCAGGCATCATCACCTTTAGCCCCCCAAAGTTTTTCACCATAAAATATGAATATAATTAAATAGTCTCTAACACCCTTTCCAGGTCTAAATCATATTAATGTGGAGTTGAGAAAAATATTTTTGACTTGTTCTTTATAAATGTCAAAATGTATAATTTATGTGTATCTTTTTTAAAACATTACTTAAATTAAAGATCCATTTTCTTTTTTAGTTTAGTTTCTCAAATATATTCAATACAAGATTGAAAAAAAATTCCAATAAATTACAAGTTGGTAAATTAAAGCCAGTCAATCATGCTATGCTAAATGTATTGAATTTTCTTTTTCATTCTTTTTATAGTATTTTACTTCTTCCTAATTTCATATCAAGAAAATTTTGAGCGTTAATTTTCACAAGATTTTAAATTCCAAATTTCTCTGTCATCTATCTTCCTCCCTTTTCTAAAATGGTAGGAAAGTTGATTTGAATTCAGGAGGAGAAAAAAAAAAACATGGAAAAAAATAAAGTAAATAAACAAAGTATTACTTTTAAGATTGATATTACTTCATTGTCTCTGATTCCTTTCCAGAAGATGTAGTTTCCTTATCTCCTTTAATTGGGATTGCTACCATTGCTTTTTATTTTGTTTTTTTAACTTCAGTTAAGTATTCTGCTTTAGCCTTACCTTTATTCTGCATATGTCTTTTTCCTTTAAGTGTGTTTCTTATAAAAGACCTATTGCAATATTTTTGGTCCACTCTGTTGTCCTCTTTTATTTTATAGTTTTTTTTAAATTTTATTTTATCCTTTTATTTTATGTTATTTTATTCCTCTATTTATATGAGTTCATAGCATTTACTTTATAGTGGTGATTACTGTGTGTGTATTTGTGTATTTCTCTCCAGCTTATCTTTCCTCCTGTTTAACCTCTCTCTCCTTACACCCTTTTCCTCCTCACCATGCTTTTGCTTTTGTCTACCACCTCCCTCTAAACCTGCCTTTCCTTCTGTCAGTCCTTCTCTATCTTAATCTCCTCTCCCCCTACTTCCCTGTTCAGTAATATAGATTTATATATTCAACTTATTGTGTATATTATTTTCTCTTTTAACCAATATTGATGAGTAAGATTTAAACAATGCCAAGTGTCCCCACACACTCCCTCTTTTCTGCCAGTATAATACATTTTTGGCACTTCTTCATGTGAAATAATTTAACTCATTCTAACTCTCTCATCCTTCTGCACATAATACTCAATTCTTTCTCATCCCTTAGTTATTTTTAATTATCATTCCCTCAGGTTTGCCTTAAATATGCAATCTCTATTTATGTATATTTCTTCTACCTGTACTAAGAAGTACAAGTATCATCTTCCCATGGGGATGCAAACAGTTTGACAACATTGCATCTCTTATGTCTTCTTTTCTCTTTTTAGGCATCTCTTGGGTCTTAATAATGACATTTTTTTTGTGCTATTTGCTCTCCTCCTTATGAAATTTGAAATATTTCTATTTCATTGAATGACCATTGTCCCCTTACAGTATTATGCTACATTTAATTGGTTAAGTGATTCTTAATTGTAATTATAGCATTTTTACCTTCTGGATGTTCTATACCTGTTCTATAATCTCAGACACTTTAATTTTGTAGTTGCTGAGTGCTGTGTAATCCTAGATGTGTCTTCCTGATATTTGAAATGTTTCTTTTTGGACACGTGATTTTTAAAATATGACCTGAGAGTTCTGAAATTTGGCAATAATGTTTCTTAGAATATTTGCCTTGGGATTTTTTTTTTTTTGAGGTGAACAGTGAATTCTTTCAATGTTTATTTTTTTTTTTTCCGGTTGCAGAATGCCATGGCAGTTTCCTTGATAATTTCTTAAAAGATGCTGTGTAAGTCCGTGTTTTGATTATGGTTTTAAGGTAGTCTAGTAATTCTGACACTTTTCTTATTTTTTAGATAGTTGTTTTTCCCATGAGGTATTTTACATTTTTTCATTTGTTTTATTCTTTGGAATTTATTTGATTGGTTCTTGATGTGTCCTAGAGTCATTACCTTTCAATTGTCCAATTTTAACTTTCCAGA
This sequence comes from Antechinus flavipes, assembly GCF_016432865.1. Lineage (NCBI taxonomy): Eukaryota > Metazoa > Chordata > Mammalia > Dasyuromorphia > Dasyuridae > Antechinus > Antechinus flavipes. The sequence continues at coordinate 129,291,540 of NC_067400.1, read as the reverse complement.
ACTTCTTTTCCTCAGTTAACTTTTGTACTTCCTTTTGCTTTGTTTCCTTCCTTATTTTTCTTTTCTTATGATTATTAAAAAATATAATTTTAAGGGTTGCCTTCAGTGGATTTCTGTATCTACTTTTTCATTTGCTCAAATCTGCTTTTTTTTTTTCCCCAGCAAATATTTTTTTTTTTTAAATAACTTTTTATTGATAGAATCCATGCCAGGGTAATTTTTTATAGCATTATCCCTTGCATTCCCTTCTGTTCCGATTTTTCCCCTCTCTCCCTCCACTCCCTCCCCCAGATGGCAAGCAGTCCTTTACATGTTGAATAGATTACAGCATATCCTAATTACAATATATGTGTGCAGAACCAAACAGTTTTCTTGTTGCACAGGAAGAATTGAATTCAGAAGGTATAAATAACCCGGGAAGAAAAACCAAAATGCAAGCAGTTTATCTTCATTTCCCAGTGTTCTTTCTTTGGGTGTAGCTGCTTCTGTCCATCTTTGATCAATTGAAACTGAATTAGCTTTCTTTATCAAAGAGATCCACTTCCATCAGAATATATCCTCAAACAGTATCATTGTTGAGGTATATAATGATCTCCTGGTTCTGCTCATTTCACTTAGCATCAGTTCATGTAAGTCTCGCCAGTGCTCTCTGTATTCATCCCGCTGGTCATTCCTTACAGAACAATAATATTCCACAACGTTCATATACCACAATTTACTCAACCATTCTCCAGTTGATGGGCATCCATTCATTTTCCAGCTTCTAGCCACTACAAACAGGACTGCCACAAACATTTTGGGACATACAGGTCCCTTTCCCTTCTTTAGTATCTCTTTGGGGTAAAAGCCCAGTAGAAACACTGCTGGATCAAAGGGAATGCACAGTTTGATAACTTTTTGAGCATAGTTCCAAATTGCTCTCCAGAATGGCTGGATGTGTTCACAATTCCACCAAAAATGTATGTGTCCCTGTTTTCCCACATCCCTTCCAACATTCCCCATTATCTTTCCCTGTCACTCTAACCAATCTGACAGGTGTGTAGTGATATCTCAGAGTTGTCTTAATTTGCATTTCTCTGATTATTAATGATTTGGAGCATATTTTCATATGTCTATAAATAGTTTCAATTTCTTCATCTGAGAATTGTCTGTTCATATCCTTTGACCATTTATCAATTGGAGAATGGTTTGATTTCTTATAAATTAGAGTCAATTCTCTATATATTTTGGAAATGAGGCCTTTATCAGAACCTTTGATTGTAAAAATGTTTTCCCAGTTTATTGTTTCCCTTCTAATCTTGTCTGCATTTGTTTTGTTTGTACAAAAACTTTTCAATTTGATATAATCAAAATTTTCTATTTTGTGGTTAATAGTGATCTCTAGTTCTTCTTTGGTCATAAATTCCTCCCTCTTCCATGGGTCTGGGAGGTAAACTATCCTATGCTCTTCCAATTTATTTATAATCTTATTCTTTATGCCTAGGTCATGAACCCATTTTGACCTTATCTTGGTGTATGGTGGTAAGTGGGGGTCAATGCCTAGTTTCTGCCATACTGATTTCCAATTTTCCCAGCAATTTTTGTCAAATAATGCCTTCTTATCCCAGAAACTGGTGTCTTTGGGTTTGTCAAACACTATATTATTAAAGTTATTGGCTGTTTTGTCCTTTGAACCTAACCTATTCCATTGATCAACTAGTCTATTTCTTAGCCAATACCAGATGGTTTTAGTAACTGCTGCTTTATAATATAATTTTAGATCTGGTACAGCTAGGCCACTTTCATTTGATTTTTTTTTCATTAATTCCCTTGAAATTCTTGACCTTTTGTTTTTCCATATGAACTTTGCTATTATTTTTTCTAGTTCATCAAAGTAGTTTTTTGGGAGTCTGATTGGTATAGCACTAAATAAACAGATTAATTTAGGTAGTATTGTCATCTTTATTATATTTGCTGGCCCAATCCAAGAGCATTTAATATTTTTCCAGTTGGTTAGATCAGACTTAATTTGTGTGGAAAGTGTTTTGTATTTTTGCTCATAAAGTTTCTGATTTTCCCTTGGCAGATAGATTCCTAAATATTTTATATAATCAGTAGTTACTTTAAATGGCATTTCTTTTTGTAACTCTAACTGTTGGGTTTTGTTAGTGATATATAAGAATGATGATGATGTATGTGGGTTTATTTTGTATCCTGCAACTTTGCTGAAGGTGTGGATTGTTTCTAATAACTTTTTTAGTAGAGTCTCTAGAGTTCTCTAAGTATACATTATATCATCAGCAAAGAGTGATAATTTGGTTTCCTCATTGCCTATTCTTATTCCTTTAATCTCGTTCTTAACTCTTATTGCCAAAGCTAGCATTTCTAATACAATATTAAACAGTAACGGTGATAGTGGGCGACCTTGTTTCACTCCTGATCTTATTGGGAATGGTTGCAGTTTGTCCCCTTTACATATGATGCTTACTGCTTGTTTTAAATAGATGCTACTGATTATTTTAAGGAAAAGCCCATTTATTCCTATACCTCAAGAGTTTTTAATAGGAATGGATGTTGGATTTTATCAAATGCTTTTTCTGCATCTATTGAGATGATCATATGGCTGTTGTTAATTTGATTATTAATATGGCCAATTATACTGATAGTTTTCCTAATATTGAACCAGCCCTGCATTCCTGGTATAAATCCTATTTGATCATGGTGTATTATCCTGGGGATGATTTTCTGTAGTCTTTTTGCCAATATCTTATTTGAGATTTTAGCATCAATATTCATTAGGGAGATTGGTCTATAATTTTCTTTCTCTGGTTTAGGTATCAGTACCATGTCTGTGTCATAAAAGGAATTTGGTAGGACTCCTTCATTCCCTATTTTTTCAAATAGCTTATAAAGCATTGGGGCTAATTGTTCTTTGAATGTTTGGTAGAATTCACATGTAAATCCATCTGGTCCCAGGGATTTTTTTTTTTTTAGGGAGTTGATTAATAGCTTGTTCTATTTCTTTTTCTGAAATGGGACTATTTAAGCAATTTATTTCCTCCTGTGATAATCTGGGAAGCCTATATTTTTGGAGGTAGTCATCCATTTCGCTTAGATTATCAAATTTATTGCCATAAAGTTTGGGCAAAGTAACCCCTTATTATTTCTTTAATTTCCTCTTCATCAGTGGAAAGTTCTCCTTTTTCATTTTTAAGACTGCCAATTTGATTTCCCTCTCTCCTTTTTCTAATCAGATTTACCAAAGGTTTATCAGTTTTATTGGTTTTTTTCATAAAACCAACTCTTAGTTTTATTTATTAGTTCAATAGTATTTTTACTTTCCATATTATTAATTTCTCCTTTTAATTTTAGAATTTCAAGTTTTGTAATTGATTGGGGGTTTTTAATTTGGTCTTTTTCTAACTTTTTAAGCTCCAGGCCCAATTCATTGATCTTCTCTTTTTCTATTTTACTCAAGTAAGCCTCTAAGGATATAAAATTTCCCCTTATTACTGCTTTGGCTGCATCCCATAAATTTTGATATTATGTCTCACCGTTGTCATTATCTTGAGTGAAATTATTAATTGTGTCTATAATTTGCTGTTTCACCCAATCATTCTTTAAGATGAGATTATTTAGTTTCCAATTACTTTTTGGTCTATTTACCCCTAATGCTTTGTTGAATGTAGTTTTTATTGCATTGTGGTCTGAAAAGAAAGCATTTACTATTTCTGCCTTCCTGCATTTAATTTTGAGGTCTTTATGTCCTAATATATGGTCAATTTTTGTGTAGGTTCCATGAACTGCTGAGAAGAAAGTATACTCCTTTCTGTTACCATTCAGTTTTCTCCAGAGAGCTATCATACCTAATTTTTCTAATATTCTATTTACCTCTTTAATTTTTTTCTTATTTGTTTTGTGATTTGATTTATCTAAATCTGAGAGTGCAAGTTTGAGATCTCCCACTACTATAGTTTTGCTGTCTATTTCTTCTCACAACTCTCTTAACTTCTCTTTAAGGAAGTTAGATGCTATACCACTTGGTGCATATATGTTTAATACTGATATTGCTTCATTGTCTATAGTACCCTTAAGCAAGATATAGTTTCCTTCCTTATCTCTTTTAATTAGATCAATCTTTGCTTTTGCTTGATCTGAGATAAGGATGGCTACCCCTGCTTTTTTGACTTCACCTGAAGTATAATACATCCTGTTCCAGCCTTTTACCTTTACTCTTTATGTATCTCCCTGTCAAATCTACTTTTTAAGCAACTTTTTTTTTTTTGCTCCTGGCATTTGTATTTTTTAATAATAGCATTTTTATTTTCAAAATATATACAAAAATAGATTTTAACATTCTCCCTTGCAAAACCTTGTGTTCCAAATTTTTCTCCCTCTTTTGCCCTCATTTATGTCTCCTACACAACAAGTAATCCAGTATAGATTAAATGTTTATGATTTTTGTAAACATGTTTCCACATTTCTCATGCTGTACAAGAAAAATCAAAACAAAAGGGAAAAAAAAGAAGGAAGAAAAAAAGCAAGAAAACAATAAGAAAAAGGTGAAAATACTATGTTGTGAACTACATTCATTCCCCATAGTCCTCTTTCTCTGGTAGCAGATGGCTCTCTCCATTACAAGTCTATTGGAATTGGCCTGAATCACTTCATTGTTGAAAAGGCCAAGTCAATCACAGTTGATCATCATATATTCTTGTTATTGCTATGTACAATGTTCTCTTGTGTATATTCACTTTACTTAACATTTGTTAAGATAAGTCTCTCCAGGTATTTCTGAAATCATCCTGCTGATAGTTTCTTATAGAACAATAATATTTCATTACATTCATATACCATAACTTATTAAGCCATTCCCCAACTAATGAGTTTCCACTCAGTTTCCAGTGCCTTGCCACTAATGAAAGGGCTGCTACCAACATTTTTGCATAGGTCAGTCCTTTCCCCTTTTTAATAATCTTTTTGGAACACTTATGCAATAGAAACTGCTGGAGCAAAGAATATACAATTTGATAGCTCTTTGGACATTATTTCAAATTGCTCTTCACTATGATTGGATCAGTTTACAAATCAACTAACAATGTATTAGTGTCCCAGTTTTCCCACATCACCTCAAACATTTATCTTTATCTTTTCTTGTCATTTTAGCTAATTTAAGAGGTGTGAAGTGGTACCTCATAGTTGTCTTAATTTAAATCAATTGTTTTATTTTTAAAAGGTGGTTATTCCTTTTTTCCCACAAAATTCTCTCTCATTATTATTTTATCCCCAATTTTTCTTTTATACCTCTTATATGATTTTTAAGCTCTTTTCTGAGCTCTTCTATAAGTTCTTTGTGTGTTTGAGACTACTTTTCTTTTTGTTGGCGTCTTTGCCCCTAGGTGTTTTGCCTAGGTGGTTTGTTATCATCTTCTGTGGTTGTATCTTAATCCTTCCTGACACAATAATAACTTTCTATGGTCAGATTCTTTTTTGTAATTTTTTGTTTGTTTGTTTTGTTTTGTTTTTTGTTACTATTTTTTAGTCTATTTTTTCTTTCTCTAAAATGTCAGTTCTGTTTCTGGTATGGAAAAGGAACAGGCTTTTTTTTCAGGGGCTACAGATCCTGGCTGTTTACCTAGTGCTGCACTGATGTTGCCCCAAGGCCCATTCAGGAACCTCATGTCTATTGCTGCATTGAGGCATTGGGTGGGAGTATTATTTGAGTGGCATCAGGGTCTGACAGTTTATGTACTGCTGAAGTTGTGTTCTAATGATTGTATCAGCATGTGCCAAGGATGGTGGAGTTTGTATTTTCCTGGGGCTACACTGAGGAAGATAGCTGTCTGGCTGCAGATGGCTGCCCTGGGTTATACTGAGTTCTGCCTGCTGAAGACTACCTTTTTCAAGTTATTGATTTTAAAATAAAATCTCACAGATGAAGAAGTGTGAATGTATTTCTACACTGAACATGAAACATATAACAGGATAACAAACAAAAAAAAAATTTGTTGTCTTACTTTTTCCTTAGTGCCCAAAAGAATCAGTCAGAATAGGCATATTTATTACTTTTAGCCCTAAAGGCAATATTTGGGCAAAAGAAGAGAAAAATCTTGTTTTGCTCTGCTACAAAACAAATTAATATTGCTTTTATTTCCATATCTAAAAAACCTATGATCTGCCAAACTCACCCTTCTAACCACCCCCCACAAAAATAACTGCTTTCTTATTGACACTTTTGGATTGTCTTTTAGAACAAAATATTTGCTTATAAAGCTAAGCTTTGCATTAATAATTCTGATATATTGACAATAATGTTGAGAGTATTTTGAATTTTCCACCCATCTTTGGTAGATGCAAATATCAAATGGAAACCAGAAATCATCTATGATTAGAGGAAAGGAAAAGTAGTCATATGAATATAATGAAAGAACAAACTTCACTAGCTTTTAATTATATTTACAGGTTAACTACCCCCCACAAGGCAGTTAGATGGGAGAATAGATAGAATGCTCAGCCTAGAGTCAGGAATACTCACCTTCCCAGACAATAAGTGTGTTTTGTTTTCTTTTGTTTTTTTGTTTTTTTTTTGTAAAAATGTATTTATTTATTTGTTTGTTTATTTTAATACACCATGTTTTATGAATCATGTTGGGAGAGACAAAATAAGACAAAAGGGAAAAATCATGGGAGAGAAAAAAAACAGAAAAAAGAATTGGACATAGACATTATTTATTTACATTCACTTTTCATTGTTCTTTTTTTCTGGATGCAGATGGCATTTTCTATTCAAAATCTATTGGGATTATCAAAGATCACCAAACCACTAAGAATCAAATCTTTCACAGTTGATCATCCTACATTCTTGCTATAATTGTGTACAATGTATTTCTGCTTCTGCTTGTTTCACTCAGCATCAATTCATGTAAATTTTTCCAGGCCTTTCTAAAATCAGCTTATTCATCATTTTTTGAGGAAACTAATAATCCATTACCTTCATATGCCACAACTTGTTCATCCATTCTCCAATTGATGGGTATGTATTCATTTTCTAATGCTTTGCTACCACAAAAAAGAGCTGATACAAACATTTTTTTTTGCACAAATAGGTCCTTTTCCCTACTTTATGATGTCCTTAGTATATATACAGTATACAGTAATAGCACTGCTGGGTCAAAGGATGTGCACAGCTTTATAGATTTTGGGGTGTAATTCCAGATTGCTCTCCAGAATGTTTGTATTGTTACCCAACACCACCAACAATGCATTTAGTGTCACAAATTTCCCACATATTATCCAACATTTATCATTATCCTTTTCTGACATCTTAGACAATCTGAGAGGTATGAGGTGGTACTTTAGAATTGTTTAAATTTGTATTTAATGAACAGTGATTTAGAGCAGTTTTTTCATATAAATATAGATGGATTTAATTTCATAATCTGAAAATTGTCTGTTCATATCCTTTGATCATTTACGAATTGGGGAATGACTTATTCTTATAAATTTCATACAGTTCTTTATATATTCTAAAATTGAGACCTTTATCAGAAATGCTGATTGTAAAGATTTTCTCAGAATTGTATTTTCCTTTTAATCTTTTTTTTTTTCTGTTGGTTTTGTCTGTCAATTTAAGATAACCAAAGTTATACATTTTACCTTCCATAAGGTTCTCTAGTTCTTTAGTCATAAATTCTACCACAATCTCTTTTAGACAGAAGTATCCAGTATATATTAAATATATAAAATTCTTCTATACATATATACATATATGTATATATATTTCCATATTTATCATGTTGCATAAGAAAAATAAGATCAAAAATAAAAAAAAAACAATATAATTAAAGTGAAAATACTATGTTGTGATCCCTACTTAGTTCTCACAGTCAGTTCACTAGATGCAGATAGCTCTCTTCACAATAAGATCCTTGGAACAGGCCTAAATAACCTTGCTGTTGAAAAGTAACACATCCATCAGAATTGATCATCATATAATCTTGTTGTTGTTGTGTACAATGTTTCATAATTTTGCTCGTATAGCTCTTGGATTTATCTTGCCAGGTAGATCCCAAATGTTTTATTTTGTCTATTGTTATTTTAAATAGAATTTCTCTATCTCTTGCTGCTGTGCTTTGTCAGAAATATAGAGAAATGCTGGTGATTTGTATGGGTTAATTTTATATTCTCCAATTTTGCTAAAGTTCTGAATTGTTTTGAGCAGCTTTTTGAATAATTTTAAAAGATTCTCTTAGTATATCATAATATCATCTGCAAAGAGTGAATTCTTTCCCCTCATTGCTTATTCCAATTCATTTGATTTCTTTTTTCTTTTCTTATTGCTAAAGCCAAGATTTCTAGTACAATGGTAAATAATAGTGGTAATAATGGGTATCCTTGTTTTTCCTCTAATCTTGTTGGGAATGCAGCCAGCTTCTCTCTCTTACAAATAATGATTGCTGTTAGTTGTAGATAGATAATATTTATTTTTTTAAATAAACTTCTTGTGTGCCCCCTAGTGTTTTTAATAGGAATGGGTGCTGTATTTTGTCAAAAGCTTCCCCCCCCCAGATATTGAAATTATCATATGATTTCTGTTGTTTTGTTATTGATATAGTTGATTATGATAAAGTTTTCTTTATATTGATACTGCAGAACATTCCTGGTATAATTCCCAGTTTGTTGTAGTATAATATCCTGCTGAAAGGTTGCTGTAATCTCTTTGCTAATATTTTGTTCAAATGGTTTGCTTCAGTATTCATTTGCGAGATTGGTCTGTAATTTTCTTTCTGTTTTGTTGCTTCTTAGTTTAGGTATCAATATCATATTTGTATCATAGAAGGAATTTGGCAGGATTCCTTCAATTATCTATTTTTCCAGAATGTGTACATGATATTGGAATTAATTGTTCTTTAATTTTTGGTATGATTCACTTAAGGTTTGTTCAGTTTCTTTCTGTAAAATGGGACTATTTAAGTAATTAATATCCTGTTTTGTTAATCTGGGAAATTCACATTTGATAATTATATATCCATTTGTTTTAAATTATTAGATGTATTGCCACAGAATTTGGCAAAATAGCTCCTAATTATTGCTTTAATTTCTTTTTCATTGGTAATAAATTTATCCTTTTCATTTTTGATGCTAGTAATTTCATTTTTTCTCCTTTCCTTTTTGTAATCACATTAACCAAAACTTTATCTATTTTGTTTTTTCATAAAACTAATTCTCAGTTTTATTAATTCAATAGTTTTCATAGTTGCAATTTTATTAATTTCTCCTTTGCATTTCAGAATTTCTAATTTGATATTTAAAATTTAATTGGTGGCTTTTAATTTGTTCTTTTCCTAGCTTTTTTAGCTACACGGACAGTTCATTGACCTTCTCTCTTTTTTTTATTTTATTTTATTTATGTAGCTATTTAGAGATGTAAAATTTCTCCAAACAACTGTTTTGACTACATCTCATAGATTCTTTTATATTGTCTCATTATTATAATTCTTTTGGATGAAATTATGGATTGTTTATTTGATTTCTTGTTTGATTCACTCATTTTTTTAGAATTAGAGTATTGAATTTATAAGTGGTTTGTAGTCTATCTTTCCCTGGATTTACCTTACATCAGAACTGTCACCCCTGCTTTTGTTTTTAACTTTACTTGAAGCATAAAAAAATTATTTTCTAGCCTTTTAACTTTCCTCTATATGGGCCTCTTTGTTTAAAAAGTTTCTTGTATTTTAGGATTCTGTTTTTTAATCTACTATCTTATTTGCTTCTGTTTTATGAGTTTATCTGATTTACATTCAGAATTATCATTCCCAGCTCTTTATTTCCCTCCATTCTGTTTTCTCCCCTGTATATTCTTTTGTTTGTTTGTTTGTTTATTAAAACTTTTTATTTACAAAGCATATGCATGGGTAACTTTTCCAACATTGACCCTTGCAAAACCTATTCCAAATTTTTCTATCCTTCCCCCACCCTCTCCCCTAGCTGGAAGGTAGTCCAAATACATGTTAAATATGTTGAAATACAAGTTAGATCCAATATATGGCATATTTATACGGTTATACAGTTATCATATATATAGTTATACAGTTACACAAGAGAAATCAGATCAAGAAGGAAGAAAAAGAAAAAAAAACTAAGAAAGAAAACAAAATGTAAACAAATAACAACAGAGAGAGTGAAAATGCTATGTTGCGTTCCATATTCTGTTCCTATGGTTCTCTCTGTGATCGTACATGGCTCTCTTCATCACTGCAAAAGTGGAATTGGTTTGAATCATCTCAATGTTGAAGAGAGCCATGTTGATCAGAATTGATCATTGTATAGTATTGTTGTTTCTGTATATAATGATCTCCTGGTTCTGCTTATTTCATTTAGCAACACTTCATGTAGCTCTCCAGACCTCTCTGAAATCATGCTGCTGGTCATTTCTTACAGAACAATAGTATTCTATAGCATTGATATACCATAATTTATTCAGTCATTCTCCAATTGATGGGCATCCACTCAGTTTCTAGTTTCTTGCCACTACAAAGAGGGCTGCCACAAATATTTTTGCCCATGTGGGTCTCTTTCCCTTGTTTAAATTTCTTTGGGATATAACCCCAGTAGCAACACTGCTGGATCAAAGGGTATGCACAGTTTGATAACTTTTTGAGCATAGTTCCAAATTGCTCTCCAGAATGGTTGGATCCATTCACAATTCCACCAGCAATGTATCAGTGTCTCAGTTTTCCCACATCCCCTCCAACATTCGTCATTATCTTTTCCTGTCATCTTTGCCAATCTGACAGGTATGTAGTGATATCTCGAGTTGTCTTAATTTGCATTTCTCTGATCATTAGTGATTTGGAGCACCTTTTTCATGTGACTACAAATGGTTTCAATTTCTTCATCTGAAAGTTGTCTGGTCATATCCTTTGATCATTTATCAACTGGTTACTGGAGTATGGCTTGAACTATTATAAATTTGAGTCAATGTTCTATTTATTTTAGAAATAAGGCCTTTATCAGATTCTTTTGATGTAAAAATGTTTTCCCAGTTTATTGCTTCCCTCCTACTCTTGTCTACATTAATTGTTTTGTGTGTAAAAAGTTTTTTAACTTAATATAATCAAAATTATCTATTTTATGATCAATGATGACTTCTAGTTCTTCTTTGGTCACAAATTCCTTTTTCCTCCATAGATCTGAGAGGTAAACTATCCTATGTTCTTCTAATTTGTTTATAACAACATTTTTTTGCCTGTATCATGAACCCAGTTCAACCTTGTCTTGGTATATGGTGATAGGTGTGAGTCTATATCTATTTTCTGCCATACTAGTTTCCAATTTTCCCAGCAATTTTTGTCAAATAGTAAATTGTTATTCCAAAAGATGGGGCCTTTGGGTTTGTCAAATACTAGATTATTATAGTCATTGGCTATTTTGTTCTATGAACCTAACCTATTCCACTGATCGACTTCTCTATTTCTTAGCCAGTACCAAATGGTTTTGATGACCAATGCTTTATAATATGGTTTTAGATCTGGTACAGCTAGACCACCTTCATTTGCTTTTCTCTTCATTAATTCCTTTGAAATCCTTGCCCTTTTGTTTTTACAGATAATTTTTTTTCTAGGTCAGGAAAATAGTTTCTTGGGCATTTCATTGATATAACACTAAATAAATAGATTAGTTTAGGGAGCATTGTCACCTTTTTTATATTTGCTTGACCTATCCATGATCACTTGATATTGTTCTAATTGCTTAGATCTGACTTTATTTGTGTGGAAAGTGTTTTGTAGTTTTGCTCACATAGTTCCTGAGTTTCTCTTGGCAGATAAATCTGCAAATATTTTATATTATCAACATTTATTTTAAATGCCATTTTTTTTAGTATCTCTTGCTGTTGGATTTTGTTAGTGATGTGTAAGAATGCTGATGATTTATATGGATTTATTTTGTATCCTGCAACTTTGCTAAAGTTGTGGGTTATTTCTATTAGCTTTTTTAGTTGATTCTTTAGGGTTCTCTAACTATACCATCATATATCATCTGCAAAGTGATAATTTGGTTTCCTTATTACCTACTCTAATCCCTTTAACATATATTTTCTTCTCATTGCCAAAGTTAGTATTTCTAATACAATATTTAATAATAATGGTGACAGTAAGCAACCTTATTTCACCCCTGATTTTATTGGGAATGTTTTTAGTTTATCCCTATTACACAAGATGCTTGCTGATGATTTTAAAAAGATGCTATTGACTGTTTTAAGGAAAAGCCCATTTATTCCTATACTCTTTAGTGTTTTTATTTTCCCTGAATATTCTTGACTGTAACTCCAGGTCCTTTGCATTCTCAAATATGATATTCCAGGTCCTGTGATCTTTTATTGTAGAAACTATCAAATCCTGTGTAATCCTGACTTGTGCTCCTTGATATTTGAATTGTTTTTGTTTAGCAGCTTGCAGTATTTACTCTTGTAATTCTAGTTCTGGAGTTTTACAACAATGTTTGGAATTTTCCTTGTGAGATCTCTTTGCAAAGATGATTGATGAAATCTTTCAATGAGTTTTCCTCACTATGTTTCTACAACATTGGGGAAGGTTTTCTTGATGATCTCTTGAAGAATGCTCTCCAGGCTCTGTTGTTGGTCTTGACATTCAGATAGGTCAATAATTTTTAAAGTGTCTCCTCTGGAACTATGTTTAGTTTGACTGTTTTCCAAGTAAAGTATTTTATGCTTTTTTTCATTTTTTAAAAAAAATTCTCTTTAGTTTTTTTGACTGATTTTTGATGTCTCATAGAGTCAGCTTCCATTTGCCACATTTTAGTGTTTAATATGTGATTTTCTTGAGTTAACTTTTGTATCTTTTTTTTTTCTATTTGGTTAAGTCTACTTTTGAAACTGTTGTTTTCATCAGTGATTTTTTTTTTTTTTTTTACCTTTCACCAATTGAATTTTTTTTTTAGAGAATCGCCTTCCTTTTCCAAGCTTTTGACTCTCTCTTGTGTACCTTTCATTTATTTTTTCATTTTTCTTCCCTGTCTTATTTGCCTTTTAAAATATTTTAGGAGTATTTCCAAAAATCCTCTTTGGGCTTGAAACCAATTAATGTCATTCCTTGAGATTTTCTCTTTGGACATATTTTTCTCATCTGAGTTGGTGTTTTGGTCTTCTTTGCCAGAATAGTAGCTTTCTATGACCTAGATTCTCTTCTGTTTCTTGCTCATTGTTTTTCTTTTGTTTTAAGGTTTTCTCTGTTTTTACTTTTATGATTTTGCTGTGTTCCTGGGATATAGTATACCTTCTCCCAAGCTTCCTGTACAGGTAGGTCTTTTGGCTTTAAGCCTGGGGCCCCTTGTGTTTGCAGGGTAATTTTGCCTGCTCTGTTCATGAAACAGCCTGATTTCTCAGAATTAGTCTTCTGATCTAGTATTAGAGGGTATCCAACTGATGTGCTTTTGAGCCAAGACTGAGTGTCTCAGTTACTGGTCTGTTGTGATTGAGGCCCTTTCACTGACTTTCCCAGACTCTGTCTGAGTTGGGGTGAACACCCTTTTTGCCCCTGTGAGACTCCCTTTTCTTGAAGTTTTTTCCAATCTTTCTTCAGCTGGAGAGTGATTTCATTCTGTCAAATGCTGCTCAGAAATTTTATTTCATGTGGTTTTTGAGGGAAACTGCAAGATCTCAAGCAGCTTCCTGGCTTCACTTTCCCATCTTAGCCCGAGTCAGTATTTATATGACCTTGGGCAAGTCACTTAAATTGTTTGCTTCAGTTTTCTCAGTTTTAAAATTAGCTTAAGGAGAAAATATCAAACCTCTCCATTATCTTTTTCCAAGGAAACTCCAAATGAGATCATGGAGAGTAAGATACAATAACTATAATAACAATAACAAACAAATAGCCACAATCCCACTGACTTCCTTTTCTGTTCTTTCTCATAAATAAATATTGTATTCTTCACTTAAATATAGCAAGGTTCTCTGAAATTTTTGTTTATGGTTTTAGAAATTTGAAAGCCCTACTTTTCCTTTTAAAAATTATTTTTTCTTTTTATTTCTTTTTTTTAATTTACACATGTACATTCTTTTTCTTTTTCTTTTTTCTTTTTTCTTTTTTAGATATACATTTCTGTATGAATCATGTTAGGAGAGAAAAATCAAAACATAAGAGAAAAATCACAAGAAAAAAAGTGAACACATCATATATTGATTTGCATTCATCCTCTAAGTTGACAGCCTTATAATAATGGTGTTGTCAACTTTAGCATCTCTTAAACTTTTTAATATAGCTAAAGTGCATGGCCTTGAGTCAGGAAGACTTTTTGACTTGAAATCTCACCTCAGATAATTTTTTGGCAAGTTACTGTCTTGGCTTTTCCTCTGTAAAATAAGCTGGAGAAAGAAATAAAAATTATTTCTTTATTTTTGCCAAGAAAAACCTATATAAGCTACAAGGAGTGGGAAAAGACTGAAAAATGACATTTTTTTTCTGGATTTGATGTGGATTTTGCAATGCTAATTAGTACACTAATACCATTACTACTACTTATATGTTAGCATAAATTTAGTATAAAAATGACATCACTGTCCTTTTTCACTTAATAAATGTTGATGTCTTTTAAAATGTTTGTCACTTTCTAACATCCCTCATCTCTGACTCTTTCACTCCCCTACCATCTCAGAACTGTCTCAATAGAACCTTTCCTTATGATAAAGAAATACAATTAAACACAACAAATGACTCACTTCATGCAGGACATTATATTTCAAGGAATCCTTTTCTCCCAATTGCCCTGGTAGATATGAAGTGTGAGTTTATTATCTCCATTTTATGGAGGGGAAATGTGAATTTCAAAGAGGTTAAATTACTTGCTTAGGTTCAATCCTAGTAAATGATACATATTCTCTTTCCACTATTTCATTGTTTCTCTATGATTCAATAATCATAGCAATATGTCACATTTGTAGGTTTCTTGCAAAATATTCTTCTTTCAATGCTTTATCATCATGTGAAAGAGATGCTTGATAGCAAAGGATATTCCAGAATTGGCATTAGAACTGAATACTTTGCCTAAACTTGATAAAATATAAGCCCTCTTTCTAATTTTTTTTTCTTGTGAGGACCAGCCTAGTTAATTTCAAGAAGTTTATTACTAGGTTGATAATTGGATGATTTTTTAAAGAAAAATCTTATAAAGACTTTGTAGAAAAACTTACTTTTTGTAATATTTCTCAGTTGAAGACTTAAGATTTTGAAACCAAAATTCATTATTTGTAAGTATTTTGCAGTTGGTAAAAATGGGGCATAGACTAATACCTTACATTATTTACAAATATGAGATCAAAATGGATACATGACTTAGATATAAAAAGTTATTACAAGAGAATTTGAACAACATGGAACATATTACTTTTCAGACTCATGAAAAGGTGAACAGTTTATGAATAAATCAAAGGTTTATTCAGTTAGATTCAAACAATTTAGTTAAATTTATAAGGATACAGTCAGCTTCTAAGTTATAAGTTGTCAAATAATATGAACAGCTAGTTTTCTGATGAAGAAATCAAAATAATTCATGTTATAAAATGTTCTAAATCATTATTGATTGTAGAAATTCAAATTAATTTAATTTAATTTTTTTATAATTTTTTATTGATAGAGCCCATGCCTGAGTAATTGTTTTATAATGGTATCCCTTGCACTCACTTCTATTCCGACTTTTCCCCTTCTTCCTTTCTTCCCCTCCCCCAGATGGCAAGCAGTCCTATACAAGTTAAATATGTCACAGTGTATCCTAGATACAATATATATGTGCAGAACTGAACAGTTCTCTTGTTGCACAGGAAGAATTGGATTCAGAAGTAAAAATAACCTGGGAAGAAAAACAAAAATGCAAGCAGTTTACATTCATTTCCCAGTGTTCTTTCTTTGGGTGTAGCTGCTTCTGTCCATCCTTGATCAATTGAAACGGAGTTAGATCTTCTCTTTGTCAAAGAGATCCACTTCCATCAGAATACATCCTCATACAGTATAGTTGTTGAGGTATATAATGATCTCCTAGTTCTGCTCATTTCACTTAGCATCAGTTCATGTAAGTCTTGCCAATCCTCTCTGTATTTATCCTGCTGGTCATTTCTTACAGTACAATAATATTCCATAACATTCATATACCACAGTTTACTCAACCATTCTCCAATTGATGGGCATCAATTCATTTTCCAGCTTCTAGCCACTACAAACAGGCTTGGCACAAACATTTTGGCACATACAGGTCCCTTTCCCTTCTTTTGTATCTCTTTGGGGTATAAGCCCAGTAGAAACTCTGCTGGATTAAAGGGTATGCACAATTTGATAACTTTTTGAGCATAGTTCCAAATTGCTCTCCAGAATGGCTGGATGTATTCACAATTTCACCAACAATGTATCAGTGTCCCTGTTTTCCCACATCCCCTCCAACATTCCGCATTATCTTTCCCTGTCATTCTAGCCAATCTGACAGGTATATAGTGGTATCTCAGAGTTGTCTTAATTGGCAAGAAATTCAAATTAAAACAATCTATCAGACTGGCTAAAATTATTGAAGCAGAATGTAGCAAATGCTTGAGGAGATGTGGAAAAATTGAGAAACTAATTCAGTGTTTGTGAAATCGTTAGTTAATCAACCATTTTGGAGAATAGTCTGGAATTACGCCCCTTCTATATTAGAATTTTTTTTTTTTGGTTCTTTGCTATATGGGTAATTTTTCTACTTTTATTTTTATTCTATTGTGAGAGTTAGTGGAGACTGAAAAAATACTTACTATCTTATTATTCATGAAATCCCAGAAAATTTATTAATTGCAAAGTAAATGATACGCTTTTCTGGCTTAGATAGTTCTTTCACTGGAACTTCCCCATATTACTTAAAATCAAATCATTAAACTCTCCTTTCTCATACCCTCTCCAAAATCATTATGAATAAAGAATTTGTTAGACTGGACAGAGGACTCAATGTGGAATTAGGAATACAAATATACAGGCCTTCTTTTAAACATACTCTCCAAGTGACCATGAACAAATCCCTTAACTTTTGGGTATCCCAGGAAACTTTGTAACACTTAGTCTAAATGATAGAGTTACAGAGGAATAATTAATTGGCATCAGAGAGAATTCCAAACATTGATGGAGTCACAACTCTGGAACCACAAGAAAAGTTAGAAACAAAAAATATGATCTATTTGTTTCTGTTTCTCACCAAATGATGAATTAGTTCTATGTCTTCCTGATTTTCATTACAAAGCTATAGCATTTCCTGCATTTAAAGACATATTACTACTTAGTATTTTGAAATTTCCTTCACACTAAAGAAGAGGCAAATTGCACCTAATCAAATCAAATCATGTCACAAATTGCATGCTTATGAATGTGACAATCAAGACTCCTTTTAAATGACTTCTGACAATTAGCAGCACAAAGAATCACATTGCATAGAACTAACATATGTTTCTATTGAAACGATCAGATGATATGTCATGATGCCAACAAGTCAATATAGCAAAACAATTAGTTTAACTAGTAGCACATTTTTAAGCAATGAGGTGTTTTCCATACTGCCAGTTAAAACTTGAAATGGGATTTCTCTTCCATGAAATTTAGAATACTACTTCATAAAACTACAAAAAATGCTACTTTTTTGAATGTTAAAAATCTATTTTCCATCCTTAAAGACTTTTACATGAATTCATTGCTTGACAGAGTCTATTTGCTATTTTTAGTTACACAGTTTTCTAGCAGAATACTATGTGCAATCACTTAATATGAATAGTTTCCCTGCTCCTCTTTCTTAAAATTCAACAGAAAGGGAAAGTAGTAAAAGAAGGAAAAGATTTTCATTTAAAGTAGCAGAAAGAATTGGAAAAAAAAAAGAAAGTTATGTAGTTGTTATAAGTTTCTTTGATAGATGTTAGACCAAAATATATATATTAAAGCTGAGTAAGATGGCATAGAATTAATTTAATACATAGAATTAATCAATATAAATTTAATACATTGATATATAATTATTAAATACAATTTAATATATTAATTTAATACAATGGTATTGTAGCTTTAGGAAAATAAACAAAAATCTAAAGTAATAAATGCGTATAATACAAAAGACAAAACAGTAAAATGGGATTTAGGATGCTGGATTTCTACTTAGTCCTTCTACTACTGGATTAGATTATGCCACCTGACATCTTTTGTAAAATGAGGTTAGTCTTTATTATCTCTAAACTCTCTTCTCCCTTATATATGTTGCCATTCTACGAATGATAGGAAATAAATTAATAATGAATGATTTATTTATTTTTTAAAAGTCATGTACATTCATTTAACAATAAAATTTCACATTGAATATTTTAGTGATAAAAAGGATACTTCTTATGATTGAAGTATACAACACTGATGGTCTTCTGGTTTTATGTTCTTTTTGGTTCAATAAATTTTTAGAAAGTATTGATAAACAGTCAAAAAACATGGTTATTTATATGTATTGAAAATATTTCTAAGATTACTATTAGCAACGAGATGTCAAAGTATCTTAGGAAAAGAATGGATTATAAAATCATCTAGTATAAACATTTCAATTTACAGATAAACATAGACCTGGGGTGTTAAACTTGCCCAAGATCCACCAGGCAGTAATCAATAGAAGTAATATTTTAACCCAGTTCCTCTAATTGTAGAGAAATATTTTGTTTAGCTTTTATTTTTGTTTTTCCCACTGAATCATGCTCCCTCCCTCAATTTCTGCTCTCACCAAAAATAGCATCAGGTTCAATTTGGCTTTCCTCTCCTATCACTGCAATCACCCTTTGTTACTTCAGCATTCACACACATATTCCTGATGGCATTGTAAATAACATGGAAAAGATGGACTAATAAGGAATCAAAGTACTCTCCAATGCTTTGCATAATGCCATCCACATAGTAAACATTTGACGATTGTATTAACATTGTATTAAATTAATATATTAAATTGTATTTAATAATTATATATCAATGTATTAAATTTATATTGATTAATTCTATGTATTAAATTAATTCTATGCCATCTTACTCAGCTTTAATATATATATATTTAGAATTTTAATAAATGAAAAGATAATACAATGAATGAATGTAAAAAAAAACATACTGTTCTATGTGCTGAAGAAGCAAACACAAAAGTAAAATAATATTTGCACACAAAAAGCTTAAGTTTTAACACATAACTTAACAGTGGTCAGGGAAATTTATGTCTGTAGACCAAGTGATAGACCAAGTCGGGGGTCTATTATATTGGTGAGTTTGCATAAATTCACAATTCACCAATCAAGGCCAAACTAACTGTAGAAGCTCAAAAACAGAACAGTTTAGTTTCCCTAGCAAAGAAATGGGAAGCAAGGTGTCTGGAAGCCCAAACCAGAGAGTGTCAAGATCATTGGAACTCTTTCACAGAAAGTGAAAAGATAGGTGGGGGCATTTTGGCAGGACAATAGTGAGTTATCTAGGGTGGCTGGTTGGAATGGATTTAATAGATTTATCTTTATCAATTAATTTCAAATAAGGGTGACTGAATTGAATAGATTATTTTCTGAGACAACCATCCATGAATATGTTATTGATATTCATTTTCATTAAAAAAATATCCATTTGTTGAAAATCTTTGAAAATCTGATGAGAGTAAAATCAAACTATCTGCTACTAATTCATTTCCCCATCTACTATAAAAATCTCTTCTTTTCATGCATCTTTTTGTGAGATTTTTTCTTCATTCTATGACTCTCCCCCTTTCTTTCACTGCTTTCTTCCTTCTCAACCAATAGTTTTATGTTTTTCAATAATTCTAACATACTTAATCCACACTCATGCCTTTTGTCTTTGTATATTCCTTCTAACTTCTGTAATAATGATAACATTATACAGAACTACAATTATCATCTTTCTGTATAGAAATGTAAACATTTGACGATTGTATTAACATTGTATTAAATTAATATATTAAATTGTATTTAATAATTATATATCAATGTATTAAATTTATATTGATTAATTCTATGTATTAAATTAATTCTATGCCATCTTACTCAGCTTTAATATATATATATTTAGAATTTTAATAAATGAAAAGATAATACAATGAATGAATGTAAAAAAAAAAAAACATACTGTTCTATGTGCTGAAGAAGCAAACACAAAAGTAAAATAATATTTGCACACAAAAAGCTTAAGTTTTAACACATAACTTAACAGTGGTCAGGGAAATTTATGTCTGTAGACCAAGTGATAGACCAAGTCGGGGGTCTATTATATTGGTGAGTTTGCATAAATTCACAATTCACCAATCAAGGCCAAACTAACTGTAGAAGCTCAAAAACAGAACAGTTTAGTTTCCCTAGCAAAGAAATGGGAAGCAAGGTGTCTGGAAGCCCAAACCAGAGAGTGTCAAGATCATTGGAACTCTTTCACAGAAAGTGAAAAGATAGGTGGGGGCATTTTGGCAGGACAATAGTGAGTTATCTAGGGTGGCTGGTTGGAATGGATTTAATAGATTTATCTTTATCAATTAATTTCAAATAAGGGTGACTGAATTGAATAGATTATTTTCTGAGACAACCATCCATGAATATGTTATTGATATTCATTTTCATTAAAAAAATATCCATTTGTTGAAAATCTTTGAAAATCTGATGAGAGTAAAATCAAACTATCTGCTACTAATTCATTTCCCCATCTACTATAAAAATCTCTTCTTTTCATGCATCTTTTTGTGAGATTTTTTCTTCATTCTATGACTCTCCCCCTTTCTTTCACTGCTTTCTTCCTTCTCAACCAATAGTTTTATGTTTTTCAATAATTCTAACATACTTAATCCACACTCATGCCTTTTGTCTATGTATATTCCTTCTAACTTCTGTAATAATGATAACATTATACAGAACTACAATTATCATCTTTCTGTATAGAAATGTAAACAATTGAATTTTACTGATTGATTCTCTTACAATTTATCTGTTTCCCGTTTTATGCTTCTCTTGAGTCTTGTATTTTAACATCAACATTTTTATCCAACTATCATCTTTTCGAAAGGAATACTTGAAAATCTTCCATTTCATTAAATATCCATTTCCCTCTAAATGATTATAGTTCATTTTTGCTTAGTAAATTATTCTTGATTTCAATCCTACTTCCTTTTCCTTCCAGAACATCATATTGAAAATACTCTGGTCCTTTACTGTGAGAGATTCTAAATCATGTGTGATCCTGACTGTGCCTCCAAGATATTTGAATTATTTCTTAATAGCTGCTTTCTTCTTGCTTATGAATTTAACTGTGTTTCTAAGAAGTATTGTGTTGGATTCTTTTTCATGAGGTAATTTGTTGATTCTTTCACTTTTTTTTTTAAGTCTCTGGTTCTAGAATATTGGGACACTTTTTTGTTACCTTTTTGAATTATGATGTATATCTAAGCTATTTTTTTCTGATAGTTTTCAGTAAGTTTACAAATTTTTAAATTAGCTCTCATTTTATTTCCCAGATCAGTTGCTTTTCTGATGAGATATTTCAGTTTCTTCTTTTATTTTTCATTTAGTTTTCATAAATTTTCATGGGATCATTAGTTTTCAGTTACCAAATTCTAATAAAAAAAAAATTAGTGTTCTTCAGTGAACTTTTGTATTTCCCTCCACCTCCCTGGTTAGGTCAATTCTGTTTTTAAAGCAGTTGTTTTATTCAGTGGATTTCTGTATTTCTCTTTCCATTTGCTGAGGTCTGATTTTTCAAGTGGCTCTGTTCTTCAGTGTATTTTTACATCTCTTTTACTATTTGTTCAATTCAGTTTTTAAGGAGTTATGCATTTTTGCCCTTTTTGTGCTTTTGTTGGATTGTTGACTTATTTCCCCTCCAAATTTTCCTCTATCTCCCTTATTGCATTTTTAATACTTTTTTCAAATGCTTCAAAAGATTCTAATTGCAGTCCAATTCACATTTTTCTTTGACTCTTTCCTTGCTGGCATTTTTGTTATCAATGTATTCAGCTTTGTTGTTGCATTTGCTCATTTTTCCAGCCTTTTCCTCAAATTTTTGCTTTCATTTTGGACTCTATTTTGGGAGCAGAGGGAACACTGTACCAAGTTTCAAAGTTTTTCTCACCTTCCCCCCTTTCTGCTGTTTTTATAGCTTGGTCTGTGAGTTTGCAGATTTTCAGCGGTTCCAAAGTGGTATGATCTGAAAAGAATTGTAATCACTGCTCTCCTGGTCTGTGTTCTAGTCTTTATTTAGAAAGGTGCCTTGTTCACTTCCAAATAAATGTTAGAACTTATCTTGGTTTTCCTGTTGTTACCAATTCCACTGAAGTTGAAACTGGTACTTTCCTTTTTCCCTTCAAATTGACACCAGGACTTTATTCTTTTGAGTGCAACCATGAACACTTTTTTCTAACCTGAAATTGTGAGCAGTCCCTTGCCTTCTTGTGGTTACAAGGTCTATGGTTTCTTTTAGTTTTGGTACTATGATCAGGTTTCACTCTCCTATACCCTCAACCAATAGTGTTCCTTTCTGTCTTAGAACTGAGCTACCACAAGCAATCTTTTCCAATATGGAACCTTTTGTATGGTGTTTATTCTGCATTAATGTTCCTCATTACCTTGCAACTATGACCTGAAAAAGTATTTGGACAATGAATCATCTTGAATGCAGTGCCAACAAAGGATCCCTATTTTCTATTCCTAATTGATTATCTGAACCTCTTATTATTTGTAACCATAGAGCTCCAAAAGCTGTTGTTTCCACTGATGTTGTTACATATAAGTTCTGTTGTTATAGCCCAAGTTCTGCACTGCAGCCAAGACCAAATAGTTTTATGATGAGACGATATTTCTTGCTGACCTCCTATATTGTCTTGGGTTGTAAAGTTATTTTACTCTATCTTTTCTTAATTCTACCAATCCAGAATGGGATATAAGGCATTATTTTGTAGTTGTTTGAAGGAGAATTTGAGGTACTTCAGATGAATTCCTGCTACTTTGCCAATCTAACCAAAATGAGTATTAATATACTGGAATATTAATAGTAATGTAACTAAAAGAAAATGGGAGAGAGACAATCAAGAGCCTGAAAATGGAATTTTGAATAATAAACAAAAGCAGGGGGAAAACAGGAGATGTTTTTGTGTCCTTGCCTTTGTGTACAAGGAGATGGAATAGCCTTTGGCTGTGATAAGGGGTCTGGAGACTAGGTTACCTGGGAACTTTTTCTTGTTGCTGACTTAAATTGTCATTGGAAAAACTGAATTGAATCATATAGGAAAGGAGAAAGAAAGTGATAGCAAAACTTTCAGAAGAATTTTAGCATTCACAAACTATAGAATTACATAGAATAATATATAAAATTTAAATCACATAAAAAGTTTGTGATAATACATATATTATTTTTATCATTATATTGATAAGCATATTGAAGTTCAGAGGGATTAGTAATGTTTTCATGGACACAAAAATATGTAGGAGTCAAATTCATAGGAGAGGGTATTCAAAACAAAATATCTCAATTTCAAGTCTAGCAGAGAGAACACACACACACATGCTCACACACACACACACGTGGTGTAACAAAAATTTGGTTCCTTGTTACCTTGTCATTAATATTATGAGACATTATAGCCCAAACAAATCAAACTGCAGATTACTTCCTGTCTTGCCCAGCTTAATACAGGATAGGCCAAAATAATATCTTCACCCTTGAAAACAGAAATTGTTTTCTTTGTGACTCATATAGTTTGAATTCTGGCAAAGTAAAAAATAAGGAAGAAGTAGAATGGGAAGAAAGAAAGAGTTTGGAAAGAACATGAAGGTCCTGTAATGGGTTTAGAAATCAGATTGCCCAGGAACCCTTTCTCAATGACAACTTAACTATTCCTTTTCCAAGATAGAAAAAAAAAAAGGAAAAAAAAATGAGGAAACTGTACTTGAATGTGTGGAAAAATTTTTTTTTATTCTTAATTCCAAAATTTCCTGCTTGTGATTTTTTAACTTACCCTTTGCAAATATCATAATTGATAACTATTGTGTTATATTTTAATTTTAAAATTCTTAAAATGGTTCATGATTTCTGAATTCTCTAATAGAGCATCATACAAAGATATTTTTAAGTAGAAGCATTGGGAATTAAATTGAAAAACAAAAACAACAACAACAAAATTAAGCCATGAAAATAAGTAGGATGTCAAGCAAAGAGCCTGAACAATAATAATATTTTTTAAATAAGAGTCAAGCACTTAATCAGCTACAGTTAATAAACTATAATCTAATCTTAGCTTCATTTTTCATGTACAGTTTTCTCATTTGTAAAAAATGAATAATAACACTTTTTCCCTCCTCTTGTCTCACAGGTTTTGTTTTTGTTTTTGTTTTTTTGTTTTGTTTTGTTTTGTTTTGTTTTGGTAGAATTTTAGATTTTCACACACTTTATAATTGCCTTCAATTAATCATACATCTCTTATACAATCAAGAAGTTGACATTCATTGTTTATCATGACTGTGTACAAAATTTAATATTCTTCATCTATTTTTTCAGACAGTCAATTTAAAAAAGAATGATAATGAGCATGAAAAAAACTGAAATCAAGCTGACAACTTTCATGTAGAAATCAAAGTATCTGCTGTTACTTAAGGAACTCTGCCAAAATGAACATTTCCATCTAAGAAAAATCTTTGAGGTGAAGAAATTTTAATTTTTATGCCTGTGCTTGACAGTATGACAGGTTAACACCTTTTACTTTCTTGTAGATTATTGTACACTGCTGGGAGCTAACAATTGCTGACTGACTAGAGATTTTGAAATTTTCTCCCCCCTTAAATGTTATCAAAGCTAACTTAGTTTATTGATGACAGGAAATTTCTTCAGTTATAACTGAAAAAGTCAAGTGTAACCTGTCTTTATGTATAACTAAGTTTTCTAAGAGTTTGCCTTGAATCTTAAAAAAATAAAAATAATAGTTATTAGAAATTGTTAAAAAAAAATCCTCATGTTATCTTAGCACTAGATCCAAATTTGACAACCATTTCAGTTCTAGTCTAGATCTCATCAACGTTTTCTACAACTACTTTGTTCCTGTTTTCCCCAGCTGGGAGTTTCAGAAACCAACTAATTTTTTTTTTTTACAGGATTTGAACCCTTATGATCTGAGACACTAACAAAAGCATTAACCATTCATAGCACAAACTAAGTAAAAGGCAATAGAATGCAAAAACAACACTTGAGCAAAACTACGATGACTCTTTTTCTAGGGAACTATTTTCTTTCACTATCCCCACTATATTTGGTACCATGTGCACAAACAGTGAAGTACTCAAAAATCCTGCTTTTCAAGGTAATCACTGATTCTTCTCTCCTGTTCATGCAACTGTGGACACACCCTCCACTCCACAATATTGTCATATTCACACTCAATACCCCTTTTCTTTTTCAGCTAAGTATTGTAGCAACTGAACTGGTCTTTCAACTTGGTAGCATTCAGTCTGCTTACCATTCTTTGTAACTGCTCTAGCTGAACATTCCATTTTCCTTTTCTTTTCTATCATACACTGTTGTGATCTAGTTCAGACGGATCTGAATCGGTCCCTGTTCGGGCGCCAAAATGTGGTGAGCTTTTTCTTCTCAAAACGCAGCCAGGTGATAAAAGTTCAGATCTTTTATTATCCCAATATAGCCCGGTTAGCTTTGCAGCCTTAGAAATTTGCTCATAGACTGTTATGGGATAATAAATCTGTTCTGAACTCTCTGCATACTGACCTTCACCAGCTAGTTGGTCAAAAGTGATTTGTACAACAGCTCCTTTTTGCCTATTGCGTCCCAAATTAAAAGGAGTGTATTTTCTCTCTTTTTGACCTGAGGAGTTGAGCTCTTCAATCACAGGATATGCATTTATAAAATCAGATATATCTTCTCCTTCATTTTTTGCTTTAATTAATGCTTTTTCTAATCTTGTCAAATTCTGCTTTACAGGAGAAGCTGACTGTGTTTCTGTCTCTCTCCCTCCCCCTTGTTCTACCCATGAAGGGTTAATTGCGGGGGAGGGTCATGAGATGTGGAATCACCTAATTCCTCCTTCTGTGAAGTATCATACTCAGAATTGTAATTAACTCCATTCTCATCTGATTTGTCCTCCTTTTCACCTAGTAAAGTTGGCACTTCCTCCTGTACTTTCCTTTTCATCATTCTATCACTTAAATAACTTCTTATAGCCAATTGTATTACATTATATGTATTAATTATTGAGTTAGGCCCATTTTTATTATAGAATTGACAAAGATCCTCTCCAACCAATTTCCATTCATTTAGAGCTAATTCCTTATCAAGAGAGAAACAAGGACATATTTCCTTTACAGTTTGTAAAAATTCAGTGATTTGCTGTAAACTTATAATTAAACCTTGGCTTTCCATAATTTTGACAATGCTCTCTAAACATTTTCCTTGAACAGAAACAGGCTGTTTTCTAAATATCTGTCCCATCTTAGCTGAAATTCTACTTTAACTCTTCTAACAAAATTTCTTTGTTTCACTCACCCTAATTTCTGGGTTGAAGAGTCTTTTCCACTGGATCAGGATCAGAGGCTTTTCCACTTGAATCAGGATCGTAGCTTTTCCACTGAAATCCACTGAGGGGTCTGTTAGCCCCATGTTCAGGGCGCCAAAATGTTGTGAGCTTTTTCTTCTCAAAACGCAGCCAGGTGATAAAAGTTCAGATCTTTTATTATCCCAATATAGCCCGGTTAGCTTTGCAGCCTTAGAAATTTGCTCATAGACTGTTATGGGATAATAAATCTGTTAATATTAGAGTTCAAATGTTGGAGTTTGTTCTTCTCGGGGCACAGCCGGTTTAGAGGCTTAGAGCCCTTCGGATGTCTCCAAATCCAAAGGTTCTGTCCTTCAGCCTCTGCCTCTGCTTTCTTCTGCCTCCAACAGAGATGGAAGATCTCTCTTATCTCCTTCTGGGGAGCCCAGCCACACTTGCCGCGGAGAGAGGGCTTCTGGCGCAGCTCCACTGAAATCCGTCAAAAGTGTTCTCTGCAGCAGAGTCGTTTCTCTCGAGTCTAGCGCGATCAGCCAGCCAAGAGGAAAAAAGTGTATTCTGGAATGGCTTTCTCGCCTTATATGTGAACCTTCTGAGAGAATGGGATTATGGGTTTTCTCCCATAGTGCTCTTTGGCCCAAAGAGCTTTTAAGGTGTGGCGTAGAAAGTGTACTTTTTGAAGCTAGCATACTTGTGGAGTCCAATGAGTAAAGGTGGGAACACAAGCCTTGTCTTGATTAGTTCTACTTAGTACCTTGTTTCAGGTTCTGGCCAAAACAACTTCTTGTAAGATTAGATCAACTCTAATTACTTAGCAGTTAGTAAGGATTCCAACAATACACATACCCATGACTTATTCTATTTGAATCATTTAGAAATTCTCAGGCTCTTTTGGAATAAGTCTTCCTGTGCATGTTCAAGTACTTTAATTTATCACAATCTCCTGAGAAAATAATGTCTTAGATAAGGGTATAATGAAATGTCTATGGCAACTAAACATAGGAGAAAAAAGGAAAGATATATTTCCATTTACCATAAAATTTCTATCTTTTCACTTCTTTATACACATCATCCTGCCTCTATGTTTATCACTGAAATCATGACCTGGGGGACAATCTCATATCCTTAAATCTCATGATTTTCATATTTAAAAGCAAATTAATTTAGATTGAATTATCTTTTTTATCATATTGACTCAGTCTACACATGAGCAATTAATTTTTCAATTTTTTGGATCATTTTTTGCTTGTGTGAGAAAAGCATTTTGGAATTGTGTCTATGCAGTTGTGGGGTTGTCTTGATAAGCAAACCTTTGACTATTTTATAACGTCTACAGCTATTTTAAATATAATTTCTCCTTACTTCTGAACTTTGTTCGTGAATGCTAGTGAATGATTTTGATTTAGTTTATGGCCTTTTAGTTTCCTGAAGTTGTTAAAAATTTCAACTGGGTGGGTTTCCCCAAATATACCATCATATCTTGTGCAAAGAATGAAAGTCCTGTTTTATAGGCCATTCTAATTCCTTTCTTTCTTTTTCTTATGTAATTTCTATAGCTAGCATTTTCTAGTACAATACTGAATAATAATTGAATAATGGTGAGAATGTAAACCTTGCTCCAACCATGAAATTCTTAGGAAAGCTTCTAGTATAGTTTGTTGATGGTTTTAAATAGATGCTACTTATTTTAATAAAAACTTCATTTATTCCTATTGCTATTAGTGTTTTTATAGGAAATGATATTGGATTTTGTCAAAAAAACTTTTTCTGCATTTTTTGAGACAGTCTCATATTTTTGTTGGTTTTGTTACTGATATAGTGATGTTTGTTTTAATATTGAAGCACTCTGCATTCCTGGTATAAATTCTTTCTAGTCATAGTATATAATCTTCATTATATATTGCTGCAATAGCTTCACTAGGATTTTATTTAACATTTTATTTTAAAATTGTTGCATCCTATACTTTCCTTTTCCTTGTTCTTTTCCCTTTCTTTTTTTATTTCTTACTTGAATTCACATTTTTCAGATAGCTAAAGCTTTTTATCTAATAGCTTCCTTTTCACCTTTGATAACTCTTATCTCTCTGCTTCCACTTGGTCTTTTTCTGAAAGCACAAACAAATCCTCCTACAAGAGAAATAGTAACCTCTTTCCTTCATAGATTGTTTTCAAATTCTGATAAAAAAAAATCTACTCCTTTCCTAAAGTCTTTGAACTGCAATTTCCACTTAAAGGTGTGTCCTAGGTTATTCAGCTCCAGGAAAGAAGTATATTAGAAAAGGAAGTTTGCCACTAGAATGCTAAAGAAAGAAAATGAAGACTAAAATGTATAACAAATTGTTTTGACATTTTTTATCTTCTAATATTTATTTATTTATGACCTGCATGAAGCAGACACAGAAGTTTAATATTTGGATCAGGAAAGGACTAGATTTGTTTAAAAACTGAATCTAGTACCTAAGTGGAGCACAATGGTTAGCTAAGTGGCCTGGTGTTAGGAAAACTCATCTTCCTGATTTCAAATCTGATCTTAGACTCTTAAAAACTGTGTGACACTAGGCAAGTCCCTTAACTCTGTTTGCCTCAATTTCTTCCTATGTAAAATGAGGTGGAGAAGGAAATGGCAAAACACTCTAGTATCTTTGTCAAGAAAACTCCCAGTAAGGCCATAAAAAGTCCATCAGTTGAAAGGACTTAACAAGAGAGAGCACAATAATGATTTAGATAACATAATGAGTCTTGAACAAAATCTTCAAACAAGAAGCTTTTCTATGCTTTATGATGCAATTGATTTAATGACTTTTAAAGTAGTTGTGGTGATCATAACTAGAGCCAGTCTTGTGAAATTTGTCAGGATTGACTCAACAACTATATCTTTTTGTGAGTCCTTCAAAGTATATATAAAAACATTGAATCTAATTAGGCATAATGTATGTGTATAGCTTATGTGTCCACAAGAGGAAATATATATATAATATATATATGTTTGTTTATATATGTGTATGTGTATATATAAAAAACACCTCCATATACACATATCTTATATATTGGTAACTTTTGCTATACTTCATAACTATCTTTACAAAGTTTTCCCTATTACTACTCCAGTTAAATATTCTTTTCTGAAGCCTTTTCAATTTAATGATCCTTAGCATTCTCTGCTCATAACACATTAAATTATTTAATTGTTATATAAACATTAACTAATTAATCTTTACAAAACTCTTATTGGATCATTCGGATATTAACCTTTCCACAGTTCCATCAAATGGAGGTGAATAGACTTATTCCTTTTGTAGCTCTGCACATGTCAGTAGTTAGAAATTAAATATATATATATATATATATATATTAGTGTTACACTTGGGTGAGTGCCCTGGGTTTAGGTTATTTTATTTTCTTATAAAAATAGCAGTACCTGATGAAATCTGCTTGTTGTACATATCTTGGATTTAATTAAAGCACTCCAACTTTATTTTCTTTCTTTCTCTCATGGCTTTAATCTATTAGAAGTTAATCAATGCTTTTCAAGTTTTGCAAGATAATAGCCAATAAACTGAAAACCATGTTTTGTGGGAGAACTATGATTTTTACTTAAGCATGTCTAACCTTACAGTTGCCCTTGGTTTAAGTGGAAACATATACAGAAATTTAAAATTAGAATTTTGAACAAAATTTTCAACATTTACACAAGCATTGCTTTAAACATAAATGTAGCTTAGGCTTTTAAAAAAAAGTTGCCAGTATTTTATGCTTTAATCTATTTTAGCCTTGTAAGAATTAACCTGAACAAAGGATATTTTGCTTAGAAGAAAAGAATAGAGTAGAATGTCATTTTTGCCTATCCAGTGTATTTGATAGGAATACAGAAGGAAGAATCTGTGATTAAAATTTGGACGGGATATATCATTTTGTCAGCTTTTGACTTGATTTGGTGCTTCTTCTAATATATAGAGGAATTTTAAAAAATCTTACTTCCAAAACCTTAATATCTTTATTCTGCCTTCAAATTTTTGAAATCTCCTATATAAAAAGGCTATTTCATGTTATATCTTCTGATATTTTTATCAGATTAAAAGTTATTAAACAGAAAAATTCAAACAAAGAGAAAAGTAAAAAATTTAAAAATAATATTATATAATCTAGATAACCATATTAGTAGAAGCAGTAGAAATATTTTAGTTGAGAAAATATAAGTATTAAGAAAAAATTAACAACTTTAAAAGAGAAGAATCCCACAAAGTAGGTTATCTTGTCTCCTTTTCCTTAATAAAGTTTGCTCAAAAGTTTCATGCAAGTTGAAAAATCTTTCTCTCTATCTTTGTTTCTGTCACTCTTTCTCTCTCTCTCTCTGTCTCTCTCTCTCTCTTTCTCTCTCTGTCTCTCTCTCTCTCTCTCTCACAATACACACACACACACATATACACACACACACACACACACACACACTTAAAGGAAGATTGTTGTCATGATTATCATTTTTTTTTATCATTTTCTTCAATGAATGCTAACCTGAAGTTAATTGGATCAATGTAGTATTCTGCTTTTATTTGAGAAAGAAAATAATGCAGTATGAAATTTTACAGGTGCAAAAGAAAAAAAAAATGTTTAAATAAAATTGAATAAAAGATTAGTAGAAAATACTTTGGAGTATGCTTTCCAAGAAAAAACATGGAATTATAAGAATACAAATATAAAACTTTTCATACAGTTAAAGACTGACATAACACTTGAAGAAATATCAATATTTATTTATTTATTTACATTGCTACTAAATTGATTTTCTTATTCAGTACCATAATAATAAAACTGCCAAAAATTACTTTATAGAGTTATAAAAATAATGATAAAAATCAATTGGAAGAATAAAAGTTCCATAATATCAAAGAAATCCATGGGAAAAAATGTGAAGTAAAGTGGCCTAGCAATACAAGATCTCAAATGGTATTACAAAAGAGTAACATCAAATATTCTGGTATTAACTAAGAAATACAGTGGTGAGGGGTGCTAAGCCAAGATGGCAGTGAGTATACAGGTCTGTATCTCAAGGATTCTAATGGGGTGGTTGTAGCCAAAATACAACAGTATTGGCTACTCTGTCCTGGTACAGATGTCTGTGGATCAGCAGACTAGCTATGAGACATCCAACACAAAAACAAAAGGCAAATAGTAAGCTTTTGAAACCTAGAATAATATGGTATTTAGCCACACCCACCCAGGAAGAGAAATTTATCCCCCAAGGAGAAGGGGAAGGAAGTAGGAGAGGAAAGGAGAAAGGAAAGAGAAATATATAATTTGGGGAAAATAAGATGATGGGAAATAGAGAGTTAGTCATTTTAACCATGAATGTGAATGGAATAAAATATCCCATAAAATGGAGGTAGTTATTGGACTGGATAAATATGTTGTTTACAACATATACATTTAAAACAAAATAAAGATAAAAAGGATGGAGCAGAATTTATTATGCCTTAGGTAAAGTTTAAAAAACAAAACAAAACAAAACAAAACAAAACAAAACAGAGGTAATATCCTGATCTTATATAAAGCAAAAGAAAAAAAAACTAGATAAGGAAGGAAACTGTATTTTGCTAAAGGGTACCATAGATGATGAAATAATATCAATAATAATTATTCAACAGCAGGTATAGCATCCAATTTCCTAGAGAAGTTAAGAGAACTTCAAGAAGAATTAAACAGCAAAATTATACCAGTGGGGGACCTTAATTTTCTTCTCTCAGAATTAGACAAATCAAATCACAAAATAAATAAGAAAAAATTTAATGAAGTAAATAGAATTTTTGAAAAGTAAAGTGTTATAAATCTTTGGAGAAAATTGAATGGAAACAGAAAGGAATATACATTTTTCTCAGTGGTACATGGAACTCACATAAAAACTGACCATGTATTAGGGCATAAAACTCTCAAAATCAAATGCAGAAAAGCAGAAACAGTAAATGCATCTTTTTATGATCATAATGCAATAAAAATTGCATGTAATTAAGAGCCAGGGAAAAATAGACCAAAAACAATTGGAAATTAAACAATCTAATCCTAAAAAAATAATGAATCATAGACACAATAAATAGTTTCATTCAAGAGTATGATAATAATGAGAGAGCCTACCTAATTTTATGCAATGCAGCCAAAACAGTTCTTAAGGGGAAGTTTTATATATCTAGATGCATACTTGCATAAAATGAATTGGATATAGAGCTAAAAAAAGGTTAGAAAAAGAACAAATTAAAAATCAGCAATTAAATATGAAATTTAATTTTAGAATATAAAAAGTAAGACTAATAAAATTGATATTTATAACTAATGAAGTATTAATAAAACTAAGTTGGTTTTATAAAAAATAATAATTAGGAGCTATTTTGCTCAACTATATGCCAATAAATCTGATAATCTAAATGAAATGAATGCTTACAAAAATATAGATTGCCCAAATTAACAGAGAAAATAAATTACTTAAGTAATCCCATTTTAATAAAGAAATTGAACAAGCTTTTAATCAACTCCATAAGGAAAAAACAAAACAAAAACAAAAAACTTTAAGACCAGATAGATTTACATGAGGCTTTCTACCAAACATTTAAAGAATAATTAATGCCAATAAATATGCAAACCAATTGAAAAAATGTGAAAGAAGGAGTACTACCATATTCTTTTTATAACATAGACCTGATCCTGATGCCTAAACCAGGTTGGCTCAGTACAGAGAAAGAAAATGATAGAATATTTCCCCCAATGAATATTGATGCAAAAATCTTAAATAAAATATTAGCAAAGAGAATACAGTAAGTTATCATCAGAATAAAACATCATGACCAAATAGAATTTATACCAGAAATGCAAGATTGATTCAATATTAGGAAAACTATTAGAAAAAATGAGTATGTTAACAACCACCTTAACAAAAATCATATGATTATATCAATAGATTCAGAAAAAAATGAAAAAATCCAATATCCATTCCAATAAAAACACCAGAAAGTCATAATAAATTGAGTTTTCCTTAAAATGATCAATAGCATTCATATAAAACCATCAGCAAGCATCATATGTAATGGGGATAAACTAAAATCATTTTCAATAAGAACACAGTGAAACGAGGTTTCTCTCTCTCTCTCTCTCTCTCTCTCTCTCTCCCTCTCTCTCTAATACAATATTGTATTAGAAATGTTAGCTTTGGAAATTAGAGAAGAAAAAGAAATTAAAGGAATTAGAGTAGATAATGAGGAAACCTAGTTATCACTCTTTATAGAAGATGAGATACATTTAAAGAATCCTTGAGAATCAATTTTAAAACTATTAGAAACAATTCACAACTTTAGCAAAATTATAGGATACAAACTCAA
Organism: Antechinus flavipes; assembly: GCF_016432865.1. Classification (NCBI taxonomy): domain Eukaryota; kingdom Metazoa; phylum Chordata; class Mammalia; order Dasyuromorphia; family Dasyuridae; genus Antechinus; species Antechinus flavipes. The sequence goes on along the minus strand of NC_067400.1, from coordinate 129,257,629 downwards.
TCCACATAAATCATCAGCATTTCTATATGTTACCAACAAAGTCCAGTGGCAAGAGATTCAAAGGGACTTTCCCATTTAAATTATTGTAGATCATGTAAAATATTTCTGTTCTCTCTATATATTTTAGAAATGAGGCCTTTATTAGAACCCTTGAATATAAAAATTTTCCCACTTTATTCCCTTCTAATCTTGTCTACATTAGTTTTGTTTGTTAAAAACAACAACAACAACAACTTTTTAACTTAGTAAATTCCATATAGGGAGAGAATAGACCCAAATTTATGAAAATTCAAGCCATTCTCTAATTGATAAATATTCAAATGATAGGAACAATTTCCAAATGAATAAATTGAAATAATTTCTAGTCAAATTAATAGATGCTCTAAATCACTATTGAGCAGAGAATTTAAGACAACTCTGAGGCACCACTACATACCTCTCAGATTGGCTAAAAATACAGGAAAAGATAATGATGAATGTTGGAGTAGATATAGGAAAACTGGGACACTAATACATTGTTGGTGAAGTTGTGAACTGATTCAGCTATTCTGGAGAACAATTTGGAACTATGCCCAAAGGGGTATAAAACTGTACATGCCCTTTGATCCAGTAGTGTCTCTACTGAGCCTGTATCCCAAAAAATCACAAATAAGGGGAAAGGCCATACATATGCAAAAATGGTTTTGGCAGGCCTTTTTGTAGTGGCAAGAACCTGGAAATCAAGTGGATGTTTATCAAGTGGAGAATGGCTGAATAAGTGATAGTATATAAATGTTATGAATATTATTGTTCTATAAGAAATGATGATCAGGATGATTTCAGAGAGGCCTGGAGAGACTTACATGAACTGAAGCTAATTGAAGTGATATGATCAGGACATCATTATACACAGCATCAGTAAGATTATACAATGATCAATTCTGATGCCAAGGCTCTTTTCAACAGTCTGATGCTTAAAGCCAGTTCCAATGGTATTGTGATAAAGAGAGCCATCTGCATCCAGAGAGAGGACTGTGGGGACTGAATGTGAATTACAACATAGTATTTTCACTCTTTTTGTTGATGTTTACTTGCACTTTGTTTTCTTTTTCATTTTTTTTCTTTTTGATCCAATTTTTCTTGTGCAGCATGATAATTATGGAAATAAACATGGAAGAATTGCACATGGTTAACATATATTGGGTTACTTGCTTCTAGGGGAGATGGTGGTGAGAAGGATGGAAAAAATCTGGAACACAAGGTTTTGTAAAGGTGAATGTTTAAAATTGTCTATGCATATATTTGAAAATAAAAGCTTTAATAATAATAATAATTAATAATAAAAGATATATGGTGGTGGATCAGTGAAACAGAAATAATGTCTACTGTTTGATAATTCCAAAGATCTAGACTTCTGGTACAGGAGCTTTTTTATTTGACCCAAAGTAGTGAAAAAAATATAAAGCAGTTTGGCAGAAAGTAGGAATAGTCCAAACATTCACACAGTATACTAAGATAAACACAAATTATGTACAATAATGAAGTAAAAATTAATGGGAAATCAGCCACTTGGAAAAATTTACAGAAATGTTTCTGACAAAAGTCTCATTTATCAGGTATATCAGAACTGTGTCAAATGTATAAGAATAGAAGCCATTTTCTAATAAAGAGTCAAAGGACATCGAGAAATTATTATCCCTAGTTGTAGGAAAAATCAATCTAAATCACTATGAATTAAAGCATTTAATTAAAATTCAAACTACTTTGAAATACTGCTTCATATTAGATTGGCAAAAATTAACAGAAAAAAATAAGAAATGTTGAAGGGGATGAGGAAAATTTGGGATACTAATGTATTGTCAATGGAGTTGTGAACTGGTTCAACCATTCTAAAAATCAGTTTAGAACCATACCTAAAGGACTATAAAACTATGCATACTTTGGTCTAGCAGTACCAGTCCTAGGTCTGTATCCCACAGAACAAAAGTAAAGAAACTATATGCAAAGTAAATATTTATAGATTTTTTTTTGTGATGGTAAATAATTAGAAATTGAGAATATATATATTATTTGAGGACTACTTGAAAAAAATGATCTGTTATTATGATGAGATATATTATACTATAAGAAAAGATCAGTAATTTGATCTCATATAAAATCCTGGAAAGATTTATTTGAATTTATGCACAGTGAAGTGAGAAGAACCAGGAGAACAGTGGAGACAATAACAATGATTGTACTATGCTGATCAATTGTAAATGATTTAGCTATTCTGATTAATAAAATGACCTAAGATAACTCTGAAGGACTATCTGAAAATTATTATCCACCTCCAGAGCAAGAAATGATGGATTGTGAATTTTATTTACATTTTATTCTTCTTATTGTTTTGAAACATGGCTAATATGGAAATGTGTTTTGGATGATTTCAGAATCATAATTAATATCACATTTCTTGCCTTCTCAATGGATAGGTAAAGAGTTGTTGGGAGGGAAAGAATTTAAGACATTTTCTTAAAAATATTGTTGAAAGTAAATAAATTATTAACAAAAGAATAATGACTATTAGGAGGTAAGCTCATTCTTTGAAAGCTCACTAAAAGTATTTTTGAGAAAAGCCCAGGAACAGAGTAACATGGATGATATACATTTGAACATGTTCCCATAATATGTTAACTTTGCAAAAATTCTATATTTTGTCTTATTAAAATCTCACAAAATTTGGTGATTATAAATATTTGGTAGGGTGAAGAATTTATTTTTATGATTTAACATTATATACAGACAATTCTAGATAATTGTCATCCCTTTGATAATGATCTAAGTGCAATAAAATTTATTTGATGAATTCTCAAGGACATTTTGGGATCTATATCTGAAGCTTCATTAGGCTTTAATATAGCAATATTAGGCTTTAAATATAGTCAGTTTATCATGTATAATAATAACCACAGCATAATATCTTGCTAGGTTATTTGGTAGGCTCTATAATAATCTTAACTCAGTCATTTATGAACTTCTGATTCAATTTTATTATTCATTTTATTTTTCACTTTTATTTATTATTCATGCCATGGCTTGGTCTCAGAATGAAGCATATTCTGAATCATGGTATAAATGCCTGTTAATGGTGTCTTAAGACACATAAGTACAATCCCTTCAAAAAATGCAATCAAAGAAGGGGAAAAGATATATAAGTAAACCTGTAAAACACTATGGAATTTGTGTGACTATACCTCATATACTGGAATCTGCAGCCATGAAAACAGACAGGTATAACTGGTTCTCTTTTGTGGAGATTTGGACATTATGTCCAAGCTCTTTTATCTAATATCCTACTGAGAGACTCTAACATTAGAACTTCTTTTCATTCATTTCCCTATTCTTTTATCTTCACCTTTAGTTTTCCTTAGACACAAATCTATTTGTTATAAACCTGTTTGCTAATAAAATGATCTTTCTTCCAACAAATCTTATAATTTGTAGAAACATTTTTTCTTTCAATTCAATAGGATAGAAAACAGTTCTCAGCTGATAAAGCAATTTTTATGCATCACACCAAAATAAAAATCCACAAAGCTTTTACACCAATGATTTTAATTGATAAAACAATATTTGATCATGTTTGTTTCTTTTTTTTGAATCATTTGGCAATAAAAAAAAAAACACTACTATCAAGAACCTTCTTTTCTGGGCCTTCGATAGCTATGGCTGCAACACACTCTGAAGCAGTTTTCAGGCTGCTTTTCTGTGAGGCTTGTATTCTCAAATGATAGTTGCAAAAAATGGATTGAAAGAACCTGGGATTGCAGTTGCATCCACGACTCTTGAGATCTTTCTATGTGAGCTCCTTCTATGCAATGTATTCATTTGTCAATGATGCCTATGAATTCTAGGCTGCAAACAGAACTAGTGGTCTCAGAAGTGCTAATATTCCCCAAACTCTTGGGATCTTGATCTTGGGCTATTTTCATTAGAATATAAAGACAAATGGTAGTCAAGGGGTGTGTACCTTGATTAGTGTGGAAAGTAGCTCTTATTTTCTCTTCCTTAGTGTAAAAATTTCCTTTTGTTAGTCTTGCCTCCTATGGAGCTATCTCCCCCATAGATGGTAGGGATCATCGCATGCCTTGCTTTCCCAAATGATGGTTTGGGGGCTAAGCTGGAAGCAAGATCAGTGGTCTGAAGAATCTTGTTATTCGCAAATTCATGGTTTAGCTTTATGAGATATCGCTAGTATAAACACTTAGCTTTTATTAAAATCTATTTATGCATAAGGCATTCATGTTGATCACCATGAGAGAAAATGCATGAAAATAGCAGAAACTTTTTTACATGTTCATTCAATTTATTATCTTTTCCTAAACTTGTGGGATCCCACAAATTCCTAGCAATACCATTCAGGTTAAGGAAGAGGTGAAATGAGTCAAATGACATATAAATCTAATTCATAATGAATAATGGATCATTATCTGCTCATCAATGGGTTTTTATACACAGTGTTAATTGAAATAGCTAAAGAGTTTCTTTTTTTTTCTCAAGCAAGAGTCAAAGTGGTGAAGAACAACCTTCACTTGATCTTTATGCTAAAGACTTAAGATGAATTGCAATGATGATTAATTCTAAAGCAAAGAACATTACATGATTAAGCAAACTGGCGATATTTAAGGTTGTGACTTCTAGAAGTTACTAAAGATAGTATATGTCAAAAATGTTCATATGTACAAAGGAGAGAATAAAATGAAAAAAGAAATTTAGACAATATCTGTGAGTATAAAAGAAAAGGAACTGAAGGATGACACTTCAGCAAATTTGAATAAACTAATTGTAAAACTGTAAAATGAGAGTTGGCAAAAATGTTTCTGAGATGGTATTCACCTCTAAAGTTTTAAGATCCTATTGTCTATTTTAAATTTATATTACATATTCTGATATTTATTTATATTTTTCATTCTTTTCATTGCAAATATTATTAATCAGTAATCATTTAAAAATTCTAACTCTTGTCAGCAGTTATCTGCCTCAAAAAATGTAAAGAATAAAACTATCTTAGCTGCTATAATTTTTTAAATAATAAAATCAAAAACTGATATTAAAAAAAAAATTACCTGACCTGATAACAAATCCAGAAGGAATAAATTAAGGATCATTGGACTCTGCATTTTTTAAGGCAATAGTTCCTGACATCAAGAATCTCACAATTTATTGAAGGAAATAATAAACAATCATTATTTGTATCTGGCATATGATTTCAACACTTCCCATAGTGATTCCTTCCCGTGTTCTCTTACCTTGATTTTCAAGAAACACTTCTTTAGATCTACTCAAAAAAATAAACATAGGAATTTTTAATATTTATTAATTATTACTTATTGAAATTTATTTAGCATGTTATAAAGCCTTAGAATATATTGTTATGGGGGGATTAAAGAACCTTCTTTGGTTCTTTATATTTGTATCTATGATCTTTCCTAATGTTTTTCTAATTCTGATTTTAATATCAAAGAAATCTTAAAACATGACAGCAGCCCACTACAATTATTTTATTCTTCATTCTTTCTTTTTTTGCATTTCAATCTATTGCCAAATGTTGTCATTTCTCTCTATATATATTTTTATAATCTCTCACATATATCCCACCTTCTACACTTGCAATATCACACCACCAGATCAGTCCCTTTATCATCTCGCACCTGGGCAAATGTTTGTTTCCTTTGTTATTGCCCATTTTTATAGCATAAGGATTATCCTATACATTCATGTGTCAATCTGTATAACCATTTCCCCATAGAAGGTTACTACAAAAAAGAGCTTATACACATATGGGGGTGTGTGTGTGTGTGTGTGTGTGTGTGTGTGTGTGTGTGTATGTACATGTATATATACTTATATTTTTTTTTGCTTTTTTTGGTAAAAAAAAAAATAGTTCTTTTTTTCTTCCTTTGATCTCTTGGGACTATAAGTCCAGTACAAGTATAGTTGGTCAAAGAGCACATTTTAGTAAAGTTTTGGGCATAGTATAATTTTCTTTTCCAGAATGGTTGGAGCAATTTATAGCTCTACAAATAGTGCAATAACCTATTGTCCCCAAGCCACTCAAACATTTGTTATTTTCCAGTTTTACCATTTTGGAAATGTGATTATATGAGGAAGAACTTCAAAGTTCCTTTATTTTATATTTCTTTAAATATTAGTGATAGTGATACCCTTGCATTTTTTCATGCCATTGTAGATAGGTAAGAATATTTGAGAAGCATATAGTTTTAATGGAATGTTTTCTTTATAATTTTGAAAATGAATATCCACCATGAAGTATCATCTAATATAGACTGAGCAAATTGAATGTTTGTTTCCAGTTATAACATAGACATCACTTATAATAATAAGTCTGCAAAGTTAAATCAGTAATAAATCCTAAAAATGTAAAGACATATTCATTGACTTAAAAGTAATGTAGTCTCTTGTCAAAACTAAGTTAAGTTGACAGTAATTATGAATCTGTTATGTTGTCCAAAAGAATTTGAACATTTTTCACAGTAGTGGGTACTTGTGGTTCTTATCATCAACATATTAGTATTAAAATGAGCACAAAGAGAAAGGGTCTGCTTAGCCATATTATGTTTAGTGATATATTCCCTTTCATTTGATCATGAAATAAATAAATGTTATCATTTTATATTCCATAAACTCTTGCTTTAGATATTAATATATTGTAGTGGAAAAAAATCTAGGACATGGAGGCAAAGTCTACATTCCAGTTCTGGTTTTGCCATTTTACCAGCTATATAACTTCATTAAAGAATAAAATAGCTGAGTTTTAATTGTCATGTTTATCAAAAATAAATCATATCTGTCTTGCTTATCTTTGAGAATTGCATGATGTTCTAAAAAAAATAGTTAATACATCAGTAGGATATAATAATCCCATTGCCCCATACTACCTTTATTTACCTCCACAAAAGAAGTAATACTTTTTGTTTGATGCACTACATTAAAATGCTGTACTATGTTGAACATAACATCAAATTTGAAGTAAGAAGACCTGGCTTGAAATCTCAAATGTGCTATTTGTTATGTGTATAACTTTGGTCAAGTTCCTTAATCTTCCTGAGCCCTAGTTTCCTCAATAAATAATTAAGAGTTGTTGTATTCCAGGCACTGTGCTAAGGGCTGGAAATTCAAAAAAAAGAGGAAAAAGATTGTTCTTGCCTCAGAAGCTTACAATCTAATGAGGGAGGAAAAATGTAAATAAATATATACAAAGCAAGCTACATACATGATAAATAGAAAACAATTAGCAAACTAAAGACGTTAGTATTAAAAGGATTTGGAGATAGAGGAAATTAATTGCAGCTTAAAAGAACCAAGGGGGTCAATAGTTACAGAAAAGGACAAAGCTAAGAGATGGAGTATCTGTGTGTGAAAAAGTCAGAGGGTTAGGCTCACTGGATTAAAGTGTATTTTAGGTAATAAGGTATAAGAAGACAAGAAAAGGAAATTAGGTTTTGAAGGGCCTTGAATGAAAGAAAATTTTATGTTTGTTTTTTAGAGATAATAGGGAATCACTGGAATTTATTACATTGTTGGTGGTAGTGGTAGTGTGCATTGGGCCAACAGACTCATCAATAGCTAGTGAATTTGTTTTAGGTGAAATTATAAAGGCCTGCACTAGAGTGATGGCAATATCAAGATAGAGAAGGGCATATATTTAAAAGATGTTGCAAAAAAGACTAGAAGGATGGTGATTCCCATCACAGTATTAGAGCAGTTAGAAAGGGAGGGCAGGGTTTAGGGGAAAAGGTATTGAGTTCCATTGTGAATGCATAGACTTTAAACCTACCAGGCATATAATGTAGTCTGAGATGCCTGAAAAACAGTTGGAATATGAAATTAGAGATCAGCAGAGAGGTTGGGAGAGGATGGATAGATTTGAGAATCATTAGTATAGAGATGATAATCTCAGTAATGAGATCACTCATTAAATGAGTGAAATGAGGGTTGGATTGAATGGCCTCTGAGGTCTTTTCCAGTTTTGGGAATGACTAATCATAGTTTTAGATTTGAAAGGGCCCTCTTCTCGGGCCAATCCCATTATGACCTGCCTGTCCAGGTTCCAAGAGGACCTCCCCTTCCTCCAGATCCTCAGGGGTGTATAAATGTATGCTCTCTAAGAATAAAGTTCTCTTTTGCTTTACCCCTACCTACTGGTTGATCTGTCCCTGTGGGATTCGGATTGATGCCTGAAGACAGGTAAGTGTGGCCTAGCCCTGCCACTGATGGGTGGGCAGTTAGAGTAGCTCAAAAGGGAATGCTACTGGATTATTAACCCAGAGGGGATGCTACATAGTCTATGCTAGGAAATTTCTAGTAACTGAGAACCTAATATACCCAAAACATTCCATTCCATTTTAAGGCATCTCTAACTACAATACAGATTTTCTTTTACTGATATTTTAAACACATGACATTCAGGCTGAAGTCGTATAGTTTATTAGGTTAAGAATGAAACATGCTAGATGATTTATATAACATTTTGACTTGAGGTTACATAACTTGCAATGTTTTATGCCTGCAGAACAGATAACAAATTTGATTACAAAGGGTTAGTATATATATTTTTAATAATTATTTTTAATAATAAAACATAATAAAATGTTAACACAGATAGCCAAGTTTAAAAGTCTAGAGCAGTGGCATATACATATTAAGGCCCACTGGACCAGAGAATGTAATATCTATGTAGATAATAAATCTGATGTTTTCCCATAATATCAGGATTAATGTAACTTGTGATTTTCTAAAGTGTTAATGGTATGCTATACAGAAGTATGAAGGGTTTTGACTCCCAAAAGCTGAAAATGAGGGAGTGAACAAGAGGGTCAGAATATTGTATGTACTTACAGCTTCTTTCCATGAGTTTGGAAAGAGAAGCAGGGCTTCCTCCTCTCTAAATTATTCTGTTCATAATCTTAGGTACTTAGTGAAAGCTAACTTTTATTTTTTATCTATCTATGTGTTTATTTATTTATTTTTGCAAAAAGAGATATTTTTAGGTTTTAAATAAACTCTTACATACTTCTGCTTTTTTTCTCCTCCACTTCCTTCACTCTTTTTCTCCTCCACTTTCTTGAATATAGCAGGTAGTTAATGTATTTATTAAATTTATTGTTCTTGAAAATGTCTTCTTATGTTGGATTCTGGCATGTATTCTACAAAGGACATGGAATTAGAGTTCTGGTCAATTTAAAAGAGCAGAGTGGGTCCTAGAAATATGGGATTAGTAATATCTTTAAGCAGAACTGTTTTCCTATGATTAGGCTCTCAATAACTTGATATCCCTTAACTTCACAGTTTAAGATCCGTATTTGCTTTTGGGAATTATTTGAAATATTAGCTATTGCAATAGGCATATTTTGGGTATAGATAAACAGAGAAATTTTTTTTTCCAGTTTGCTCTTTTATCATTGCAAATAGTTTGGGAATCTAATATTGTGTTTATATTTTTAGTGCTTCATATCCTTCAAATAAGGCAAGATTAGAGAAAGAATAGGACACAGTTCCTTGACAAAGAAAATTGGCTGCTTCTTGTGTATTAAACTGTCCCAATGAAGAATGAATTGGGTATTCATAGTCATTTAATTAGGAAAAGAATGCTTCAGTTTTATCACTTATATCACTACTAACAAAATAATGATTCTAATTGTTTTACTCACTTAATTATGTCAACAATTAGGAGAATATGAAACACTAAACTATAACTTGTCTTGTTGGCTTTGAATAATTTTCCCGGTGTACTAAGTGTGTAATAGATTTCATTATTCATTGACATATATGAGCAAACATATAATTTAAGGGATTTTTTAATAAATGTAAACTGCATTTTAATGCAAATTTTTATATCACTTTTTCAAAGTCTATTTATTCCATTAATACTTTTTGTTTCTGATATATCACAATTAATATACAAATAAAATCTTATTAAATTTATAATCTTTATATGTTTTGTAACAATGGAAGCTCACATATCCAATTTTGCCTAATTATATTTGTAAATTTTACAGCATGAAAATATATTGTAATATAAATTTTCTTTCTAGTTTATGAAAATAAGTAGGAAATGTCTCACTGAGCAAATTTATTTTGTTTCTGCCACCTTAGAAAACATTCAACATTGAAAAACTTATGTTCAATGTTTCTAACAGTTATCACATATACATTATCACTGTCTATTATAATGCAGTAATTAAATCAGATGCCATTTCATCATAAATTTTGAAAGGTTACCTTCATTTCTGAATTTCTGAATATTTCATTTTTTTCTTCTTTTGTTTTTGCAAATATTGCTTTTGTTTTTGTGGTATTATTAGTTGTAAAAATACTTAACTCTGCCATGGGCCACAGTAGGAATGAATATCAATTCTTCCTCTCTATCCCACCCTTCTCCACGCAATGCCTAGCTTTCTTTGGATTGCATTCAATTTGCTCTTCTTGGCATTGGATTTTATTTTTTTCTCCATTTTCCAAAACAGATTTCTATGGTTTTACTTACACAAGAAAAATTATTGCTCCATAGTTGTTTTGTTGCCTTGTATCCCTCATATTTCATGTGATAAAATAAAGCCATATTTACAATTTCAATTTTAAAGATACTTTCCTTCCATATTTTGTACTATTATCCCTAGTATTTTTTCTGGATTTGTAATTTTAACTATATGTGGTAACACCAAAGACTTTAAATTTGTTAGTTTCCATCTCATTTCTTTCTCTTCTACTACTCTGATTATATTCTCAACCTTGAAGAGTATTTGAAGTAATCAACAAATTTAGAGAAAATGAAATTAATAGCATTTCTGACTGAATTAATGTCAGCTCTACTAGTCAGGGGAAAGCAACTAATTTATAATCTTGGATCTTTCGTTGATAGCTGTGAGTTCCCAGGACAGGATTCTTGTTAGTTTAATTTGATTACAGATGAAGAAAATAATTGTGAACTTCAATTGACTTTTTCATTGAAAAATTAAGTCAGGATTGTGAATCAATTTTGAAAACACCTTTTTGACCCTTTTAAAATACCAAAGCCTAAATGAATCAAAATCTTTTATATGCTTCCCCCACTTCTATATAAAGGGATTTTGCATCCTATAGGAGTCAAGGAGAAACTTTAAGGGGTTTAAGGGGAACACAATAACAACAACCTTAATTTGTTTTTGTTGTTGTTGTTGTTTTTGTTTTTTCAAAAAAAAAATTGAAAAAATGAAAAATGTTCATTTTAAAAATTGAGAAAAATAAAAACAAAACCCCATTCCATAAATAAAAGAGCAACAGTATTTTTGTTCTACATATGTGTTATCAGTTCAGGGAGATCCTATTATGGAAACTCCCTCTATGAATGGACATAAGCAAGTTATCTTTGAAGAAGTGCCTGGTGGCATTGAATTAAAGTGAATGACACAGTTTAGGTATCTTAACAGAATTTGGATTTAAATTTCCTGAATAAAAGGATATCACTTATTATCCACTATTCCATAAAGTATTAGAACAACAAGACAGCAACAATAATAAAATACATTTAAAATTTCAGAATTTTGAACCATTAAAGAAGATAGATGGTAATCTATATTACTATAACAGTAGATAATAATATTCATAACCCAACCATTGATCAAAAGAAAATGACACATTTTCATGAAATAACATTTTCATTTCACAACATTTAGTATACTGTTGTTCAAAATTGTAAAAACTATTTTTCTCTATAAGCACAAGTAAAGATTTTATCTCTTCAAGATTAAATCAAGAGACAGAGGTGGTATGTGCATAGTTTGACACTTCTTTTCTTTCTTACCATATTTTATTTACCTATTAAAAATGTGATAGATCAAAGATAAAAGTGATAATGAAGGTTGGATATAAACATAAGTATTTCAATAGTCTTTTAAAGAAGTTCATCTAAATTATTGTGACAAATAAATACATAAAGACATATCTTCCCCCTAGGGATAGAGACAAGATGGTTAAGTGCAAGAAGCATTTAGCCAAGTTCTCCTAACATTTCCATCCAAAGAACTGAAAAAAAATAATTCTATAAATCAAACCTTCAGTAGCAAAGCCAACACAAATTTAAGTAAAAACATTTTTTTCCAGCCAAAACAATTTAGGAGATTGAAAAAAGAAATCTGTGATGGTATGATTGTATATTTAGAGAATCCTAGAGAATCAACTTAAAAACTCCTAGAAACAAATAACAACTACAGAAAATTAAATAAATCATTGGTATTTCTAAATGATAGTACAAAGCCCAGGAGCAAGAGATAAAGAAATCCCATTAAAAAAAAACTGTAGAAAATATACAATACTTGGAAGTCTACCTTCTGAGACAAAACCAGAATCTATATGAACATAATTACAAAACACTTTTCACAAAAATGAATTAAGTTTTCAACAATTAGAAGAATATCAAGTGTTCATGGGGGGGCCAAAGTAATACTATAAAAATGACAATTCTACCAAAATAATCTATGTATTCACTGCCATGCCAATCAAATTACTAATAAATGACTTCACAGAACTAGAAAAAATAATAACAAAATTCATCTGGAGGAACAAAAGTTCAAGAACTTCAAGAAAATTAATGGAGAAAAAAATCTTAAGGAAAGTGAACTATCTTTATACACCTTAAGCTATATTGTTTATTAATTAATTAATTTATGCATTCATTTTTAAAAATTTGTTTGTTTTTTGTTTGTTTTATTAAGGCTTTTTTTTTTTATTTACAAAGCATATGCATGGGTAATTTTTCAATATTGATCCTTACAAAACCTTTTGTTCCAAATTATCTCATACTCCCTCCCCTAGCTGGCATATAGTCCAATACATGTTAAATATGTTGAAACACATGTTAGATGCTATCTATCTATATATATATAATATTTATACAGTTATCTTGTTGCATAAGAAAAATCAGATCAAGAAGAAAGAAAAAGAAAAAATGAGAAAGAAAACACAATGCAAGCATACATCAACAGAAAGTATGAAAATGCTATATTGTGGTACACACTCAGTTCCCATGATTCTCTCTCTCTGGGTATAGATGGCTCTCTTCATCACTGAACAAGTGGAACTAGTGTGAATCATCTCATTATTGAGAAAAGCCATGTGTATCAGAATTGATCATCATATACTCTTGTTGTTGCCATTTATAATGATCTCCTGGTTCTGCTTATTTCACTTAGCATCAGTTCATGTAAGTCTCTCCCAGGCTCTCTGACATCATCTTACTGGTTGTTTCTTATAGAGCAATAGTATTCCAAAGTATTGATATAACATAATTTCTTCAGCCAGTCTCCAACTAATGGACATCAATTCAGTTTCCAGTTTCTTGCCACTATAAAAAGGGCTTCCACAAACATTTTTGCACATGTGGGTCCCTTTTCCTCCTTCAAGATCTCTTTTATCCCAGTAGAAAGACTGCTGGATCAAAGGATATGCAGAGTTTGGTAACTCTTTGAGCATAGTTACAAATAATTCTCCAGAATGGTTGGATTTGTTCACAGTTCCACCAACAATGTATCAGTGTCTCAGTTTTCCCACATGCCCTCCAATATTCATCATTATTTTTTCCTGTCATCTTAGCCAATCTGACAGGTGTGAAGTGGTATCTTAGAGGTGTCTGAATTTTCATTTCTCTGATCAATAGTAATTTGGAATACCTTTCATGTGGCTACAAATAGTTTCAATTTCTTCATCTGAAAATTGTTTGTTCATATCCTTTGACCAGTTCTCAATTGAAGTATGGCTTGAATTATTATAAATTTGAATCAATTCTCTATATATTTTAGAAATGAGGCCTTTATTAGAACCTTTGAATGTAACAATGTTTTTTTGTTTTGTTTTGTTTTTTTGTTTTGCAGTTTATTGCTTCCCTTCTAATCGTGTATGCATTAGTTTTTTTTTTTTTTTAACATAAAAAACTTTTAACTTGATATAATCAGAATTATCTATTTTATTATCAATAATGGTCTCTAGTCTTCTTTGATCACAAATTCCTTCCTCCTCCACAAATCTGAGAGGTAAACTATCCTATGCTCTTCTAATTTGTTTATAATATCATTATTTATGTCTAAATCATGAACCCATTTTAACCTTATCTTGGTATCCAGTGTTAGATATGGGTCTATATCTACTTTCTGCCATACTAGTTTCCAACTTTCCCAGCAGTTTTTGTCAAATAGTGAATTCTTATCCCAAAAGCTGGGGCCTTTGGGTTTGTCAAATACTAGATTCTTATAGTCATTGAGTGTTTTGTTCTGTAAACTTAACCTGTTTCACTAATTAACTTCTCTATTTCTTAGCCAGTACCAAATGAATTTTAAGACCACTGCTTTATAATATAATTTTAGATCTGCTACAGCTAGGAAACCTTCATTTGCTTTCCTCTTCATTAATTCCTTGGAATTTCTTGACCTTTTGTTCTTCCACATGAATTTTGTTGTTATTTTTTCTAGTTCAGTAAAATAGTTTCTTGGGAATTTGAATAATATATCATTAAATAAATAGATTAGTTTAGAGAGTATTGTTATCTGTGTTATATTTGCTCCAATCTATCTATGAACACTTGATATTTTTCCAGTTGCTTAGATCTCACTTTATTTGTGTGGAAAGTATTTTGTAGTTTTGCTTATATAGTTTCTGAATTTCCCTTGGCAAGTAAATTCCCAAATATTTTATATTATCAACAGTTATTTTAAATGGAATTTCTCTTTGTATCTTTTGCTGGTGGATTTTGTTAGTGATAAGAACTCTGCTGATTTATATGGATTTATTTTGTATCCTGCAACTTTGCTAAAGTTGTAGATCATTTCTAATAGTTTTTAAGTTGATTCTCTTGGTTCTCTATGTATGCCATGATATCATGCCATTACAAAGAGTAATTGGTTTCCTCACTCACTACTCTAATTCCTTTAATCTCTTTTTCTTCTCTCATTGTCAAGGCTAGCATTTCTAATACTACATTGAATAGTAATGGTGATAGTTGGCAGCCTTCTTCCACCCCTGATCTTATTGGGAATGGTTCTAGTTTACTCCATTACATATGATATTTGCTGATGATTTTAAATAGATGCTACTGATTATTTTAAGGAAAAGTCCATTTATTCCTATGCTCTCTAGTATTTTTTAATAGGAATGGGTGTTGAATGCTATCAAATGCTTTTTCTGAATCTATGGTTCTTGTTAATTTGGATATTGATATAGTCAATTATGCTAATAGTTTTCCTAATATTGAACCAGCCCTGAATTTCTAGTATAAATCCTACTTGGTCATGGTGTATCATCCTGGAAATAATTATTTGCAATCTCTTTGCTAATATTTTATTTGAGATTTTTGTGTCAATATTCATTAGGGAGATTGGTCTATAATTTTCTTTCTCTGTTTTCATCCTACCTGGTTTAGGTATCAGTACCATGTCTGTGTCATAAAAAGAACTTGATAGAAATCCTTCATTCCCTATTTTCCTAAATAGTTTATATATTATTGGAGTTAAATGTTCTTTAAATGTTTGGTAGAATTCACATGCAAATCAATCTGGTCCTGGGGAATTTTTCTTAGGGAGTTGATTCATATCTTGTTCTATTTCTTTTTCTAAAATGGGACTATTTAAGTAATTTATTTCATCTTCTGTTTACCTGGGCAATCTTTATTTTTGTAGGTATTATTCCATTTCATGTAGGTTGTCCAATTTATTGGCATAAACTTGGGCAAAGTAACTCCTGATAATTGTTCTCATTTCCTCTTCATTGGTGTATAGTTCTCCCTTTTAATTTTTGAGATCAACAATTTGATTTTCCTCTTTTCTTTTCCTATTCAGATTAACTAAAGATTTATCTGTTTTGTTTTTTCTTTTCATAAAACCAACTCTTAGTTTTATTTATTAATGCAATTTTTTTGTTTGTTTCAATTTTATTGATCTCTCCTTTTATTTTTAGAATTCAAAGTTTGGTATTTGATTGGGGTTTTTAATATGTTCTTTTTCTATCTTTTTTACTTATAAGCCCAATTCATTTATCTTCTCTTTCTCCATTTTATGCAAGCAAGTGTAATGTCTGGACTAAATCTCTGGAAGTCCTCAGGATCAGTTAGAGTCAGGATCAGTCAAAGTCCTTGATGCTTAGGAGAAGTGAAGGACGCAGGCAAGCTGCCATGTGGCTTGTCAAAGATCCATCCTGGACTCTGGATTCTGGAGCCTGAAGTCTTCCCTGCTGAGGGCGCTGTGGCAGAGATACTCTGATTCTCCCCCTCAACCCTCCAATGCTTTTCTATGATTACCTCACCACAACACATTCAACATATGCCAATCATGAGGAGAGCCATTACATCACCATTTCATCTAACTATATGTTTATAGAACCATTATCTCACATTAAGTAGGTACTTAGCTTTAAATACTCTGCTGTCTTAGATTGAAGCACACCTTTTCAGACTTCCAGCCCTCTCCAAGTAAGCCTTTAGAGATATAAAAGTTCTTACGTCTTTGGTTGCATTCCACAAATTTTGGTAAGTTGTCTAACTATTGTCATTCTCTTGGATAAAATTATTGATTGTATCTATGATTTGTTGTTTCACCCAATCATTCTTTAAGGTGAAATTATTTAGTTTCCAATTACTTTTTGGTCTATTTTCTCCTGGCTTTTTTATTGAATGCCATTTTTATTGCATTGTGATCTGAAAAAAATGCATTTACTATTTCTGTCTTTCTGCATTTGATTTTGAGATCTTTATGAGCTAATAAATGGGTCAATTTTTGCATCGGTTCCATGAACTCCCAAGAAGAAAGTGTACTCCTTTCTATCTCCATTCAATTTCCTCCACAGATCTATCCTATGTAGTTTTTTCTAGTATTTTATTTACTTCTTTAACTTCTTTCTTATTTATTTTGTGGTTTGATTTATCTTGTTCAGAGAGAGCAATGTTGAAATTTCCTACTATTATAGTTTTGCTGTCTCTTTCTTCTTGCAACTTTCTTAACTTCTCCTTTAGGAATTTAGATGCTACACCACTTAATGCATATTTGTTTAATATTGATATTGCTTTATTATCTGTGGTACCCTTTAGCAAGATATAATTTCCTTCCTTATCTCTTTCAATCAGATCAATTTTTGCTTTTGCTTAATCTGAGATCAGGATGGCTAGCCCTGCTTTTTTTACTTCACCTGAAGCATAATAGATTCTGCTCCAGCCTTTTACCTTTACTTTGTATGAATTGCTCTGATTTAAATGTGTTTCTTGTAAACAACATATTGTAGGATTCTGGCTTTTAATCCAGTCTGCTATCTACTTATATTTTATAGGAGAATTCACTCCATTGCCATTTACAGTTAAAATTATTAATTATGTATTTACTGCCATCTTATTAACCTCAAATTATACTTTTCTCTGTCTATTTTCCCTGTTCCTCCTCCCCAGTATTTTACTTATGAGCACTACTTCCCTCAGTCTTCCTTCTTTAAATACCCTCCCGCTTTCATATGCCTTTCCCCTCCCACTGTTATGTATTATTTCTCTTCTCCTTTTCCCCTCCCACTGTTATGTAAGATGAGAAATGTTTCTTGCTGAAACCAAATATATCTAATATCTTTCTTTGGGCCAAATGTGATGAGAGTGAGATTCACACAATATTCATCACCCTGCTTTCTCTCCCTCAATTATATTGTTTTCTTTGCCTCTTCCTGAGATGTAATTTCTCTCATTTTACCACCTCTTTCCTCCCTTTTTTTTTCTGTTACAATCCCTTTTCCATCTCTACTTTCTTTTTTATATTGTAACAGTAAAATCAGATTATACATGAAAGCATAATGTATACCCATAACTGAAATACAGTTCTCAACATTTTTTTTTCCTTTTACCCTTTTATGCTTCTCTTGAGTTCTATATTTGGAAGTCAAATTTTTTTGTTTAGCTCTGATCTTTTCATCAAAAATATGTAGAATTTTCCAGTTTCATTGAATGTCCATCTTCTTCCCTGAAAGAAAATGCTCAGTTTAGCAAGATAATATATTCTTGGCTGCATTCCAAGTTTCTTTGTCTTAGCAGAAATCACAGAAAATTTCACCTATGGTTAGCTTGAAAAGTCAGGGGTCTGAGCCTGGAAGACTGAGGGAACTTTGACTCATTAGAAATGTCAGGCCCCACTGTAATCCTGAGATGCAGCCGTTGGTAAGAAGGAACATGCACATGGGATGAGTGCAGAGTCAGTGGGGCAGGAATACTGCTAGCTATGAGCACTGGCAGGAGGGTGAAGCTTTTGTTTTGGGGTTCAAGTTCAAAGGAGAGCTAAAGTAAAGCCAGAGGCATTATTTTTTACCCCTCCATGATTAGAGATATTAATACTTCTCATTAAGGAAAACAAACAAACAATGAACTGGCAAAGAAGAAAGAACCAACCATAGAAAGCTTTTCTACCCCAAAGACTAATGTCAAATGGCTCAGTGCCTAAAGAGAATTTATAAAAGAACTCAAAAAAGAATTTAAAAATCAAATGAGAAACATTGAGGAAAACTAAAAATAAAATAAAAACTATGTAAAAAATAAGAAGACTATGAAAACATTAATCATCTAGAAAAGGAGATAAGGTTTCTTTTTCCATTTTAGAAATTGTTTTTCAAGTTGTTTTCTTTTGTTTTTTTAATTTTGCCAAATCTATTTTTTAAATAGTTGTTTTCTTCAGACAATTTCTGTATTTCTTTTTCCAAAGATCTTTTTTCCTTTCCCTATTTTTCTTCTAACTCTCTTTTAAGATCCTTTTTTTTTTTTTTTTTTTGCAAAAGTTTCTTTTCAGTAATACTCATATCACACTTTGGGGCTTCATCTGAAGGAATTTTTTTTTTACCTTTAATATCCTCAAGATTTGAGGTGTATTCTTCCCTGTCTCCATAATTCTATGATCAGAGCTCTTTTGGGATTTTTGCTTTTTTTTTTCTTTTTCTTTTTTTTTTTTTTATTTTTTTTTTTTTTTTTGCTAAGACAATTGGGTTAAGTGACTTGCCCAGGGTCCCACAGCTAGAAATTGCTAAATGTCTGAATTCAGATTTGAACTCAGGTCATTCTGACTTCAGGACTGGCATTCTAAAAACTACATGATCTAGTTGTCAATTTTTTGCTCATTTTTAAAGGTTAAGATCTGCTCTTTTGGCAAAGGTAAGATTGCTTAAGAGTTTTAAGCTGTGCTGAGATGAGTGGTGGCTTCCTTCCCAGCTGGTTGGACATGGGCAAATTATGCTTGTTATGCTGGAGTTCTTCAGTTGTATTTGAGTTCTCACACCCAGTCTGTTTATTCACTAGCCTTCTGAATCAGAACAGAGTAGCCAACAATGCTGAATTTTGGCTAAGAACTTCCCACTAGATTCCTCCATTCAGGGCATCTCCATCCTGGGTCTCTGAGTGCTATTCTGCTCTAGGCTTCATACCCCATGCTGGATTGAGAAAAGCCTTTCACTAAATTCTTTCCTAGCTATCTTTTTTTCCTGGAAATTAGTCTCTGAATATTTTGGGGTTCAATTACAAAATCTATTCAGAGGCTTGTTCTGGTTTTGATTTTGAGGGAAGCCAGAAAGAACTCAAAGTGCTGTCTTCTCTCTGCTCTGCCAGATGAGTACAAAACCTCAAAAATGAAAATAACCAAAAATTTGAATTGAGCAAGGGGAAGCCAGTGAATTTATAAGTGACCAAGAAATAACACAATAGATCATAAAGAATGAAAAACCAAAACACAATTTGAAGCATAAGAAAAATAACAGTTTTAGAGAATAGATCAAGAAGTAAAATATATGAATAATTGGTCTACCTCAAAGCTCTGACCAAAATAGAACCTTGATATAGTAATGCAAGAAATAATCCAAGAAAATTTTTCTGCAGTAATAGAACATGAGGAGAAAGCAGAAATAGAAAAAAAAAAAGTTCTCTGATAATCAAGTCAAAGAGCTCCTTATATAAAATACATAGGAATATTATTGCCAAATTTTGAGACCTTGCTGTTCCACCCTCCTCCCCCACTCTCCCCAGACCAAAGAGAAAAATTTGCAAGGAACAAGAAAAACAATTCAAATATACTTGAGCTACAATTAGAGTTGTATAGGACTTATCAGTAGTCACACTAAAAGACTTTAGGTCCTAAAATCATGTCTACCAGCAATCAAAAGAACTAGCCCTGTAGCCAAACATATCATATCCAGAAAATTATCTATAATACTGAAGGAGAAAAATTGACATTCAATGAACTTGGAGATTTTAAGGATTTCCTTTCAACCAAACCCAAACTCAACTGAAAATTGAACACATTTTAGTCCATATCATAGATTAATTTCAAGGAACTTAAGGACAAAATGCCTTTTTTTTTTTTTTTTGGCATGAAAATGTATATGTTTAAGGTTGACATGAGCAATAGAGTAACTCAACAGAAAGACTGGGGCAGACTTTTAGGTAAAAATAGTAATTATATAAATGGTGTGCAAAGGAAGAATAGACATAGAGACATTAGAGGAGGGATGAGGGCTTGTTTTTTTCTGAAAACCTACTCACATCAAGAATGGGTTAAATAGGCAACACTAAATATACATTATGAAGAAGGATATAGCACTCCCCAATATCCATAAATAATTAAAGAGGGAGGGATGGGCAGAACAGGAATCATAGGGTGGGTGAAGATAAAGGAGGGATCCATGGATGGTTGGGAGTTTTAGTAATACCAAGACAAGTTAAGGAGTAAAATTAAAACAAATAGCAGAGACAGGAAATGTGTGTGTGTGTGTGTGTGTGTGTGTGTGTGCTGTGTGTATGTGTGTGTGTATATATATATCTATATATACATGCATAAGTGTATCCTTGCTTAACGATAGCCTGTTTGGGAGAAATAAGCGGGATAAGAGGATGAAAGAATAAAGTAAAAAAGGTTCACCACAGAAAATAAAATAACAATGTATAAGAAAGTAAAGATGGACACTTATGAATACAATTTCTTCTGCTATTATATATCCTTTCTTGAACTGGTAATTTATTGCTTTATTTTACTTCCTTCATGATGTTCTGTTGGGCACATGGCTAAAAGAAATCACAGAAATTAGACAGAAAAAGAAACAAGACTATCACTCTTTGGATATGATATCATAATATGGATATAGAAAATGAGAATATCAACTAAAAAACTACTTTTAATCATTGACAGCTTCAGCAAAGTTGCATTATAAAATATGAACCCATACAAATTATCAGCATTTCTTTTTTTTTTTAATAACATTTTATTGACAGTATAACTTCTGTTCTGACTTGTCCCTTCCCTCCCTTCACCCCTCCCCTAGATTAGGGGAGTCTTATACGTGATAAATATGTTATAGTATATTCTAGATAAAATATATGTGTGCAGAACCTAACAATTCTTGTATTGCACAGGAAGAATTGGATTCAGAAGGTAAAAATAACCTAAGAAGAAAAACAAAAATGCAAACAGTTGACACAGATTTCCCAGTATTCCTTCTTTGGGTGTAGCTGATTCTATCCATCATTGATCAATTGGAACTGAATTAGATTTTCTCTTTGTCAAAGATATCCACTTACATCAGAGTATATCCTCATACAGAATTGTTGTTGAAGTGTATAATGATCTCCTGGTTCTGCTCATTTCACTCAGCATCAGTTCATGTAAATCTTTCCAAGCCTCTCTGTATTCATCCTGCTGGTCATTTTTTACAGAAAAATAATATTCCACAACATTCATATACCACAATTTACCCAACCATTCTCCAATTGTTGGGCATTCATTCATTTTCCAGTTTCTAACCACCACAAAAAGGGCTTCCACAAACATTTTGGCACATACAGGTCCCTTTCCCTTCTTTAGTATCTCTTTGGGATATAAGCCCAGTAGTAACACTGCTGGATCAAAGGATATGCACAAATTGATAACTTTTGGGGCATAATTCCAGATTGCTTTCTACAATGGTTGGATTCGTTCACAACTTCACCAACAATGCATTAGTTTCCCAGTTTTCCCGCATCCCCTCTAACATTCATCATTGCTTTTTCTACCATTTTAGCCAATCTGACAGGTGTGTGTGGTATTTCATAGTTGTCTTAATTTGCATTTCTCTGATCAATAATGATTTGGAACACTTTCATACGAGTGGAAATAGTTTCAATTTCATCATGTGAAAATTGTTCATATCCTTTGACCATTTGTCAATTGGAGAATGGCTTGTTTTCTTGTAAATTAGAGTCAATTCTCTATATATTTTGAAAATGAGGCCTTTATCAGAACCTTTAACTGTGAAGATGTTTTCCCAGTTTGTTGCTTCCCTTCTAATCTTTTTAAAATTAGTTTTGTTTGAACAAAGCCTTTTTAATTTGATATAATCAAAATTTTCTATTTTGTGATCAATAATGATGTCTAGTTCATCTCTGATCACAAATTCTTTCCTCCTCCACAAGTCTGAGAGGTAAACTATTCTATGTTCCTCTAATTTATTTACAATCTCGTTCTTTATGCCTAGGTCATGGACCCATTTTGATCTTATCTTGCTGCTTGGTGTTAAGTGTGGGTCCATGCCTAATATCTGCCTAATTTCCAGTTTTCCCAGAAGTTTTTGTCAAATAACGAATTTGTATCCCCACATTTGGGATCTTTGGGTTTGTCAAACACTAGATTGCTATAGTTATTGACTATTTTGTCCTGTGAACCTAACTTATTCCACTGATCAACTAATCTATTTCTTAGCCAGTAACAAATGGTTTTGATGTCCACTGCTTTATATTATAGTTTTAGATCAGGTACAGCTAGGCTACCTTCATTTGATTTTTTTTTTCATTTATTCCCTTGAAATTCTCAACCTTTTGTTCTTCCATATGAATTTTATTGTTATTTTTTCTAGGTCATTGAAATAGTTTTTTGGGAGTCTCATTGGTCCAGCACTGATTAGTTTCGTGAGTATTGTCATCTTTATTATATTCACTCAGCTTATTCAAGCACATTTAATATTTTTCCACTTATTTCAATCTGATGTTATTTGTGTGGAAAGCATTTTGTAATTTTGCTCATATAATTCCTGACTTTCCTTTGGTAAATAGATTCCCAAATATTTTATGCTATCAACTGTTACTTTAAATGGAATTTCTCTTTGTATCTTTTGCTGTTGGATTTTGTTGATGGTGTAGAAAAATGCTGAGGATTTATGTGGATTTGTTTTGTATCCTGTAACTTTGCTAAAGTTGTGAATTATTTCTAATAGCTTTTTAGTAGAATCTCTGGGGTTCTCTAAGTATACCATCATATCATCTGCCAAGAGTGATAATTTGGTTTCCTCACTACCTATTCTAATTTCTTTAATCTCTTTCTCAACTCTTATTACCAAGGCTAGTATTTCTAATATAATATTGAATAATAATGGTGATAGTGGGCAACCTTGTTTCACTCCTGATCTTACTGGGAATGGTTCCAGTTTATCCCCATTATATATGATGCTTATGGATGGTTTTAAATATATGCTCCTGATTATTTTAAGGAAAAGTCCATTTATTCCTATACTCTCAAGTGTTTTTATTTAAGAATGGATATTGGATTTTATCAAATGTTTTTTCTGCATCTATTGAGATGATCATATGATTTTTGTTTGGTTGATTATTGATATAGTGGATTAGGCTGATAGTTTTCCTAATGTTGAACCAGCCCTGCATTCCTGGTATAAATCCTACTTGGTCATAGTGTATTATCCTGGGAATGATTTTCTGTAGTCTTTTTGCTAATATCTTATTTAAGATTTTAGCATCAATATTCATTAGGGAGATTGGTCTATAATTTTCTTTCTCTGTTTTCAGCCTACATGGTTTAGGTATTAGTACCATGTTTGAGTCATAAAAGGAATCTGATAGGACTCCTTCAATCCTTTTTTCTTTTTTCAAAGAGTTTATATAGCATTGGAGTTAATTGTTCTTTAAATATTTGGTAGAATTCACATGTAAATCCATCTGATCCTGGGGATTTTTCCTTAGGGAATTGATTAATAGCTTGTTCTATCTCTTTGTCTAAGATAGGATAATTTAATCAATTTACTTCTTCCTGTGTTAATCTGGGCAAGCTATATTTTTGAAGGTATTCTTCCATTCCATTTAAGTTACCAAATTTATTGGCATAAAGCTGGGCAAAGTAATTTCTAATTGTTCCTCTAATTTCCTCTTCATCAGTGGCAAATTCTCCCTTTTCATTTTTAAGACTAACAATTTTATTTTCCTCTTTTCTTTTTTTTTAAATCAGATTTACTAAGGGCTTATCTATTTTGTTGTTGGTTTTTTTTTTTTTTTCATAGAACCAGCTCTTAGTTTTATTAATTCCATAGTTTTTGTTTGTTTGTTTGTTTTCTTTCAATTTTGTTAATCTCTCCTTTTATTTTTAGAATTTCAAGTTTAGTGTTTGACTGGGGGTTTTTAATTTGTTCCTTTTCTAGCATTTTTAGTTGCAAGCCCAATTCATTGACCTTCTCTTTCTCTATTTTATGTAAGAAGGCATGTAGAGATATAAAATTTCCCCTTATTAATGCTTTTGTTGCCTCCCACACATTTTAGTATAACATCTTATTATTGTCATTTTCTTGGGTGAAGTTATTAATTATGTCTATGATTTATTGTTTCACTCACATTCTTTAGTATCAGATCATCTAGTTTCTAATTATTTTTGGTCTATTTTCCCCTGGCTTTTTATTTAATTTAATTTTCATTGCATCATGGATTGAAAAGAATGCATTTACTCTTTCTGCCCGATTGCATTTGAGTTTGAGATTTTTATGTCCTAATATATGGCCAATTTTTGTATAGGTTCCATGAACTGCTGAGAAGAAAGTATACTTCTTTCTGTCTCCAGTTAGTTTTCTCCAAAGATAATTTTTCTAGTATTCTGTTGACCTTTTTGACTTCTTTTTTATTTATTTTGTGGTTGGATTTATTTAATTCTGAGAGTGCAAGGTTAAGATCTCCCACTATTATAGTTTTGCTGTCTATTTCTCCTTGCAGCTCTCTTAATTTGTCTTTTTAAAATTTAAATGCTACACCACTTGATGCATATATGTTTTATATTGATATTGCTTCATTATCTATGCTACTCTTTAGCAAGATATAGTGCCCTTCCTTATACTTTTTAATTAGATCAATTTTTGCTTTGACTTGATCTGAGATGAGGATGGCTACCCCTGCTTTTTTTATTTTACCTGAAGTATAGTAGATTCTGGTCAAGCCTTTTACCTTTACTCTGTATGTGTCAACCTGTTTCCAGTGTGTTTTCTGTAAATAATATGTTGTAGGAATATAGCTTTTAATCCAGTCTGCTAACTGCTTACTCTTTATGGAAAATTTACCCCATTCACATTTATGGTTAAAATTACCAATTCTGTGTTACTTGCCATCTTGTTAACCCCTACTTATGCTTTTCTCCTTTCCTTCCCCCTTAATCCCCAGTATTAAACTTGTGAGCACCACTTGCTTCTCACAACCCTCTCTTTTTAGTGTACCTCCCTCCAACCTTAGATTTCCTCCCCTATATTACCCCCTTTTCCTCACAATTTCAGTATTCCCTTCTGCTTTGCTTACTCCTTCCCTTTTTACTTTTCCCCTCCCACTTTTCAATAAGGTATGAGAAGTTTCACCATAAATCAAATATGTCTAATATTTTTCTCTTTAAGCCAATTCTGATGGCAGTAAGATACACATTATGTTCATCCCTCTCCATTCTTTCTCTCAGATATAATAGGTTTCCTTTGCCTCTTCATGAGATGTAGTACCCCCACTTTACCCTTTTCTGGGTATAATTTCCGTTCCACCTCTAGTTTCTAGAACAAAGTTACATGTGGTCTTTTATATATCTTTGTAGCAGAAGTACAGTTCCCAAGATTTCTTTTTACCTTTTTACCTTTCTCTTGAGTTCAAACTTTTTGTTTTGTTCCAGTTTTTTTCATCAAAAATAGATGAAATTCACTTATTTCGATGAATGTCCATCTTCTTCCCTGGAAAAAAGCAGGGGTAGCCATCCTCATCTCAATATTTTTTCCTTTATCTGATAGTTATGGAATTTGGCCACTATATTTTTTGGAGTTGTGATTTTAGGGTTTCTTTTAGTAGGTGATCAATGAATATCTTCAATGTCTATTTTACCCTCTTTTTCTATAACATCTGGGTAGTTCTCTTTGATAATTTACTGGAAAATAGTGTGTAGGTTCTTTGTTTCATCATATTTTTCAGGAAGTCCAATAATTCTCAGATTATCTCTCCTAGATATGTTTTCCAAGTCTGTTGTTTTCCCAATAAGGTATTTGTCATTTTTTTCCTATTGTTTCTTTTCTTTTCTTTTCTTTTCTTTTCTTTTCTTTTCTTTTCTTTTCTTTTCTTTTCTTTTCTTTTCTTTTTTTTTTTTTTTGATTTTGTTTGACTGATTGTTGGTGTCTCCTTGAGTCATTCATTTCCATTTGTTTGATTCTGATTTTTAATGAGTTATTTTCTTCACCTTTTTTTTTTATATCTTTTTCTAATTGTCCTATTGAGTTTTTAAGTGAGTTGTTTTGTTCTATGGAATTTTTTTTCCATTTTGCCAATTTTATTTTTTAAAGAGCTATTTTCTTTTTCTGACTCAGTAATTCTGTTTTTCAAGTATTCGATTTCTTTATCCACTCTGTCTTTAAATGAGTGGGATACCTCATCCAGATTCTCTTGCCAAGTTTCCCTTTCCTTTTCCCATTTTTCTTCTAGTTCTCTTGTGAGAGCTTTTTAAATTTCTTTTATGAGAGTCTTATGTGTTGAGGACCAGATCATATCCCCTTTGGGGATTCATCTGGAGACAGTGTGTTTTTAGTCTCTTCAGGGTTTAAAGTCTGCTCTCTATCCATATAGAAGCTATCAATAGTTAGAGTCCATTTAAATTTTTTGCTCATTTTGTAAAAGAAGAGTCCAAGAAAACAAACTAACAAGAAAAACAAATGCAATCTGCTTTTTTTTTTTTTTTTTTTTTTGGGGGGGGAGGGTGGCTGGATGATATTACCAAGCTTCTTCTACAGAAGAACCCAGGGAGACACTAACAGGACAGCAATGGCTGTGCTGCATCTGTGCTCTGAGACTCTGAGAACATGCTGAGACACTGTGGGTGGGTGTGGTAAAGTCTGAAGAGATCGTAGCTTTTTGGGGTTATAGTCTTTGCCCCCTGTGTTTTTAGCTTCTCTGCTTGTCTACTGGCTTGCTGCCAGGGCAAAGTAGCCAACACTGTGGTAAAGCTCTCCCCGCAGAAACGGCTGAGATCACACCTCACCCCACTTCTGTCTGCTCAACTGTAAGTTGCCTTCCTTACTCTGCCTGCTGTACTGCCACTCCCTGCCTTCAGTTTATGCCTGATCTATCCATCCTCACCCACAAGCCAAAACAGAATTTTTTCTATAAATTTTGAGGATATCTTTTCTTGGTAATTAATTGTGGTTTTGTTCAGTCAAGCACTAATTCCAAGGCTTGTCATGAGATAAATCATTCTGTGAGAAAAGATGAAGCTTAAGTAGATGTGTGTGTCCTCTCCGCCATTTTGGCTGGAAGTCCAGCATTTCTTTACATGATCACAAAGCTAGCCATAAGAGAGAGAGACAGAGAGACAGAGAGAGAGAAATTTCATTTAAAATAATTAAACAACATTGTCCATTGCCAAAAGAAACTCAGAAATTGAATGAACATAATTACAAAATACTTCATAAAAATAAAGCCAAATGTAAAATTGGAGAAATGTCAATTGTTCGTAGGTAGGCCAACCCAATATAATGAAAAAGACAATTCTACCTAAATTTATCTATTTCTTTCAGTGACATTCCAATTGAACTACTATAATTAGTTGATTAAGATTAAAAAAAAATAAAATTCATCTTGGCCTTTATGCTCAAGGATGTCAAATAAATCAATGAAAAAATGTAAGGAAATTAGTCTAGCTGTAACAGTTTTGAACTGTATTAAAAGCAGTAATTATGAAAATATTCTCTAACTGGGCTTAGAAATAGTGTGGTGGATTAGCAGAATAGATTCGATTCACAATACATGTAGTAAGTGACCATCATAATCTAATATATAATAAATCAACATATCCATGCTTTTGAACAAAAAATTTATTTTTTCCCTTTTGGGGGAAAAAATTGAAAATAGTAAAACAGAAAAATTAGGTATAAATCAGCACCTCCCCTTGTCAAAATGGCTATGTGATTTATAAATAAAAATTGACACCATAAGCAAATTAGGATACCATGGAATAATTTATCTGCCAGCTCTATACAGAAAAAAAAAAATAAGATCAAAGATGACATGAAGCATTATGAATTGTAAAATAGATCATTTTGGTTATATAATATTTGTTTTGTTTTGGTGTTTTTTTGGGACTGAAACAAATGATGGAAAGTCTTTCATATATTTTTATGGGTGTCTATGTATGTATATTTATAGATATCCATCTCTATCTATCTATCTGTCTATCTATCCATCTCTATCTCCATATTTAATTGTAGCCTTCTTTAGGGTAGTGATGGAAGAAAAAAGGGAACAGCAGAGAACAAAAGAAAATCAACAAGGAAGCAAAGAAAAGCAAGAAGAAAACAATTTATAGTAGTTATTATGTCTGTTTTATTGAAATGGAAATTTACTGTTTTATGTAGATAAATTGATTAACATGAAATGTGATTGATATGAAAATATTTCACATGATTGTACATATATAACCTAGATCAGATATCAGGGAGGGGATACTTTAGATAAAATGTTAAATTGTTTTAAGATATAATTGGGAGAAATTAAATATTATTTCGGTCAAGTAAATTGAGGACCACAAAAAATGTATCTTTGACATCTTCAGTTAAAGAAAGAATTTATAGCTGCCCTCTGTTATGTGTCCCTTCTTCTCTGTAGCTGTAAGATCTAGTGTGCTATCATATTTAACATATATAGGACTGCTTACCATCTAGGGGAGGGGTTAGAGGAGGGAGGACAAAAATCAGAACAGAAGCGAGTGCAAGAGATAATGTAAAAAAAATTACCCTGGCATAGGTTCTGTCAGTAAAAAGTTATTATAAAAATTTAAAAAAAAAATGTTTGAAAGAAAATTCTCATACGAGCTGAGAAGTTGAATAAGCTGACCTTTAAGTTTCCTTCAAATGTAAGAGTCCATGATTTTATGACACGGGCATCACATTTACCGGTTTGTCCTTGAGAATTAAATATTTATTTGTATTAAAAAAAAAAAGGAAGATCTAGTTTGCTAAAACAACAGAGTCCTTCCTCAGAGCTAGTAAGGAGACCTCATATGAGCTGAGGCATTTGGGATCTGCCTTTGCCCAAACTGCCCATGTTCACTCTGATAAACATGTATTAAGAGTTAAATGAATAATTTTGTTTACAAGAAATTAAAGAGATTTTGCTTAAGCAACGGTAATGCAGCCAAAAAAGAAGAAAAACAGGAAAGGTGGAAAATTTTATTATAAATTTCTGTGATAAAAATCTGCACTATTTAAATACATAGGGAAGTAAGTAAAATTTATTAAAAAAAGAAAAAATAATTTTTCAATTAATAAATGATCAGAGGATATGAACAGGAAAATTTTAGAAGAATAAATCAAATTTATCACATGAAAAAGACTTAAATCATGGATTAGAGGAAAAAAAAAACAATTCTGAGAGACCACTTTACATTTATCAGTTGGCTAACATGACAAAAAAGAAAGGTGACTAATGTAAGGGATGCAAAAATACTGGAACACTTTTTTTTGATAAATTTTGAATTTATCTATCAGTATCATAGAATTGTACACCTTAAAAGTAACCTAAAAAGCTTTAAAACAGCATTTTCTTTGACCTAGCCATACCATTGCGAGATTTGTTACCAAAGAATTCAAAGAAAAGGAAAAGTTATCTGTTTACAAATATAAATTTTATTTTCTTAATTATAAAGAATTTGAAATTGAGAAGGTAGCCATTAATTGGGGAATGACAGAACAAATTGTAGTCTGCTCTTCTATACTATAAGAAATAATGAGAAGGATGCTCAAGAAAACCTCGGAACACATTACAACTCATGCAAAGTAAAATGAGTGGAGCAAGAAGAATTACATATATCGTGACAGCAGTAGTGTAATGATGATCAACTGTGAAAAACTAATCTACTTTAATCAAGAATATGACTCAGGATGTATTCTGATGGAAGTGGATTTCTTTGGCAAAGAGACCTAACTCAGTTTCAATTGACAAATGATGGACAGAAGCAGCTACATCCAAAGAAAAAACACTGGGAAATGAATGTGAACTATTTGCATTTCTGTTTTTCTTCCTGGGTTATTTTTACCTTCTGAATCCACTTCTCCCTGTGCAACAAGAGAACTGTTCAGTTCTGCAAACATATATTGTATCTAGGATATACTGCAACATATGTAACATATATAGGTCTGCTTGCTATCTAGGGGAGGGGGTGGAGGGAGGGAGCGGAAAAATCGGAACAGAAGCTAGTGCAATTTTTTCTTTTTCTCATTTTTTCTTAGGCAATTGGGGTCAATTGACTTGCCTAGGGCCACACAGCTAGAGAGTGTTAAGTGTCTGAGGTCAGATTTGAACTCAGGTTCTCCTGACTTCAGGGCTGGCACTCTATCCACTGTGTCATCTAGCTGCACCTTGCACCTATGTCTTAAAAAAGATGTGGTAAAATAATTCCAATTCTATTTAAACATTCAAGATCATAACAATATTAGTTATAGAGCAGACTTGATTATGCCTCTTTTTTATTCACCAAATAAAATATAAGATATGCAGGAATCAAAAGAATCTCTTAATAATATTAAGCACAAAACACACAGAAGAGGACATAATAATCAAAGCATTGACTTTTCTTTGGATTAGTTCCATTGTTAGCTCTGAGAACTTATGTTAGCCATAGACATATCCTAAAAGTTTTTACTCTTATAGAAGGGAAACAGATAGTTTCATAGAATCAATCCCATAAATTATGTTGGATCCTATTTTCCATCCCAGAAATATATCCACAAATCTTCTAGCTTATATTGCTAACATAAAGGTTTGAGTTTTCTTAGGAAGAGAAACAAAACTGGAATTCTTCTTCAGAAATCTCACCCTTTCACCTTGGACCAGAAGTATTTGAATCAAAACATTTAGTCATAACAGAAATAGATCTTGTTTTACTCCTTTCCTTTGTGATTCAGTTTTTTTGTTTGTTTGTTTGTTTTGTTTTTTTGTGCTCTTCCAGCTCTAAGAAATGTTCTTGATCTTTGCCCCATTAGTGTAGATAGAAACTTCTTCACCACTCCACTTCTAAAATGGCTTTTGCCATTTTCTTATTGAATCTCAATAACTAGGAAGCTGATAGGAAGTTATTTTTGTATAAGATTGGGAGATTGGGTCTCTTAAAATTCATTCATTATTCAGTAATACTCCAGCAGGCTGAAGTACACAAGCCCTTTTTCTTTCTTTTTTTTAAATATAAAATCTAACATTTATTGTACTTTTAAGTTTTACAATGTATATAAATATTATGTCATTTGGTTCTTACAACAAAATCCCATGGAATGCCTACTTCAATTTCTTTTTTTTTTTTAATTATAGCTTTTTATTGACAGAACATATACACGGGTAGTTGTTCAACACTGACCCTTGCAATCACTTCTGTTCCAACTTTTCCCTTCCTTCCCTCCACCCCCTTCCCTAGATGGCAGGCAGGCTCATACATGTTAAACATGTTAAAGTATATCTTAAATACAATATATTTATATGTATTTATACAGTTCTCTTGTTGCACAAGAAAAATCACATGTAGAAAGATAAAAATAACCTGGGAAGAAAACAAAAATGCAAACAGTCCACACTTATTTCCCAATGTTCGTTTTTTGGGTGTAGCTGGTTCTGTTCATCACTGATCAAATGAAACTGAATTACATCCTCTCATTGCTGAAGACAGCCACTTCCATTAGAATTGATCCTCATAGAGTATTGTTGTTGAAGTGTATACTATTTTCCTGGTTCTGCTCATTTCACTTAGCATCAGTTCATGTAAGTCTCTCCAAGCCTCTCTGTATTCATCTTGCTGATCATTTCTTACAGAACTGTAATATTCCATAACATCATATACCACAGTTGATGCAGCCATTCTCTGATTGATGGTCATCTATTCAATTTCCAACTTCTAGTGACTACGAAAAGGGCTGCCACAAAAATGTTTACAGATATAAGTTCCCCTTCCTTCTTTAATTTCTCTTTAGGATATAAGCCCTGTAACAACCCTGCTAGATCAAAAGGTATGCACAGTTTAATAACTTTTGGAGCATAGTTCCAAATTGCTCTCCAGAATGTTTGGATCCATTCACAAATCCAAGAACAATGCATCAGTGTCCCAATTTTCCTGCATCCCCTCCAATATTGGCCATTATCTTTTCGTCTCATCTTAGCCAATCTGACAGGTATGTTATGGTATCTCAAAGTAGTCTTAATTTGCATTTCTTTGATCAGTAGTGATTTGGAACACCCTTTCATATGAGTAGAAATAGTTTCAATTTCATCATGTGAAAATTGTCTATTGATATCCTTTGACCATTTATCAATTGGAGAATGGCTTGATTTCTTATAAATTAGAGTCAATTCTCTATATATTTTAGAAATGAGGCCTTTATTAGAACCTTTAACTGTAAAAAATGTTTTCCCAGTTTATTGCTTCCCTTCCAATCTTGTCTGTAATAATTTTGTTTGTACAAAAATTTTTAACTTGATAAAATCAAAATTATCTATTTTGTGATCAATAATGATCTCTAGTTCTTCTTGGATCACAAATTCCTTCCTCCTCCACAAGTCTGAGAGGTAAACTATCCTATGTTCCTCTATTTATTTATAATCTCATTCTTTATGCCTAAATCATGAACTCATTTTGATCTTATCTTGGTGTATGGTGTTAAGTGTCAGTCTATGCCTAGTTTCTGCAGTACTAATTTCCAGTTTTTCTAGCAGTTTTTGTCAAATAATAAATCTTTATCCCAAAAGTTGGAATCTTTGGGTTTGTCAAACACTAGATTGAAATAGTTAGTGACTATTTTATCCTGTGGACCTAACCTATTCCACTGATCAACTAAATCTATTTCTTAGCCCAATGCAAATGATTTTGGTGATTCCTGCTTTATAATAGAGTTTTAGATCCTGTACAGCTAAAACACCTCCATTCGATTTAATTTTCATAAGTTCCCTTGAAATTCTTGCTCATTTGTTCTTCCACATGAATTTTGTTATTTTTTTCTAGATCATTAAAATAGTGTCTTGGGAGTCTGATAAGTATAGCATTAAATTAAATAGATTAGTTTAGGTAGTATTGTAATCTATTATATTCGCTAGACCTATCCAAGAGCATTTAATATTTTAGATCTGACTTTATTTGTGTGGAAATTATTTTGTAGTTTAGCTCATATAGTTCCTGACTTTCCTTTGCCAGGTAAATTCCCAAATATTTTATATAATTGACAGTTATTTTCAATAGAATTTCTTTTTGTATCTCTTTCTGTTGGATTTTGTTGGTGATTATAAAAATGCTGAGGATTTATGTGGATTTATTTTGTATCTTGCAACTTTGTTAAAGTTGCGGATTATTTCTAATAATAGCTTTTTTAGTTGTAAGCCTAATTCATTGATTTTCTCTTTCTCTATTTTATGCAAGTAGGCCTCTAGAGATATAAATTTTTTTTCTTTATTACCACTTTGACTGTATCTCACCCATTTTGGTATGATGTCTCATTATTGTCATTCTCTTGAGCAAAATTATTAATTGTTTCTATGATTTGCTGTTTCACTCAAGCATTCTTTAGAATGAGATTATTTAGTTTCCAATTACTTTTTGGTTATTTCCTCCTGGCTTTTTATTGAATGTGATTTTTATTGTATTGTGATCTGAAAAGTGTACATTTACTGTTTCTACCTTTCTAGTTTTGAATTTGAGATCTTTATGTCCTATTATGTTGTCAATTTTTGTATAGGTTCCATGAACTGCTGAGAAGAAAGTGTACTCCTTTCTGTCTCCATTTAGTTTTCTCCAAAGATCTATCATACCTAACTTTTCTAGTGCTCTATTTACCTCTTTAACATCTTTTTAATTTATTTTATGGTTTGATTTATCTAGTTCTGAGAGTGCAAGATTGAGATCTGCCACTATTATTGTTTTGCTGTCTATTTCTTCTTGTAGCTCTCTTAACTTCTCCTTTAAGAATTTAGATACTACACCACCTGGCGCATATATGTTTAATATTGATATTGTTTCATTATCTCTGGTGCCCTTTAGCAAGATATAGTGCCCTTCCTTATCTCTTTTCATTAGATGAATTTTTGCTTTTGGTTGATCTGAAATCAGGATAGCTACCCCTGCTTTTTTTTTTTTTTTTTTTTTTTTTTTTACTTCACCTGAAGCATAGTAGATTCTGCTCTAACCTTTTACCTTTACTCTGTATATATTACCCTGCTTCAAGTGTGTTTCCTGTAAACAATATATTGTAGAATTCTGGCTTTTTTTTTTTTTTTTCAGTCTGCTATCTGCTTTCACTTTAAGGGAGAGTTTACCCCATTCATATTTATGATAAAATGACTAATTCTGTATTTCCTGCCATCTTGTTAACCCCAGATTATGCTTTTCCCTTTTCTTTTCCTGTTGTTCCCCTCCCTAATATTAAACTTGTGAGCACCACTTGCCCCATGCAGCTCTCCCTCTTTAGGATCCCTCCCCCCACCTTAGAGTTCCTCTCCTTTTCTTACCCCTTTTCCTCACAATTTCTGTATCCCCTTCCACTTAGCTTACACCTTCCCTTTTCTCTTTTCTCCTCCCACTTTTCACTGAGGTGGAAGAAGTTTCTCTGTAAATCGAATATGTCTAATATTTTTTTCTTTTTGAGCCTATTCTGATGAGAGTAAAATACACACTATGGTTATACCCCCCGCCCTTTCCCTCACATATAATAGGTTTCTTTTTGATCTTCATGAGATGTAGTACCTCCAATTTTCCCTTTTTCTGGTACAATTTCCTTTCCACCTCTAGGTTCTTTTTTATACTATAATAGTAAAACCAAATTATACATGTATTCTTTATGTATATTCATAGCAGTTCTCAAGATTTCTTTTTACCTTTTTATGTTTCTCTTGTGTCCTATATTTGGAGCTTCCATAGGGGGGGAAATATATATATATATATCTCAAGATTCCTTTTTACTTTTTAATGTTTCTCTTGAGTCCTATATTTGGACTCAATTTGGAAAAATTGCTCATTTTGGCTGGGTAAGTTGTTCTTGGCTGCATACCAAGTCCCTTTGCCTTTCAGAATATCAGATTCCAGGCCCTTTGATCCTTTAATTTGGATGTTGCTAAATTATGAGCAATCCTTATTGTGACTCCTCTGCATTATTTTTTTCCCTAGTTGCTTGTAATATTTTTTTTTCCCTTGGTTCTGGAATTAAGCCACAATATTTCTTAGAGTTTTGATTTTGGAATCTCTTTCAGTAGGTGATCAATGAATTCTTTCACTGTTTATTTTATCATCTATAACATCTGGGCAGTTCTCTTTGATGATTTCCTGAAAAAAATAGTGTCTAGGGTCTCTTTTTCATCATGATTTTCAGGAAGTCCAATAATTCTCAGATTATCTCTCCTAAATCTATTTTCCAGGTCTGTTGTTTTTCACAAGTAGGTATTTAACATTTTTTTTTCTATTTTTTTCATATTTTTGGTTTTGCTTGACCAATTCTTGGTGATTCCTGGAGTCACTGATTTGCTTTTGTTCAATTCTGATTTTTAATGAATTATTTTATTCATTTCCTTTTATATTTCTTTTTGTAATTGTCCAATTGGGTTTTTTAATGAGCTGTTTTTTTCTATGGATTTTTTTCCATTTTCCAATTTTATTTTTTGGAGAGCTATTTTCTTTTTCCAGTTCACTAATTCTGTTTTTTAGGGAGTTGATTTCTTTAGGTACTCTATCTTTTAATGTGTAGGATGACTTATCTAGACCCTCTTGCAAAGCTTTCCTTTCCTTTCCCATTCTTCTTCTAGCTCTCTTGTAAGAACCTTTTAAATTTCTTCTATGAGAACCTTGTCTGGTGGGGACTAGATTATATCTCTCTTTGGGGTTCATCTAAATTAGTCTCCTCAGGTTTTGAAGTCTGCTCTCTATCAGTATAGAAGCTATTTATAGTTAGAACCTGCTTTCTTTTTTTACTCATTTTGACAACAAAACAAAACAAAAATGCAGTCTGCTTTTAGGGCAGTATGGTGTTAGCAAGCTTCCTCTACAGACAACACAAGTAGCAGTAAAGCAGTAATAGAACAGCATTGTCTGTGCTGTTGGCAGTGATTGCATTGTGTTCAGTGGTTGACACTGAAATTGTACTGAGTTCCTCTTGGTGCTGGGTGGATGTGGCCAGGTTCCCAATAGACTCTACTGTTTCTGGGTTATAGTCTTTATCTTTTGCTATCTCTGCTGATGCACAGGCTTGCTGCCAGAGCAAAGTAGCTTATATTGTGGTAAAGTTCTCCCTGCAAATTTTCCACAGGCTAAGACCATACCCTACCCTAACCAAATCCACTTTTTTGGGTAAAAATATTTAAAATATTTTATATTATATTAATATTTAATGTTAATAATTAAATATTAATAATAATTAAATATTAATATTTAAAATATTTAAATAAATTTAATTTTAAAATTTTAAATAAAAAATATTTAAAAATTCTAGCAACTCATAGAGATCTGCCCCTGTCTCTTCATGATTGTTATCTCTGGGGATAAAGAGAGATTTTCTGGGTTCATCCCTAAATGTGTCTCATCTTCTCAATTCCTTCAGTATCTGTTAATCCAAAAAATTATGATGGGTGATCTATTTGGTCTCTTTTGTAGTCCCAGTTGAGGCTCAAATCTATAGTAGTCTAACCTAACTACACTCAATTCTGAAATTTAATCACTTGTCCTTAATGAAATAGGAGTGAGTTGACAAGTGAAGTACTCAGTTCTCATGGTACTCTCCACAACCTGTCAAAGGAATACCCTTTTTGTGGTGTTCTCCTCTTTTTTATAATATAATCCTTCTCTGAGAGCAGGTTTCTTGGGGAGGTTTTATGGAGGCAGCCTTAGTTTCAGTTCAGAGTAATAATCACCTCAAATGCAGCCAGGGATTAAAGTACAGTCTATTATTGTCTCTTTCAAAATCTTATCTCCTTCACTTGAGGCTCGGCTAGTTTTCTGGAGGCCTTCTTTCTCCTTGGTTCCAAGAGCTCTTGCCTCTAGTTCTTTGCCTCTGCTCCCTTCAGCCTCCAGCCAGCACAAAGGTGGAAGATGGGAATGAATCTGACTCCACCTCTGAGAGTGGGCTTGTGGGCTTCCTCCCAGAGTGTTCTGTCTCCCGGCAATGTTCCAAACTAACCTGAAGCTCTAAGAGCTTCTTTAGATATGATCTCCCAAAGATTGACTCCTCCTCTGAGGGAGGGATTAAGGGAAGTGTGAATTCACAAAGTTAGAAAGTTAACCTTGTGAATCTCTCATACTTGTGAACTCCAATGAGTACTTAAATACTTCTTGCTTATATGAGCTCTCTAAAGGTGTGAACACAAGCATTGTTTCTATCAGTTCCACTTAGTACTTTTTTCAAGTTCTGGCCCATAACATCTCCTTATAAGATCAGATCAATCATACTGGACCATGCTAAATTAGATAATTATTGTCTCGATCAACTCTAGTGAGTTAACAGCTTGTAAGGATTCTAACACCTTTTTATGTACATGAAGTATCAATAGACAAATCCATAGGAAGATGAGACAGTAAGTCTTCAGTCTGCATATATAATCAAAGTCCAAACCAGAGTTTCATTGCTTCAACATCATTAATGTTAGTAGACTCTCCTAATCAATTGATTGGAAATTTAGATTAGTAACTTGAAGTTATAAAGAAAAAATAATCATTCATTCTTTGATGGAATAATTCTATTCTCAGCCCCTTTATTTATATTTGCTTAAATATTTATGTTAGACTCCTTCAGGACTTCTTTTGAGTAATGAAAAGGACACAAAGTAGATATGCAATTTATAATAAAACTGAGCAAAATTAAAGAGAATGTTAAACATGTTTAGGGTAAAAAATGCTTTAGATTTATAGTTACACATGTAAATTTAAGAGTATTTTCTTTTTTTGTAAAAAGGATAAAATTAAATGATTTGAATATAGTTAATGTGCAGTTTGTAGTAGCTCAAATTAAAATAATATATTTTCAAACAGACTGTTTTTCTTCTCCATTCCACATGCTCTGAATATATACAGCATGTGAACTTTAATTTAATTAAGCAAATTATTTTGAGTTGCTGAGTCACAAACTAAGATTTTTTTTGGGAAAAAAAAAGCAGCAGACAGTGTGGTATGTCAAAGCTCTTTGAAATCAGCTTTTAAATTATTTGTTCATAAAAACAAGTTCTTCCTCCTTCTCTGAATAAAACTCAGGGAATCTGTTGTTTGATATGCATAAGCAAGATAAATTATGCTGCTCTCAGTACATCTTATATATTTTGCAACTTGGCTAAAACAGAAAGAATAAGGCACTATAATTTTACCTTAATCACTTTTCTTTAGGTGCAGATTTTTATATCTACTTGAATCCATCAGATTGATATTAAGCATCTACTATATACAAGCCTCTTTGCTAGGCACTGGAACTAGAAAGAGAAAAAATAATTAGTCTTTTACCTCTTTTACATATTCTTAATTCATTTGTCTTTTGATCACAGAAATTCTAAATAATTCTCTACTTTTTACTATGGAGTCTTGTAAACTCTTTCTTCCTGATAGCTACATTTCCATTTCCCACCTCTCATCATGAGTTTCTTGGTTTAAAGAATAATGACTATTCTTCCCCAATGCATAAGCAGAGAACTTGACCCCAGGATTCCTCTTTCTTCAATTATCTTGGTAATTTAAATTAAAAAAAAAAAAGTGATATGTTTAGCTTGGACTAAATATGGTAATAAAGACTACTATTATTGAGATTTTGTAATCATTTCTAAATTCCCATCAGACTCAGACCTTTTGAAGCACTGTTAAGAAGGGAATTCTGCCACCTATGATATAGCAAATTTATGGCTGCAATTAGCTTCTCAACTTTATGCCCTCTTAAGCTAAGAGAGGGATAGTATGACTCCAGTTAATGATGGTTTTTTTTTTCCCTTCCTTATCTAATCTTCTTGCCACTTTCTTTTGATTTGTGCTTTTTAGATAGACATAGTCATTAAAGTAGCATGGAGAAAATTCCTCAGGAGATGAGAGAGTAAGATTTCTAGGTTTGGAACATGGAGTACATAGAAATTATAGGTCATGAATAATTATTAATTCACATAAACAGAAATTGTTTAAATGGATCTGTGTTAATGTGCACATTACTTTAAAACAGAGCAAACACATCAAACTTTTTTTTTTTTTAACTCTTATTCATAGTCTGGAAATAAGTTTTCTTTATTCACCTATTTTTTCCTACATTGATAGGCCAAACTCTCTTTTGAGTGATATAGGATTCCATATGAATTATTTGCGTTATTCCAGGGCTTAGTATGATCAGCAAATATTCATTCTTAAATGGGAAGTTGTTTGAAGATTTCACTATTTCTAGGGAATATTTGGACCACAGCTTTGGGATACTGTCAAGTCACCTTATTGACAATCTGTTTGACTTTATGTGCAATACTGAAGAACAGATATTAAACATAGACCTTCCAGGGGGAAATATATATATATATGTTTTGAAATATCAGTATCTATTGTCCATAAGCTTGTTTTGCCATCTTTACAAAATATGATTGCGACATAAAAAAATCTATTAAATGTATCCTTGATGAAGATAGGAAATATTTGGACAAATTATGTTCTAGATTTACCAATACTTTGAAATTCCAGTTTATTTTTTATTAACCACAGATATATATTAATATGGATATGTATTACAAATTTGTGTTATGAAACGTCATCAGAAATGTGCCCTTACAACAAATTATCACATATATAAATGTATGTAATATACATACACTTATTCATCAAATAATAGGGGACTCGATAAATATTGCTTCAATAAACAGATTTTTGAAGAGCTTAAGGTTTCATGTAACATCCAAAATAGATAGAAAGCTGATCTAATAGTCAGGAAGAATTGTATTCAATTGAGAATGTTAAAATTTTTGTGCCATTGAAAACTTTTAAGTTGTAAAGCAGCTGCAGATCATGCCTTGGCAAAATAGATATCCTCAACAGGAGTTCCTTGTACCAGTGAATAACATGGCTTCACAGGGATCTGCTAGAACTGACTATTGAGAAGCAGTTTTCAAATTTTTCATGTAAAATGTCACATCTCTGAAATTACAAATACATTAGGACTTGATTTAGTATTTTATTGATTGTCTGGATTAAGAAAATGATAACATATCCCATCATGCACCAAGACCCATTGTCCCAAATGATTCTTTTTCTTTTTTAAATAGATCATCCAATTTAAACTCAATTCAAGTATGTTGTTCTTCTACAACCTAATAGACACTTCAAAATGAATAATTTTTGCCTCTTTCATCCCCCAGTGGGATTCTACATTTATCTTTTAATGTTTTTTTTTTTAATTTAATCCAGAACTTAAGAAACAAAATAAGCATTTCCATAACATAATAGAATAAAAAGCTGCTTGTATATGAACCAGCAAAACTATTATGTATAACTTGCTATTCCTTTTAATTCTAGAGTAAAGTTATAATTTATTTTTCTTAAGTTTACCCTGCCCCTCACTCTAGACATGATTACATTAGATACAAATATGTATATACATGTAGTATCATTCTATATGTACTCCTATTTTTGAGTTTTTTTCTAAGGATATAGATAGTAACTTCATTTACATATTCTTTGTAGTTACTTTGGGAATTCATATCAGTCAAAATGACTTAGTCACTCACAGTTGTTCTTAAAATAACATTTTTCTTACCATATACAACATTCTATTGGTTCTATTCTTTTTGCTCTTTATTATTTCCTATAAGTCTGTCCATCATTGGAGTGCACACTTTTTTATACATAATAGTATTTGCTAGCAAATGATTATAAATAATCACTTATTTGGGGAGATTGAGTTTCCTCTTTTTTTCCCATTTTTATTTCAAGATATCAGTCTCTTAAATTTGAGCTAATCTTCTTTTCTCCCTGACCCTATCCAACCTTACAAGAAATCTTTAATTTGAGGTAAATTCCATTCAGTCAAGCTTGGGTAGAAATAGATCCCATTGTCTAGATTGCCCAAGGCTCACAATGTTCTAACCATAGGGATGGTTTAAGTAGAAGTACATGATGTTATTCTCAGTGCATCCTTGGAGAAAATTCACTTCTTATTAATTAACTCATTAGAATTGATTGTGTCTGATGGAAAACCTATTGATCAAAGGCACCTAAATTTCAAAAATTGCTAAAGTTTCATCTTTCATGGATCAAGATGAAGATCTTCAAGAGAAAAGAAATGTTTTCTGTCAATCTGCTAGGTATCAGTCATAGAATATGATATAATTTATACCTAAATATAATTTCTTGTAATTATTTTATTCATCATATATTTTGTCACAATTATATACCACAATTTGTTCAGGTATTTCCAAATTAGTGGGAATCTTCACAATTTCCATTTTTTTGATAACACAAAATAACTATTATAAATATTTTAGAATATAAATGTCCTTTTCTGTTTTCTGTGATCATCTTGGGAAACAGACCTAGAATGTTATTGCTTTTTAAAGGGTATAGACAGTTTAATAACACTTTGGACATAATTCCAGATTTCTCTCCAGAATAATTAGATCAGTTCTGTAATTTTTTTTCACATTTATCTTTACAACATAGATTTTTCATTTCAGTTTTCAATCCTGATGTCATTTGCTCTTTATGGATTCTATTATATTGAGTATGATCCTTAATAATTTTATACTTCAAAAAGACAACAAAAGAAAAGGTAGAAACACAAGACGTTATACATACTAACATATAATACCGTGGAAGAATGATGGATTTGAGGTCAGCAGACATGGGCTTGAATAGCAATTATAGTAATCAAATATGTGTGACTTTAAATAAGGTAATTTACATATCCAAATCCTATAAAATTTGCTCAAATAAATAGAACTATAAGTCAGAGAGCAAAAAGAATAAAACTAAATATTGAGATCTATAACTATGAGCAATTAAGTCATTTTGTTGTTATAAATGTGCAAAGTAAAAATAAAGACATAGGAAGAAAAATGCTATCTGCATCCAAAGAAAGAACTGATAAATACTTTTGTATGAAATAATTTTGCATATATTTATATTTATTTGTGCCTAATGGTAGCCATCTCTAGGGTAGAGGTTAAGAGAGGAAAAAAGCAAACTGAATGATAATATATATATATATATATATATATATATTTATATTGAGAGAGAGAGAGAGAAAAAGAGAGAGAGAGAGAGGGAGGGAATAGCAAATTGTATATGGTAGATTTGCTTTTTAGTGTGCAGCTATTTTTAAACATTGCATTGTGATATGGAAATGACATTTTTGTTCCATGAATTGAAAATAAATTAAATTTAAAAAAAAGAATTAAATCCTACTAAAATTTTAAAAGCATGCATTATGGATTGAATTCTCAAGGAAAGTCTATGTTTTTTTTTGTGTGTGTGTGTGTATGTTTCATTATGGTCTTATAATATGATGTTTAGGGAATGAAATTCTAAACTTAGTAAAAAAAAAAGAGTTTTTATGTCACTTCAATTACTTAAAGAAATAGTATACTTAAGCAATGTGTAATATGGGAATGATAATAGCATCTTTATCACAGGATCATTCTGAGGAACAATTGAGATAATGTATATAAAATGCTGTGTTCAATTTCAGTAACTATATGAATGTAATTTTTTTTTGTCATGGATTTGATGGATATTTAATATACAAGAGCTGCTGAGTACTACCTCCTGAAAAAAGCCTGCATGTTAATGTGCAGTGATGAATTACATATCTGTTATCTGAGAAGCAACATGACAGTGGATAGGATACTGGACTTGGAGTTACAATAAGCTGTGTTACAAATCTAGCTAGATTCTTATTTGCTATTTGGCCCAGGACAATAAAATTAACCTGTCCTCACTTCAATTTCATCATCTGTAAAATATAGGAATTTTACTCAGTGATATTTAAAATCCATTCAAATACTAAATCTACTGTCCTTTCAACTCAGAGAAATGACACAGCAACTCTTGAATACCATCTCCCAAGTCACCAGTTACTATTCTGTGTGTATGTGTGTGTGTGTGTGTTTTAATTTGTGTTATAGAATGTGCTCGTAGGAATGAAATGCACATCTTTCAAGAAGTGAAACAAATAAAATGGCCTTTTGGGATCTAAGTTTCAAAGAAAGTGAATGAAGGAGGGGAAAAAATTAAGCTGAAATAACATTTTGCTTTTGTCTTCAGAGTAGAAGATAAAAGACAGATGTCAGAAGTAAATATATTCTCATTGAAAAGAGAAAAATTAATAAAAGAAACCCAAACTATAGAGCAGATGTTCAAGAATGTTAAAGAACTTTAAAAGAGGCGAAATTGATGTCTAAATTTCTTTCATTTTAGAAATGTGAAATCTAGCATAAATAAAATCAGTCTGTTGATGTCTAAATTTCTTTCATTTTAGAAATGTGAAATCTAGCATAAATAAAATCAGTCTGTATATGTGTGTGAGCACATGCACATGCACACGCACAAACACATACGTATTTGACACTGTATCTTAAAACTAAATCAGAGAGGGGCAGGTAATTGGCATAGTGGATAGAGCACTAGCCCCGAAGTCAGGAGGACCTGGGTTCCAATCTGGCCTCAGACACTTAACACTAAACCCAATTGTCTTGGGGGGGAAAAGAAATTAAATCAGGAAGGCTAAAAGGTAGTTTTTCTTTTATGCACAAAAAGTAAATTATTGGTGTATTCAGCAAATAATCACCTTTGTAATCTTAATCTTCTTGACAAACAAATATGTCACAACTTACAGAAATGCCTATAAATGAAAAAAACAGTCAATGAATTAAATGGAAATTGTAATAAAAAAGAATGCTTTTGTGAAAATATTCAAAAGAAAATATAAGAATCTGTTCATTTTATTATTTAAAATTTTGAAGTTTCTTAGGAATTTTCCTCTTTCAAATAATAAATCTATAAAGTAATTAAAACATAATTGGTATAACCACTAATAATTTGCTGCCTAAAGAATTATCAGGTGTAAAAAAAAAATAGAGCTATTATATATACACCATTGTCCTAAAAAGGACTTCAACTCATACATTGAAACAAGGAAATAATGGTGATATATGTTTAGCTCTAAATCTATGTTTAAATGATTATTATTATGGCATGTATTTGAACCCTTTAAAATGGCTTGAAAATTACAATATGGAAATATCAGAGAAACTTTTAGAATTAGTTTTTCCTTTTTTTTTTTTTTTTCTTCATACAGACATGCTGGGTTTGAAGGAGAAAAACTATGTGAAATTTTACATGTGTTAATGAATAAATATAAAAAAAAATTCTCTGTCCCAGCATATCTGTGATTTTTTATTTGTGGAGCTGGGGAAGGATGAGAGAGCTTGTTTTAAATATAACATATACTGA
This sequence comes from Antechinus flavipes, assembly GCF_016432865.1. Lineage (NCBI taxonomy): Eukaryota > Metazoa > Chordata > Mammalia > Dasyuromorphia > Dasyuridae > Antechinus > Antechinus flavipes. The sequence continues at coordinate 129,212,909 of NC_067400.1, read as the reverse complement.
GATAGTCCATGTGGCTATAGTAGAACAAATACCAGAGTTGTTAAAAACCTGAAACATTCTGAGGAAAAGAATTAGTTCAATGCTGAAAAAAGCCTGTTTTTGTGAAGATTGATTCTTGATTTCTAGAGAAGAATATATCAAATTTCCTGCCTTTTTATTAAAGCCATAGGCCATATATGCTCCATATGAAGCAACAATATGGACATAATTCTGTACTATGTCATCTTGAAGAGAAATTCTCTATCCTGTGATTGATTTAACTTCCTTAAGTGCTTTCACTTCCTTAATTACCAAGCACAATTTACCTAATTCTCATTGACCTCATCACTGATTATGTGATTTGCCATATTTTCATGAGTAAGATGTATTTTATTCTTTAAAAACCAAATCAAAATTATAAACTTATTTTTTCCCATTCCTTCCTGCTAAACTCAATCTCTGACCTCTCTCTTTCTTTTAACATTAACCATCCATACCATTCTATGAAAAAGTCATTATTAAAATCTCTTGTATAGGACATCTAAGCAAAAAAAAAAAAAAAACATTTTATCAAATCAAATCAAATCATTTATTAATTGACATGCATCTTTGACATTTGGAGACATGTGTTTTTAAAAGGGAGAATTTTGTTTTTAGAATTGCCCTTTCTTTCTGAATATTTTTAAGTAACATAAAATATAATTTCCCTCTAATCTCTTATATGAAAATCATGCTGGCCTGCTATCATTTCATCAATTATGTAATGCTTGGTAATTGCTATGGGGAGAGTTGAAATAAGAAAGAAAAATTGATATACATTGAAATCAGAAAGGATATCAAATTATTGGAAAATTAACATAATGAAATAATTAAGAATAGAAAATATAGAAAATTGCGAATAGAAAATAGAAATAAATAGAAAATAATTGAGAATAAATAGAAAAATATAGTCCAAACATAAGACTGTGGGCATAGTAGTGAAGGAATAATATATATTGAAGAATGGATAGGATGAAAGACAAAAGAGAAATAAAGGCAGGACTAGGGAGCTATGAATGTGATAAAGTATGAGAAAGAAGAGAAAAGCAAAGATCTTTTTTTTTTTTTTTTTTTTTTTACCAAATATAAGTTGTAGTCTTCTATTCAAGACTATTAGACTATTTTTATATGAAACACTTTAGTTAAGATATGATCAGGACAAGTATTTTTGTGAAGCAAAAAGATTAAATTATTTATCAAAGGTCATATATTTTTTCCTATGTTAAAGATAAATATTTTGATAGCTAATAACAGGAGAAAAAGGAATATAAAAATATACACTACTTTCAGATAAGATGTGAATAATTTGTAATAGTCAAAATATATGGCATAAATATAATGAAATCTCTCCTTGAATAATATAAAAACAGTGCCTTGCTTATATAGGAATAATTTAATGCTCCAAACAGAAAGAAGAAAAAAAATTAATCTAGAGCATATTGCTTCATTTTATGTAATATATCAGAGATATACAGATATCAGAGATGACAATGGCATTGAAATCTTCAGAGCTGAAAGCATTATCAGTATCTTAGCTTCTGCATATATACATGTTGTATTATTAGAGAGAAAAACTAAAAAGAATGAGATCTTTTAAATATTTACATACTGAGGTATAGTTTTTAAAAAGATTATCAATTTGAAAGGGTAAAATTTATATGTTTGTGATTTAAATATTTATTTTTTGATAATACATACAAATTTGTTTTTAATAATCATTTCTTTATTAATCACATTGAAAGAGAAAAATCACAACATAAAGGAAAAATACTAGAAAAAAGCAGGTAAAAAAGTGAGTGTAGTTTGTGTTGATTTATCTTCAGTCTCTATAGTTCTGTCTTTGGATGCAAATTTCCATTCAAAGTTTACTGGGATTGCCTTGTATTACTGAACTGCTGAAAATAACCAAATTTAACATAGTTGATTATCCCACAATTTTGCTGTTACTCTCTCCAATGTATTCCTGGTTCTGCTCGTTTCAGTCAGCATCATTTCATGTAAATCTTTCCAGGCCTTTCTAAAATCAGTTTGTTCATAATTTTTAACAAAATAATAATACCCCACTACTTTCATATACCATAGCTTATTCAGAGAATCCCCAACTGATGGGCATCGACTCACTTTTCAATATTTGCCACCACAAGAATGAGCTGCTCCAAACATTTTTTCAAATGTGGGTCCTTTTCCCTCCTTTATGATTTCCTTGGGATATAGACCCAGTAGCAGCACTGCTGGATCAAAGGGTCTATAATTTGATAGCCTTTTGGACACAGTTGCAGATAGCTTTCCAGAATGGTTAGATCATTTCACAACTCCACCCACAATGCATTAGGGTCCCAATTTTCAAATATCCCTTCTAACATTTATCATTATCTTATCCTTTCATTTTAACCAATCTGAGAAGTATGAGGTGGTACCTCAGAGTTGTTTTAATTTGCACTTCTGTGATCAATAGTGATTTAAAGAATTTTGTTATATGATTATAAATGACTTTAGTTTCATGTGAAAATTGTCTGCTCATATCCGTTGATGATTTATCAAGGGATATTTCTGGTTTGCCACAATGGAGAGAGGAAATAAAATATGAATATGCCTTTGTATATAGGAGAAAAAGAGTAAATAAGTCATGGATCATTGCAGTAGTACTTTCACATTTTATCAGTGTAGCTAATATGCACATTAGAATAATTTGTCACGCATTATTTTAATAAATAGTTAACACTTATTAGGTGACAGTTTCTCTCTTTTGTGTGTTCATGTTCTGTCTTTTCAATTTTTAAACTCTTTTGAGAAAATAAATGATATCTCCTTTTGTCTTTTATAATAGGGCTCAAATAATATTGATGATGATGTTGGTGCATCTAATTGATTAGGTAAGAATTTATTGATCTCAATTAGCCCTACATCTTTAATTTTGGTACACCAATTCTGTGTAATTATTTTTTTAAAAAAGAAGACTTATCTGAGGGGAAACTGGTAGGATTTTTTTCTATATAGAGGTTGAAATTTTCTATACTAAGGTAATAAGTACACTCCTTCATGTAGACGTAGCATTCTTGGCATAGACTGGCTATAAGAATTCTGAAAGTACCACTGAGGTCAAAGAGAATGTCAAAAATAGATGTATTTCCCTAGCTCCCTTTAGCATTGAAAAGCCTTGTCTTCTTCCTTTTTTTTTTTTACAAGAAACCATTATTTTTATTTTTTATTTTATTTTTTTAAATAACTTTTTATTGATAGAACCCATGCCAGGGCAATTTTTTTACAGCATTATCCCTTGCACTCACTTCTGTTCCGATTTTTTCCCTCCCTCCCTTCACCCCCACCCCCCGATGGCAAGCAGTCCTTTACATGTTGAATAGGTTACAGTATATCCTAGATACAATACATGTGTGCAGAACCGAACAGTTTTCTTGTTGCACAGGGAGAATGGGATTCAGAAGGTATAAATAACATGGGAAGAAAAAAAAAATGCAAGCAATTTATATTCATTTCCCAGTGTTCTTTCTTTGGGTGTAGCTGCTTCTGTCCCTCCTTGATCAATTGAAACTGAATTAGCTCTCTTTATCAAAGAGATCCACTTCCATCAGAATACATCCTCAAAGAGTATCGTTGTTGAGGTATATAATGATCTCCTGGTTCTGCTCATTTCACTTAGCATCAGTTCATGTAAGTTTCCCCAGTCCTCTCTGTATTCATCCTGCTGGTCCTTCCTTACAGAACAATAATATTCCATAATGTTCATATACCACAATTTATTCAACCATTCTCCAATTGATGGGCATCCATTCATTTTCCAGCTTCTAGCCACTACAAACAGGGCTGCCACAAACATTTTGGCACATACAGGTCCCTTTCCCTTCTTTAGTATCTCTTTGGGGTATAAGCCCAGTAGAAACACTGCTGGATCAAAGGGTATGCACAGTTTGATAACTTTTTGAGCATAGTTCCAAATTGCTCTCCAGAATGGCTGGATGTGTTCACAATTTCACCAACAATGGATCAGTGTCCCTGTTTTCCCACATCCCCTCCAACATTCCACATTATCTTTCCCTGTCACTCTAGCCAATCTGACAGGTGTGTAGTGGTATCTCAGAGTTGTCTTAATTTGCATTTCTCTGATTAATAATGATTTGGAGCATATTTTCATATGTCTATAAATAGTTTCAATTTCTTAGTCTGAGAATTGTCTGTTCATATCCTTTGACCATTTATCAATGGGAGAATGGAAACCATTATTTTTTTTTAAATGAAGCCACATCTTAATGAACTCCTTAAAATGGGATTTTACCTCTATATGATTAGGGATATTTGATGATTTTTCTAGAAAATATCTTCCATGCACATATGTTTTAAATATTAAGTACAAAATCATTTTATAATTTGAAAAGATAGTGATTAGTAGGTTTAAAATGTTCTATTAACTCTATTTATAGAGTTTATAGTTCCTTTAAGATATATAAAATACATTTGTTTTATTATACTTGATTTTTAAAATATATTTAATTGATAATCTCATCTGATAAATGATAAAATGCATTTTTATTAAAATTTTAAAATTAGTGGTTATTCTTACAATCAGTAGATGATTTCACAAAATGAACATCTTTTATTTATAACACTGGAAGTTAATCGCCACTGTTTTCCTTAAGTAATAGAAAGTGTGAACAAATGTCCTCATTATAGGATATGTAATATATTTCCTTTCAGATATATAAAATACATGTATGTTTTATTATGCTTGATTTTTAAAATATACTTAATTGATAATCTCATCTGATAAAATTATAAAAATGAATTTTTTCTTAAAATTTAAAAACTAATGATTGTTCTTACAATCAGTACATGATTTCACAAAATGAACATCTTTTATTTTTAGCACTAGAATCTCCACTGTTTTTCTTAAGTAATAGAAACTGTAAACAAATGTCCTCACTATAGAATATGTAATATATTTTTCATTCAGAGAACTAGTTTTGGAGCATTTCAATTATTAAAATCAAATTACTATATAAATAAATTAGAAACACAATCTGGATTGTAAAGCTAGTGTATTCAGACATCTGTGACCTAGTGTGAATGTTATTAATGTTCCTGAAGCTGGTACAGAAAATTATAATCAAATGTTATACTACTTAGTATTTAAAAGCTATTTGGCCATTCGAAAAATACAAGTTATAAATTCTAATACTTTATAAGGATAGCTTTCAGTCTGTCTGTCTGTTTCTCCCTCTGTCTCTCCTCTTTCTCTCTTGTGGCAGTCTCTGTCTCTCTTTTTCTTTCTCTAAATCTGCCTCTATCTCTTTCTTTCTGTCTTTTAGACAAACACATACACAAACACATATCAGCACAATAGTTCCTTCAGTGACTGAGTCATAGAACACCAAAATTGTTAAGAAAAGAAAATTTTGGATGACCCCAATGGCAATCTGTAAGTAAATTGCAAACAAACTATTGCATTCAAAAAGAAGATTTAAGAAGAGAGATAGAAATAAGGAAATGTACTGATATGTCATGTCAGAAGAGCTAAGCAATTCATTAGACATTATGATTTAAGTCTTTGAGGTGACTTTAGTTCATTGAACAACTGTCTATGTATGATTTATGAGAAGACATGGACAAGAATTGAAAAGAATGATATATCATGGATGGGTTTTGATTTCCACTGCTGTAGCAAATAATCAAATTACTGAAATCCAACACTTGCTAAAGCATTATTTAATATCATGATGCTTACTCTAAACAATTTTCCAATATACCTGATTAAATTATAGTTAACAGATAATATTTGCCATAGAACAAAAGCATTCTAAAATGTTTCCATTTTATCTTCTTCAAATATCAAAGCTCGTTATAAAATTTAGGCAACATACTGAATGTCCTCTGTGTTGTTGTTATTGTTTTTTTTTTTTAACTGTATGTTTATGTTATTATTCTTAAATTACATATGACTTATTGGTGATATCACTGGTGATAGATTTGTGTAAAATCATTGGGTGAAATTTTGTAACTCATTCCATCCCTCTCAGCTTTCATTTTCTCTCAGATCTATTCCAGTCCTAACTATATGTTACTTTATTCATTTAATCTTAACATTCTTCATTATAGGAAAAAATATTCTGAAGTTATGAATGAAACCATTCAGACTAAAAAAGAGAATATATTTACCTTGAAATGAGAGACTTTAATTTACACTCTGACATCAATGTATTAAAGGATGGTTTATGGTTACTGTTATTTGCCATATTGGAAAAATTTAGCAAATGATACATGAGTCATTTATTACCTCATAAAATACATTTACAATGCTTAATTGATTATTATAATATTAAAATTTGCCGAGTCACTAAAATTACTGCATCTATAAATTCCTTCTCAAATAAATTCATTTGTCATGCAACTTCCAAAGAAAACTTTCTGTCTCAGAAAATATATGTTGAACAAAGAAAGGAAGGAAGGAAGAGAGAAGAAAGGAAAGAAGGAAAGAAGAAGGAAGGAAGGGAAGGAGAGAGGGAGGAAGAAAAAAGTAAGGAAGGAAGAAGGGAAAGAAAAGAAAGGAAGGGAGGGAGGAAGGAAACAAGGGAGGGAGGGGGGATGGAAGGAAGGGAGGAAGGAGAGAAGAATCTAAACCTTTACTTGTGGTTTCCATTTTCTGTTATACTATTTTCCTAGGCACCACTCAACTTAACCAGAAAATAGTAAAAAAGGATTTCAGTCAGTTAAGTCTAGTTTCTAGAAATTTGAGGATTCTATATTTATCATGTCCATGCAATAGAATGGATTTATGAACATCAAAGAAGGAAAATATAGAGGTATACTAATAAAATATTAAAAAGCTTATAAAAATTCATAAGAACACAATGTAAAATGAATTATCAAATAATATATATATATATATAATTGCTTCTTAGGTATTTGGCTTTGTCTACATCAAGTACTTATTAGTCTTGATTAAAATTTCCATGTATATATTTTATAATTTGCAAAGTTCTTGAGTTCAGATTTGAGCTCAGATCCTCTTGACTTCAAGGCTAGTGCTCTATCCATTGTGCCACTTATTTGCCTCAGTTAGTAAAATATTCTATAAATTTTCTCCTGATAAACTTTATCTTTCACATTGACCAAAATAAATATTTTTCATGCTATTTCTTACGGGTAGATCATATAAAATAATTTCAGAAATGTAAAACATATGACTTGCAACTTAGCCATGAATTTTTCTTTATCAAAAGATACAAAAATCTTTAATGATGAAAACATGAAAAGCAAATTATGCTTTCTGTGATATGAAATTTAGCCATTTATTCATGTTACACTCATTTAGTACATTCATAACTTATAAGCAGATTGCCCATAGTGACTTTGTCCTGGGTAAGCTAAAATCAAGTGCCTGTACAATGGTTGCAGAACCATGATGCAGTTAACTTATGATATATAGAAGTAAAGAATACATCATCCTCACTTCCATGAAGATGAGACAATTCCAATTTGCAGTTTTATTTTTCAAATGAGAACAAAGTTCACATACTTCTCACTTCCAAATTGATTCCACTGAGCACCCTAATGGGTGGGATTTAATTTTTGCAAATTGAAAACATAATCTAGTTTGTAGAATAGAAATGACTTTGTCAAATCAAGGGGTTTTCTTCCTTTAGATTCATGACTATCATATTAAATAATTTTAATGATTATTATAATTAAAGTCATAAAATAGTGAGGTATAAACTGAAAATAATTTACATTTTATGAAGCAAAGCTCTTTCTCATAGGCTCAATTTATACAGCCTACATCCTGGAAAAATATAGATTTTATAAGGTATCTTTGGTCTTAACTCTGAAGGAAAACATTGAATTCAAGTTATACAATTATTATTTATATATATATATGTATATGTATGTATGTATATATGATTTAAATCCAGATTCTCTTATTCCCAAATCAGTGTTCTTTCTCATTTTTCAAATCAATATTAACAATAACAAAATAACTCCAAGACAAAGTGAAATTAGATAGTTTTTCATTGATTTTCCTGCTTTGTTCCAGTCCCACAGTATTTTCTTTTTGTTTTTATGAACTTCCATTATTCCTATGGCCATTATAAACTACTCATTTTCTTTCTGTTGATTGTTATAATGACTTAATTATTTAATGCAGTGTTTACTAAATATATATTTCTAACATATTTCAATTCCAAAATATCTTTCAAATCATTAACATATTTTTTGATTAGGACATTGATTCACAGCAAATTCATATTAGAAAAACTTCTTTTTTGGACAAAAGCAAAATAAACTTAAATATCTAAAAGTATTGAAGATTCTGCCCTCAAGATTCAATTTTGTCTATTTCAAAATAAACAACAGAATTGCTTCTGAACCTTAGGCTTCTAATGTGAGCTCATTTGAATTTTTTAAATCAGAAAATCTTTATGATTGTAATACATTTGCAAGTAAATGGATGGGCAATTTTGTAGATCGCATAACCTCAGCTAATATTATACTTGATAGCCCAACTGTGTATGGGTTTTCAGTATTTGACACGTACTCATAAATCATGAATAGATAGTACAGTAATATACAAAATTGAGAATATTTCATAATTTAAATTAGAAGAAAGTTAAATAAAAACAAAAAGATGGAATCATGATATTTATGCCTACAATTTACATATTTTCATTTCTCTAAAAATATAAATCAGAAAGAAAGAAAACACATCAGTATTTTATTTATCACTCAGGAGCAAATTTTGCATTTCTAAGTCAAACTTTGCTGTCCTCTACATTTATCAAGAACACATAATAGTAGTATAGTTGAGAAAAAAAAATCATTTTGAATTTTTAGAAGAAATCAGAAATTATATAAACTAAATGAAAAGAGAGATTTTAAAAAGAAAAGATGAGTTCATTTGGCTGATAGCCTATTGACTTCAAGAAAGAGCAAGTAGGCCATTTCCTCTTCAATGATGACTAAGTGAAGGAGAATTATATAAAACAAAGTCTGGTAAGGTAGGCTTGAGAAACATATTAAAACAGACTTTACATGTCAAAAGGAGAGGTTTTTATTTTGTGCCAGAGACAATGTGAAGCCATTAAGTATCCCTAAGCAGATTAGTGACATGTAAACTTGTGCTTTAAAAAGATTATTTGTCATATGTGGACAGCAGATGGAAGAGGAGAAACTATGAGATCAGAGTTCAATTTGGCAATTGCAATAGATCAGATGAGATGAGGCCATGAACTAATTATATAATCATATGAGTGGAGAAAAATAGCACACATTAAAGACATTATATAGATAGAATATAAATGTTTTGACAGTTGATCTTATGTAGCCTATAAGGGAGAGGAAGTAGCTGAGTGAGATTTTGCATTTTTGTAGCTGGTCAAATGGGGTTGTCCTCAAGAGAAAGTGAGAAATATACATATGTAATTCCATAATATGTCTCCTGAGATCTATCCAAACAACCAACTATCTATCCATCGATCTATCCTTCTATCCATCTATCTATCTTTATATTGATAATGACAAAAATATTGATATTGATTTCAAATTATCTGGAAGATATAGTAACTATGGAAGATAGATCTAGGTAGAGAAAGTAATTGATTTCATGTAGACTAATAAAATCTTATGGAGAAAAATGATTGAAGATAGGTCTTGGAAGTTACACATTTAAAGTGACACATTAATGGTTGCTAGATAAAGGAGTCAGAGAAGAATCAGTTGGACATGCAGGAAAAAAAAAAAAAAACCCAGAAATAAGCAATGATGCAAAAAATGCAAGAGAATAGTGTTTCTAGGAGGAGAGATTAGCAAAAATTATCAAAAGTTGAAAAAACATAAAAAGCAATGGGTTCTAAGAAAAAGTTATCACATTTCATAATTATTCATTTTTACATGTTTGAAAAAGTTTCAGAAAGAATACTGTAGTGTTGGAATCCTTACTAACTGCTAAGTAATTAGAGTTGATCTAATCTTACAAGAAGTTGTTTTGGCCAGAACCTGAAACAAGGTACTAAGTAGAACTAATTAAGACAAGGCTTGTGTTCACACCTTTACTCACTGGAGTCCACAAGTATGCTAGCTTAACAAAGTACACTTTCTACACCTCCCTTAAAGCTCATTGGGCCAGAGAGCACTATGGGAGAAAACCCATAATCCCATTCTCTCAAAAGAGGCAGATAAAAGGCCAGCGATGAGGGATCTATGGCAGAATACATTTTTTCCTCTTGGCTGGCTGATGGCGCTGGACTCGAGAGGAGCGACTTTGGTGCAGAGAACACTTTGACGGATTTCAGTGGAGCTACGCCAGAAGCCCTCTCTCTGCGGCAAGTTGGTCGCTGGGCTCCCCAGAAGGAGATAAGAGAGACCTTCCATCTCTGTCTTGGTTGGAGGCAGAAGAAAGCAGAGGCAGAGGCTGAAAGACAGAACCTTTGGATTTGGAGACATCCGAAGGGCTCCAAGCCTCTAAACCGGCTGTCCTTTGAAAAGAACAAACTCCAACATTTGAACTCTAACACTGTAGTCATTATTAAAGTTAAGAAGTAAATAAAAGATAAGGAAATTGAGTCAAGTATAGAATTTTTTTGTTGAGTTCAGTTTTTTTTTTAATAACTTTTTATTGACAGAGCCCATGCCTGGGTAATTGTTTTACTATGTTATCCCTTGCACTCACTTCTGTTCTGACTTTTCCCCTCCCTCCCTCCACCCCATCCCCTAGATGGCAAGCCATTTTTTACAAGTTAAATCACAGTGTATGTCACAGTGTATCTAGATACAATATATGTGTGCAGAACTAAAAAGTTCTCTTATTGCACAGGAAGAATTAGATTCAGAAGGTATAAATAACCCGGGAAGAAGAACAAAAATGCAAGCAATTTATATTCATTTTCCAGTGTTCTTTCTTTGGATGTAGCTGCTTCTGTCCATCCTTGATCAATTGAAACTGAATTAGCTCTCTTTATCGAAGAGATCCACTTCCATCAGAATACATCCTCAAACAGTATCGTTGTTGAGGTATATAATGATCTCCTAGTTCTGCTCATTTCACTTAGCATCAGTTCATGTAAGTCTCCCCAGTCCTCTCAGTATTCATCCTGCTGGTCATTTCTTACAGAACAATAATATTCCATAACATTCATATACCACAATTTATTCAACCATTCTCCAATTTATGGGCATCCATTCATTTTCCAGCTTCTAGCCATTACAAACAGGGCTGCCACAAACATTTTGGCACATACAGGTCCCTTTCCCTTCTTTAGTATCTCTTTGGGGTATAAGCCCAGTAGAAACACTGCTGGATCAAAGGGTATACACAGTTTGATAACTTTTTGAGCATAGTTCCAAATTGCTCTCCAGAATGGCTGGATGTGTTCACAATTCCATCAACAATGTATCAGTGTCCCTGTTTTCCCACATCCCCTCCAACATTCCGCATTATCTTTCCCTGTCATTCTAGCCAATCTGACAGGTGTGTAGTGGTATTTCAGAGTTGTCTTAATTTGCATTTCTCTGATCAATAATAATTTGGAACACTCTTCATATGAGTGGTAATAGTTTCAATTTCTTCATCTGAGAATTGTCTGTTCATATCTTTTGATTATTTATCAATTGGAGAATGGCTTGATTTCTTATAAATTAGAGTCAATTCTCTATATATTTTGGAAATGAGGCCTTTATCAGAATCTTTGACTGTAAAAATGTTTTCCCAGTTTCTTTCCCTTCTAATCTTGTCTGCATTAGTTTTGTATGTACAAAAACTTTTCAATTTGATATAATCAAACTTTTCTATTTTGTGATCAATAATGATCTCTAGTTCTTCTTTGGTCATAAATTCCTTCCTTTTCCACAGGTCTGAGAGGAAAACTATCCTATGCTCTTCCAATTTATTTATAATCTCATTCTTTATGCCTAGGTCATGAACCCATTTTGACCTTATCTTGGTGTACGGTGTTAAATGTGGGTCAATGCCTAGTTTCTGCCATACTAATTTCCAATTTTCCCAACAATTTTTGTCAAATAATGCATTCTTATCCCCAAAACTGCGGTCTTTGGGTTTGTCAAACACTAGGTTATTAAAGTTATCGGCTGTTTTGTCCTTTGAACCTAACCTATTCCCTGATTAACTAGTCTATTTCTTAGCCAATACCAGATGGTTTTGGTAACTACTGCTTTATAATATAATTTTAGATCTGGTACAGCTAGGCTACCTTCATTTGATTTTTTTTTTTTGTCATTAATTCCCTTGAAATTCTTGACCTTTTGTTTTTCCATACGAACTTTGTTGTTATTTTTTCTAGGTCATTAAAATAGTTTTTTGGGAGTCTGATTGGTATAACATTAAATAAATAGATTAGTTTAGGTAGTATTGTCATCTTTATTATATTTGCTCTCGCAATCCAAGAGCATTTAATATTTTTTTCCAGTTGGTTAGATCAGACTTAATTTGTGTGGAAAGTGTTTTGTAGTTTTGCTCAGAAATTTTGATTTTCCCTTGGCAGACAGATTCCTAAATATTTTATACAATCAGTAGTTACTTTAAATGGAATTTCTCTTTGTAACTTTAACTGTTGGGTTTTGTTAGTGATATATAAGAATGCTGATGATTGAGTTTAGTTTTAAAAAGGTAAACAACTATAGGATAATAGTTTATTTTATTTAATTATTTTCTGCCATGTAGGTGCTTGTTAGATTACCTGTGGCTAGTTTATACTTATTGCATTTAGAGATGGTGAGATGTGCAGTTGACATGTTTTTTTGTTCTTGAGGTATAGCAATAATGTGTGGGTGGTTTCAATCCTACTCTGAAGTATATTGCTTAGTGGCAGACTACTCTTCTAATCTTTCTCTAAATATTAGAAGGATAGCACCATTCTTACATTCAGACATGCTTCCTAGCTTCTGCTTAGGTCAAAATTACCATGTTGTCAGAGTCACTTTAAACTGGAGAAGGATGAAATATATGATTCTGCCTTCTCCAGGCTCTAATCACAGTACACTTTTGCCTTACCCAGAAGGACTTTTGTTGCTTTACTCATTCAATGGTGCCATTATCATGTTTACCTGGGGGAAAACCCTTTTATTCTTCATTGATTATGGCTTTTTTGACGATTTCTTCACCATCCACATTTAGATAATTAATGAATAGAAACCTTTCGGATTTTTTTTTCTTCTGCTTTGCATTGAAATTAAATTTGCTTTTGTTTTCTTCTTCAACAATTTCCACATATTACTAACAGCTATGCCCTCTGTGACCAAGCAGAAGACTAATCCCTCTTGTGCATGCTAATTATTTAGGTCTTTCCTTGAGTGGAGGAATCTCATAAGCCTCCCATGAATCATCACTTTTTCAAACTAAGTATTTCCAGTTCCTTTGACCTTTTTTTTTTTTTTTTTGGGGGGGGGGGGGCAGGGCATTATTACAAGGCACTTTTGCCATTCTCAAGAAAACTCTTCTGAGTGTTCTCCAACTCAGCAATTTCCTTTTTAAAAGTTGTCCTTTATACAACATTGCAGATGTCATCTAAATAGATCAGGATGCAATAAGATAGCAACTGCCTTAGTTTTGTACATAACACAATGCATCTTAATTCAGACTAAATTTGAATAAATCTTTTATCTGTTTTATCATAGTGATGAATCAACACTGAATTACCAGCACAATAAAAGCCAAAGAGTTATATTTTTAAATGATCTAGTTCCTAGACATATATACATTTCAGATTCAAGTGTAAGGCATTGTATTTATTCCTATTAAAATAATTCTTATTAAAAACATCTTGGTGTGGATAAAATGTCGGAAGTGAATTGAGAAAAACCTGACTTAAAATTATCTTTTATTATAACTTAACATTTGTATTACCCTGGATAACTCAATCTCCTTTTTTTCATTTATAAAATGGAGACAATATAATGCCTATTATATAAGGTTATTAAGAAAATAATATGGCATAATGAATATGAAAAACTTTTTAAATCTTATATATTATATATTATATAAATGTCGATTATTATCATCACTTTTCAAGTTTTGTGTTACCTACAATTACAATCATTTAAATAAAAACTTCTGCAGTAACCTCTAACCTCTAATGCAACTAATTTGTCTTCTAAATGTAAAACATTAATCACTTTAACAAATTTACAGTGGTTAAAAAAACAACAACAACAACAACAACAGCACAACACACATAGTTTACAGAGTTAATGCAATAATATTGGGGGAAGCTGGAATTAATGCCTATACATGCATTCCCTTCTGTGATTTTTTAAATTATAGTCTGTAAATAGAAGGGTATAATAGCACTAAATAAGTGCAATACCCTAACTACCATCTGTCCTTCTCATTCCACAATTTTAAATGGACTTGTAGAGATGGGTAAAGTTCCTTGTGAGTAAGGATTGTTTTCTGGTTCTTCTCTTCTGTCTGTTTTTGAATCCTCACTGTCTAAAACAATGCTTGACACATACTAGGTACTTTATAAATGTTAAGTAATTGATGACAAATCCATGGTAAGCAAAGTAGAATAAAGTACCTGCAGTATTGAGGATGGAACAATATTATCTCTGAATATGAAGAATTGCAGATTCATAAGAACAAGAAAATATATTTTCTTTTCAGGAAAAGGTAGATGTTTACCAGGTATCTGGCTAATCTACAAATAACTTTAATTGAATTCAGGAATGTTTATGTCTCCTCTCTCTCCTTGGTTGTTTTTCATTTAAAATAATATATATCATGCAATGCAATGACAATGTGAAAATTTGGGAAAGTGTAAATAGAATAAAAATATAAGTAGAAGAAAAAATAAAGTGATTTTGTAGAATTCTATAATATATTCTGAAATATAAGCACAGTAGTATGCTATGGAAAAGGGTAATTCAAAAATCAGTAAATAATTTAATTACTGATTTTTCATACAAGTGTTCTCTAAGGATTTCATTTTATTGCTTTCTTTCGTTTTTTTTTTCCACAGTGAAAGTGCAAAGATTTATTACATAATTACAGATAGAGCATAATGCTATTTTGACATCTGTTAATCACAAACAGTATACATCTTCATTGTGAATGCCTATAAGATGAATTTATAATATTAAAATGCTCTTGTTTGCTGTGGTTGAGCTTGGCTGAATTCAATAAATTATGTAACTACATTCTGATTTACAAAATTATTAGGTATTTTTTTTAACAAAATTACTTTTTCCTCATCACTTTAGTAATTTTAAAAAAGCAAGTGTATATACACACAGACATCAAGTTTGTAAATAGAAATTATGACATCTAAAAGATGTTCTGCTAAAGGAGGTAAGTGATGGATGGATTTCAATTATGACTGCTCTTTTCCTGGTTATGATAGTCTCGAGTCAAAACATAATGAGTTTTTCCAGGCTGAGGAACTTGAAAGTAAGGATCTTGGAAAGGGGAAGGTTGTGGAATAGAAAAGAAGACTGTGAGTCAAATACTGAATTTACAGAGAAAGAAGAAGAATAACTTGAAAGATTTTAGATGATGACAGTAAGGATCTTGTTAAGAAACAATGAATATTAAAGGAGAAGACTAATCATTGACTAATGGTTGCAGAAGGAAAATCAGAAATTAATCATGGAAGTAAGGAATATGACAATTATTCCTCCTTTGGTCCTTATATTTTGGAGTTATGAGAGAAAAAAAAAACATTTGTCAGACTTTAAGATTAAGAAAAGTATATTTTTTATCTAAAAACTATTTTCCCCTAAATACATATAAAGATAATATTCAACATGCATTTTAATTGGATTTTAAATTCCAATTCTTTTACCCCTTCTCCTCCCAATATTGTGAACATTTTGATATGAATTATACACGTGCAATCATGTAAAACATGTATCCATAATAGTCATTTTGTGAAAAAAAGAAATACAAAGGCAGAAATGAACAAAATACAAAGAAAATTAAAATAGTATGTTTCATTCTTCATTCAAATTCCATTATTTCTTTCTCTGGATAAGAACACAAGTCTGTTTACTGATTTGGGGGTTGATCCAAAACATCAATATCAACTTAGCCTCATTATCCTGAAACTGTGATTTTATTCTGGGAAAAAAACAAAAAACAAACGTGCAAATAAAGCTTTTGTCTAGGTTTTCACAGTTGTTGATAAAGTATCTTCACCTATCATATATATATATACACATACACACATATATGTATATATATATGTGTGTGTGTGTATGTAACATATATGTATATATGTATGTATATATACATACATGTATATATACGTCAAAGATAAAAAATATATTGGATATTGAATTGAATGATAAATAGAGCATATTAAATGCTTATTATGTCTTATTTATCCCAAAATGAGAAAAAATAAAGTGTCTTTACAGCATATTCTGACAGTTTGAATAAATCAAAATCCCCATTACTTAGTGCTTCATTTCTTGGCTTTTGACTAATTCATTAAGCTTCTTCTAATTCTGGGAGCCATTTGTTATTTTTTTTCCTCCTAGTGGATCCCTGAAAATCTAAACTCTCTTTTCTGGATATAAGGACATATTTCTGGACTCTCAGGTTTGAGGTTTCCTAAGTTTGCTCTTAAAGCTGAAATCCCTCTTCTTTGAGTAGAAATCTGGCTAGTATAATCATACTACTTAAGAACTCTGCTTTTTTTGAAGACTGATTTCAAGCTTTATATTTTCCCAGCTATGTGCATAAGCCTTAATTTATATTTGCCATATCATACAGTCAATTTTTTATTCATATCTAAAATTCTCCCATATCCTGATACAATCACAGACTACCTATAGAAATAAGGTTATAGAAAAGGGAAAAGGCAAAAAAGTGTTTCTTCAATACCCTTTTACAGTCCAACAGGAATCCCTGGGATTCCATGTTATCTTCTAAACCAGAGGTGTCCAACTTATAGCAAATAGGCTGCAAAATTACAATTGGAAAGTAATTAACAAAATAAATAGAAATATAATAAGAGACATAGAAAACTAAGAGGCAAGATTGCAGAGTAAAGGCAAGGATTCATCTCAGCTTTCTCCTGAACACCTCCAAATACTTTTAAATGATAACTCTAAACAAATTCTAGAGTGGCAGAATTTCACAAAAGACAGAATGAAAGAACTTTTTGTCTTAGGAGATTGAGTGTATGAAAGCTAAGGCTTTAGATAATATCAAGAAACAAAACAAAAACAAAAGAATTTCTAAAATAGAAGATAATATGAAATATCTCACTAGAAAAACAACTCACTTGGAAAATAGATGTGAGAGAGATAATTTAAATCTTTTCCCCTTCATTGTTATTTTTAATACATTCTGTGGCCAATGTAAAAAGAGATTTTAAAAAAGAAAGAATAAAAACTACTTTAAAAAATAGATTTGACCAAAAGGAAAACAAAGTACAAAAGCTAATTGAAGAAAAGAAAACCCTAAATAGTAGAATTGAGTGTATGGAAGCTAAGGCTTTAGATATCAAGAAACAATAAAACAAAAACAAAGAATTTCTAAAATAGAAGATAATATGGAATATTTCACTAGAAAAACAACTCACTTGGAAAATAGGAAAAAATATAACTTTTTAAAAGTTATAGCACTATCTGAAAATCATAATTTCAAAAATGAGCCTAGACATCATCTTCCAAGATATTATCAAGGAAATTAAATTAAAGAATGAAAGAGAAATGTTCTTGGAGAAAAAAAGTTGGGAGAAATTGAATGGGGTAAATTATCTCAAAAGAGGCAAAATTATTTTTACAATTAAGGGGAAGAGGGGGAAGTGAGGAAGAATGAGTGAAAATTATTTTCAAAGAATAATAACTCAAAGAAGCAATAATATACATTCAAGTGAGTAAATAAATCTATTTTACCCTACAGGATATTAGAAAGGGAAACAGATTAAAAGAGAAGGATGTGATAGAAAGAAGAGTAGATTGGAGAAAGGGTAGTCAGAAGCAAAACTCTTTTGAGGAGTCACAAGGTGAATGAAAAGAGAGAATGGAATACAGGTAGGATATCATTAGCAATAGTAATTGTGAAAAAAAATTGAAGCAAGATTTCCTAATAAAAATTTATTTCTCAAAAATACAGAGAATTAAAATAAGAGGCATTTTCCAATTGATAAAGGATAAAAAGATATAAACAATTTTCATATTAAGTAATCAAAGTTATCTATAACCATATTTTAAAAAAAAACTTCTTTAACTCACTATTGATTGGAATTAAAATAGTTCTGAAGTATTACCTTATACCTATTAAACAGTTTAATAGAGAGAGAGAAAAAAGAAAAACAACAAATGTTGGAAGGGATGTGAGGGGAAAATGAAATATTAATGCATTGTTGATAGACTTGTGATCTTATTCAACTATACTGTAGAGAGAAATTTTGAAATATGTCAAAACTTTGAACCAACAATATCATTACTAGTTCTCCATTCCAAAAAGAGTTAAAAAAAAAGAAAAAAAAAAAAAGGAAGAGAATCTGTATATACAATACATATTTTTAACCGATCTTTCCTGGGGGTCAACATATTATAAATTAAGGAGATCCTTCAATTGGAGAATGGCTAAACAAATTGTGGTATGTGATTATTTTGGAATAACATTGTTCTATTAAAAATCATGAATATGGGGCAGCTAGGTAGGGCAGTGGATACAGCATCAGCCCTGAAGTCAGGAGGACCTGAGTTCAAATTTGGTCTCAGACTTCCTAGCTGTGTGACCCTGGACAAGTCACTTAACTCCAGTTGCCTCAGCAAAAATAAATACATAAATAAATAAATAAATCATGAATAGGAAACCTGGAAAGAAAAGACACACATACACACACACACACACACACACACACACACACACACACACACACCAACAACCAAACAAAAAAATTCCCAGACAATATTCTCTTGTAAGTTTATCGAATCACAAAAACAACTATAAGCTCATTTTAATACATTCATAAGAAAAACTTAATAGTAGAAGAGCTTTCAAGACTATTTTGCTCAAACCAAGCAAATATTCTTTTTAGAGAAAAGAGTAAATAAAGTGGACTCCTCATCTCTAGCTTTTAGTTGATTGCTTTGCATGATGTCTTTTTATGAAATTCATTTACAAAAGCTTGCCTGTTCTTTTTTCACATTTCCATTAGAGATGCCTACAGGTTTTATAGAGATGAGAAAGAAAACTTAATTATAAATCCTTAATGCATTTTGCCTTTATTTTCTTTCTTACTTAAGGGAAGTTTGCTTGATTAACTCATTTTATTGATGACAAAAGTTAAATACAAGTAATTGAGAATATGAGATTTAAGTTCTTAATAAATATTAAAAGGGCTTCTCCTCTGTTACCTTTTTATAAAGCATTCAGAATTTCTCTTATCAAAGTAATGAAGTTAGAAGGGGCTAGCTCTTGTTTGGTCAAATATGAGGTACATCCTCTGGTGAAGAAGCAAGACTATAGTTTGAAGAGGAAAAGAGTTGAGGCACAGAAATAATCTGAGAATTGTGACTTGTATCACATGAATTTTTGAGAGGAACTAATTTCTTACCTCTGTGGTGGGGTAGAGATTTTTGTCTTTTCTCACCTCTCATGAGCCTTGATATCCTCCCAAAAATTTTGTTTTGCTTATAAATATAAAACATACCTAACAGGGAGCAGTATCAATAAGTCAAGAGAAGAAATACTTCTCAAGGAATTGACTACTATGAATTGAGAAGATAGCCAGATATACCCATGTAGGAATTTAGCTACTTACCCAAATATATGTAAGTAGAGCAGCATGAGAAATAATACTTAGAGATATAACTGCTCTGATCACATTGTTCCCCATAAATATATACTTATGTGCTTTATATTTTTGCTCTTTGTAGGAGACTATATCAAAATCAATAAAGGTAATGCTTTATTACTTCTGTTACTACTTTCTCATCTCAGTAAATGCATTAACTTTCATCCAATTGTGTTTATTGGCCAATTATTAAAGATAAGTACAATGATGGAAGGAGGGGTGGATAATAGTCCACTGAAAACTTGCACTTGCAAGTGCAATTTTAACTGGAAAGAAATCATATGGTTAAGATATTCCAATTTTTATTTTTTTTTCCTAATCAATGAGTAATTCTTCTTGTTGTTTTCTCTGAAACATTGAAAATACTGCTCTCTTAGTGTCTTAGAAATAACATAATTTTTTATTTTGTAGGATTTTTTGAGCAGTTTGCCAAGAAAATATTAATATTTTGTGAACATTTAAAATTCATAATATTTTTATTTCACAAATCTAGTTTCTTATATTGCACATTAAATACTGGGGTATCAGAATTCATATAGGATGATACCACTACCATAGATGATGAGAACAGATGACTTAGAAGCACTAGCAAATCTGTTTTTCTGTGCCTAATTGTTGTTTCACTTCCAGTTTTATCTATAACACTCTTGGGAAGATTTGGCTTATTTGAATATTAAATGAAGCTGCCAACTCATTTTCTCTTCCATTGCCTTTTAGTAATTTATAAGATAATATTGGCTACCATGTCCCTCTGTTTGGCAAAGATATCAATTGTTTATTGACTGAAGAGATTTCTTTTTTCCCGATTCTTTGTGATCATTGTTTTACATCAGTTTAACTTCACAAATAATTAGTGATAATCTTCTTCAACCTTTTATCCTTTAACAATTTCTCATTTCCCCCCAAATCAATGTTATTAGAATATGCCAAATTACAATCACACTAGTTCAAAAGAATATCTTACTTTTTTGTCCCCTTTCTTGTAATTTGAGATTGATTTTAACTGTTAACCTAGGTAGAAAAAAAAATTCCTGAATCTCAACAAAAGACCAAATATCACATCAATAATGAATCATTCATCATTAAGATTAATTCATGTGTGTGTGTTGTGAGTGTGTGATACACTTTTTGGTACCTATAATGTTCATCCCAGGCATTATGAAACTCTTCTTGAGAACATATTAGTGAGGAAAAGGACTTCTGGGGGCAGAGCCAAGATGGCGGAGCAAGCACACATGACTCTCTAAGCTCCTCTCATTACCCTCATAACCAACTATTTAATCCAGCCTTAAAAAGAACTCTTCACTGCTTAAATTCATGAAGATTAGAAATACTACATCTTACCAGCCGAAGTCCATCCAGAAGCTCGCCAGGAAAGGTTTGTCCTGAGGGCCCAGGAACAGACTAGCACAGGTAGTGAGAGGCTAGCATCCTGAGTAGACCAGGGGCGGGAGTGATCTCTGTGCCTAGAAAAGTTATAGAGATGACTCTGCTATAGGTTAACTGCTCTGCCTTGATTACAAAGCAGTAAACTGGCAGAGAAATTAAAGCCTAAAACAGAGGATCCTCCAAAACAATCCAGAACCTAACGAGATCTGGCTGTAACCCCTCAAACCTGGAAATGACTCAGGCAGACTTTACCGCAGCCCTGCTGCCACATCCTGCAGTTACTAATCTGCACGGCAGGGGGGCACAGCCTGGGCAGCCTCTGATCGACAGATTGGGGGGCTCGGCCTGGGGCAATAGAACCTCCCCAGCTGACTGCACTTCCCAGGCAGACACTTCCTGTCCCTGCAAATCCATTCACTGTTCAGCTGCTAATACCCACAGACCGAGGGCAGGGGTTGGCTTGTGGCAGTGAAACTCTCACTGCTAAGTGTCTAGCCCCAGGGCAGTCGTTATCTCACACAGCCTGGGTTCTTTGCAGGGCACTTTCCCAGCCCCACCCTGCAGGCCTGAGTTACTATCAGATGGGGAACTCTTTCCCAGAGCACTCCAGTACCTCGATGCTTTTCGTAGCCAGTTGGCAGGACAGCTACCCATCCGTATACCTTTCACTGCTCAGCAGAGGAAGCTGGTAACCTCCTGGCTCTGAAGGCAGACCTTACAGGCTTTAACAAAATGAGTAAAAAAATCAAAAGAACGACTGATAGTTTCTACACAGAAAGAGAACAGCTTTTCAACTCTGAAGAGACTAATAGCAGACAGTCTCCAGACTATTGTTGGTCTCCAGTATAAAAGGCTCTCCTAAAAGAGACTATTAAAAACCTTAAAAGAGAGCTAGAAGAGAAATGGGGAAAGGAAAGAGAAGCTATGGAAGAGAGTACAGAAAAGGCACATAACTCACTAAAAGAAAAATTTGATAAAGTGGAAAAAAAAAACAACTTCCTGAAATGTGAATTGGAAAAGGTAAAAAACTCCCAAGAAGTGCAGGGAAACAGAATTTGCGAATTGGGAAAAGAAAATGACTCACAAAAAAAAAAAAATTAGTGAAATGGAAAAAAATTCCATAGAACAAAACAACTCAATTGGATATATACAAAAAGAAGTTAAAAAAGTTAATGAAGAAAATAACTCACTAAAAATCAGAACTGAACAAATAGAAATGACTGACTCATTGAGACATCAAGAATCAGTCAAGCAAAACCAAAAAAATGAAAGATTGGGAAAAAATGTCAAATATTTACTCGGAAAAACAACAGACCTGGAAAATAGATCGAGGAGAGATCACCTAAGGATCATCGGACTGCCAGAAAATTATGATGAGAAAAAGAACCTAGATACTATTTTACAGGAAATCATTAAAGAGAACTGCCCAGAAGTAATAGAACTGGAAGGGAAAATAGGCGTTGAAAGAATTCATCAAACACCTTCTGAAAAAGACCCTAAAATAAAGACTACAAGGAATATTGTGGCCAAACTTCAGAATTTTCAGACTAAAGAAAAAATTTTACAAGCAGCCAGGAAAAAAAAACAGTTCAAATACCAAGATGCCACAATAAGGGTCATGCAAGATCTGGTTGCCTCAACATTAAAGGATTGAAGGGCCTGGAATCAGATATTCCGAAAGGCAAAAGAGCTTGGAATGCAGCAAAGAATAAACTACCCAGCTAAGCTGAGTATTTTTTTCCTACGGAAGAAGATGGACATTTAATGAAATAGAGGAATTCCATCTGTTTCTAAGGAAAAAAACCAGACTTAAACAAAAAATTTGATTTTCAACAACAGGAATCAAGAGAAGTAGAAAAACTTAAAATGAACTCTTGAGAACTGTATTTCTGTTGTGAATATACATAAAAACCATATGTATAATTTGATTTTACCAATATAACATAAAAAAGGGAAGTAGAAATGGAAAGGGGATAGTGTCAGAAAAAGGAAAGAAGGGAGATAAAAAGAGGGAAACTACGGACTTCTGGCCAAGATGGCAGAGAGGAGGCACACAGCTGTGTAGCTCCTCATTTTTCTCTCACTATCCATTTCATTACAAGCCTCTAAATTGATGGTTGACTGAAAAAAACCCACAAATAGTTACCAAGATAAGCCATCCATGAGACTCGCCAAGAAAGGTCTGTTTTTGCACGAGGGCTGGGAAGGTTTTGGATCGGGTGCAGGATGCGGGCAGGCAGCTGAGAGCACGGCAGGCATCTCACAGCGGAGCAGACTGGAGAGGGGGTGGGGTGTGATCACAGCCATCTCTGCGGAGAGAGCTTTGCTACAGGATTGGATACTTTGCCCTGGCAGCAAGCCAGAAGCCCAGCAGAGAACCTAAAAAACCAGGGGGTGAAGAATAAAATCCCAAACAGCTGGAGTCTCTCAGGACCTTGCTGCCCCTCCTCCTCACCCCCCCCTCCACCCCCCGAGCCTCCCAGTGACTCAGCACGCTCTGGGATCTCAGAGCGCAGGTGCAGCACAGTCTGGCTAGTGCCTCGCTGCTGCCCCCGCAGTCTGTAGAGAAAGCTCTGTAACACCACCCAGCCCCTTCCCCCCAAAAGCACCCCAATTAGGGGTGATTTCTTTTTTTCTTTTTGCTAGTTTGTCTTTGACTCTTTGACATAATGAGCAAAAAACTGAAGAGGACTTTAACCCTTGACAACTTCTATACAGAAAGAGAGCAGACTCTAAATCCTGAAGAGACTAAAAACAGACAGTCTCCAGGTAAATCCCCAAAGGAGGAGATCATCTGTTCCTCAGCACAGATGAACCTCATAGAAGTAATTAAAAAGGCTCTCACAAGGGAGCTAGAAGAAAAATAGGAAAAGGAGAGGGAGGCTTGCCAAGAGAGTCTGGAGAAGTCATCCCACTCATTTAAAGAGAGACTGGATAAAGAAATAAAATCCTTGAAAAATAGGATTAGTGAACTGGAAACAGAAAACAGCTCTCTAAAAAACAAAATTGGCAAAATGGAAAAAAAAATTCCACAGAACAAAAGAACTCAATAGGACAATTAGAAAAAGATTTTAAAAGAGTGATTGAAGAAAATACTTCATTGAAAATCAGAATTGAACAATTAGAATTGAATGACTCAAGGAGACAAGAAGAATCAGTCAAGCAAATCCAAAAAAATCAAACAATGGAAAAGAATGTGAAATACCTTCTGGGGAAGACAACAGACCTGGAAAACAGATCCAGGAGAGACAATCTGAGAATCATTGGACTCCCAGAAAAGTATGATGAAAAAAAGAGCCTGGATACTATTTTCCAGGAAATTATCAAAGAGAACTGCCCAGAAGTCATAGGAACAGAGGATAAAATACACATTGAAAGAATTCATTGATCACCCACTGAAAGAGATCCTAAAATCAAAACACCAAGGAATATAGTTGCCAAATGCCAGAACCCTCAGATGAAGGAAAAAATATTGCAAGCGGCTAGAAAAACCCAATTCAAGTATCGAGGAGCCACAATGAGGATCACCCAGGATCTAGCAGCATCCACATTAAAAGATCGAAGGGCGTGGAATATGATATTCCTAAAGGCTAAAGAACTTGCTATGCAACCAAAAATAACTTACCCAGCGAGAATGAGCATCTTTTTCCAGGGAAGAAGATGGACATTCAACAAAGTAAGCAAATTTCACTTATTTTTGATGAAAAAGCCAGAACTTAACAAAAAAGTTTGATCTATAAATACAGAACTCAAGAGAAATCTAAAAAGGTAAAGATTAATCTTGGGAACATGTATACCTTGTTCTAGAAAGTAGATGTGGAAAGGACATTGTACCAGAAAAAGGTTAAAGAATGAAATGAATAAAAAATGAAGAGGCAAAGGAAACCTATTATATCTGAGAGAAAGAATGGAGGGGGATGAATATAGTTGGTATCTTGCTGCCTTCAGAATTGGCTTTAAGAGAAAAATTTTAGACATATTCAATTTATGGTGAAACTTCTGCCACTTCATTGAAAAGTGAGAAGGGAAAAGTGAAAAGGGAAGGAATAAGCTAAGCAGAAAGGAATACAGAAACGGGGAGGGAAAGGGGTAAGATAGGGGGAGGAAATCTAAGGTGTGTGGGGGGGAGATACTAAAAAGGGAGGGGTGTGAGTAGCAAGTGGTGCTCACAAGCTTAATACTGGGAAGAGGGGGAAGGGGGAAAGAAGGGAGAAAAGCATAAACCGGGGTTAACAAGATGGCAAGTAATACAGAATTGGTCATTTTAACCATAAATGTGAACAGGGTAAACTCCCCCATAAAGAGGAAGCGGTTAGCAGAATGGATTAAAATCCATAATCCTACAATATATTGTTTACAGGAAACACATCTGAAGCAGGGAGATACATGCAGGTTAAAGGTAAAAGGTTGGAGCAAAATCTACTATGCTTCAGGTGAAGTCAAAAAAGCAGGGGTAGCCATGCTGATCTCAGATCAAGCTAAAGCAAAAATTGATCTAATTAAAAGAGATAAGGAAGGGCACTATATCTTGCTAAAGGGTAGCATGGATAATGAAGCAATATCATTATTAAACATATACGCGCCAAGTGGTGTAGCATCTAATTTCTTAAAAGAAAAATTAAGAGAGCTGCAAGAAGAAATCAACAGCAAAACTATAATAGTGGGAGATCTCAACCTTACACTCTCAGAATTAGATAAATCAAACCACAAAATAAATAAGAGAGAAGTCAAAGAGGCAAATAGAATACTAGAAAAGTTAGATATGATAGATCTCTGAAGAAAATGTAATGGAGACAGAAAGGAGTACATTTTCTTTTCAGCAGTTCATGGAACCTATACAAAAATTGATCATATATTAGGACATAAAAACATCAAACTCAAATGCAGTAAGGCAGAAATCGTAAATGCATCCTTTTCAGACCACATTGCAATGAAAATTACATTCAACAAAAAGCCAGGGGAAAGTAGACCAAAAAATAATCGGAAACTAAATAATCTTATACTAAAGAATGAATGGGTGAAACAGCAAATCATAGACATAATTGATAATTTCACCCAAGAAAATGAAAATAATGAGACATCATACCAAAATGTATGGAATACAGCCAAAGCGGCAATAAAGGGAAATTTCATATCTCTAGAGGCCTATTTGCATAAAATAGAGAAAGAGAAGATCAAGGAATTGGGTTTGCAACTAAAAATGCTAGAAAAGGAACAAATTAAAAACCCCCAGTCAAACACTAAACTTGAAATTCTAAAAATAAAAGGAGAGATCAATAAAATTGAAAGTAAAAAAATTATTGAATTAATTAATAAAACTAAGAGTTGGTTCTATGAAAAAACCAGCAAAATATACAAACCCTTAGTAAATCTGATTAAAAAAAGGAAAGAGGAAAATCAAATTGTTAGTCTTAAAAATGAAAAGGGAGAACTCACCACTAATGAAGAGGAAATTAGAGCAATAATTAGGAGTTACTTTGCCCAACTTTATGCCAAAAAATTCGACAACTTAAATGAAATAGAAGACTACCTCCAAAAATATAGCTTGCCCAAACTAACAGAGGAAGAAGTTAATATCCTAAACAGTCCCATCTCAGAAAAAGAAATACAACAAAATATCAATCAACTCCCTAAGAAAAAATCCCCAGGACCAGATGGATTTACATGTGAATTCTATCAAACATTCAAAGAACAATTAACTCCAATGCTAAATAAACTATTTGAAAAAATAGGGATTGAAGGAGTCCTACCAAACTCCTTTTATGACACAGACATAGTACTGATACCTTAAACCAGGTAGGCTGAAAACAGAGAAAGAAAATTATAGACCAATCTCCCTAATGAATATTGATGCTAAAATCTTAAATAAGATATTAGCAAAACGACTACAGAAAATCATCCCCAGGATAATATACTATGACCAAGTAGGATTTATACCAGGAATGCAGGGCTGGTTCAATATTAGGAAAACTATTAGCATAATTGACTATATCAATAACCAAACAAACAAAAAACATATGATCATCTCAATAGATGCAGAAAAAGCATTTGATAAAATCCAACATCCATTCCTAATAAAAACATTTGAGAGAATAGGAATAAATGGACTTTTCCTTAAAATAGTCAGGAGCATATAATTAAAACCATCAGTAAGCATCATATGCAATGGGGAAAAACTGGAATCTTTCCCAGTAAGATCTGGAGTGAAGCAAGGTTGCCTACTATCACCGTTATTATTCAATATCGTATTAGAAACACTAGCCTCTGCAATAAGCGTCGAGAAAAATACTAAAGGAATTAGAGTAGGCAATGAGGAAACCAAACTATCACTCTTTGCAGATGATATGATGGTATACCTAAAGAACCCCAGAAATATTACTAAAAAGCTATTAGAAATAATCCATAATTTTAGCAAAGTAGCTGGATACAAAATAAATCCCCATAAATCTTCATCATTTTTATACATTACCAACAAAATCCAACAGGAAGAGATACAAAGAGAAATTCCATTCAGAATAACTGTTGATAGCATAAAATATTTGGGAATCTGTCTACCAAAGGAAAGTCAGGAATTATATGAGCAAAATTACAAAAAAGTTTCCACACAAATAAAGTCAGACTTAAATAATTGGAAAAATATTAAGTGGTCTTGGATAGGCTGAGCGAATATAATAAAGATGACAATACTCCCTAAACTAATCTATTTATTTAGTGCTATACCAATCAGACTTCCAAGAAAATATTTTAATGATCTAGAAAAAATAACAATAAAATGCATATAGAACAATAAAAAGTCGAGAATCTCAAGGGAATTAATGAAAAAAAAATCAAATGAAGGTGGCCTAGCTGTACCTGATCTAAAATTATATTATAAAACAGCAGTCACCAAAACCATTTGGTATTGGCTAAGAAATAGATTAGTGGATCAGTGGGAAAGGTTAGGTTCACAAGACAGAATAGTCAACTATAGCTATCTAGTATTTGACAAACCCAAAGATCCTAACTTTTGGGATAAGAATTCATTATTTGATAAAAACTGCTGGGATAACTGGAAATTAGTATGGCAGAAATTAGGCATGGATGCACACTTAACACCATATACCAAGATAAGATCAAAATGGGTCCATGACCTAGGCATAAAGAACGAGATTATAAATAAATTAGAGGAACATAGGATAGTTTATCTCTCAGACTTGTGGAGGAGAAAGAAATTTGTGACCAAAGATGAACTAGAGACTATTACCGATGACAAAATAGAAAATTTTGATTATATCAAATTAAAAAGCCTTTGTACAAACAAAACTAATGCAAACAAGATTAGAAGGGAAGCAACAAACTGGGAAAAACATCTTCACAGTTAAAAGTTCTGATAAAGGCCTCATTTCCAAAATATATAGAGAACTGACTCAAATTTATAAGAAATCAAGCCATTCTCCAATTGATAAATGGTCAAAGGATATGAACAGACAATTTTCAGAGGATGAAATTGAAACTATTACACTCATATGAAAGAGTGTTCCAAATCATTATTGATCAGAGAAATGCAAATTAAGACAACTCTGAGATACTACTACACATCTGTCAGATTGACTAGAATGACAGGGAAAGATAATGCGGAATGTTGGAGGGGATGTGAGAAAACAGGGACACTGATACATTGTTGATGGAATTGTGAACACATCCAGCCATTCTGGAGAGCAATTTGGAACTATGCTCAAAAAGTTATCAAACTTTGCATACCCTTTGATCCAGCAGTGTTTCTACTGGGCTTATATCCCAAAGAGATACTAAAGAAAGGAAAGGGACCTGTATGTGCCAAAATGTTTGTGGCAGCCCTGTTTGTAGTAGTTAGAAGCTGGAAAATGAATGGATGCCCATCAATTGGAGAATGGTTGAATAAATTGTGGTATATGAATGTTATGGAATATCATTGTTCTGTAAGAAATGACCAGCAGGATGAATACAGGGAGGATTGGCGAGACTTACACGAATTGATGCTAAGTGAAATGAGCAGAACCAGGAGATCATTATATACTGCAACAACGATTTTGTTTGAGGATGTATTCTGATGGAAGTGGATCTCTTCAATAAAGTGATCTAATTCAGTTTCAATTGATGAAGGATGGACAGAAACAGCTAAACCCAAAGAAAGAACACTGGGAAATGAATGTCAACTGCTTGCATTTTTGTTTTTCTTCACAGGGTTATTTATACTTTCTGAATCCAATTCTCCCTGTGCAACAAGAGAACTGTTCAGTTCTGCACACATATATTGTATCTAGGATTTACTGTAACCTACATAACATATAAAGGACTGCTTGCCATCTGGGGGAGGGAGTGGAGGAAGGGAGGGGAAAAATTGGAACAGAAGTGAGTGCAAGGGATAATGCTGTAAAAAATTACCGTGGCATGGGTTCTGTCAATAAAAAAGTTATTTTAAAAAAAGATATATACAGTTTTAAAAAATTGCATGTCTGCCTATTAGTCAGTCTTGATTCTTCATATGTATTAATGTTTCTCTACTATTGATCATGCACACATCATTTATTCTTTGCAATAAATTACAATCTATCAATGTCATTAAGAACTTTTCTTTTTTGGGGTGTGATATAACTTCAGTTATTCAAAACCTGTTATATTACATGATGAGCAATTCTAAAACTTTCATATAATAATTTTTCTTGGAGTACCTTGGTGTCATTACAGAACATTCACAATCAGTGAAAATATGCAAAATATTCATAATTCCAGACATGTTGAGATATATAAAAATCAGATCTATCTCATCACCTCCATATTATATCATCTCAACTAAATGGTTATTGGTTGACTGATATGTGTAACTTTTGCTTCGTTACCTTTAGTCCATTTTTATACCCCTGGTAATGTAGTAAATCCGTCAATTGTGACAGAAAAATAATGGAACATAAATATAAAATCAATGAATAATTTCTAATAAATCTATTAAAATGAATATTTCTTCATAGCAATATGATGATTTCCTGCTAAATGGTTTCTACAACTCAAAACCTAACTATGTTTGGTAGCAAAAAAAAAAAAGAAGAAGAAGAAGAATATATGTAATTATAAATTTGTTTTGCTGAACATTTCAAACTGAATAATAATTTACAACTGAGATATAACCCATGAATTTATGCATTAAAATGACACGTTCAAATTATATTATGAAGTATTGCATTTTCATGCATACAAATTGACAAATATGTATAACAAAATTAGCCTATGGTCTGTCTTTTTTTTTTTTTAAGAGCTAGGTTGTAGAGAATATTCTGAAGGCATCCAATTATTTCTCCCTTGCTTGTCTCTATATTTTTGAAAACAATTTATCAGTATTTCCATAATCAATTCCTGTAGAAAATAAACTGCTTTGCAAATCATATCTTTAGTAAACTGGCATGGATAAATGAGCATATCTATGCTATTACTATAATTAATCCTTTAATTATGGAAATACAACTTTCGCTTTACTTATTTTAGCAAATATATCAGCCCTAGTCATCCGTAGGTGACTGTAAACATGGATGCTTTATAAGAGTATATCAAGTGAGAAAATACTTAACAATTGAGTTTTCAAGGGTACAAATCTCCCTTCCAATTATAGAATTTACAATGTACTATATATGGGAGAATGGGAGTTGCTACAATTGTCAAGAAAGCAAGCTGATCAAAATAATTGTATAAATATGTATACATATATTATATTTAACATATATTTTAATATAGTTAACATGTATTGGACTATCTGCCATCTAGGGGAGAAGATGAGGAGAAAGGAGGGGAAAAGTTGGAACATAAGGTTTTGCAAGGGTCAATGTTGAAAAATTACCCATTAGAAAACATCTTCACAGTTAAAGGTTCTGATAAAAGCCTCATTTCCAAAATATATAGAGAATTGGCTCTAATTTATAAGAAATCAAGCCATTCTCCAATTCATAAATGCTCAAAGGATATGAACAAACAATTTTCAGATAATGAAATTGAAACTATTTCTACTCATATGAAAGAGTGTTCCAAATTACTATTGATCAGAGAAATGCAATTAAGACAGTTCTGAGATACTACTACACACCTGTCAGATTGGCTAAGATGACAGGAAAAAATAATGATGAATGTTGGAGGGGATGTGGGAAAACTGGGACACTGATGCATTGTTGGTGCAGTTGTGAAAGAATCCAACCATTCTGGAGAACAATTAGGAATTATGCCCAAAAAGTTATTAAACTGTGCATACCCTTTGATCCAGCAGTGCTACTACTGGGCTTATACCCCAAAGAGATACTAAAGAAGGGAAAGTGACCTGAATGTGCCAAAATGTTTGTGGCAGCTAGAAACTGGAAAATGAATGGATGCCCATCAATTGGAGAATGGTTGGGTAAATTGTGGTATATGAATTTTATTGTTCTGTAAGAAATGATCAGCAGGATGAATACAGAGAGGCTTGGAAAGACTTATATGAACTGATGCTAAGTGAAATGAGCAGAACCAAGTGATCATTATATATTTCAACAACGATCCTGTATGGGGATGTATTCTGATGGAAGTGGATCTTTTCGATAAAGAGAGCTAATTCAGTTTCAATTGATCAATGATGGACAGAAGCAGCTACAGCCAAAGAAAGAACACTGGGAAATGAATATAAACTGTTTGCATTTTTGTTTTTCTTCCCAGGTTATTTCTACCTTCTGAATCTAATTCTCCCTATGCAATAAGAGAACTGTTTGGTTCTACACACATATATTGTATGGAGGATATACTGTAATCTATTCAACATGTAAAGGACTTCTTGCCATCTGGGGGAGGGGGTGGAGGGAGGGAGGGGAAAAATCGGAACAGAAGTGAGTGCAAGGGATAATGTTGTAAAAAATTACCCTGGCATGGGTTCTGTCAATAAAAAGTTATAATTATTAATAAAAAAAGAAAAAAAATTACCCATTAAACTGAACCAGCTACACACAGGGAAAGAACTCTGGGAGATGACTAAGAACCACTACATAGAATTCCCAATCCCTTTATTTTTGTCTGCCTGCATTTTTGATTTCCTTCACAGGCTAATTGTACACTATTTCATAGTCTGACTATTTTTATATAGCAAAATAACTGTTTGGACACGTATATATATGTTCTATTTAACTTACTCCATTATTTGATTTTCTGATCAATATTATTTGCAAATTGAGTAAAAGGTATATTTCCTCTATTACATCTTGCAGATAGTCCTGCTTTTGCTCTTCTAATGAGAAGGAAATCAGACCCATTAAAAACTCAAGTAGAATTAGAAAAAGAAAAGAATTCCTTAGTTAAACGACTGTTGGAAGGCTCTTATCACTTATTTTGGAAAGCTAATTCTTAATATAGTTACTAATTGAATTTTTAAGGAAGTTTTTTGACCCAATTTTTTTCTCCCTTCCAATTATAACACTTATATTTTATACAGGATTTGTTTTCAAAGAAGGGAGAAAAATACTATTATCAAATTATACATTCATTGTATATCTATTTCCCAAATTGAGTTTTTGTGTGACCGTGTTGATAAAAATGGAATTCCATCATTCAGTACCATTTTTAGACATTCTTTACTCAGTGGGAAATCAGTATTATGGGAGAAAATGAACTACATTAAAAGAAACAGAGAATAGTGCCATACCTTTTTACCTTCTAAAGAAAACTAATTTCATTAATAAAATAAAAAGACACATTCTGAATCTTTGAATACTTGCTTCAGATGTATGTTTTCTGCCATATTAAGTGAAAAATTACTGCCAAAATTCTTACACACAGTATTCACTTTTCTAGCTACATTTCTTTGTATGGGTTTAATTCCATACCCATCAAACACATCCCTTTTTTTTTTTTTAACCCTCTATCACTGCTACTTCTTGCAATTCTTGATTTTCCTCAGAACTCACTTATCTACCAACTTCTATATGAAGACTTTCTTGATTCTTGCAAATATCAATGCCTTATTTACTAACACTCTTTGTATTCATTTTGTATATATTCTCCATATAATTAATATCCTACATTCTCTCTTCCTTATTAAAATATAAGCTCATTGAAGGTAAAATTGTTACAATTCAGTTTGTGTGGCTCTATCACACAATGCTTAAGGTACATAAGGAGCACATAACAGTGTTTGTTGACTTTGATTAGACATGTATATTTAAACCTGTTGACTATTCAACTTCTCCAGACACTGGACCCCCAATTCTTTAAATATCTATAGGAAGTGATGAACACAAATCAAAGTGACATGTGATAAAAGAAACCAAAAGGTTTTTAGATTCATGGTAGTAAACTTCTTTCAAATTGTTTCTCTTCTTTTAAAAAAGGTAGCAATTATAACTATAAGAATGTTGGAAAGACAAATTGTTTTCTGTACCTGAATCATATAAATTTAAAAAAATAGATAGGTCATCTGAGACAGAAAAGTTGTTTATTGTATGCTAGCAGATATTGATAGAAAAAATAGAATTGCAATAGGATTAAGATATAGCACCTACTTGGTTTGCAACTTGTATTTAATGCAAAACATTTGATAGATTATTGGCATATCCTTAGAAGGTTAGCTTTTGTATTCAATGGCCTTCAATTTGTCATTATTTTACTTTGTTTAGTGGTATTATTTTTAAATGATGACATCTCTTCCCTCTGGTTATACTTATCTTTCTTTACTTCTGTGGAATTATTGTATTCTGATTTTTTTCTGAATGTCTGGCTATTCTCCACTTAATTCTTTCTTGAATTAATCAATTTCTTGAATCAAAAATGAAGTTTAGGAGATAGATGGAATATATATATTGCATAAATATGCTTATAGATAAGTACCTATAGAAATAGATATATGTTATATACATACACACATACCCACTCAAGCACACACATACACATACATGTGTGTGGGTGTATCTCAAGAGACAGACAGAAAGAGAGAGAGCTAGAAAGAGAGAGAGAGAGAGAGAGAGAGAGAGAGAGAGAGAGAGAGAGAGAGAGAAAGAGAGAATCAGTTATCTTCCATATAAAGATAATGATTAAATCCATGGAAGCTGATAATATCATTAAGTGGGAAAATATAAAGAGAATATATGTGGATCCAGAAGTGAACTTTATGATAAAATACATGGAATAAACTTGATAAGTAAAAAAAAAATGAACATAATCACTTCAATAGATTCATAATTGATCTTCCTGATTCCAGCTTTTTTTCTCTGAAATCCATCTTTGATACAACTATGAAACTGATGTTCATGTAACACAGATTTGACCATGCTACTTCGCAATTTAGTCTTCAGTGGTTTCCTCTTGCTTCTAGATTAAATAAAAAAATTGGCCAGGCTAACATTCAAACAATTCAATAATTGACTCTCATTTAGCTTTACAGTGTTATGTTATGTTATACTTCCTACACTCCATTTTAATAACATAGATCTACTCCTTGTTTCCACTATGAGATATTCACATCTCCTTATATTGTAACTTTATTAATTAGTCTTAATTTTCTGGAATGAATGAATGCTCTCTTCACTAAATTATTATAGAAATACTACTTTTTTAAAATATACACTTTAGGAGACCATAGACTATTCCAGATACAGGGAGGATGATGTAGTAGATAGAATGTGACTATAGAATCAAGAAGATGTAGCTTCAATTCTTACATTTAACAAATACTTTAATGACCTTGAACAAGATGCTTCTAAGTTCCTTGGAGAAAGCTCAAAATTTTTAACTTCATTTTTATCTGCATTGTTAGAAAGGATTTTTTGCACAAGTTCTCCAATTTTCTAAGCCAATGAAATCATTACTTTGTCACTGTCTCCCACAATATATTCTTTAAACAAAATTGTACTAATTGGCAATTAATAAATGTCTGTTTTTATTTTAAACTGGTGAATTGTTACTTAGAGCTTAATTCTGAAAAACAATGAGAAAAGTAGGTAATATAAATGATAGGAAGTGTTCATGTAAAATGAATTCTGGAGTCTTTGAAAACCAAAGAAAGGAATACTGGGAAAAATCTGATGATGGTTATCATAGAGTTTAGCAATGAAAGCATCAAAAATTTCTAAGGCAATATATTTATAAAAATACGACTCATGGGGAAATAAATAAACCTTTAAAATTAAATCACGATGAGGAAAAATTAAACAGAAGATGTCTAATCAAGTGATACACTGCAAAGAAAAACTCTGTTGTGAGTACAGATATTAAAACAATGTTAAAATGATGGAAATAAGAATGACATAAGAAGAAATAAAAAATGGCATATTTATATAAATTTAGAAGAAACAAAAATGGATGGATAGTTATTTAAAAAATGACAGAATAAATATACAAAATATTTTAGTTTAGAATGTTTGAATGAATAGTGAAATTTATTAAGAAATCAAAAACAAGTGGATGCAAGAAAGCAGATAGTAAAGCCAGGAAGCTGCCTAAGCTCTCCCAAATTCCCTTGAAAATCACATGAAACTAAGCCTCTGAATAGAGTCTAATAGAATAAAAATACTCTCCAGTTCAACACAGACTGGAAAAATTTCAAGAAAGGTAATTCTAATTGGGATAAAAGGGTGTTCAGATCAGGTCAGATAGACTCTGGGAAAGCTGATAAAGGGATCTTCATAACCATTCCTGACTCAGTAGAGGACCAAATCAGTGGGAGAAGTTTCAGTTCCAGCACAGAAGTTAAAACTTGGGAAACCAGGTTGTTTCCTGGAAAGAGCAGAAAACACAAGGGGCCCCTATGCTCAAAGTCAAGGCTCAGAACAGTACAGGAAGCTTGGGACAACCTGTTTTTTACCATAAGAGAAGAAATCAAGTATAAAAGTAAAACAAAGAGAGACATAGAAAATAACAAAAGAAGATAAAAGAAAATGAGCAAGAAACAAAAGAGAACATTGACCATAGAAAGCTACTGTAGTTACAGAGCAAAACAAAACACAAACTCAGAAGAGAACAAAATGTACACATAAGAAATCTCAAAGAGCAATGTGAATTGTTCTCAAACCCAAAGAGATTTCTTGGAAGTGCTCATAAAAAATTTTAAAAGGTAAATGATAGAGGTAGAACAAAAGATGAGAAATTAAATGAGAAGTATGCATGAGAGAGTCAACAGCTTGGAAAAGAAAAGAAAAAAATCCAAAGTAAACAACTTTTTAAATGATAGAATTAACCAAATGGGCAAAGAGATACAAAAGCTAACTGAAGATAATTATACATTAAAAATTAGAAGAGAGCAAATACAATTTAATAACTTTGTGAGAAAGCAAGAATCAGTCAAACAAACTAAAAAGGATGAAAAAAAAAAAGGAAAATGTGAAACACCTTGTTGGAAAAATAGCTAACTTAGAAAATAGAACCAGAAGAGACAATTTGAAAATCATTGGCTTACCTGAAGGCCATGACTTTAAAAAAAAAAAAAAAGAGAGAGAGAGAGAGAGAGAGAGAGAGAGAGAGAAGAAGAAGAAGAAGAAGAAGAAGAAGAAGAAGAAGAAGAAGAAGAAGAAGAAGAAGAAGAAGAAGAAGAAAAGAGATTAGAAAGCATTCTACAAAAGACCATTAAGTCATATTGACCCACTATTCAAGAAACAGGGAAAAATCCTGATAGAAAGAATCCATCCATCATCTTTGGAAAGAAAACCTTCCAAGAAAATTTTCAAGGAAAAATATTGCAAGCAGCTAGACAAAACTAATTCAAATATGAAGGTGCAATAGTCAGGATTAGCCAGGATCTGGTTGTTTCTAGAATAAAGAATTGGAGAACTTGGGATACTATGTTCTGGAAGATGAAGAATCTGGGGTTGAAACCAAGAATTAAATATTCAGTAAGCAAAAGACTTTCGATCATTTGTATAGAAAAATCAGAACTAAAGAGAAAATTTAATCTTTAAACACAGGATTCAAGAGACCCCCTAGAAAGGTAAACAGGGGAAAAATATATTATTTAAAGATTAAACTGTTTGCATTCCTAAATGGGGAAAAAAGGTACATGTAACTTTTGAGAACAGTATCTGAAACTGGGGCAGACAGAGAGATGCATCATGTGGACTGAGGGTGTGGTTGTGAATGGTTCCTAATATCAGGGCATCAAAAAACCTAACACAAAAGATCTATTACAATTGAAGGAAAGAAAGCAGGGGGTGAGCATTGTCTGCATCAGGTTTGGCATTAGGAGGGAATAACTTAATCATTCAGTTGAGTATAGAAATTTATCTAACCCTTTAAAAAAAATAGGAGAAAGAGAAACAGAAAAGGCAGGGCAGAAAAAGAAGGGAGGGCATAAACAGTAGGAAAAAAAGGCAAGAGAAGAGGAGAAGTGTTGATGGAAGACAAGCTAGAATGGATTAAAAACACTACTGAGAGGAGGAGTGAGGGAGTAAGAGATTAGGAAGTGTGTTTGGGGGCTAAAAACACACTAAGGACAGGGTGGAAAGAGGGGGATGTCAACCTTGTCCTGTCAGAATCACACAAATCTAACCTCAAAATAAACAAGAAAGAAACTAGAGAGATTAATAGGATCCTAGAAAACCTAGATTTAAAACCCTAAATCAAATACTAAACCTGAAATTCTAAAATTAAAAGGAGAAATTTATAATATTGAAAAATTTTTTTAAAAACTATTGAATTAATAAATAAAACTAAGAGTTGGTTTTATGAAAAAAAAAACAATAAAATAGATAAACCTTTGGTAAATCTGATTAGAAAAAGGAAAAAGGAAAATCAAATTGTTAGTCTTAAAAATGAAAAGGGAGAACTCTCCACCAATGAAGAGGAAATTAGAGCAATAATAAGGAGTTACTTTGCCCAACTTTATGCCAAGAAATTGGATAACCTAAATGAAATGCATGACTACCTCCAAAAAATAAGCTTCCCAGATTAAGGGAGGAGGAAGTAAATTGCTTAAATAATCCCATTTCAGAAAAAGAAATAGAACAAGCTATTAATCAACTCCCTAACAAAAAATCCCCAGGACCACATGGATTTACATGTGAATTCTACCAAACATTTAAAGAACAACTAGCCCAATGCTATATAAACTATTTGAAAAAATAAGGAATGAAGGAGTCCTACCAAATTCCTTTTGTGACACAGATATGGTACTGATACCTAAAGCAGGTAGATTGAAAACAGAGAAAGAAAATTATAGATAGACCAATCTCCCTAATGAATATTGATGCTAAAATCTTAAATAAGATATTAGCAAAAAGACTATAGAAAATTATCCTCAGGATAATACACCATGATCAAGTAGGATTTATACCAGGAATACCAGGAATTAGGAAAACTATTAGTATAATTGACTATATTAATAACCAAATTAAGAAAAACCATATGATCATCTCAATAGATGCAGAAAAAGCATTTGGAAAATCCAACATCCATTCCTATTAAAAACACTTGAGAGTATAGGAATAAGTGGACTTTTCCTTAAAATAATCAATAGCATCTATTTAAAGTCATCAGTAAACATCATATGTAATGGGCTTAAATTGCAACCATTCCTAATAAGATCAGGAATGAAACAAGGTTGCTCACTAGCACCATTACTATTCAATATTATATTAGAAATACTAGCTTTTGGCAAGAAGAATTGAGAAAGAGATTAAAGGAATTAGAGTAAGTAATGAGAAAAACAAACTATCACTCTTTGCTGATCATATGATGGTAAATTTAGAGAAACCCAGAGACTCTATTAAAAAGCTATTAGAAATAATCCACACCTTTAGCAAAGTTGCAGGATACAAAATAAACCCACATAAGTCATCAGCATTCTTATATACCACTAACAAATCCAACAGTTAAAATTACAAAGAGAAATTCCATTTAAAGTAACTACCAATAGTATAAAATATTTAGGAATCTATCTGCCAAGGGAAAATCAGAAACTATATGAGCAAACTACAAAACTCTTTCCACATGAATAAAGGCAGATTTTACCAATTGGAAAAAAATATTAAATGTTTTTGGATAGGGTGAGCAAATATAATAAAGATGACAATACTACCTAAACCAATCTATTTATTTAGTGCTATACCAATCAGACTCCCCCCAAAATATTTTAATGACCTAGGAAAGAATAAAAACAAAGTTCATATGGAAAAACAAAATGTCAAGAATTTCAAGGGAATTAATGAAGGTGGCCTAGCTGTACCAGATCTAAAATTATGTTATAAAGTAGTGGTTACCAAAACAATTTGGTACTGGCTAAAAAATAGACTATTTGATCAGTGGACTAGGTTAGATTCAAAGGACAAAATAGTCAATAACTTTAATAATCTAGTGTTTGACAAACCCAAAGACCCCAGCTTTGGGGATAAGAACTCACTGTTTGACAAAAATTACTGGGCAAATTGGAAATTATTATGGCAGGAACTAGGCATTGGCACACACTTAACACAGTAACCAAGATAAGGTCAAAATGGGTTTATGAGCTAGGCATAAAGAATGAGATTATAAATAAATTAGAGGAACATAGGATAGTTTACTTCTCAGACCTGTGGAAGAGGAAGGAATTTATGACCAAAGAAGAAGTAGAGATCATTATTGGTCATAAAATAGAAAATTTTGATTTATCAAATTGGAAAGATTTTGTATAAACAAAACTAATGCAGACAAGATTAGAAGGGAAACAATAAACTGGAAAAACATTTTTACAGTCAAAAGTTCTGAGAAAAGCCTCATTTCCAAAAAATATAGAGAATTGACTCAAATTTATAAGAATTTGAGCCATTTTCTAATTAATAAATGGTCAAAGGTTATGAATAGACAATTCTCAGACAAAGAAATTAAAACCATTTATAGACATATGAAAATATGCTCCAAATCATTATTAATCAGAAAAATGCAAATTAAGACAACTCCGAGATACCACTACATACCTGTCAGATTGTCTAGAATGACAGAGAAAGATAATGTGCAATGTTGGAGGGGATGTGGGAAAACAGGGACACTGATACACTGTTGGTGGAACTGTGAATACATCCAGCCATTCTGGAGAGTAATTTGGAACTATGCTCAAAAAATCATCAAACTGTGCACACCCTTTGATCCAGCAGTGTTACTACTGGGCTTATATCCCAAAAAGATTTTAAAGAAGGGAAAGAAACCTGTATGTGCAAGAATGTTTGTGGCAGCCCTCTTTGTAGTGGCCAGAAACTGGAAACTGAGTGGATGCCCATCAACTGGAGAATGGCTGCATAAATTGTAGTATATGAATATTATGGAATAGTATTGTTCTGTAAGAAATGACCAGTAGGATGATTTCAGAAAGGCCTGGAAAGACTTATATGAACTGATGCTGAGTGAAATGAGCAGCACCAAGAGATCATTATATACTTCAACAACAATACTATATGATGATCAATTCTGATGGGCATGGCCATCTTCAACAATGATATGAACCAAATCAGTTCCAGTAGAGCAGTAATGAATTGAACCAGCTACACCCAGTGAAAGAACTCTGGGAAATGAGTATGAACCACTATATAAAAT
Organism: Antechinus flavipes; assembly: GCF_016432865.1. Classification (NCBI taxonomy): domain Eukaryota; kingdom Metazoa; phylum Chordata; class Mammalia; order Dasyuromorphia; family Dasyuridae; genus Antechinus; species Antechinus flavipes. The sequence goes on along the minus strand of NC_067400.1, from coordinate 129,172,218 downwards.
TCCCAATCTCTCTAATTTTGTCCACCTGCATTTTTGATTTCCTTCACAGGCTAATTGTACATTATTTCAAAGTTCGATTCTTTTTGTACAGCAAAATAACTGTTTGGATATGTATACATATTTTTTTATTTTATTTATACTTTAACATATTTAACATGTTTTAGTCAACCTGCCATGTGGGGGAGAGAGTGGGGGTAAGGAGGGGAAAAGTTGGAACAAAAGGTTTTACATTTGTCAAGGATGAAAAATTACCCATACATATATCTTGTAAATAAAAAGCTATAATAAAAAAAAAGGAAAAAAAAAGAAATTTTAGCTAAAATACCACCTCTTACTAAAGAATTTTTTTCAGTCTCTAAATACTAATTTCTTCCATCTAATATTATCTTCAATTTGCCCTGTGTTTACTTGTATTTTATTTCATTTTGTACATGAAATGCTTTCTTCACAAGGTTTAATTTGAGTGGAATCTTGAAGGATGTCAATGGAAGCAAAAATATAGAGATGAGAAGAAATTGCATTGCAAATATAGGAAATACCCTATTTGAAGTGTAACAAAGATGCTAATGTCAATGGACCTTATAATAGAAAGAAGAGAGTAAAATATAAGAAGAAAAAATTTTAACAGAATTTTAAATGCAAAGGAGGAATATATGAATACACTCATAGTTATTTTTAAAGATTATTTTCTTATGTTAATAATCAATTTATATATCAAACATTTCTCTTTTTTGATTATCAATAATCAGATATTAGATTTGATTGAATCAAGGCCCAGTTCTTGTGAAGGATATTGAGACATTCTACTCAGTCTTAGTTGGGATTGCACCAAACTGGGAGAACTTATTTTAAGATTAAAAAGTAAAAATAATTTAATATGGATGAATTCCAGCCTATTATGTTCAATTTAAGTAGTCTGGGTAGAGGTTTCTCTTGCATAAATTTTTTGAAGGAAGAAGTGATCTGGCTGAAAATGAGTCTCTTTTTCCATAAGAGATCACATGGTCAGAATCAAATGTCTAACCACGCAGAAGAAAAAACCCATCTCATAATAAAAGTATTTTTCTAATTAATTGATAACCATTAAGATTTGACTTTTATCATCATGAACAACCCTTATTGGGAAAAAGCATTTGATTTGAATTGGATTGGACTGGATAAACTGGATTAAAAGTTAGTCTTTAGTTACTTGAAGAATCACTGACCTCAATTTATTAATTATATTCTAGCCTAATTGATAAATTGATTATTGAAACTGTCTCAGGCTTGTCATTCAATCCAAAGTGTATGTGCATGTCTCTTACTATCTCTCTCTCTCTTTCTCTCTGTTTCTCATCATTTATATCTCATATCATTTATGCAGCTACATACATATAATATATGCATATCATATACATTCACATATGTAAAACATTGAAAAAAATAAATTATGTTGTATCATTCTATTCCATAATTGATCCTATTTCCCATTTCTGAATTAAATGAAAAATGTAATCTACCTTAGAATGAGTTGTGTTAAGTCCAAACAATCTCTCTGGAGGTCTCAGGATCAGCCAGAGTCAGGATAAATAAAAATCCTTGGTCTTTAGGGGGAGAAGTTAAAGAAGCAGGCAAAGTGCCAGGAGTTTTGCCAGAGATCTCTCCTCGATTCTGGAGTTCAGAATCTTCACCTTTCTCCTCTTTGTCCTGTCACCAAGTGAGTCTCTGGCCTCTGTCACCCCACTTTCTAATCCTTGCCTACGATTATCTTAACCCCAAACATTAAGCCAGCACCAATGGTAAGAAAAGCCATTTATTCAAACATGCGCTAATAGAGTCATTGCTTTTTATCAAATATGTAATTAGTCTTAAGTGTTCAATTGTCTGATTCAAGCATACCTCTTAAGAATTTCAGCCCTTTACAGAATCGCCTTAAAGGGAGTGGTACTTTTGCTCAAGCAGCTAGTCCCTGGGACATCTGTTTCATTTTCTAAGCAATTTACTTAGGACCTGTTTTTTTTTTTTTTTAATAACTTTTTATTGACAGAACCCATGTCAGAGTAATTTTTTACAGCATTATCCCTTGCATTCACTTCTGTTCCGATTTTTCTCCTCCCTCCCTTCACCCCCTCCCCCAGATGGCAAGCAGTCTTTTACATGTTGAATAGGTTACAGTATATCCTCGATACAATATATGTGTGTAGAAGCGAACAGTTTTCTTGTTGCACAGGGAGAATTGGATTCAGAAGGTATAAATAACCCAGGAAGAAAAACAAAAAATGCAAGCAGTTTATATTCATTTCCCAGTGTTCTTTCTTTGGGTGTAGCTGCTTCTGTTAGGACCTGTTTTGTTGCCTGTAAACAAAAATCAGATTTGGCTATCCTCCTCCCCAAAAGATCATTCTTATTATTTTGCCTCCCCTTGTAAAATTCAGGTTCTTCAATATCCCCAAAGGGAATGACTTAGCAGGTGGTTCTAATTTAAATGGTTCTGATATTCTATTCAAGATTACATATATCTTGGAGACAGTTGAGACTCATAAATCAATTACCATTCCTTAATTGTCAGGGAAGTATTTGATCATCTACTAGAAGGCCAAACCATATTTTCCATCTGTTACTAATTGTGAGTTTCCTCAACTACACATGATTCCTCCTTTCCTTGACTGAATAAAGATGATTTTTAAAAATTATTGTTTTGCTTTATTTACCATAACGGAGTTATGCTTTTTCATATGCCTATATATAGCTAATACCTGCTTGAGATAGATTGTTTGGTGAGTAGACAATTGCACTTAGATTCAAGAACTGAATTCAAATCTCCCCACGTATACTTACTAGCTATGTGACCCTGGAAAAATCACTTTATCTGTGTCTGCCCCAGTTTCTGCATAATAAACTGTGGATAATATAACATGCGCATAATAACACCACCTATCTTCCAGGGCATGACAAAGAAAAAAAAAATGAGACAACATTCATAAAACATATTGCCAGCCTTAAAGCATTATGTAAATTCTAGTTCTTAATATATGCAGATATGCAGAGACAATGAACCACTTGAATTTATCGAATAGGGGTAAAATTGTCAGAATAATCCTTTAAGAATATCTCAGTGAAAGATTGATTGACAGGTTATTTGCCAGCTGAGATAAATTATGATCATTTAACATACCTCCACCTTGAACTTCATCTCAAACTTGAGTGGCATATTGTTTACAAAAGGTTGATTTATTAATATTGTACATAGATCAGAAACTCTTGTATTAAACCAAATAATGTTAAAGAAAATTTTGTGTTTTTGTATTTTAATTTCTCAGTTTTAACTGATGATCTCTCTTTGACATAAAAATTCTCAGAAGTTGCTTTGAGGAAAAGTAATAGATAAGTTGTGTTCATAAAAAAATTGAGGAGTATCAAGATGAAGAAGTTAAGGAACATTACTTAATGGATACTACTGATAAAGATAGGGATAAGTAAACAACAACAACAACAACAAAAGAAATTACTTGTGGACATATTTAAGGTAAGGGGTGGGGAGAAAGAAAGAGAGAGAGGGAAAAACAGAGAGAGAGAGAAAGAGAAAGAGAGAGAGAGAGAGAGAGAGAGACACAGAGAGACATACACAGAGAAAAACAGAACAAAAGAGAGGAGGAGAAAGAGACTCTCTCACACAATGGCTTATATGCCACTGAGCCTTTACTCATTCCTTATTTAGGTTTTTGCTGGATTGATGCTATCAGAGTTAGCTACTAAAATTTTCTCATATTATGCCATATACTCTTGTTCAGGGATTACTCAACAGCCTGAAACCCCAAACTATACTAAAATCTTTAAATGACATGAGGAATCACTGAAAAACAAATCAGCTAAGAAGCAATTAAAACTGATTTTTAAAAAAGTACATGTGATGAATAGATACAGTTAAAAGGAATTGAAACTGTAATGTTTCTATGAATTCCCACAATATTTTTTGTAACGATATTTTGTAAATGGCAGTCATTCTGAACAGATAATTTGTATTTTTCTAAAACTGTAGAACTTTTGAAAATGTAAATTATTGTGATTTAAGTAAAACTTTCCACTGCTATCATTTAGGTTTCTATAAGTCAGCAGTTTTTTTTTTTTTTTTTTGTTTTTTTTTTTTTTTGTTGTTGTTGTTGTTGTTGTTGTTTGTTTGTTTTGTTTTTTTAAATAATCTGTTCAGAGTCTTATTCTCTCCCAGATTCTTCTTTAAACGTAATTTGTATTTTAAATCTTAAACCTTCTATCTGGAAGTAGAATTTTAAAACTTTTTTTTAAAATACATATTCAGTTCAATTTTTTAAAGTATATCTCTCCCATAACTGCATTTCTGGTCCCCATCATTCCTAACCAAGATGATTGAATTAAGGCAAAGTCTTTTCTGAGTTTCTCAAGTTCCCCTCCACACAACTTCTAAACAATGTCTCAAAATTAATTCTGGAGCAGTAGGAATAACACAAGAATGGGATGAAACATTTTTATGGCCCAAGAGAGCTTCCAAGTTTAGAAAAAAAATATTATTCTTATGTAGATGTAGGACATTCCAGTGCAGGCTGTGCCAGTAGAAGACCCTTCCACAATAAAAAAAATAAGAATTGGGAATGGGATTTTTCTTAATGTATCTATCTAAAGTCATTAGAAAACATCATATATACTGGGGATAAACTAAAACTATTCCCAATAAGATCAGTGGTGCAACAAAGTTGCTCACTATAACTATTACTATTCAATATTATATTAAAAATGTTAGTTTCAGCAAAAAAAAAAAAAAGAAGAGGAAATTAGAGGAATTAGGGTACCTAATGTGGAAACCAAATTATTATTCTTTACAGATACAGATGTCACAGATCTAAAATATACTTAGAAAATCCTGGAGAATTAACTGAAAAACTACTAGAAACAATTCACAACTTTAGCAAAGTTGTAGGTTACTAAGTAAAATACATAAATCCTAGGCATTTCTATATGTTACCAACAAAGTCCAGCATCAAGAAATACACAAAGAAATTTCATTTAAAATTATTGTCGATAATATAAAATATTTAGAAGTCTACTTGCCAAGACAAAGTCAGGAAATATATGAACACAATTACAAAACACTTTTTAAACAAATAAACAGATCTAAACAATTGGAAGAGTATCAAGTGCTGATGGGTAGGCCGAACTAATATAATAAAAATGAAATTCTATCTAAATTAAATTATTTCTTCAGTGTTATACAAATCAAACTCCCAAGAAAATAGTTTAGAGAGCTAGAAAAAATAAAACGAAGTTTATCTGGAAGAAAAGGAGAAGAATTTCAATGGAATTAATGGAAAAGAAGGTGGCCTAGCTGTACACCCCCAAAACTATATTAGAAAACAATGGTCATCAAAGCCATTTGATATTAGCTATAAAATAATTGATTAATGTAATAATAATAATGATGATAATGATAAGTTAGATTCACAAAACACAGTAGTCAATGACTATAGTAATCTAATATTTGATAAACCTAATGATCTCACTTTTTGGTATAAGAACTGACAGAGATTGTTAGGAAAATTGGAAAATAATAAGGCAGAAACTAAGCATTGGTGAACAGCTAAAATCCTGGATTAAGATAAGGTCAAAATGTGTTCATTATTTAGACATAAAAAGTGATACTGTAAGAAAATTAGAAGAAAAAAAAATCCACCTCTCAATTCTGTGCAAAAGAAAGCAATTTATGCACAAGGATGAACTGAATAACAGTATAAAATGCAAAATGGATAATTTTGATTATATTAAATTAAGTTGGAACTTTGCCTCACTTTCTCCTTTTGGTCATCCGGGGTGATTTCCCCACCCCCCATATTACATACTTCCTGTGTGTTGTATCACCACTAGAGAGTATAGGAATAAATGGACTTTTCCTTAAAATGATAAGTAGCATCTTTTTCAAAACAATCAGCAAGTATCATATGTTTTGGAAACAAACTAGAACCATTTGCAATAAGATCAGGGGTGAAACAAGGTTGCCCACTCTCATCATTATTATTCAATATTATATTAGAAATGTTGCCTTTTGACAATAAGAGAAAAAATAGAGATTCAAGGAATTAGAGTAGGTAATGAGGAAAACAAATTATCACTCTTTGCAGATGATAAAATGGTATAATTAGAGAATCCTAGAGAATCAACTAAAAACTACTAGAAACAATTCAAAACTTTAGCAAAGTTGCAGGATACAAATAAATCCATATAAATAATTAGCATTAATTGTATACTATTTCAAAATCCGATTCTTTTTGTACAGCAAAATAACTATTTGGACATGTATACATATATTTTATTTAACTTACCTGCCATCTGGGGGAAGGGGTTGGAGGAAGGAGGGGAAAAGTTGGAACAAAAGGATTTGCAATTGTCAATGCTGAATAATTATTCATGCATATATCTTGTAAATAAAAAGCTATAATAAAAAAATTAAAAAAAAATTAGCATTTTTATATATTACCAACAAACTACAACAACAAGAGATACAAAGAGGAATTCCATTTAAAATAACTGCAAATAATATAAAATATTTGGGAGTCTACTTGCCAAGACAAAGTCAACAACTATATGAACACAACTACAAAACACTTTCTACACAAATAAAGTCAGATCTAAACAACTGGAAAAATATTAAGTGCTCCTAGGTAGGCCAAGCAAATATAATAAAAATGACAATACTACCTAAACTAATTTACTTAATTAATGCTATACCAGTCAAATTCCCAAGAAATTATTTTGCAGATCTAGAAAAAAATGCTAACAAAATTCATCTGGAAAGAAAAAAAAATCAAGAATTTCAAGGGAATTAATGAAAAAAAATGCAAATGAAGGTGGCCTAGATGTACTATATTATAAAGCAACAGTCATCAAAACCATTTTGTACTGCCTAAGAAATAAGAATAGTTGATCAGTGGAATAGGTTAGATTCACTGGATAAAATAGTTAATAACTATGGAATCTAGTGTTTGACAAACCCAAAGACCCCAGTTTTTGGAATAAGAACTCACTATTTGAAAAAACTTCTGGGAAAATTGGAAATTAGTATAGCAGAAATTAAGCACTGACCCACACCTAATGCCATATACCAAGATAAGGTCAAAATGTATTGATGATCTACACATAGAGTGATATTATAAACAAATTAAAAGAAGATAGGATAGTTTACTTATCAGATCTGTGGAGGAGGAAGGAATTTGTGACCAAAGAAGAACTGGAGATCATTACTGATCATGATGTAGAAAATTTTGATTGTATTAAATTAAAAAGTTTTTGCACAAACAAAACTAATGCAGACAAGATTAGAAGGGAAACAATAAGCTGGGAAAACATTTTCCCAAAGATTCTGATAAAAGTCTCATTTCCAAAATATATAGAGATTTGACTCTAATTTATAAAAAATAGAGTCATTCTTCAAGTGATAAATAGTCAAAGATGTGAAAAGACAATTTTCAGATGAAGACATTGAAACTGTTTCTAGCCATATGAAAAGATGTTCCAAACCCATTATTGATCAAAGAAATGCAAATTAAGACAACTTTGAGATACCACTACACACTTCTCAGATTGGTTATGATGACAGGAAAAGATAATGCTGAATGTTGGAGGGGATGTGGAAAAACTGGGACACTGATACATTGTTGGTGGAATTGTGAATGTATCCAACCATTCTGGAGACCAATTTGGAACTATGCCCAAAGAATTATCAAACTATGCATAATCTTTGATGCAGCAGTGTTTTTCCTGAGCTTATACCTCAAAGAGATCTTAAAGGAGAGAAAGAGACCCACATGTGCAAAAATGTTTGTGGCAGTCTTTTTTGTAGTGGCAAGAAACTGGAAACTGAGTGGATGTACATCAATTGGAGAATGGCTGAATAAATTATGGTATATGAATGTTATAGAATGTTACTTTCATATAAGAAACAATCTGCAGGATGATTTCAGAGAGGGCTGGAGAGAGTTACATGAACTGATGCTAAGGAAGTAAACAGAACCTTGAGATCATTGTACATGGCAACAAGAAGATTATACAATGATCAATTCTGATGGAAGTGGCTCTCTTCAACAATGAGATAATTCAAATCAGTTCCAATGACCTTGTAATGAAGAGTCACCCATACCCAGAGAGAAGACTATGGGAACTGATTGTGGTTCACAATATAGCATTTTCACTTTTTGTTGTTGTTTGCTTGCATTTTATTTTCTTTCTCATTTTTTTTAGTTACATATGATTTTTCTTGTGCAGCAAGATAATTATATAAATATGTATGCCTATACTGGATTTAATATATATTTCTACTATGTTTAACATAAAAGTGATTCCATATATCATTAATAACTAAGTAACTTTACACCAAATTTCACAAAATTTAAACCATGTATCCAGCAAGGTTAACAAAATGTTAAAGCACAGCTCATCCAATTTTTACAAATTACCCAATATAAAATTTAGAATGCATACAGTTTAATTAGAAGATACAAATATGTGAGCTCTTAACATAAAGTAACTAGAAAACTTTAACAATCCATTTTTTAAAACTTAAAATAAAATAAAATTCATATTTAAACTTATAATAGCAGTACTTTAATAGTAATGCACACATATTTCTAAAATCTTAAACCAGAATAAACAATTTCAAAATTTTAGTATGTATACATTAATAGTCATTATCTCATATAAATTTCATATTCAGAATTCTGATATAAATACACATATCCCCAAAGTTTAAGGTGACAGAAAACTGCCTTTTCAATGTCTACAAGGGAGGGGAACATGTGAAAATGGCTTTAAGTAACTGGCACACTTTAGGGTCCTGGAGTACAGAATTGGAAAAATTTGAATCCAGGTGTCCAGCTGGCCCAGTGACTAGCCTACCCTATATACCAGAAATACTATGAATCCATGTTGAAGATGTTGGAATATCAGCACAAACCCCATAAGAATCCAGGCCAATGAGGCACACCAGTCTAGACAAGACAAATTACACAAGCCTTGCCAGAGGAGAGAAGCATGTATAATGCCAGAGAGGGCATTTTATTTTATTTTCAGTTTGCTGTAAGCCCAAGTTCAGGTCCTCAGAAGACTTTTAGTCATGTAAAATAGATCTACTTCAAAATACAGTAGACTAACTCAAATTAGTTGATAGTACCAGTCAACTTAATGATTAGTCTCAAAATCCCCAATATCTGCTAAAATGTTTTAGCAGTTTTATAACTTTAACTATTTCTATAGAAACAAATTAGCCAGCTTTAGGTCCCCAGAAATGTCACTTTTTTTTTTTCTTTTTGACATGGCGGTTAAAAAATTTCCCTATCTTAGGACTCACTTTCTTCTCTCTAGCTAAAACATATTTGAATAAGTCCAGTTATGTACAAAACTAGCACTTTAAAATCCCAAATAACTGGCTTTTTTTCTTTTGAAATCCAGATGACTCAGAAAAAAAACATAGAAAACAAAAAGGTAGGCTCTCCCTCTCTCTCTCTCTCTCTCTTTCTTTCTCTCACATACCCACCCAAACCTAACTTGGTTTTCTAAATCATTCAAATTCACATTCTTAGACTCTCCTAGGGGTGAAGGCAAGGAATAGAGTTCTGGAGCCAAAGTTTTAGGAGGTGGTAGCTGCATATTGAGGGTTCCTTTGAATCTATCCACAGCTCTCAGGGGATCAATAGTTCCTCCTAGCTGGGAGCTTGCCCAAACAAAGCAACAGGATTTAATCCTTATAAATTTTAGTACTTCATCCAAATTCATCCTTTATTTTCATCCAAATTTTTCCTGGGTTATCTTTCAGGACACCAGATAAGTTTTTCAGAACTAGCTACCTTAAATTTTTCCTTTCCCAAGGTGCAAAGTATCTTGTCCTCTTTGGAACACACAATAGATCTTAGCAAAGGAAAATTGGGTATACCTTATGGACTCAAACCTCTTAGAATTTCCCACTATCAAAGGAAACACAAGTCTTTACAGACTCTAATCACTGAAAGTCTCCCAATCCCAAACTCAAGTGACTCATCAATTATTCTCAAAGGGAAAGTTCTCTTACAAACTCTTAACTGCTCATGATCTTTCCCCTCACAAGTTTCTTGCCCTACCTGGGTTGTGCACAACTTTCCTGATGGATTTCAAACTTTTCTCAGGTGGTTTGTCTCCTGAACCAAATTACTGATTTATTCCTCTATCTTAACTAGACTACTTCCATTTTTTTTTCTCTGAGTGTCTCTCTTTGAGAATTTACCCAATCTGAGCAGGAGTTCCCAAGCCAAGTCCACAGATTGCCAGAGAACTCTCTGGACTGCACCTGTCTAAGGATTCTTTATGGGAGAGACCTCTTACCAACAGGAAATATTCTGGATGAGCCCCCAGAATTATGTGGAACAGTGACTCTTAGCTGTGGTGTCCTACTTCTTTAAAATATAATGGTTCTCCCTGGGAGCAGGTTTCTTGGGGAGGTTTCTGGAGGGAGCCTTAGTTTCAGTTCAGAGTAATAATCACCTCAAATACAGCAAGGTGATAAAATCCAAATGTATATTTTCTCCTTCCAAGTCTTGTCTTTTTCCTTGGGTCCGTTTAGCTTTCCCAACTCCTGGCAATCTTCTGAACTGACTGACTGACTGAAGCTCTAAGAGCTTCCTATAGATGATCTCTTAAAGGTGTGAACCCAAAGGTTGACTCCTCTGAGAGAATGGGATTGTGGGTTTCTGACTTGTGAATCTCCCGAACTTGTGAACTCCAATGCGTGAGCTAATGTGTGAACTCTCAAAGGTGTGAGCGCTAATGTGTAAGCTGTAATGTGTGAATACTTTTTTTTTTTTAAAGTCACTGTGTGTATTTTCTTCCTTCCTTTCTTTTTTTTTTAATTTTATAATAACATTTTATTGACAGAACCCATACCAGGGTAATGTTTAATAACATTATCCCTTGCACTCGCTTTTATTCCGATTTTTCCCCACCCTCTCTCCACCCCCTCCCCTAGATGGCAAGCAGTCCTATATATGTTAAATATGTTGCAGTATATCCTAGATACAATATATGTTTGCAGAACTGAACAGTTCTCTTGTTTGACAGGGAGAATTGGATTCAGAAGGTAAAAATAACCTGGGAAGAAAAACAAAAATGCAAATAGTTTACATTCATTTCCCAGTGTTCTTTCTTTGGGTGTAGCTGCTTCTGTTCATCTTTTATCAATGGAAACTGAGTTAGGTCTCTTTGTCAAAGAAATCCCCTTCCATCAGAATACATCCTCATACAGTATCGTTGTTAAAATGTATAATGATCTCCTGGTTCTGCTCATTTCACTTAGCATCAGTTCATGTAAGTCTCTCCAAGCCTCTCTGTATTCATCCTGCTGGTCATTTCTTACAGAACAATAATATTCCATAACAATCATACACCACAATTTACCCAGCCATTCTCCAATTGATGGGCATCCATTCAATTTCCAGTTTCTAGCCACTACAAACAGGGCTACCACAAACATTTTGGCACATACAGGTCCCTTTCCCTTCTTTAGTATTTCTTTAGGATATAAGCCCAGAAGTAACACTACTGAATCAAAGGGTATGCAGTTTGATAATATTTTGGGCATAATTCCAGATTGCTCTCCAGAATGGTTGGATTCGTTCACAACTCCACCAATAATGCATGAGTGTCCCGGTTTTCCCGCATCCCCTCCAACATTCATCATTATTTTTTCCTGTCATCTTAGCCAATTTGACAGGTGTGTAGTGGTATCTCAGAGTTGTCTTAATTTGTATTTCTCTGATAAATAGTGATTTGGAACACTTTCATATTAGTGGTAATAGTTTCAATTTCATCATCTGAAAATTGTCTTCATATCCTTTGACCATTTATCAATTGGAGAATGGCTTGATTTCTTATAAATTTGAGTCAATTCTCTCTATATTTTGGAAATGAGGTCTTTATCAGAACCTTTAACTGTGAAGATGTTTTCCCAGTTTGTTGCTTCCCTTCTAATCTTGTTTGCATTTGTTTTGTTTGTACAAAGGCTTTTTAATTTGATGTAATCAAAATTTTCTATTTTGTGATCAGTAATGGTATCTAGTTCATGTTTGGTCACAAATTTCTTTCTCCTCCACAAGTCTGAGAGATAAACTATCCTATGTTCCTCTAATTTATTTATAATATCAGTCTTTATGCCTAGATCATGGACCCATTTTGATCTTATCTTGGTATATGGCGTTAAGTGTGGGTCCATGCCTAATTTCTGCCATACGACTTTCCAGTTATCCCAGCAGTTTTTATCAAATAATGAATTCTTATCCCAAAAGTTAGCATCTTTGGGTTTGTCAAACACTAAATTGCTATAGTTGACTATTCTGTCTTGTGAACCTAACCTATTCGACTGATCAACTAAACTATTTCTTAGTCAATACCAAATTTTTTTGGTGACTGCTGCTTTATAATATAATTTTAGATCAGGTACAGCTAGGCCACATTCATTTGATTTTTTTTTTTTATTAATTCCCTTGAGATTCTCGACTTTTTATTGTTCCATATGAATTTTGTTGTTATTTTTTCTAGAACATTAAAATATTTTCTTGGAAGTCTGATTGGTATAGCACTAAATAAATAGATTAGTTTAGGGAGTATTGTCATCTTTATTATATTCACTCGGCCTATCCAAGAGCACTTAATATTTTTCCAATTATTTAAGTCTGACTTTATTTGTGTGGAAAGTTTTTTTTTTTTTTTTGGTAATTTTACTCATATAATTCCTGACTTTCCTTTGGTAGATAGTTTCCCAAATATTTTATGCTGTCAACAGTTATTTTGAATGGAATTTCTCTTTGTATCTCTTGCTGTTGGGTTTTGTTGGTGATGTATAAAAATGCTGAGGATTTATGGGGATTTATTTTGTAGCCAGCTACTTTGCTAAAGTTATGAATTATTTCTAATAGCTTTTTAGAATCTCTGGGGTTCTCTAGGTATACCGTCATATCATCTGCAAAGTGTGATAGTTTGGTTTCCTCATTGCCTACTCTAATTCCTTTAATCTCTTTCTCGACTCTTATTGCAGAGGCTAGTGTTTCTAATACAATATTAAATAATAATGGTGATAGTGGACAACCTTGCTTCACTCCAGATCTTACTGAGAAAGGTTCCAGTTTTTCCCCATTGCATATGATGCTTACTGATGGTTTTAAATATATGCTCCTGACTATTTTAAGGAAAAGTCCATTTATTCCTATGCTCTCAAATGTTTTTATTGGGAATGGATGTTGGATTTTATCAAATGCTTTCTCTGCATCTATTGAGATGTTCATATGGTTTTTGTTTGGTTGATTATTGATATAGTGGATTATGCTAATTGTTTTCCTATTATTGAACCAGCCCTGCATTCCTGGTATGAATCCTACTTGGTCATAGTGTATTGTCCTGGGAATGATTTTCTGTAATCTTTTTGTTAATATTTTATTTAAGATTTTAGCAGCAATATTCATTAGGGAGATTGGTCTATAATTTTCTTTCTCTGTTTTCAACCTACCTGGTTTAGGTATCAGTACTATGTCTGTGTCATAAAAGGAGTTTGGTAGGACTCCTTCAATCCCTATTTTTTCAAATAGTTTATTTAGCATTGGAGTTAATTGTTCTTTAAATGTTTGGTAGAATTCACATGTAAATCCATCTGGTCCTGAGGATTTTTTCTTAGAGAGTTGGTTAATAGCTTGTTCTATTTCTTTTTCTGAGATGGAACTGTTTAGGATATTAACTTCTTCCTCTGTTAGTTTGGGCAAGCTATATTTTTGGAGTTATTCTTCTATTTCATTTAAGTTGTCGAATTTATTGGCATAAAGTTGCGCAAAGTAACTCCTAATTATTGCTCTAATTTCCTCTTCGTTAGTGGCGAGTTCTTCCTTTTCATTTTTAAGACTATTTGATTTTCCTCTTTCCTTTTTTTAATCAGATTTATTAAGGGTTTGTCTATTTTGTTGGTTTTTTCATAGAACCAACTCTTAGTTTTATTAATTAATGCAATAGTTTTTTTTTTACTTTCATTTTTATTGATCTCTCCTTTTATTTTTAGAATTTCAAGTTTAGTGATTTACTGAGGATTTTTAATTTGTTCCTTTTCTAGCATTTTTAGTTGCAAGCCCAATTCATTGATCTTCTCTTTCTCTATTTTATGCAAATAGGCCTCTAGAGATATGAAATTTCCCCTTATTACCACGTTGGCTGCATCCTATACATTTTGGTATGATGTCTCATTATTATCGTTTTCTTGGGTGAAATTATTAATTATGTCTATGATTTGCTGTTTCACCCAATCATTCTTTAGTATGAGATTATTTAGTTTCTAATTATTTTTTGGTCTACTCTCCCCTGGCTTTTTGGTGAATTTAATTTTCATTGCATCATGGAATGAAAAGGATGCATTTACGATTTCTGCCTTACTGCATTTGAATTTGAGGTTTTTATGTTCTAATATATGGTCAATTTTTGTATAGGTTCCATGAACTGCTGAAAAGAAAGTATACTCCTTTCTGTCTCCATTGTGTTTTTTCCAGAGATATATCATATCTAATTTTTCTAGTATTCTATTTACTTCTTTGACTTCTTTCTTATTTATTTTGTGGTTTGATTTATCTAATTCTGAGAGTGCAAGGTTGAGATCTCCCACTGTTATAGTTTTACTGTCTATTTCTTCTTGCAGCTCTCTTAATTTCTCTTTTAAGAATTTAGATGCTACACCACTTGGTGCATATATGTTTAATATTAATATTGCTTCATTATCTATGCTACCCTTTAGGAAAATATAGTGCCCTTCCTTATCTCTTTTAATTAGATCAATTTTTGCTTTAGCTTGATCTGAGGTCTGGATGGCTACCCCTGCTTTTTTGACTTCACCTGAAGCATAGTAGATTTTGCTCCAACCTTTTACTTTTAACCTGCATGTATTCCCTTGCTTCAGGTGTGTTTCTTGTAAACAACATATTGTAGGATTCTGGCTTTTATTCCAGTCTGCTAACCTCTTCCTCTTTATGGGGGAGTTTACCCCGTTCACATTTATGGTTAAAATTACCAATTCTATATTACTTGCCATCTTTTTAATCCCCATTTATGCTTTTCTCCCTTCTTTCCCCCTTACCCCACTTCCCAGTATTAAGCTTGTGAGCACCACTTGCTTCTCACAGCCCTCCCTTTATAGTATTCCTCCCCCCGCTTTAGAGTTCTTCCCCCTAACTTAGCCCTTTCCCTCACAGTTTCCATATTCCCTTCCGCTTAGCTTATTCCTTCCCTTTTCATTTTTCCCTTCTCACTTTTCAATGAGGTGGGGGAAGTTTCACCATAAATTGAATATGTCTAAAATTTTTCTCTTAAAGCCAATTCTGAAGGCAGTAAGATTCCCTTCCATTCTTTCTCTCAGATATAATAGATTTCCTTTGCCTCTTCATGAGATGTAGTACCCCCACTTTACCCTTTTTCTGGTACAATGTCCTTTCCACATCTAGTTTCTAGAACAAGGTATACATGTATTCTTTATAGCAGAAATATAGTTCCCAAGATTTCTTTTTACCTTTTTAGGTTTCTCTTGAGTTCTATATTTATAGATCAAACTTTTTGTTAAGTTCTGTTTTTTTTTTTTTTTCATCAAAAATAGGCGAAATTTGTTTATTTCATTGAATGTTCATCTTCTTCCCTGGAAAAAGATACTCATTCTGGCTGGGTAAGTTATTTTTGGTTGCATACCAAGTTCCTTAGCCTTTCGGAACACCATATTCCAGGCCCTTTGATCTTTTAATGTGGATGCTGCTAAACCCTGGGTGATCCTTATTGTGGCTCCTCTATATTTGAATTGGGTTTTTCTAGCCGCTTGCAGTATTTTTTCCTTCATCTGAGGTTTCTGGCATTTGGTCACTATATTTCTTGGTGTTTTGATTTTAGGATCCCTTTCAGTAGGTGATCAATGAATTCTTTCAATATCTATTTTACCCTCTATTTCTATGATTTCTGGGCAGTTCTCTTTGATAATTTCCTGGAAAATAGTGTCCAGGCTCTTTTTTTCATCATATTTTTCTGGGAGTCCAATAATTCTCATATTGTCTCTCCTGGATCTAATTTCCAAGTCTGTTGTTTGCCCAAGAAGGTATTTCATATTCTTTTCCATTGTTTGATTTTTTTGGTTTTACTTGACTGATTCTTCTTGTCTCCTCGAGTCATTCAATTCCATTTGTTCGATTCTGATTTCAATGAAGTATTTTCTTCACTCACTTTTTAAATATCTTTTTCTAATTGTCCAATTGAGTTCTTTTGTTCTATGGAATTTTTTTCCATTTCGCAAATTTTGTTTTTTAGAGAGCTATTTTCTGTTTTCAGTTCACTAATCCTATTTTTTGAGGATTTGATTTGTTTATCCACTCTGTCTTTAAATGATTGGAATGACTTCTCCAGACTCTCTTGCCAAGTCTCCCTCTCCTTTTCCCATTTTTCTTCTAGCTCTCTTTTGAGAGCCTTTTTAATTTCTTCTATGAGATTTGTCTGGGCTGAGGAACAGATGATTTCCTTCTTTGGGGATTCACCTGGAGACTGTCTGTTTTTAGTCTCCTCAGGGTTTAGAGTCTACTCTCTATCCATATAGAAGTTGTCAAGGGTTAAGGTCCTTTTCAATTTTTTACTCAGTTTGTCAGAGAAGAATCAAAGACAAACTAGCAAAGAAAACAAAAAGAAAAACCCCTAAATGGTGTCTGCTTTTTTGGGGGGAGTGGCTGGGTGGTGTTACTGAGCTTCCTCTACAGACTGTAGGGGCATCAGCAAGGCACTAGCAGGACTGTGCTGTGCCTGCGCTCTGAAACTCCAAGATTGTGCTGATATACTGTGGGGGAGGGATGATCAGGTTCCGAGAGATTCCAGCTGTTTGGGAGCTAAAACACAGTGGTGTTTTTAGCTTTTCTGCTGGGCTACTCACTTGCTTCAGAGCAAAGTATCCAATCTGGTAGCAAAGCTCCGCCCACAGAGATGGCTGAGATCACACCCCACCCCCTCTCCAGTCTGCTCGGCTGTGAGCTGCCTGCAGGGCTCTCCCTGCCACTGCCTTCCCTCAGCCTATGCCTGATCTGAAACTGTCCCCGCCCTCGAGCAAAACAGACCTTTCCTGGTGAATTTCAAGGATGTCTTCTCTTGGTAACTATTTGTGTTTTGTTTGTTTGTTTGTTTGTTTTCAGTCAAGCATTAATTCAGAGGCTTGTAATGAAATGGATTCTGAGAGAAACCGTGGAGCTTACACAGCCTCCTCTCCTTCATCTTGGCCGGAAGTCCGCCCTAATGTGTGAATCTTTAAATGTGCAAACCCAAGCACACAAGCATTGCTTCCATCAATTCCATTGAATTATCACCTTGTTTCAAGTTCTGGCTTATAACACTTAGCCAAATAAAATTGGAAACTCACAAAATAAAGCAAACAAACAAACAAATAAAAAATATTTATTACAACCTCACAAGAAAGGACAACTCCATGACAAAGTATCAGTAGAGTAGTGCAAAGTCCAAACTCAAATTGCAAAGCACAAAATTATATAGACTGTAACACAGAAGCCCTCACCCCCTTTCTGACCTTTCTTTCTATTTGCAGGGGAGTTCTAATTTATCCAATACCTACAAACAAAGAATACTAGTTAACGACACTAGTCAATAACATACTTTTTTTTTTTTTTTTATCATATTAGGTATTTAATGCTAATAAAAAGGTAGGGGGCACAGGAGGGAAATGTTTGTCTAAGATAATCAAATACCTGGAACTTTTGGCAATAAATTAAACTTGTTATTGCAAAGTTTGAATTCAAAATTAGAGGATAGGTTGAGGCCATATTCTTATGACAGATCTTCTCTCAATTTATCCCATTCAGAAGATATGAAAGAGGAAGAGAAGAAAAAAAGGAAAGAAGGTAGGAAGGGAAGAAGTAGAGAGGGAAGGAAACTTGAAACACAGAAAGGAGGAAAGGAAGGAAGGTACTAATAAGGAAGAGAAGTAAGCAAGAGTGTGAAAGAGTCCCAGCTTTAATCATAGGGATTGTTGTTTGTCTTTTTTTTTTTTTTTTGAAGAAAACCATGAGATCAGAGAGGTGATGCTAGGACATTCAAGTGAATAACATTTAAGTAAGGAAAGACTGTGTGAGGTCACCTCTAAGTCCAGTGGCAGGATATAGATTAGAAAGAAGGGAGATGGAATGCTTTTTAAAGTTAAGGTCTTCAGCAGGTCTCAATTTGACTAAGGCTGTACCCATTCAGTGATTAAGGCTAGATAGCAATTGAGGTAAAACATATTTTCTTTCATTTAGTCCAGAAAAATATAAATGAATTAATGAATGAATCTGGAGATGACACTCAGGATATCTGACAAAATCAGAAATGATTGCTATTTAGATTCAATCTGAGTCAATCAGGGCTCAAACAATGACCAAATGAGGCTTGGCTTATGATCTCTTGGTGGCCAGTTAGAATCAGACTGATTTTTGTTTCTTTCTTAAGGACCCAGGTTTAGAAGATACTAGATCCTGAACTGAAAGGAACTTCTTAAGGTCATTTAGTTCAACTTTTTTAGATTGCAAAAAACTGAGCCAGAAAGAATTTAAGTAATTTTCCTAAAACAATATATTAAGTAAATGCCAGATATGGCATTAACACTCTGGACTTCAGACTTTGCTGACTATGTCTGTCCCATGTCTCCTAATCAAGAAGTGCTTATACTTAATTGCTATAGTTAAAAAAAGTGTTTGTGAAAGAATACAACTAATTTTGGTCATACTTAGAGGGTTAACTGTGATCTTTCTGATAATCTGAAGAGGTACTTTGGGACTATTGAATGAGTTAGCTAAATTTAGAAAATGTTATCAAAATATTTGAGAATTTCTGAAGAGAAATGATAGACCTTGACATTCTGTGGAGAATGAAACAAGTTTATAAGCAGAAATGATTAGCTAATAGACATTCTGAAGAAAATTGATTGAAATGTTATTTTAAATGTAATGGAATTAGCTACATTTTTAAAAGAACAGAATCGTTGAACTGTGGTTCTAGTGTTTTTAAGGCATAGTTGTAGTGTGATACAAGATGAAATGAATTGTAGTCAGCAACGTCTTGCTTCCCATGCTTTTCCAGATTAAAGATTAAAGGTTGTGACTTTCTTCACATTCAATATTTTGCTTAAATATTTTTATGGTTTTGTATTATCTTCAACTTTTAATAATGCCTTAGTGGATATTATTTCAGCTTTTTGTTTTCTATTTTTAAGTTTGGGTTTTGAGAAATATGGTAAAAAGTTAACAAGAGATGAATGGTTGGAAATTTGATGCGTCTATCCCTGGAATGATTTGCAAGATACTCCTCAACCTTCATATCCACCCTGTATTGTTATTTGTGAAATCTAAACCATATATCAATATATGCTGAGTCTTATACGTGGGCCCTTCATCTTAACTATTCTCCTGCTACAAGATTTTGATGACTCAGAAAGAGAGAGAGAGCGAGAGCAAGAGAGGCTGAAAAATTTGCTTACCTTTATCTCACCTACATCCAATTTATGTCCAAGCCAAAACATCACCAATGATATATCATTGGTGCTCTTCAAAAACAAGAGATAAACAATGACTACAATAAAAACATGTGGATTAGAAACACCTGGAATACATATACGTATGTTCAAAATGTCTCAGAATAGGTTGGGAGAATGAGCTTTGCCAGTTTAGGAATCTGAAAAGGCCTAGTACCACGAAAAGATGATATTATACCTGAGTTTCAAAGAAAACGCTAAATTCTTGGTGTCAGAGTTTATGAGATTGTGCATAGGAGAAAAGCTAGATGGAATGACATGAACAAATAACAGCAAGAAATTTGCTTGGATAGTAATGTGGAGAAGGAAGTGGTGAAATCCAAATAATCTCTCTTCAGCAATCTCACCTTTCTTCTTCTTCTACCCTTTTAACTGAGGATAAGAACTTATTTTTTAATTTAATTTTTAATACCTATTTCATTATAAATCATGTTGGGAGAAAAAAAATCAGAACAAAAGAGAAAAACCATGGGGGAGCAAAAAAATACAGAAAAAAGTGAACATAGCATGTGTTGATTTACACTAAATTTACATAGTTCTTTTTCTGGATGCTAGCTAAAGCTTATTGGGATTTCCTTAAATGCCTGAACCACTGAGAAATACAAAGTCTATTATAATTGATCATCTCACAATCTTACTGTTACTGTGAACAATGTATTCCTGATTCTGCTTGTTTTGCTCAGCATCAGTTCATGTAAATCTTTCCAGGCCTTTGTAAAATCAGTTTGGTCATCATTTTTAAAGAACAATATTATTCCATTATCTTCATCAAGTTATTCAGCCATTCTCCAATTGATAGTCATATATGCATTTTCCAATTCCTTGTTACCGTAAAAAGAGTTGCTATAAATATATTTGCACATGTGGGTCCTTTCTCCTCCTTTATGATTTCCTTCAGATACCAACCCAGTAGTGCCACTGCTGGGTCAAAGTATATGCACAGTTTTATAGTTGGAGCATAGCTCCAAATCACTCTCCAGAATTGTTGATTCATTTCACAGCTCCACCATCCATGCATTAGTGTCTCAGTTTTTCCACCTGCTTTCCAATATTTATCGTTATATTTTCCTGTTATCTTATCCAATCTAAGAGGTGTGATGTGGTACCTTTGAGTTATTTTAATTTTTATTTCTCTAATTAATAGTGATTTAGAGCATTTTAAAAATATGGCTATACATGGTTTTAATTTCATCATTTGAAAATCTTCTGTTTATATCCTTTGTCATTTATCAATCAAAGAATGACATGTTCTTATAAATTTGACATGTTCTTTATATATTTTAGAAACCTTTGACAGAAATACTGGTTGTAATTTTTTTCAGAGCTTTGTACTTCCCTTTTGATCTTGTTTCTGTGGTTTTGCATTGCAAAACCTTATTTAATTTAATGTACACAAATTTGTCCATTTTGCATTTCATAACTTTTTTCTAGATTCACTTTGGTCATAAATTCATCCCTTCCCCAAAGACCTAATAAATTATCCCTTATTCTTCTAATTTGATAATGGTCTCATCCTTTATGTCCAAATCACATACTCATTTTGATTTTAGTTTCATATGAGGTAGGAGATGTAAGTCTATTCTGAGTTTCTGATATATTATTTTCTGGTTTCCCCAGTACTTTTTGAGAAATAGTGAGATCTTATACCAGAAGCTTGAATTTGAGGTTTTATCAAATACTAGATTACTATAGTTATTGATGATTGGATCACATGTATCTAACTTATTCCACTGATCCACCAATCTGTTAAGAGTTCAAATGTTGGAGTTTGTTCTTCTCAAAGTCACAGCCGGTTTAGAGGCTTGGAGCCCTTTGGATGTCTCCAAATCCAAAGGTTCTGTCCTTCAGCCTCTGCCTCTGCTTTCTTCTGCCTCCAACCAAGACAGAGATGGAAGGTCTCTCTTATCTCCTTCTGGGGAGCCCAGCCACCAACTTGCCGCGGAGAGAGGGCTTCTGGCGTAGCTCCACTGAAATCCGTCAAAATATTCTCTGCAGCAGAGTCGTTCCTCTCGAGTCCAGCGCGATCAGCCAGCCAAGAGGAAAAAATGTATTCTGGAATGGCTGTCTCGCCTTATATGTGAACCTTCTGAAAGAATGGGATTATGGGTTTTCTCCCATAGTGCTCTCTGGCCCAAAGAGCTTTAAGGTGTGGACTCTCTTGAAGTTAGAAAGTGTACTTTGTGAAGCTAGCATACTTGTGGACTCCAATGAGTAAAGGTGGGAACACAAGCCTTGTCTTGATTAGTTCTACTTAGTACCTTGTTTCAGGTTCTGGCCAAAACAACTTCTTGTAAGATTAGATCAACTCTAATTACTTAGCAGTTAGTAAGGATTCCAACACCAATCTACTTCTTACCTAGTACCAAATGGTTTTAATGACTGCTGCTTTATAATATACTTTTACATCTAGTACTGTTAAGTCACCATACTTTGTCAAAGTTTTTTTTTTTTTCATTTTTTATTATAGCTTTTTATTTTCAAGACTTATGCATAGGTAATTTTCCAGCACTGACTCTAGTAAAATCTTCTGTTCCACTTTTTCCACTCCTTCCCCCTCACGCCCTAGATGGTAGGTAGACCATTACATGTTAAATATGTTAAAGTATATGTTAAATACAATATATGTATACATATTGATACAGTTATCATTCGGCACAAGAAAAATTGGATTTAGAAATAACGTAAAAATAACCTGAGAAGGAAAACAAAAAGGCAAGCTGACAATAACAGATGAAGTAGAAATGCTATGTTGTGGTCCACACTCATTTCCCATAGTTCTTTCACTGAGTGTAGCGGATTCTTTTCATTATTGAACAACTGGAACTGATTTGGTGCATCTCATTCTTGAAGAGAGCCAAGTTCATCAGAACTGATCATCACATAGTATTGTTGTTGAGGTATATAATGATCTCCTGGTTCTGTTCATTTCACACAGAATCAAGTCATGTAAGTCTTTCCAAGCCTTTCTGAAATCATCCTGTTGCTCATTTCTTATAAAAAATAATATTCCATAATATTCATATACCACAATTTATTCAACCATTCAACAATTGATGGGCATCCATTCAATTTCCAATTTCTAGACACTACAAAGAAAGCTGCCACAAACATTCTTGCACATGCAGGTCCCTTTCCCTTCTTTAAGATCTCTTTGGGATATAAACCCATTAGTAACACTGCTGGATCATAGGGTATGCACAGCTTGATAGCTTTTCAAGCACAGTTCTAAATTGCTTTCCATAATGGTTGCATGCATTCACAATTAAACCAACAATGTATCAATGTCCCAGTTTCCCCCCCTCCCCTTTAACATTCAGCATTATCTTTTCCTGTCATCATAGCCAATCTGAAAAGTATGTAGTGGTATCACAAAGTTGTCTTAATTTGCATTTCTCTGATCAATAATGATTTGCAGCATCTTTTCATATGGCTAGAAATAGTTTCAATTTCTTCATCTGAAAATTGTCTGTTCGTATTCTTTGACCATTTATCAATTGGAGGATGATTCAATTTCTTATAAATTAGAGTCATTTCCCTATATATTTTGGAAAGGAGGCCTTTGTCAGAACATTTGATGTAAAAGGGTTTCCCCAGTTTATTGCTTCTGTTCTAATCTTGTCTACATTAGTTTTGTGTGTTGATATAATCAAACTTTTTAACTTGATATAATCAAAATTTTCTATTTTGTGATCAGTAATGATCTCTAGTTCTTCTTTGGTCACAAATTCCTTACTCCTCCACAGGTCTGAGAGGTAAACTATCCTATGTTCTTCTAATTTATTTAAAATCTCATTTTTTATGCCTAGCTCATGAACCCATTTGACCTTATCTTGGTATATGGTGTTAAGTGTGAGACAATGCCTAGTTTCTGCCATACTAATTTCCAATTTTCCCAGCAGTTTTTGTCAAACAGTGCTGGGGTCTTTGGGTTTGTCAAACACTAGATTATTATAGTTATTGATAGTTATTATAGTTATTGATAGTTATTTTTCCGGTGAACCTAACCTATTCCACTGATCAACTAGTTTATTTCATAGCTGATATCAAATGGCTTAGATAACCACTGCTTTATAATATAGTTTTATATCTGGCACAGCAAAGCCATCTTCATTTGATTTTTTTTTTTCATTAGTTCTCTTGAAAGCCTTGCCCTTTTATTATTCCAGATGAATTTTGTTGTTATTTTTTCTATGCCAGAAAAATAGTTCCTTGGGAGTCAGATTAGTATAGTACTAAATAAATAGATTAGTTTAGGGAGTGTTGTATCTTTATTATATTCGCTCGGCCTATCTAAGAGCACTTAAAATAACCTTTCCCCCCCCCCCCCCAATTGTTTAGATGTGACTTTATTTATATGGAATGTGTTCTGTAGTTTTGCTTATATAGTTCCTGACATACCCTTGGCAGATAAATTTCCAAATATTTTTATTATCAACACATTTTAAATGGAATTTCTCTTTTTATCTCTTGCTCTTGGATTTTGTTGATAATCTGGTTTCCTCATTACCTACTCTAATTCCTTTAATCTCTTTTTCTTCTCTCATTGCCAAGGCTAGCATTTCTAATACAATATTGAATAGCAATGGTGATAGTGGGTAACCTTGTTCCATCCCTAAACTTATTGGGAATGGATAGGATAGCTCTCATTTTTCATTTTTGAGACTAACAATTTGATTTTCCTCTTTCCTTTTTCTTATCAAATTAACTAAAGGTTTATCTATTTGTTGGTTATTTCATAAAATCAACTCTTAGTTTTATTTATTAATCCAATAGTTATTTTTTTAGTTTGAATTTTATTGATTTCTCCTTTTTTTAGAATTTCAAGTTTGATATTTGGGGGTTTTAATTTTTTCTTTTTCTAATTTTTTTTTTTTTTGTTGTTGTTGTTGTTGCAAGAGCAATTTATTTATCTTCTCTTTCTCTATTTTTTGCAAGTATTCCTCTAGAGATATAAAATCTTCCCTTATTACCACTTTGGCTGCATTCCACAACTTTTAGTATGTGGTCTCATTATTGTTATTCTCTTGGATGAAATTACTGATTGTGTCTATGATTTGCTGTTTCATGCATTCATTCCTTAACATGAGATTGTTTAGTTTCCAATTTATTTTGGGTCCATTTTTTCCCCTGGTCCTTTATTGAATGTAATTTTTATCCATTGTGATCTGAAAAAAAATTGTATTTACTATTTCTGCCTTTCTACATTTGATTTTGAGGTCTTTATGTCCTAATATATGGCCAATATATCGTGCATAAATGTTTAATATTAATTTTGCTTCATTATTTATGGTACCCTTTAGCAAGATATAATTTACTACCTTATCTCTTTTAATTAGATCAGTTTTTGCTTTTGCTTGATCTGAGGTGAGGATGGCTACCCCTGCTTTTTTTTTTTTTTTTTTTTTAACTTCCCCTGAAGTATAATAGAATCTTCTTCAGACTTTCACCTTTCTGCTGTATCACTCTGCTTTAAATGTCTTTCTTGTAAACAACATATTATATGAGTCTGCTTTTTAATCCGGTCTGCTATCCACTTATGTTTTATGGGATAGTTCACCTCATTCACATTTATAGTTAAACCTACTAATTTTGTATTTCCTGCCATGTTATTAACCTCAAATTATACTTTTCTCTTTCCTTTTTCCTTTTCCGTCCTCTACATTATTTTACTTATGAGTACTACTTGTCTCAAGCTATCCTCTCCCTTTAGAGACTCTTTCTATACCTTTCCCCTACTATTTCTCTTTTCCTTTCTATTTATCCTATCCTTTCCCTTTTCCTCTTTCCTCTCCCACTTTTCTGTAAGATGAGAGATGTTCCTTGGTGAAACTAAATATATCTAATATTCTTTCTTTGGGCCAAATCAGATAAGAGTAAGATTCATACAATATTCATCACTTTTCCTTCTTTCCCTCAATTGTAGCATGTTGTCTTTGCTTCTTCCTGAGATGTGATTTTCTGCATTTTACCTCCACCCCCCCTTTTTTTTCTGTTACAATCCCCTTTCAATTTTGAGTTTTTTTTTATATTGTAACAGAAAGATATATTCTCAATGTATACTCATAGCAGAAATATAGTTCTTAAGAGTTTTTTTTTTTCCCTTTTTAACTTTTTGCGCTTCTTGAGTTCTATATTTGTAGGTCAGATATTTTGTTTAGCTCTGGTCTTTTCAATCAAAAACACATGGAATTCACACTTTCATTGAACATCCATCTATTTCCATGAAAAAAAATGCTCAGTTTAGCAGGGTAATTTATTCTTGCCTGTATTCCAAGTTCCTTCACCTTTCAGAATATCATATTCTAGGCCTTTCAATCTTTTAAAGTGGAAGCTGCTAGGTCCTGAGTAATCCTTATTGTGGCTCCTTGGTATTTGAATGGTTTCTTTTTGACAGCTTGTGATATTTTTCCCTTGGTCCTATAGTTCTCACTCCACCCCCTCATAAAGGACTTTAAAAGATTTTTCTGAAACAATGCTGCTTCTCATTGCTCATAGAATAATAATACTTCATCCTAATAATATGCTGCAATTTTTTCTGCAATTTCCCAGTTGTTGAGTATCCCTTCAATTTTCAATTTTTTGATCTGGTAAGATAATTGCATGAACATTTTTGTATATATGGGTCTTTTCCCTTTTCTTTTTTAATCTCTTTTGTGATACATGCCTAGTAGTTGTTAGTCAAAGGGTATGAATGATATTATAAATCTTTTGATCATGTATGAATTTTCTCCAACTCTTCCATTGTGTTTTAAGTGGAACTTCTTGACTATGACTTAAACCTAAATGATTTTGGCTTTCATTGAATGGTCAATAAAAAGTACTACCCAAGCCTTTGTGGCCTATTGCTTTTGTTTTAATGGCTTAGAATGAGTGTAAATAGCAATTGATTTTTGCTCTCCACAAAATCTTGATGATCTTCCACTTCTGTATTAGAATATCTGGGATAGTAAATTGAGCAATCTTTTATCTCAGTTCTCAATTGGCATTAGTCATTGAATAGGCATCGCCTCAGATAAAGTGACACTTAAGAAAGACTTTAGTCCAAAGTGACCAATGGCATCCCAGTCCTTCTCAATCATCTTGATCTTTGTCTAGCCACAGAATGCTGATGACTCAAGAGAAGAGATTGAAGTTGATGACTATGTAGATCAGCCTCACAAAAATCCTAATTATGTGCAAATCAATATGTCATATTCACAACATCATTTGTTTTTTTTTCCAAGAATTAAGAATAAACAACAGCTTTCTCTGTAATTTTTTGGGAAAATTATATAATCTTTAATGTTTAAGAATCCTCATATATAAAACTGGCTGTATATGTCTGTGGAGAAGGAATATATAATCTCCTAAGTACTATCTACTTTGATCCACTATAGTCTGTGACTTAATATTTTTCTTTAACCATTTTAATTTCTTTTTTTCCTGGGATATGTCCCATTACTTTTTTCAGTAGCATTTTAGATAACTTATTAAGTCAATAAGGTTTTAGGAACTTTCTAAAACTTCCAATTATTTTCTTAGAAAAACCCAGAATTTCTAGAATATTTATTAATAATCCCAGGTATTCTAGCAACAATATTATATCTCAACTAGTTCTGGAACTCTTAAAAGTCACATTAACTTCAAAATCAATGACCATATCATCAATGACCACAGCTTCCTTCTTGAAATTCATTGTTCTTTTATTTTCTAAGGCATGCTGTTTTTATAGTTGTCCAGCTCCTTATTATTTTTATTTTTTTGCTTTTTCTACCTCCTTCTTCTGTTCTTTCTTCTATTTCTTACATAGGACTATTTTCCAAGTTCTGTCTTTAATTATATTATCTTCCATTCATATACAATGTTCTCTATTTTTAATATCTATTGTTATGACTGAAAGTTGAAGTCAATGCTAGCAAATCTGTATCTTTAGCTCTGACCCAATGCATACTATTAAGATTATTACATAACTGTCCCATGAAGAATGTTTTATATACATATATCACCATCTCATAGATATCTAAGTTAAAATCTTTGAAAACCAATCTCAGTAGTTTTGCCCATGATCACTGTGGACTACAGCACAGACTTGATGGGGTTGGGGGAGGAGGGAAGGGTTGCATCCTCCAGCTGTTAGGATTCTACATATTTCTTCTAAGTCCTAGATAAAAGGGTATCTTTTGGAGGACAAAATGTCAAGGACATCAGCAAGCTCTGCTTATTAGGCATTCTCAAGCTTTCAGACAGCTACTTGCTTCAATGTAGCCCTGAGGAAATGGCGAGACTCCCTACGCCTCAGTACACACAAAGCAACACAATGAAGATCACAGTCCAGCACCAGGTAGACTGCCAGACTGTTACAGCTACCAGCAGTGTTAGCTACCCACCCTTATCAATTCTTCAGACAATACCAGACAACACAGTCAGGGCCTGCAGACACTGAATAAGAAGCCTGAAATGATGCTTTTTCCACCAAAGAACATAGCTTAAATTTAAAAGAAAGAAAAAAAAAAAGAACGAAAAAGACTAAATAACAAGAACAACAAAGAATCTGATCATGGAAAATTATTATGGTAACAGGGAAGACCAAGACACAAACTCAAAAGATGACACCAATGTCAAAACATTTATAAGCAAAACCCCAAAGAAAAACATTAAAGGGTCTGAAGCCCAGAAAGAAGTCATGGGAAAGCTCAATATTATAAGAGAAGTAGAAGAAAAATTGAGAAAATAAATTAGAATGATGCAAGAAAATTAAGGGAAATGAGAGCCAACATCACTAGAACTGGCCAAATGGAAAAAGAATTACAAAACTCCAGTGAAGGAAGCAACTCTTTAAGGAATATAATTGGCCAAATATAAAGTATAAAAGTTATTGGAGAAAACAACACTTAAAAGTTAAAATTGGGTAAGTGGTAATAATGACTCTATGAGATACCAACAATCAATCAAACAAATACAAAATATATTTATTTAATGGAAGAAAATTTTAAATGGGAAAAATACAATTGATGCAAAATATAGAATCTGGAGAAACAATATCAGATTCAGAAGACTACCTGAAAGCTATAATAAAAAGGAGGACCGGTAGAGGATATTTCAAGTGAGTATCAAAGAAAACTAATCTGAAAACTCTTATCCTGGAACCAGAAAGCAAAATAGACATTAAAAGAATCATCTAATATCCTCAGGAAAGAGGTCCCAAAATAAAAATTCAGGGAAATATGATAGCCAAATTTAGAACTATCAGACTGGGGTGGGGGGAATCTACAGG
Source organism: Antechinus flavipes (assembly GCF_016432865.1). Taxonomy (NCBI): domain Eukaryota; kingdom Metazoa; phylum Chordata; class Mammalia; order Dasyuromorphia; family Dasyuridae; genus Antechinus; species Antechinus flavipes. Next base: position 129,143,380 of record NC_067400.1, on the reverse strand, counting down.
GAGATAGAAAGAAACAGTTTAAATATCAGGGAGTTAAGTAAGGATTGTATAGGACTGGGACAGCAGCAACATTATAGGACAAATGGTCATGGAATATGATACAGTAGAAAGCAAAGGACCTAGAACTAACACCAAAAATCACCTACCCAGAGAAATTAAGCTTAATACTTCAAGAGGAAAAAATTGGTGATTCAATGAAATAGAAGAATTTCAAGCTTACAGATGAAGACCAGTACCAAACCAAAAATTTGATTTCCAGTGTCAAGACCCAAGTGAAGCAGAAACAGTAAAAAGGGGTGTGGGGAGCAAAAATGAGAAATTCAATAGAGTTAAATTGTTTATATCTGTATATGGGGATTGTGATTCTTAAAAAAGAAATTATTAGTATAGCTAGAACAAATATGTATATAGAAAGTATGGATATAAAGTAAATATTATAAAATTAAAAATTAAATATTTTTATATTTAAAATTAAAGGCATAAAAAATTAAAGGATAATTTAGAAAAGCACAGTGGGTGCAGAAGGAAGGGAGAAGCAGACAATGTAAATTATTTCACATGATAGGGAACAAATAAAACTATTACAATGGAGGGGAAGATTTATGAGTATTGACTCAAAGAGAAAATAAAATATATAATCACTTGATATAAAAATTTTACCTTATGCAACAGGGAAATAGAAGTGGAGAAGATTAAGCAAAAGAATGGTAGAAACTGAAAGCAAAACAGGCTGATCAGAGAATGAAATAGACTGGTGAGAAAGGAAAGGGAGAAAAGTGAGAGAGGACAAACAGGAGGATGAGGGAAATAAACAGGTAGTAATCAATTCTGAAGATGCAAGGGTTGAACTTTGCCATAAAATGGCAGCATATAGCAGAGTAGATCAAAAACTAGAATCCTACAATATGCTGTATATAAGAAACATATATGAAGTAGAGAGATTCACAAAGAATAAAGGTAAGGTGCTAAAGTAGAGTCTATTATGCTTCAGCTCAAGCAAAAAATAAAACAACAACAATTACAAAAAAAATAAGGATAGTAATCCTGATCTCAGACAAAGCAAAAGCAAAAATAGACTTAATTAAAAAGATCATACATCTTATTAAAAGTTGCCATAAATGATGAAATACTATCAATGCTAAACATATATGCACCAAGTAATATAATATCCAAATAATTAAAACAGAAATTATATCAGTTAAAGGAAAAAATAGCAAAACTTTTTGAGTGGAGGATCTCAGTTGTCTTCTTCCAAAAAAATAGAAATCAATGCAAACAAAAACGAAGAAAGAAAATAAGGAAGTAAATTGAATGAATAGTAGACACGAGAAACAAATTAGAAGAAAAAAGGAATAGTCACCTGTCTGATCTAATCAGGGAAATAACTCATGATTAAACCAGTGATTAAAAGCATCAAAAATTTTTAAATGGATTGATTATATTAACTTAAAAGGCTAATGCAAAGAAAACCCATATAGCCAAGATAAGAAGGTAAATAGAAAACTGAGAAATAATCTTTACATGGAATGTCTTAAGGTTTTGTTTCTCGAGTATACAGAGAACTGAAACAAATTTGTAAGAATAAAAATCATTTCTTAGTTGATAGAAGGTCAAAGGATATGAATATGCTGCTTTGAGATGAAGAAATTAAAACTACATATGGGCCCATGCTCCAATAGAAGTTTTTGTTTGAAAAATGCAAATTTAAAGAACTCTGAGAAATCACCCCACATTTAAAAGATTAGCCAATATGGCAAAAAGAAAAATGATAAATGTTAGAAAGATATTGAAAAATTGAAATATTAGTACAATGTTGATTGAGATATGAACTGATTCAGCTATTCCAGTGAACAAAGGGCAGCCATACTGTGTTTGTCCTTTGAATCAGAAATACCATTATTAGTTTTGTACCCTAAGGAGATCATAAAAAGGGGGAAAGGACCTACAAATACAAAAATATGTATAGCATCCCTTGTAATGCTGGCAAAATTTTGGAAACTGGAGAGATATCCATTAATTGGAGATTGGCTAACCAAGATATGGTATATGTATGTAAGTGGAATAAGAAATGATGAACAGGCAGATTTCATAAAGAAAAAAAAAAAAACACTGGAAAAACTTGTAGGACCTGAAAGAAAGTGAAATGAGAAGAATCAGAAAAATCTTATGCACAGTATTAACAACATTGTGTGTTGATAAAATATGATTGACTCAGCTCTTCTCAGCAATACTCCAATAATCCAAGACAAGAACAGTGAACTTGCAAAAGAAAATGCTGTCCATAACCACACAAAGAAAAGACTAAAATGAAGATTGAAGCACATTATTTTTTCATCGATTTTGTTCTTTTTTTATTTTTCTTTAATATCTTTCTTTTTTCACAATTATGAATTATATGGAAATATGTTTTACATGATAGCACATGTATAAACTATATCAAGCTTTTTACCATATTCCAAAGAGGGGAAGGGAGAAATGAAGAAAAAAATAGAATTTGTAAAAATGAATATAAATTCATGAAACTAGGGAGAAATAAAATAATAAAATATTTTAGATAGTTTAAATATATATCACATATATATGCTAAGTATTATAATTTAAATAATTTTATTTATTCTAAAATGAGTATCTTCCTGCAGACCCTCCCCACCTTCAACTCATTCTTTTTCCAATCAAAAATGTATACATCTTCAAACACCTTACCCTGGACCTTCTTCTTTCTTTAAATTAAAGTAGCATTGTGTGTAGAAATGGCTACCACATTAAATTTCTCCTGAACTCAGATCTTGTATTGTCTATAGCTTATTTTATTTAAATCTCTAACTAGATATGTCATAAGTATCTCAAAATTCAACACTTTCAAAATGGGACTTGAATAGAATCTCCTAAACTCTTTCCTCTACTTAGCACATCCTCTTCTTTTTAGTTGCTCAGAATTATAGTCCAGGAGTATATATATAACCTTGAATCAACTGTGGATATTTCTCTCTTACCCTCTTATCTAACTGATTACAAATCTTACTGTTTCTACTTCTATACATCATCTGCAACTAACTTGTCTTTCCAGTCACATGTTCTTTCACTTGCACTATTTTATTTTCATTTATTTATTATTTTATTTCCTCTAGTTACATGTAATAATAATTTTAATAGTCATTTTTAAATTTTAGAGTTCTAGATTCTTTCTCTTTTTGCATCTTCCCCCACCCTCCCAAATTGAAAGCTAAGCAATTCAATATAGATTATACATATGTAGACACACAAAACATTTCCATGTTTTGGAAGAAACATGGGGGTTTAAAAAAAAGAAGAAAAACCTCAAGAAAAATAAAGACTTTGTTTGTTTGTTTGTTTGCTTGCTTTTAAGTATGCTTTTATCTGTATTCACAACCCATCAGTTCTTTCTTAGGGCATGGCTATCATTTTTATTAAAAATACTTCAGATTTAACTTGGGTATTGCTGAGAATAGCCAAGTTATTCACAGCTAATCAACACAGCTGTTATTTTGCATACAGTATGTTTCACTCTGCATCAACTGATGAAAGTCTTTCCAGGTTTTTTCTGAGAGTTTCCTGCTTATCAATTTTTACAGCACAATAGTATTTTATCATACTCAAATACCATAATTTGTTCATTTATTCCGTAATTGATATTCATCCTCTAAATTCCAATTCTTTTCGAACAGAAAAGAGCAGCTATAAGTATTTTTTTTTTCTTTTTGTTTTTTATCTCCTTTGGGATACAGATTTAATGGTGGTATTGCTAGGTCAAATGGTAGGCATAGTTTTATAGCTCTTTAGGCATAGTTCCAAATTGTTCAACAGAATGGTTGAATCAGTTCAAAACCCTAACAACATTGCATTAATGCCTCATTTTTTCCTTAACCCCTTTAACATTTGTCATTTTCTTTTTCTTCCCTATTAGCCCTAGTAGGCCTTCAAAATTGTTTGAATTGGCATTTCTCTAATCAATAGTTAGATAATTTTCTTGTGCCTATAGATAACTATGATTACTTCATTTGAAAATCTTACATATATATATACATATATATATATTTATAAGATGTATATATATACACACACACATATATACACATCTTATAAATAAAAAGCTATAATAAAAAGAAAACTATATATTTTTATCATTTATCAAGTGGGTAATGACTTACTTTTATAAATTTTAATCAATTCTTTATATGTTTTAGAAATGAGGCTTTTGTCAGAGAAACTTGTTTATTTTTTTAAATGTTATTTATGAAGGATTCTGGGAAGATTGTGGAGTCATTTGGTAAATTTCAAGTATCTCCAGAATTTCCCCACAAATAGAACAAATTTGAGCCTCAGGATGACCATAGACTGGTGAAAAATCGAGAAGATTGGGCCAGAATGGGGCCCTCATGATACAACCCAAGAAGATCTGAAAAAAGATGCCAGGGTGGGTATTAACCTGCCTGAAGTGCAAACTCTGCAGAAACTCAAATGGGGCCCCTGGGGCTAGCAAAGTGTAGTTGCTGGTTCAGCAGGAACCATCGGGATTTTCATCTCCAGGATTCTTTGTGAGTTGGGGTTCAAGTCCAGAATCTCAACTGATTGGGACCCCAGGCTCAGCTGTGCTCTGAAACATGGCCTTGGGTGAAAAGGAACCAGTAACCAGTAGGTTCAGAAATAGGGGCACTGCTAGTTGTGGGCACTTGCTGGAAGGGATTTGGGGTTCCTGTTCAGAGTAGATATCGAAGGGAAGCTTGAGACAACATGCCCCCAAACCATGATTAGGGATAGTTACACTAATACCTTTTATTTTAAAAAACATGAATTGGCAGAAGAAAGAACACCCCTATTTAAGCATATTATGACTACCAAGAGAATAGGGTTCATCTTCAGAGAAGTATATTTTAGTAAAAAAAAAAAAAAAAGATTCTACCACAAAGAGTAATATGTACTGTACCCAGAGAGAAATTATAGAACTCAAAAAAGAATTTTAAAATCATATGAGAGACATTGAGGACAAACTTTTAAAAAATTAAAACCACAAATAAAAATAAGAAGATTATGAAAAAAAGTAAACTCACTAGAAAAGGAAGTACATACTCTCAAAGATGAAAAAAAAATTTTTTTTAATTAGAATTGGGCAAGGAGAAGCCAGTAAAGGTATGAGAGACCAAGACATACCAAAACAGATTATAAAGAATAAGACAATAGAACAAAATGTGGAATATCTTATGAGAAAAGCAATAAATCTGGACAAAAGGTCAAGAAGAGAATATATAAGATATAATTGGACTTCCAAAGAGTTGTGACCAAAAAGAGAATCTTTATACATAATGTAGGAAATAATCCAAGAAAATTGTCCTGAATTCATAGAACATTATAGAAATAGAAAAAAAAATCCACCTACCAGCACCTCAAAGACATCCTTTGTGGAAAATATGGAAGAATATTATTGCTAAAATTTGAAACCCTCAAAACAAAGAAAAAATTTGCAAGAAACAAGAAAAAAAAAGCAAAAAAAAGCAAACCATAGAGAATATAGCACCAAGAAAGGAGAGATGGGTGGATGGGTAAGCAAAGAGGAAAGGAAGAAGACAAGGGAGGGATCCTTTGGTGAGGGAAAGTTAAATAATAACAAGGCAAGTTGTGAAGTAGTATTTAATTACAGAGGCAGGAAGGATATGGACAGCATGTGTGTGTGTGTGTGGGATGTGTGTGGTGAGATGTCTGAATGTATATATCTATATATGTAAACATATTTGAGTTATATTTAAAATTATACAAATCTTAGAAGCAACTATAAAAAAAGAAACACAAGTCCTAGAATCATATTTACTAACAATCAAAAGAAGTAGATCTGTGGTCAAAAATATCATATCCAGCAAAATTATTTATAATTTTGAATGAGAAAAAAAATGAACATTAAATGAGATTATAGATTTTCAGGACTTTCTATCAACCAAACCCGAACTTAATAGAAAATTTAATGCATGAGTCAATATGGGAGAATGAGTTGAAACAGAGGAGGGTATGCAGGAAGATCTTCATTTTAGAATAAATAAAATTATTTAAATTATAATAAATAGTATATATGTATATGACATACATTTAAACTATCTGAATATTTTATTATTTTATTTCTCCCTAGTTTTATGTAAAGAAAAAGGTTTTTACAAGTTCTAATTTTTTCTTCATTTCTCCCCTCCTCTCTTTGGAACATGGTACAAAATGGACAAATTGTTTTGTTTTGTTTTGTTTTTTACATGGGAAAATATATATTTTATGTTTAAGTTTCACACCAACAATAGCATAGTTCAAAAGAAACTTTAGAAGCAACTACAAAAGTCGAGGTAAAATTAGTAATTGTGTTATACAAATAAAGTGCAAAGAAAAAATAGACACAAGCATTAGAGGGAGGAGGAGGGCTCATGTTTCTGAAAACCTACTCACATTGGAATGGATTCAATAGGCAACACCATATATATACCATAGAGAATATAGCACCAAGAAAGGAGAGATGGGTGGATGGGTAAGCAAAGAGGAAAGGAAGAAGACAAGGGAGGGATCCTTTGGTGAGGGAAAGTTAAATAATAACAAGGCAAGTTGTGAAGTAGTATTTAATTACAGAGGCAGGAAGGATATGGACAGCATGTGTGTGTGTGTGGGATGTGTGTGGTGAGATGTCTGAATGTATATATCTATATATGTAAACATAAATATATATTTTCTTAACTGTGGCTTGCTTGGGAATGAGGGATAAAAGAGGGGAAAAATAAAGCAATTAAAGTGTCCATAAGAGAACCAAAGAACAATTTACAAGGCAGTAAAGAAAAAAAAAATGGACATTTACGAAGATTACTTTTTTCACTAATATTTCCTATGTTCTTTTGTGATTTCACTGCTTAAGGAAATGCCTAATGAGGAAAGTTTCTTTGTGATACATATCAACACGTTCTCTGTAACTTTAGTCTTAGAATGCTGGAACCCTGAATGACTTGCCCATGATCTCACATAGTATTGGAAGTGAAATGGAAGATAGGTCTTTCTGACATCAGAACTGTATTTCTATATACTTTAGCTGGATGTTCTTCATATAGTTTATATAAATTTTATGTGTAATTTTTCAAAATGAAATTATATTAAACAAAACTAAAAATCATAGCCATACCCTATTATTGGTTATACAAGATCATTTTATACTGAGAAACAGAAATCTGTACTTGGAATTATGTAGGACACAAAATAGATTAAAAACCACTTTAAAGAGTGTAAGTTTTCATTATCATATCTCTTTCCTTAGATTTTACCTAGCAAGTGTGTGTGGAAATCTCTTTCACTTCTGGTGCAGATCAGCAATTACTTTTCAACTCATAATCTTAAATCTGAATTTCTTAACCTTAAGGTTCTGAGTTTGTGTGTGTGTGTGCACACATACACATATGTATGTATATATGTGCATATATATATATATATATATATATATATATATATATACACACACACATACATATGCATACAAGCACAAATATTTGTAAACATGAATATCTTTCATATTTGTAAACATGAAGATAACCATGGTGGTATGGTTATATATGTAAAGAAATGTATATAATTATTTCAAATTTTCACACAAAAGAACTCAATTGCTTGTATATATGTAATATATATGTATACATATGTATATATGTAATATATATGTATATATACACATATGTGTTTATAGTTATTGACATAGATCTCTATAAAACTATTCATATATTACATAGAGATAAATATACTTGCACCTATTTCAATATAATTAATTTCTTTTGCAATGTATTTTTTTTAATTTTAGGCCTTTTAAATATAATTTTATAAAAACAATAAATATGCTTTACCAGAATTACTAAAAGGTTCTTGATCAAAAGAAAAAAAAAATCTGATAAATAATTGCCTGGGGACATTGAGAGGAATTGAGGACACTTCACTAGTATCATACAGCTAGTATGTGGTTTAGGAAGGACTTGAAACAAGTTCTTCCTAATGTTTAAACAAGATCACTACCTAATGTAATAATATATATTTTTTTTCTGAAGCAATTGGGGTTAAGTGACTTGCCCAGGGTCACACAGCCAGGAAGTATTAAGTGTCAGAGACTAGATTTGAACTTAGAGCTAGTACTCTATCCACTGCACTACTTAGTTGCCTCATCTACTGTATTTCAAAATCACATGCATTTATGTTATGCTTTGAAGCAAACAAGCAAACTTTTTATTATGATCTCCAACCAATCAGTGAGGTAATTAAAACAATTATATCCTCATTTCATAGAGGAGAAAACAAACTCAGGGATAGTCACTTGCCTGGTCACATAAAATTGGTAAGGGGTAACAGTGGGATTCCTATTATATTTTATAACTATGTATCAGTTATATCTGTAATTTAAAATTTTTGCACTCAGAAAATTATTAATTATTGAATAAAAACTCACCCATCTCTTCATGTAACTTGAAGAAAATATTTTTGTGGAGATAGAATGTAAATGAAAGAAAATATGTAGGTCAATTTATTGAGTACTTTATCAAAAGATGTATTTCCTTAAAAGAATATTTGAGAGGGAATGAAAATTAAAAGGGAACAGTCAGTTGGAGTCATTCAAGCGATAATTCCTAGAGAAGTATCTGTCAATGAGATACATTAAAACATTCCTTAATATTGAATTTATTTGATAGTTGCACATTTTACTCAATTTTGACTAAGTAATTTCAAAAGCAATATTCTCCCTTATCCTCTGTATGCAAAACTCTTTAATTAGGTATTTCAATGAGTTTGACCTAACTATTTCTTTGATAGCTATGAAAGTAATTCATTCAGAGTTCCCTAGTAATGCTGTCATTGACCTTTTTTGAAATATCCATCTCATTCTTCTTGTTTTGAATTTTTGGGATATTAAATTTTATAGTATTAAATTTCAAATATTTTATTAATAATGTTTCAAATTATAATGATGGAAAAGATTTATAGCCTTCCCCCACCACACAAACAACTTTTATGGGATTGTTTTAAAATATATGTTCCAGAAAATACATGCACATGTTTAATCTTCAATCAGTCTTCAAATTCAATTAGAATTCCACTTGTATTCCTGATGATAAATATTAACGTAATCAATTAACCCATGTCTATATAAGTTGCCCCTTCTCCCGTTTTATGCCCACTTTTAAAAAAGAGTTAAAGTTATATCCTTTCTTGTTGGAATCCTTACTAACTGCTAACTAATTCGAGTTGATCTAATCTTACAAGAAGATGTTTTGGGCAGAACCTGAAACAAGGTACTAAGTAGAACTAATTAATACAAGGCTTGGAGTTTAATGAGTTCACACCTCCCTTGAAGCTCTTTGGGCCAGAGAGCACTATGGGAGAAAACCCACAATCCCTCTCTTGAGCATAAATAGAGCTTCAATGGGCCAGTCAAAGAAGTTCTTCAGAGTGAAGAAGCTACAAGTCGAGATTTCTCCGGAATGAGATGAAGAGAGGAGCTGGCTGGAGGCTGAAGAAAGCAGAGGCAGAGGCTGAAGGACAAAACCTTTGGATTTGGTGACATTCAGAGGGAGTTCTTGGAACCAAGCAGAGAGATAGGCCTCTAAGCTAACCGGGCTATATTGGAGATAATAAAAGATCTGAACTTTTATCACCTGACTGCATTTTGAGAAGAAAAAAGCTCACCACATTTTGGCGCCCGAACAGGGACCGACAAAATCCTGATTCCAGGGAAGGCACCCAGAGAGAACTTTTATAATATTTTAAAGAAGAACAAGAACCCCACATTTGAACTCACAACATTTTGGCGCCCAACGTGGGGCGAACAGACACCCCCCCCCCCCCCCCAGTGGATTTCAGTGGAAAAGCTACGATCCTGATTCAAGTGGAAAAGCCTCTGATCCTGATCCAGTGGAAAAGACTCTTCAATCCAGAAATTAGGGTGAGTGCAACAAAGAAATTTTGTTAAAAGAGTTAAAGTAGAATTTCACCTAAGATGGGACAGATATTTAGAAAACAGCCTGTTTCTGTTCAAGGAAAATGTTTAGAGAGCATTGTCAAAATTATGGAAAGCCAAGGTTTAATTATAAGTTTACAGCAAATCACTGAACTTTTACAAATTGTAAAGGACATATGTCCTTGTTTCTCTCTTGATAAGGAATTAGATCTAAGTGAATGGAAATTGGTTGGAGAGGATCTTTGTCGATTCTATGATAAAAATGGGCCTAACTCAATAATTAATACATATAATGTAATACAATTGGCTATAAGAAGTTATTTAAGTGATAGAATGATCAAAAGGAAAGTACAGGAGGAAGAAGTGCCAACTTTACTAGGTGAAAAGGAGGACGAATCAGATGAAAATAGAGTTAATTACAATTCTGAGTATGATACTTCACAGCAGGAGGAATTAGGTGATTCCACATCTCATGACCCTCCCCCCGCAATTAACCCTTCATGGGTGGAACAGGGGGGAGGGAGAGAGACAGAAATACAGTCAGCTTCTCCTGTAAAGCAGAATTTGACAAGATTAGAAAAAGCATTAATTAAAGCAAAAAATGAAGGAGAAGATATATCTGATTTTATAAATGCATATCCTGTGATTGAAGAGCTCAACTCCTCAGGTCAAAAAGAGAGAAAATACACTCCTTTTAATTTGAGAAAAATTAAAGATTTGAAAAAGGGTTGCACTCTTTATGGGGCTACATCATCTTATGTGAAGATGTTAATGGATAATTTGTCTTATGAAATCTTAACCCCGAATGACTGGAAATCCATCGCTAAAACATGTCTAGAACCGGGACAAAATTTATTGTGGCTTTCAGAGTTTCATGAATTATATAGGATTCAAGCCCAATGCAATAGGCAAACAGGAGCTGTTGTACAAATCACTTTTGACCAACTAGCTGGTGAAGGTCAGTATGCAGAGAGTTCAGAACAGATTTATTATCCCATAACAGTCTATGAGCAAATTTCTAAGGCTGCAATAAAAGCTTGGAATTCTCTCCCTGGACAGAAAGATGGAAATAATGCTTTCACAAAAATAGAGCAAGGTCCCAATGAACCTTTTACAGATTTTGTGGGACGTTTACAAACAGCTGTAATAAGAACCATTGGAGATAATGCAGCAACAGAAATAATGACTAGACATTTGGCTAAGGAAAATGCCAATGAGGTTTGCAAAATAATTATATGGGGGCTAAACAAAGATGCTCCTTTGGAGGAGATCATAAGACGCTGTGCCACAGTGGGCACAAATGCTTATTATGCCCAAACTATGATGAATATGGAAAGACAAGGTCCTTCTTGGCAAAGGAATTCTAGAGAAACTTGTCCATGTTTTCAATGTGGAAAAATTGGACATCTAAGAGCCCAATGTAGAAATGGAGATAGAGTGAGAAGACAGGGTGAGAGAAAACCCAAAACCCCATGTCCAAAATGTAATCAAGGCTTTCACTGGGTCTGTAAATGTATATTGACCCAGAGGAATGAGAGGCAGGGCCCAGCTCCAAAATATCAATCAAAGGACAGGTGGGGCATGATAGCAGCTGAGGTTACACCCAGAGAGACTTTAGAAATTCAGAACTCTGATGTCATCAACCAACAGAAAAGCAATCAGGATTACAGTTGGGAAGAATACAGGCCTTTTAAGACAACAAGGCAATATCCAGTGCAAATGGCTCCAATGTAATTACCAGATGATGAGGAGAAATCCCAAATTTGGTAAATAGAAGGGAATTAGGTTAACTGCTTGGGGAAGAGGATCTGTTTATATTTCCACAGATGGAGAAAGAATCAGATGGCTGACAATGAGACTGTTAAAAGAACTTTTTTAAATCCCAGGAATCATTGGATTTCCTAACACAAGATGAAACTGTTTTAGTTCTTGAAAAACCAGCAAGAATCATTGGGTTCCCTGAGATGAAAAATTGTTGATGAGACCTTTTGCAGTACTTCAGAGCTTACAGGAATTATTAGATTCCTGGCACATGAACTAATGGACAATGGATTGCTTATGGACTATTTCTAGGACTTATGGACATGTGTAAATCTTCAGGTTGATTCATATTGTTACATTACTACTAGCCTGTGTTATATTGCTATGTGCTTATGTAAATTATGTATAATGCCTCCCATATTGATGGATTTATGTATACCATGTATATCGGTTACAAAGTTCTGGTCCATATTGATGGGTTTATGTGTACCCCTTCAGAAACCCACTAATCTGATTAGATTTCCTATTTCCTTTGGTGTTTTCATCTAACAAAAGAAAGGGGGAGATGTTGGAATCCTTACTAACTGCTAACTAATTCTAGTTGATCTAATCTTACAAGAAGATGTTTTGGGCAGAACCTGAAACAAGGTACTAAGTAGAACTAATTAATACAAGGCTTGGAGTTCAATGAATTCACACCTCCCTTGAAGCTCTTTGGGCCAGAGAGCACTATGGGAGAAAACCCACAATCCCTCTCTTGAGCATAAATAGAGCTTCAATGGGCCAGTCAAAGAAGTTCTTCAGAGTGAAGAAGCTACAAGTCGAGATTTCTCCGGAATGAGATGAAGAGTGGAGCTGGCTGGAGGCTGAAGAAAGCAGAGGCAGAGGCTGAAGGACAAAACCTTTGGATTTGGTGACATTCAGAGGGAGTTCTTGGAACCAAGCAGAGAGATAGGCCTCTAAGCTAACCGGGCTATATTGGAGATAATAAAAGATCTGAACTTTTATCACCTGACTGCATTTTGAGAAGAAAAAAGCTCACCACATTTTGGCGCCCGAACAGGGACCGACAAAATCCTGATTCCAGGGAAGGCACCCAGAGAGAACTTTTATAATATTTTAAAGAAGAACAAGAACCCAACATTTGAACTCACAACACTTTCTGTCATTTAAATTAACACTTGAGAAGCATTATTATTTATATTGTGAAAAACAAATAAATATCTTTTTATATCTAGGGATTCATGTATTTTCATGTGCTCTTTCTCCAAAATCGAGGGAAATAGAGTTTAAGATAATTCTGTTATATAGCTCACTAAGTAAAATTTTATCTTTTCATTTTTTTTGACAGATTAGAGAATTAAACTATCAATTAGCATAAAATATAATTATTGTCTATTATGTACCTATATCGTTAAACTATATTGTGAAATATAAGATAAATGACAATATTCATTCCATAAATGAATAAATTATGTCCACTACAAACATCATTGCATTTACGAGATTATAAATTACTTATGTCTACATCTCTTACTTATCAAGTTGTGCTATATTTTTTGAAATAAAATAGTAAGACTCCATTATCTTATGTGGTATATGCAGCTAGTAGGCAAAGGAAATAGTTTGTTAGATATGAAGTCAGGACTAAATTATTTCAAATCCCACCACAGACATTTATTAAGTTGATTCACTGAACAAGTTATCTCATCTCTGCCTCAGTTCCTTTATGCATAAAATGTGTATAATATAGCATGTGTTTCCAGGGGTTGTTATGAATATAAAGAAAATAATTGTGAAGTTATATTTCCTATTATTATAATATAATGACTATGTAACATACATGTATATATGTGCTTACATATGTGTGTGCTTATATCTTAACATATACATGCATACACAAATATGTGTATGACATTATCTTATGAAAAATAATGGATATTGAATATAAATGATTGTCATAACTATGACAAGGGGCAAGGAACAAAACTAAAGAGGTAATAGAAGTTATAAAAGATAAAATAGACACCTTTAATTGAACAAGCTAAAATAAAGATTTTGCACAAATATAATCATTACAGCTTGTTTTTAATGTAAAAAAATCCATCAAGCACTTATTTTTAAAATGTTTCCTAAGCTACTTTTTCCAATTTAATAAATGTTAAATTATTTAATATAGATTTAACACAAACATATAAAATCAACTGCCAGTCCTTAATAGGGAAGTGATGAATGGTTTTCAAAAGTAAAAGCCAATGTCTGATATCCCAGCAAGCATAAAGTTGTCCAAATAACAAAACAAATCATTATGAAAATTAACTAATATGAGAATGACAAACATGGCAGAATTGTAGATAGTCTTTCTGGGCATGCAGGAATGTAAACATAGGAATACAATGTTGGTGAATGGGTGAGAGACAGAAGAAAAACTTCATATATATCAAAATCTTTATAAAAAACACAATTTGTCCTAGTAGAAAAACAATAATCATAACAAAAAAGTCCTCACCAAAAGCAAATAAAAAAAAGTGAAAATCAAATTGGCCTTTATTGATGGGGAAATGACTAAGTATAATGTCCGGACTAGCTCCGTGGAAGGCAGAGTCAGGATAAATCAAAATCCCTGGTCTTTAAGGGGAGAAAGGAAGGAGGGAGGTAAGCTGCCACGTGGCTTGCCAAAGATGTATCCTGGATTCTGGAGTCTGGAATCTCCAACCTTTCTCCTCCTCTTGCCACCAAGTGACTGACTTCTCTCCCCCAGCCTTCCAATTCTTGCCTAAGATTACCTCACTACCACACATTCAGCAAGCCCCAATCATGAGGAGAGTTATCACATTATCATATGATCTAAATATATACTTATAGAGCCATTATCTCACATCAAATAGGTAATTAACCTTAAGTGCTTTGTAATCTCATATTCAAGTACACCTTTTCAGAGTTTCAGCCCTTTACAACTAAGGACATAGAAGAAGTGACATATTAAAAAACTCAAGCAGAAAAAAAAAATATTTATGCATATCTGATATAAAAGAAAGTGAAACAGCACTACTAAAACTATATATTTTGACAAAAATAATGTAAAATAAAACATTAAAATTCAAACAAATCCTTATAATTGCTATGAATAATCAGTCCTGACAAAGAGATAAGTAATTTCACCTTCCCCATTTCATCGGCAAAATGGAAAGAACAAGAGTAACTTGGTAACTTAATGGATTTGATTATTCAGCATTGGGGTAATGTGTAGCAAAAATGTTGAAAATTGACAGGCATGTTGCCACAGAAATGATTATTATGGGTGGATTTGCCAAGGAGATTTACATTAAAAAGATGAAAGAATCAGTGAATTTAATATGCTACCTTCTGTGAAATTAGGGGGGATGAATTGTGATAGTAAGATACTAGTGAGTCTTCCTCTGAGGTATGGGAAAGACTGATCATCTGATTGTTTTCTTGAACATTCCCTTCTCTAATATAGATATATCTTTGGATCTCTGGGTGTGTAAATTGCCAAGAATATAGGCAATGTGGAAAACTTCTAAACATTATCCCCCTGGTAGATGAAGGATCAGCACTGAGGATGAAAAAAGAAGGGGATATTATGTCTATGATACAAAAAACATTTTAAGTATTTTTGAGTGATTTTCATTTTCATTGGAAAGATTTTTTTTAATTGTTTGGAAACAATGAAAAAATGGAAAAAAATAGCTCCATAAAACTAAAGAACATAGCAAAGATATCTAATAATATATGCAATGCTCAATAATCATAGTTCATTTCTTTGAAAAGAAGCATGTTCAGTTATATTATGTTGTTACTTCTAAGGGACAAAGCTTAGTAATTTTCATTTTGTAGCATTCAGTTTTGATTGTACTGTTATTTTTGTTGTTATGACTATTATATATATTATTTTCTGGTACTAGTTCTTTTACTTTGCATCCATTCATATATATCATTGAATGTCTACTTTTATGCATTAAGCTCATACTTTCTTAAATATTAATAATCTATTATATTTATGTACCATAATTCTTTTAGTCATTCACCAGTTGATATGTAGTTATATTTTCACATTCTTTGTTATTAGCAAAAAAGAGTTTAAAAAACAAACAAACAAACAAAACAAAAAACAAAAAACAAAACAACAACAACAACAAAAAAACACTGACATCTTTGGGGCATGTACCCTAGGAGTGGAATCTCTTGTCAAATTCCATTCCAGAATATTTGGACCAAATCATGGCACGAGCACTAATTCATAATTGTGTCTACAACAGAATTATTTCTACAGCTCATAACTTTTACTAGTCTCAGTTTAAAAGTTATATATCAGTTTTCTGGGATTTGTTTTGTTTTTACTCTTTTTTTTCCTTATTTTTAGTGATTTGCTGCATTGCTTCATACATTTGTTAATAGTATTCAATTTTTTTTTCTTTTGAGAAATTTTGTTCATATCCTTGATACAGAAATTATTTTCTTAGCTGACTTCTTTTATCTTACAAGTCTTAGGTTTCTTTACACAAAAACTAAAAAGAATTAATATTATTTTATCTAATTTTCTAATTTTCTCTGTTGTAGTTCTATTTCTATGTCTTATTTCTTTTGCTTTCTATTCTATTTTCTATTTACTTCTATTTCTTTTTCTTTTCTTATTTCTAATACTTATATAATTAAGAATGTGCCTTTTACCTATAATTAGAAAAGATATATGTTCCATTTTTATTCTATTTTCATTAATAAGATTCTAATATTTATAGTGTATTTTGATTGTGAATATATTAAAGACTATGCTATATCATATTACTTTTAAATTTGTCTCTATCCATATGTTTTTAAGATTCCTCAGCATTTCTTGTCAAAAATTGAGTTTTTACTTCAGTAATTGATGTTTTGTTGTTTATGAAAATTGAGATAGTTTAACTTTATTATTCTTTAACTAGTCTGTAAGATTAATGTATTTTTCAATTTTTTCATTAAATACAAACATTAATTTTATTATTATTCATGCATTGTGATATACTTTAAGTCTTGAAAGTTCTATTTCTCTTTCATTTATATCTTTTTTTTCCCATGATTTTTCTTGACATTCTGGATCTTTTGTGCCTCAAAAATAGTTTATAATTCCTTTTCTATTGATCTATGGTAATGCTTTGGAAGTTGGATTGGAATAGCAATGAATCTATAAAGTGATTTTGGTAGCATTTTAAAATTATTGTCTTGTGATGTCCCATATCTAAATATGAATATTATTCCATATATATATATATATTTAAAATTTTTCCTTTAGGAGAGTTTTATTGTTTCATATCTAAAGGTTTTTGGTATAATTTGGTAGATTCATTCAGAGATATTTTTGCATTCTGTAATTATTTTGGGGGGTGAATTCTCTTCCTACAACCACTGTGTAGATTTTGTTATTACGTCATAGAAAAGGTATTTATTTTTGTGGATTTCTTTTATAGTGAACAACTTTAGTGATGCTATTATCAAAATTAACATTTTTTAACCCTTAGGTCTTTATAACATAAATTGTATCACAAGCAGAAAAATGTTTCATATTTTCTGAGCTTTCCCTATTCTTATGAAATTAATTTTTTTACTTATTATATAAATGTTAATTCATTTTAGAATTATGTCAAATAATAATAAAAGGCTATTCCTTTTCTTCTGCGTTTATTAGGAAAGCTTCCAATGTTTGTCTACTACAAATAATGCCGCATTTTTATCTTTGATTTTTTTTTAATTGCAAAAGCTCTGATGCACATATCATATTCTTTTTAGTTCATACATTTTTTGTTCGGTATACTTATTTCATTAAAATTTTGTTCTATTATGTTTAATACAAAATTCTAGCATGTCAAAATAGTTTTAGAATTCTATTTTTCATTCACTATTTTAATTGTCATTTACAACTACTTTTCATCCCAAAATTTGTTAATGATGATATTTTTACCTTTCTCAAAATGATTGATAAAAATTTTGAAATGAAAAATTTAAAATATTTCAGAAGTTTTGTTTCTTCTCTTTCATCTTGATTTATCATTTAAATTTGTCAAGGATTGAAATAATTTTAGCCTTGCTTTTCATCTTGTGTCCAATGCAAAATTAAGTGGGAATCTTTAGTTTCTGAACTATCTTATGTGCTGTTTCTTGATTTTGAATAACAAACCCTTTATTTCTATCTACCTTATACCTTCCTTGTAGGAAGATCACAAAATAAAATGTCCAGTTTAATTTACAGAGGAGATAAGCAACAATAACATTCACAAATACTGAAGACATGCTAAGAAAATGCAGTGTGAAGAAAAATTCTAAGTGTTACTGAGTTGAATGGCATCTAGGTAAGTGGTTACATGAGTCAAAGTTCAACTTTTTCTGATTATATATAAAAAGTTGTTTCTCTAATGCTTTTTGAAAATAAATTTATTTTTTCCTTTGCAGTCCTTGCCTCGACTATTTCTATTATATATAAAAATTGCTTTTGCATACAAATTAGTTTCCAGAATAAAATGGATTTTTTTTATAAGTTGTCATTTAGGAACAGTTGAGTACTGATGATGGGGTTGATGTTTTTATCATGGAGTTGTAACTGAATGTGGTTCTGGTTTTCAAAAATGCTAATAATGCTTTTAGCACTGTTATTTACATGGCTAAGTGCTTTGGAAGTTGTTTTGCATTTATCAGGTGTCAGAATGCACTGAAAGAATAATGAGAGACAAGGTAGAAAAAATGCAGTGAAAGCAACTGACTACTATCATCATCTTATCAACCTAAAATTATGAAAAAAAAATCTATTTGAACCTTGTAACAAGCCATAAAAATCAACAAAAATTATTTAGATGGCTGAAGTAGTGTTTCTAAGAGACCACACAATGGAAAGAAGCTCAGTAATCATTATTAGATGATTGCAAATAAAATTTTAAAAATGGATATAAAAATCAAAGAGGAAAATATTTAAACTATTCAGTTGATTCTGTAAAAAGTTTTTTTTTATTAATCAATATAAAGTATAAGCAGCAAGATGCTTAAAGATAGTTAAGCAAATCATTTTCCCTCTACCTATCTGTTCATTATTGTTGTTTTTCTTTCGTTAGTAAACAGAACCATGATATGAGTAAGGTTATGTTATGACTTTCAATGAATTGATTTTAAATGAGGGAGGGCTATACAAAGTCACCGGCCTTTCCCTGTCCACCAGAACCACCTGGCCCAGTGAGAAGATATAGATCAGGACAACTAAAGATGACTCCAGATGTTCTGAGAAATCTTTGTCTTTTTAAGCTAAGATTGTTTTCAAGTTTCAGACAACCTAAGAAATAAAGCAGAGAATGGTCTTTTTTTACCTAGTCAAAAGAAATCAGTCTGGAAGAGGAAGACAGTCAGGGTTTCTGGCCAAAAACAGAAATAATCACTATTGTTTCTATACACACACACACACACACACACACACACACACACATACATACATACAAAAACATACATATAGTATTGCAGTATTTCTTTGGCCAAGGATTTAATAACCTTTTGCCATATGTTATTTGAAACAATTTCATTGACAAATAAAATATTTTACTGGATACTTTTAGAAGGAAGCAATTTCTATATTTTCCTTCAATAAAAAATTTTTTTAATATAATTTTCTCTACTTGGAGTCAAGGTTTTATTTAAGGCAAAAATTCAGTTCCTTTTATATAGAGGTAGTGAAGATTAGTAGCTGACAATGAAAAGGTAATTTATGGATTAGTCAGAAATTACTGAATAGGTTAGAATTGTCAATGAAGTCAATAAACATTGTAATATCAACTATATATTATATTAAGTATTTGATATTATTTGGATAGAGACGTTTAGCATTATGTACATAAGCAAAATTTAACTTTTTTGCATAAAAGAAAACAGTGCAAATATAGAATATGCAAGAATCTTTCTTATAAGCTTCAATTTGACAGATTTATTAAATGTTTACTATTCAACCTAGAAAGAACCCAGAAATATCTATTATATATATAATACTTTATTAGCTAATAGGAATATAGACACAGAAATGAAAAATGCTTCTGTCCCTAAAAAGTTTGGATTCTATTTAAAATGAAGTATGGTAATATGGAAAGAAATGGAATTGGAAATCAGGGAATCTAGATTTAAAATCCACCTACTTGCTTCTACTTTTGTGATCATGAGTAAATCCCTTAATTGCTGTGAGTATAAATTTATTCAACTATAAAATAAAATGGTTATCTCTTCCAGTTCTAGTTCTATAATCCTTTGAACTGAATTCCATACTAGAGTTTTAAAACATCATTATCACTATCTCTGTCACTGATGTCATTATAATCATTATCACTATTATTTTGTTCCCATCTTTCCTGAAAGTTGCAGACAGAAGTCAACTAGATATGACTTTTGATCTTTCCAACATCTTTTTTTTTTTTATTTTTTATTGTATTAAAGATTAATGGTTAGGTAAGTAACAGGCATGTTTTGGTAATGAAATAAAAATGTTATTATATAAATTCACATTCTGCATACCCATTCAAAGTATCAGCACCACACTTAGTAATAAGGGGAAATTTTATATCCTTAGAGGCTTACTTGAATGAAATAGAAAAAGAGAAGATCAATGAATTGGGCCTGGAACTTAAAAAGTTAGGAAAAGAACAAATTAAAACCCCCAATCAATTACTAAACTTGAAATTCTAAAATTAAAAGGAGAAATTAATAATATAGAAAGTAAAAATACTATTGAAGTAATAAATAAAATTAAGAGTTGGTTTTATGAAAAAAAACAATAAAATCGATAAACCTTTGGTAATCTGATTAGAAAAAGGAGAGAGGGAAATCAAATTAGCAGTCTTAAAAATGAAAAGGGAGAACTTTCCACTGATGAAGAGGAAATTAAAGAAATAATAAGGGGTTACTTTGCCCAACTTTATGCCAATAAATTTGATAACCTAAGTGAAATGGATGACTACCTCCAAAAATATAGGTTTCCCAGATTATCAGAGGAGGAAGTAAATTGCTTAAATAGTGTCATTTCAGAAAAAAAGAAATAGAACAAGCTATTAATCAACTCCCTAAAAAAAAATCCCCAGGACCAGATGGATTTACATGTGAATTCTACCAAAAATTCAAAGAACAATTAGGCCCAATGCTTTATAAACTATTTGAAAAAATAGAGAATGAAGGAGTCCTACCAAACTCCTTTTATGACACAGACATGGTACTGATACCTAAACCAGGTAGGTTGAAAACAGAGAAAGAAAATTATAGACCAATCTCCCTAATGAGTATTGATGCTAAAATCTTAAGTAAGATATTAGCAAAAAGACTTCAGAAAATCATCCCCAGGGTAATACACCACGATCAAGTAGGATTTATACCAGGAATGCAGGGCTGGTTCAATATTAGGAAAACTATCAGTATAATTGGCCATATTAATAATCAAATTAATCATATGATCATCTCAATAGATGCAGAAAAAGCATTTGATAAAATCCAACATCCATTCCTATTAAACACTCTTGAGAGTATAGGAATAAATGGACTTTTCCTTAAAATAATCAGTAGTATCCATTTAAAACCAGCAGTAAGCATCATATGTAACAGGGACAAACTGGAACCATTCCCAATAAGATCAGGAGTGAAACAAGGTTGCCCACTATCACCATTACTATTTAATATTGTATTAGAAATGCTAGCTTTGGCAATAAGAGTTGAGAAAGAGATTAAAGGAAGAAGAATAGGCAATGAGGAAACCAAATTATCACTCTTTGCTGATGATATGATGGTATACTTAGAGAACCCCAGAGACTACACTAAAAAGTTATTAGAAACAATCCACACCTTCAGCAAAGATGCAGGATACAAAATAAACCCACATAAGTCATCAGCATTCTTATATATCACTAACAAAACCCAACAGTTAGAGTTACCAAAAGAAATTCCATTTAAAGTAACTACTGATTGTATAAAATATTTAGGAATCTATCTGCCAAGGGAAAATCAGAAACTTTATGAGAAAAACTACAAAACACTTTCCACGCAAATTAAGTCTGATCTAACCAACTGGAAAAATATTAAATGTTCTTTAATTGGGTGAGCAAATGTAGTAAAGATGACAATACGACCTAAACTAATCTATTTATTTAGCGCTATACCAATCAGACTCCCAAAAAAAAAAATACTTTGATGAACTAGAAAAAATAGCAATAAAGTTCATATGGAAAAACAAAAGGTCAAGAATTTCAAGGGAATTAATGAAAAAAAAAATCAAATGAAGGTGGCATAGCTGTACCAGATCTAAAATTATATTATAAAGCAGCAATTACTAAAACCATCTGGTATTGGCTAAGAAATAGACTAGTTGATCAATGGAATAGGTTAGGTTCAAAGGACAAAACAGCCTATAACTTTAATAATATAGTGTTTGACAAACCCAAAGACCCCAGTTTCTGGGATAAGAAGTCATTATTTGACAAAAATTTTCCCAATTTGCTGGGAAAATTTGAAATTAGTATGGCAGATTTGGGATAAGAATTCATTATTTGATAAAAACTGCTGGGATAACTGGAAATGAGTATGGCAGAAATGAGGCATGGACCCACACTTAACACCACATACCAAGGTAAGATCGAAATGTGTCCATGACTTAGGCATAAAGAATGAGATTATAAATAAATTGGAGGAACATAGAATAGTTTATCTCTCAGACTTGTGGAGGAGAAAGAAATTTGTGACCAAAGATGAACTAGAGATTATTACTGATCACAAAATAGAAAATTTTGATTATATCAAATTAAAAAGCCTTTGTACAAACAAAACTAATGCAAACAAGATTAGAAGGAAAGCAACAAACTGAGAAAACATCTTCACAGTTAAAGGTTCTGATAAAGGCCTCATTTCCAAAATATATAGAGAACTGACTCAAATTTATAAGAAATCAAGCCATTCTCCAATTGATAAATGGTCAAAGGATATGAACAGACAATTTTCAGATGATGAAATTGAAACTATTACCACTCATATGAAAGAGTGTTCCAAATCATTATTGATCAGAGAAATGCAAATTAAGACAACTCTGAGATACCACTACACACCTGTCAGATTGGCTAAGATGACAGGAAAAAATAATGATGAATGTTGGAGAGGATTTGGGAAAACTGGGACACTGATGCACTGTTGGTGGAACTGTGAACGAATCCAACCATTCTGGAGAGCAATCTGGAATTATGCCCAAAAAGTTACCAAATTGTGCATACCCTTTGATCCAGCAGTGTTTCTATTGGGCTTATATCCCAAAGAAATACTAAAGAAGGGAAAGGGACCTGTATGTGCCAAAATGTTTGTGGCAGCCCTGTTTGTAGTAGCTAGAAACTGGAAATTGAATGGATGCCCATCAATTGGAGAATGGCTGGGTAAATTGTGGTATATGAATGTTATGGAATATTATTGTTCTGTAAGAAATGACCAGCAGGATGGATACAGAGAGGCTTGGAGAGACTTACATGAATTGATGCTAAGTGAAATGAGCAGAACCGGAAGATCACTTTACACTTCAACAACAATATTGTATGAGGATGTATTCTGATGGAAGTCTTTGTCAAAGAAAGACTCAATTTCAATTGATAAGTGATGGACAGAAGCAGCTACACCCAAAGAAAGAACACTGGGAAACGAATGTGAAATATTTGCATTTTTGTTTTTCTTTCCGAGTTGTTTTTTACCTTCTGAATCCAATTCTCCCTGTGCAACAAGAGAACTGCTCTGTTCTGCACACATATATTGTATCTAGGATATACTGCAACATATTTAACATATATAGGACTGCTTGCCATTTGGGGGAGGGGGTGGAGGGAGGGAGGGGAAAAATCGGAACAGAAGCGAGTGCAAGGGATAATGTTGTAAAAAAAAAAAATTACCCTGGCATGGATTCTGTCAATATAAAGTTATTATAAAAGAAAATAAATAAATAAATATCTGAAATCAGAAAAAAAAAAAGAAATTAGTATGGCAGAAACTAGGCATTGACCCACACTTAACACTGTACACACCAAGATAAGATCAAAATGGGTTCGTGACCTAGGCATAAAGAATGAGATTATAAAAAAATTGGAAGAGCATAGTATAGTTTACCTCTCAGACCTGTGGAAGAGGGAGGAATTTATGACCAAAGAAGAACTAGAGATCACTATTGACCACAAAATAGAAAATTTTGATTATATCAAATTGAAAAGTTTTTGTACAAACAAAACAAATGCAGACAAGATTAGAAGGGAAAAAATAAATTGGGAAAACATTTTTACAATCAAAGGTTCTGATAAAGGCCTCATTTCCAAAATATATAGAGAATTGACTCTAATTTATAAGAAATCAAACTATTCTCCAATTGATAAATGATCAAAAGATATGAACAGACAATTCTCAGATGAAGAAATTGAAACTATTTATAGGCATATGAAAATATGCTCCAAATCATTATTAATCAGAGAAATGCAAATTAAGACAACTCTGAGATACCACTACACATCTGTCAGATTGGCTAGAGTGACAGGGAAAATAATGCGGAATGTTGGAGGGGATGTGGGAAAACATGGACACTGATACATTGTTGGTGGAATTGTGAACACTTCCAGCCATTCTGGAGAGCAATTTGGAACTATGCTCAAAAAGTTATCAAACTGTGCATACCCTTTGATCCAGCAGTGTCTCTACTGGGCTTATACCCTAAAGAGATACTAAAGAAGGGAAAGGGATTTGTATGTGCCAAAATGTTTGTGGCAGCCCTATTTGTAGTGGCTAGAAGCTGGGAAATGAATGGATGCCCATCAATTGGAGAATGGTTGAGTAAATGGTGGTATATGAACGTTATAGAATATTATTGTTCTGTAAGGAATGACCAGCAGGATGAATACAGAGAGGACTGGCGAGACTTACATGAACTGATGCTAAGTGAAATGAGCAGAACCAGGAGATCATTATATACCTCAACAAAGATACTGTTTGAGGATGTATTCTGATGGAGGTGGATCTCTTTGATAAAGAGAGCTAATTCAGTTTCAATTGATCAAAGATGGACAGAAGCAGCTACACCCAAAGAAAGAACACTGGGAAATGAATATAAACTGCTTGCATTTTTGTTTTTCTTCCCGGGTTATTTAAACCTTCTGAATTCAATTCTCCCTGTGCAACAAGAAAACTGTTCGGTTCTGGTCACATATATTGTATCTAGGATATACTGTAACCTATTCAACATGTAAAGGACTGCTTGCCATCTGGGGGAGGGGGTGGATGGAGGGAGGGGAAAGATCGGAACAAAAGTGAATGCAAGGGATAATGCTGTAAAAAATTACCCTGGCATGGGTTCTATCAATAAAAAGTTATAAAAAAATAGAATATTGGAAGATAAAACTCCCCCCTTCAAAAAAAGAAAATAGTTGTTATTACACATTTTGTATACTGTTTCATTAATCATGGAAAACAATTTAAAACTATGAAAAAAAATTTACCCAATCAATATTCTTTAGTACATTAAGCTTAATCCAAACAGTTTGGCTTTGCAAACCAAAGAAAATGAGAATTTCTTTATGTTCCAGCACCTATTCTTATACATTTTTTTTTCATCTTATGTCATATACTTTTATTAATACATTCCTTCCCCTCTCTCTCATGATTAAGAAATTTTTTAAAAAATAGGATGAATGTGGGGAAAAGATATATATGAAGTATGTCATTATATTTAGTATTCTATATATTCCCTTATATTTGATTAGATGTAATATAGAAGAATCTCTTTGTAGGGGTCAATGATTGGTCATTATAATTTCACAGCATTCAAGTTAGATTTGTTAAGGCATTCTTTCTGTTTATATTATAGTAGTTGCTATATAAATAATTTGTTCATATATCCTCCCCATATTAATCACATTTGCTTCATAATATTCAGTACTATAATATTTCATGGTATTCACGTGCCATAACTTTTTAGGAACTCCCTAATTTCACTTTCTTTACCACATTCAGAGTGCCACTCTAAATACACCCTATTTTTTTATATCTCATGTCTATCTAGCTATTTATCCATCTTTATCAATTTTTTTAATCCATCTCTATTAAAAGATTTAGATGTTTTAATCACATTTATTTTTCTATATATTAACTAGCAGAATATAATATATATATATGTATATATATATATATATATATATATATATATATATATATATATATATATATATATATATAAATACACACACACTCACACACACACATATATATTATTAAGTTTTTAATAAGAAGAAGTTAGGTGGCCTAGTTAAGCTCTTGGTTTAATTTCAGGTAGTTTGATCTTGAAAAATTGCCATCTATTTTGGGTAAAGGAAAGCTCTCAGTCTAGTCTTCATACAGTTGTTCATTAATTCAGAGAAACAGAAGGTGAAAAGGATTTGGCAAGATAATTCGCTATTGATTTAGCATAATGTTTAGAATGTTAAAATAATTACTTCAGCCTCTCTCATTAAAGATTTTATGATGATTAGGCCTTTCACTAGTTGAACCATATGCCCCCTGGTAGGTTTTTTTTTTTTTTTTTTTTTTTTAAGTAATGAGGTTCTGGTAAAAATTTTTTGAGCTATCACTGGGTTTTTACCTGGAGCAAAGGGTCTGAAGAATAACCCTGCTCAGCCTGCGAAAACAGTATTTCCTTTCCCTCAGGTTTAGCTAGGCAAATTGCTGGGTGGCCCTGTGTACATAAAAACTTTTTTTTTTTTTTAAATACCCATCATCAAGTGATTTCACTTATCTCATGAAAGGTTAAGAGGAAAAGATGTTAAGGTTTTGAAAGACTGGGAATTCTTAGACTTATCTATTTATCCAGCCAACCAACTATTCATAGATAACAATATTTTAATACCATTGAAATTTTTTTATTTGTAATTCTTTAAATTTTATTTCATGCAAGAAGAAAACAAAACCAAAAATGTTATTGTTAGAAAGAATCCATGTGCCTTACTCCACTCACAAATGTTTACATGATAACAAAATAAACAAACAAACAAAAAAAAAATAAAAACAACAACAACAACAAAAGAATTAAGAACCCCTCTGTTCTACAATGGTCTCTCCAATAGTTCTAGAACTATTCTCCACAGTTTGCTTGGGAAGAATTAATTGTAATTCAAAGAAATGGAAAGTACTTCAAAGTTAAAGGAAGTTTTCTATTACACCTAATTTCAGCAATTATGCTGTCCAAATTGATAACAATCTTAATTTCATACTAATGACTCTTCTCAGGGTAGATGACACAGCAGGAATAGCGTCCTTCCACCTTTGTTACCTAATATTCATTTTTCATATACTTGGCAAGATAAAAGACATGAATTCATGTCATTGCAGCATAAATTGACCAATTATATTGGTCAAATATAAAATAAAGAGCAATACTTAAGCTGTCATGACAATGGTAGAGCTGAATCTTTGTAGTGGCAACAGTAATACCAGGAATCAAATCAGTAAAGGAACTCAGGATCTTGCCCACAAGCAATTAAGAGAAAAATAGATACCTTGAATAAAAAATAGGCAATGCAGAAAACATCAAAGGAAAAAAAGCATTTTAATAATTACTGATTTATAGAACAAATAATTAATTTATTGCTGCTCAATAATGTAAAAAAGTTACTCCCCACAAGAGGCATGAAATTCATTTGCCTACACTTGCTTTCTACCAATGAATACAAATTGCTATGCTTGTTCACAGTATGAACATATTTAATCTCATTTCTGGTGCTTCTGGGTTTTGACTTAAAATGATTCGTAGTTAAGGAATGGTAGACCACAAGGAACCACATGTTGGGTTATAGAAAACTTGCTAAATTCTTTGGTTATTCACCAGAAGAAAAAAACAAACAAACAAATAAAAATGGCAGCAGCAAGGATTTGATGCTTCAATAACCCTTTAATAAGGCACAGATATTGCACAGACAAATGACACAGCGAGTACAAAGACAGATAAAGTGGAGATAGGGAGGGACAGGGTAGACATGATGAAGGATGGAGCAAGGCAAACCGCATGAGGAAAAGAATAGAGAAGGACAGGGTGCAAAAAAATTCACTTGTGTAAGAATATCATCAGAATGTTGGGTGCCTCTCCCCATTCTACAATCCCAATTTATTAGATGTCCCCCATGCCTCTCCTCACCCTATCAGAACCAGATTGTGTGTGTGTGTGTGTGTGTGTGTGTGTGTGTGATCTCATTCAGCCCTAGGACCAAACCATGGATCCATTTGGTCCCAATATATCTCTCCTTTTCAAATAAACAATTAAAAACTCTCTAATCTCTATCTTGCCTCAGTTTCTCTGGCATTACAAAATTCTCTGGTGACATTACACCAGAATAAGATACAGTTTTAACATATTCTATGAGACCAACAGCAATCTGGACTTTCTCTAGCCAGAATTCACAGTCATATATTTAGGATTCTAGCATGTGAAACGTCTCCATTTTGGCTATGTAACACTAGGAAATTCTCTTTGGGATTTTATGAAAGTCTAGTTGACTATAATAAATGCTTGTGACTAAACAATGAATGTTTATTTTCTTTTTTCTAAATTATTTATTTTAGATATATTGTGACTAGATCATTTGCAATTAGACTATGGTGCAAGGTTACTAAGATATAGATAACATCGATTTCTTCAGATTTGGGGGTATGGAAGCTCTAGTTAGATAAAGCATTAAACTCCAATAAAATAAAATGGACTTTTGGTGTTATAGGCTTTGATACAACTTTGATTAAGTAATAACATGTTTTAATTTTTATGAGAATGACTTTTGAAATTATTAGAACTTTATAGTTATCATTATTTATCTACATCTCCCTCAAATACATACTAAAGTGTTAAAAACTCAATGTAGAGGGCCAGAACTCTGGAAAAATATACTCGAATCAAGGATACTTACAGGAGGGTATTTACTCAATGTGATTGATGAGATAATGGTTCTCTAGTTCACATATACTTAGTACTTAGTATGGTAATGTAATGCTTCTACATTTGGCACATGCTCAGTGTACTGTAGTGTTGTAATTCTAATAAGGTTTTTAAGGGCTGAGAGAACTGGAGAGAGAGAGAGAGAGAGAGAGAGAGAGAGAGAGAAGAGAGAGAGAGAGAGAGAGAGAGAGAGAATAAGAGAGAGTGAATGTGCTCAAGTTTGATCTCAGACTCAGGGACTCAGACACAGATTCCAGAATCAAGACTCCAGATACATCCTTGACCATCTCATGGTGACTCTCCTTCTAAGACCAAGTCCTATCCAGAGACCCTCGAGAAAGCTAGCCCAGACATTACATCACAAAAGCAAAAGTGACTTTGTGTTTTTGTTAGAGTTAATAGATAGATTCTTAACAATGTTTACATTAAACATATTAAGTGGCTATCTATGATTTGCAGACTTGCTTACCCTAAAGAAAAGGTCACCAACAGAAGATTGACCATTAAACAAAAAAAATTAATTGTAATTATATTTAATTATTTAATATTATAATATTATGTTATATTTAATATTATACAAACATATTTAATTATTTAATATTATACAAATATATTATACTTAATATTATACAAATATAATATTATATTTAATTATTTAAAATAATTATTTAGATCTTAATAATTTAGACCTGTATCAATTGCATCATTAAATCATTCATTAAGACAAAAGTCACTTCAATTTGCATAAGTGAAAGGTAATCATGTGGATAAAATCAGAGATTTGTGGAATATCACAGTATAGACCTAATGAATTCAAGATCTAATTCTGAACTATTGACTAATGGCTACATTGGAAGCACAATCTTCTCTCCTCTGAATCAAAGGTTTAAGCAATAGTTCAAAATTTCCAGGTTTTAAACATGAGTGGATGTGGTAGAGAATGCTGTGGACTTTTAATTTTGCTTTTAGATAATCACAACCTATTCCCATATCCCTACAAAGAATACCTTGCCTTGACTTTTTAAAATATTAAACTATATTTGTATGTATGTATATGTATGTATGAATTGTTTTCTATATTGATCTTTAACATTTTCCCTCTTTGTAAAATATCATGGAGAATTGTAGCTCCTTAGATCCATGTGGATTGTGCTTCCTTTGTATTTTTTTAAATGCATCATGAGTAACATAGAAATATATATGAATTTCAAAAGAAATATTAGAAGCCATTTGAATTATAATTATTTTTAACATATTTCCATTTTCCAAGCCTTTTTATATGAAACCTTTTGACCTCTAAGAGACCTTTATAGAACTTACTCAAAATATACAATTAGGTAACTCAAAGAAACACTTAAACATTTCTATTTCTCTTATATAATTATTTTACCTCTTTCAGTGAATCTGGAATAATTTCCACTTTTGAATCAATCAATGTCCAGACATTTAAATGGTTTTAAAGCTTCCTTTTCAAATTATATTGACATTTTACAATGTAAAAAAAAAAAAAAAAAAACAGATTTACATTTTAATAGATAATTAAATGCATTCTATTGAGTAAAATCCCAGGTTTTACCTTTCCTCCTCATTCTCATTTTGATACCTTCCTTTTTACCAATACAAATTCTTTTTTGTATCTCTAAAAAGCTCATCTTTTGTTTTGCCACTCTTAATTATTCCCTTTTTGACTGCATAATACAAATCAGTCAGTCATTTAGCCTGGATTATGCCAGAAATTGTGCTAAGCACTGGACTACAAACAAAACAAAACAAAACAAAAAATAAATGAAAAACAATACCTGCTTTCCAGGTGCTCACAGTCTACTGGAGGAGAAAAAGTAAAAAATAATATATAAATAAGATACAAACAGGTTAAATCAGAAATAATGAACAGAAGGAAGGGACTGCCTCCTTTCTTTTGTAGATTGATTTGAGCTTCTCTCCTCTTTCTCCTCTACCTCTTCTTCTTCCTTTTTTTTTTCTCTTTTTAATTTTTTTTCCCTCCTCTTTTGCTCTCTTATTTTATCCATTGTATAATGGGCCCATGTTAGGGAGTACTGTTAAGGTCCTTATTATTTTGTCTCATCATAAGTAAAGGTTTTAATGGGATTCTAAATCTAATCTTCACATAAGGTCGCTTCAGAAACAATGAGTAGTTATATGGAATCATCAATAACCACTCTTTAAATCCACCAATATAGTGAGTTCATATTTCATCAAACTACATTAGTATCTGCTTTATATCACTTTAATTGTCTATGTTTGTATTTTTTTTAATATACAAGGATGGAGATTTTTTGGTGGATGGGGTGAGGTAGCAGAATGGAGGGGGGATGACTAAAGTGGGATGGAATAATCATGCTTGCATTTTTTTTGACCATTATTCTTTTTCTCAGGTATTTTTCAATCATTTCTTTAATGATCCACTTTAGAATTTTCCCAGGAATGAAGTAAAGCTCACTAGTATATAGTTTACAAACTTCACTTTACTCTCTCTCTCAAAAAAGTCAGGATATTTGCTTTTATAAAATCATGCAATCCCTTTTCTAATGTTTGAAAATAATACTTATAATAACATATGTCAGTGTATGTAATCCATTAAGAACAGCTACATATTCCAATCTTCTTAATTTAGGGATCAAATTCCAATTTGGTCTTTTATTTACTGACAAGTGTAATATGAAGGATGAGAGAAATAGAGAATCTGGTCCAATTATGGTCCTATTTAAATTAATAATATGAATCTCTTAAAATATTATAAGCCCGTATAGATGATTTTCAATGAGACAACATTTGAAACATAAATTTTATTTTGCTTTTCTAATAATAGCCCTACTTCCCTATCTCTGCCTCTTCATAATTTCTCAACCTAGTTAAAAAATAAGGAAATATCCCCAAACATTATAATATGTCTAAATTGGTACCTGTTAATATGTATTTAATGACATACATAAATAAAAACAGTTTTCTTTCAAAAAGGAATTTACAGATTCATCTCCTACTTCATATTTATGTTTATAGCATATTTTTTGTTCTAGTACTCATTTTATTAGACACTTTAAAAATTAAATATGCAGTTAAATTTCTTTTCTCTGAAGTATAAAAATGTCTGATATACAATTCATTTATTTCCTATGCACTTTAAAGCCTTGAAAATTAATTTCAAGGAACTTATGCTATAAAGAAGAATGATTTTACTTGAGTATTAGAAATTATTTCAACTGTGCAACATTAAGATCAATAAATTTTTCTCATTTCATTAAAATATGCCTTATTATGATAACAGTTGAATATTTTGTATAATAAAGAAAGTGTATTTATCAATTTGTTTGGAATTTACTCATCATCTGTCTCTTTATCACATATCTTATAAATTAGCATAAATATGTAAAGTCCTGCCCTTTCCCTTGAAAAATCTATAGTTGGTGGTTCAGCATTGCAGTTGAAGTTCGAAAATGCAGAAAGTTACATTATTCATAAGACCTATTTTCACAGATTAATAGCAAGTAATCATTCAAATGGAAAACATAGCTTCAAGTAACAGTGTTGTTGAATTTTGTTTTCCACAGCTCTCTGGATTCTTTTTAGTATTGAAGGTGGCTTTTTTTCTAATTTTCCAAATCAGAGGAAGAAAGCTCTACAGTTAATGACTTATACTATTTTGCTATGATATTTTATTTTGACATGCTATAAATGTGAGTTTATACTAAGCTTAGTTACAAAACATAAGAAAGTTTCTAGAAAAGAATGAGCTATGTTATGATAAATTTGATCCACTAAACAATTGTTGTTTATCGGCCATGGAACTAATAAAGTATTGCCTGGTCATTGTTTCATAGCAATGATGTTATACTTAAGCTTAGATGCATTTGAACATATGGCATTGGATAATTATGTCCATGGGGCAGTGAAGTATAATGGATAGGTAACTGAATTATGTCAATTTTTTATCTATTTTTTTTCTCAGAGAGACCTCAATCCAAATGCCATTTCTTTGCCATAGTTTCCTGACTTATAACATGGGAAGCATAGAGTTTGATAATCTGTACAGCCTCTTTTCTGGTTCTAAATCTATGGCCCTTTATACTATTTATTCTTTCTGATATTCAGTGTTTTCATTCACAAAATAAGGATCAAATTTGTACTACTTATCTTACTATACAATAAGAGGTAATCCATTAATTATATTAAATGTATTCAAATGTATCAAACTCTAATTTATTCTCAAATGTTTGTATATGCTTTGTTGGAGTGAATGAGGCATTCTGGAAGGATTAACAGCTCTGATGTGAGGCCTTACCTAACCCTTTTCAGGCTTCTTTGGTGTCTACCTGGCATTCAACTCTCACCTGTAGCTTCAAGAAGCTGTAGCATGCATGGAAGTCACATTTCAGTAAAACCATTTCATTAGACAGCTAAACCAGGTTGAGTGTAACTAAAAGGCTTCAGACCCATCAGTGAGTTAAGAGGGTGTCTCCTCCAAAAAATATGAAAATGTCCCCCAATATCTTAGGTAGACAAAAACAATTTGTTCCAACAACTATAAAGAAGGCTGAAACAAGCGTTGTAGAGCACTTAGAACTTGCTGGAAGATATTAAGTTCTTGCACTGTATTCCAAGTCACTGTGAATCATCTTGGTGTTGGTCTTGTTACTGGACTTCTATCACTCCAGAAAAAATATTGAGATTGATGATTTTATTTAACATTGCTTGACTGAAATTCAAGTCACGCACAAGTCAAGACATCATCCTGTGATGTCATTGATCCTCATGGAAAATGCACAAAAAGTGCATTTTTATGACTTAATAATAACAAAAATCAACAACTGCAACTCTAACCTACTACCACCTTCATAACACACACACACACACACACACACACACACACACGTGCATGTGCATGTGAATATATGTTATATTTTTTAAGTTTTTTTTTTTTAATTTTCAAAACACATGCATAGTTTTCAACATTCACCCTTGCAAAACTTTGTGTTACAAATTGTTTTCTCTCTCCCTTTCCCTATCCACCTTGAGGTCAAGTAATATTTGATAAATATGTGCAGTTTTTCTATATATATATTTCCACAATTATATTGCTCAGAAGAAATCAGACCAAAAAGGGAAAAATGAGAAAAACAAAATGCAAACCAACATATGTTGTATTTTATAAAATGTTTTCTTCAAAATATTCATTTTTAGTAAATAATAAAAGTAATGTCATAACATTTTACAAATGAAATAAAAACTCGCTGTTGGTCTCGCTAATTGATATCTGAGGTAGGATTTCATCACAGTTCTTCTTACTCCATGTTCTGAACTTTTCTACTATCACATAGCTAAAGGTATGCCACAATGCTAATTTCCTATGAGGATAAGCTTGGAAATATGGCTAAAATAATTTCCTAATTATACTGTGGTTTCTTCATTTCACCTACCTTCCCTCAAAAACTTCTTTCTGCTTTTAATATGTCATTGTCAATGAAGTTTAATCATGTGACTCCAGAACACTGGGATTCATGGTTCTATTTTTAATCTTTTCAGGCCAAATATTTTTCAGGTCAAATATTCTAACCTAGCAAATATCACTTAAGAGTTGTATTACCTATAAAGATATGATGAAAAAACAAATTATTTGCAATGTTATGGGACTTCTAAATATTTATTAATATAGTAATATCACATATGTATTTTTGGGATTGATTAATTGTTCCCTAAACACTGAATTCTGTGCTGTGCTGTCACATAGATTTTCCACAAAATATCCAATATACTATGGACTTCCCTCTGAGTCTTTTAATGTTTTAGGTAATGATAGTATTAGTATAAGACTGAGGATAT
Source organism: Antechinus flavipes (assembly GCF_016432865.1). NCBI lineage: Eukaryota > Metazoa > Chordata > Mammalia > Dasyuromorphia > Dasyuridae > Antechinus > Antechinus flavipes. The sequence continues at coordinate 129,108,830 of NC_067400.1, read as the reverse complement.
TTAGTTTTTTATTTTTAAATCACTCTATGTCCTTTCCCAGTCATAAATGTCCTATGTGATGTCCTCTAAACTAATGATGTTGATTGAGAGAGAAGATTATGGTAATGATGATTATGGTGATGATAATAACATGAATAACAACGTCTATCATTTATATAATGATTCAGAATTTCCAAACATTTTTATGTTTTTTTCATGTTATTCTTCTAGTAACACAGACATGTTTTAGAGACATCACTATCATATAGGATGCCCTGCACAGGTTCCAAGGCAAGAAAAAAAAAATCAGTCACTATATTGTATGTTATGTTATCAAACTTTCAAATGTAGTCCAGCAGGACTTGGTCTAGAGAACAAAACAAACAAACAAAAAAGAACCAAAACAACAACAACAACAAAACAGGCTAGAGACAGTTGTATCAGGAAATAAGAAGTTTAATTATTTAATATAGTAAGGAGGCAGTCTATAGACCATTTAAGTTTTCCTTCTCATTTATTAATGAAAGCAAAGTTTTATACATGCATTGTAAGTGAGAAGGGAGATGATAGGGGAATTACAGCACAGTCATTTCTAGGATGGGAGTGATATATTATGAGTGCAGGATAATACAAACATTCCCAAGTCATGAGAGAAAAGTTTTTATGTGATTATTTCGAAGTCTTGAGGGACATTATTTGGTGGGGTAGAGGATCAGAGTTTTGTGATGGTAACAGGTTCTTTGATTTGCTTCACTTAATATATACAAGCTTTGGAAAAAAAGTGACTGTTGTCAAGAATTGATTGTCAATTTTAAGTTACATTTTGTCTCCCAAGCCAGAATCTGCTGGTTTAATGGCAGCTCTGAAAAACCTATATATTCATTATACACATTCTATCGATCGATTAATATGAAAATCAAAATTTCCTTTTCAGTTCTAATATCCTTCTGATTCACTTCTTGGCAAGTTGCATTAAGCCCTTTCTAATACGTGGCTTTGAGCACCCTGTCAGTATATGATCATTAATCTCTTGACATATTATTTTACCAGAGGACATGAAAAAAGTGGGCGAAAAATCTATATTGCTCAGACTGTTCTGGGATTTGATATCAACAAATTAATTTATGTTAATCCTTCTAATTATATATGTGTGTATATAAAGTGATAGTAAGAAATATTTGGATGGAAATGTGTATATTTAACAAATTTTTACATGTTCAACAGAAATCAGAATTGAAATAAGAAGGCTTACTGTATTGCTTTTGCTCAATGATTCCAGTTAACTTTTCATTTTCTATGAAGCTTTTAAAACTTCTATGAAGTTTCCACTGATACAATATGGTTGTGTCCAAGTTTAATGTAAAAGATCTTCCCTATAGGTGTGTATGTATGTGTGTGTGTGTGTGTATGTATATATATATATAATATATATATATATATATATATATAATATATATATATATATATATATGTACATATACATATATATAATTTTTAAAAGGTTTACCATGAGTTGGCACAAAGATGGTGATTTAGAGGCAGCTGAATGTTCTTAATTTTTCCCTCTAAGCAAATATCCTAAGTCAATTTTTGGAGGGGCAGATTCACCAAAAAATCAAGGTGAGACTTTTTCTGGCTTAAGGAAACTTGTGGAGCAGTTTTTGTAGTAGCAAGAAATTGGAAACTGAATGGATGCCCATTTGTTGGAGAGTGGCTGAATAAGTTATGGTATATTAATGCTATGTAATATTATTGTTCTGTAAGAAACAATCAGCAGTGGGTATCTTACTGCCTTCAGAATTGGCTTTAAGTGAAAAATCTTAAGACATATTCAATCTATGGTGAAACTTCTCCCATCTCATTGAAAAGTGAGAAGGGAAAAGTGGAAAGGGAAGGAATAAGCTAAGCGGAAGGGAATACGGGAACTGGGAGGGAAAGGGGTAAGATAGGGGGAGGAACTCTAAGGCGGGGGGAGGGACACTAAAAAGGGAGGGCTGTGAGAAACAAGGGGTGCTCACAAGCTTAATACTTGGAAGGGGGGGAAAGGGGAAAGAAGGGAGGAAAGCATAAACCGGGGTTAACAAGATGGCAAGTAATACAGAATTGGTCATTCTAACCATAAATGTGAACGGGGTAAACTCCCCATAAAGAGGAAGCGGTTAGCAGAATGGATTAAAAGCCAGAATCCTACAATATGTTGTTTACAGGAAACACACCTGAAGCGGGGAGATACATGCAGGTTAAAGGTAAAAGGTTGGAGCAAAATCTACTATGCTTCAGGTGAAGTCAAAAAAGCAGGGGTAGCCATCCTGATCTCAGATCAAGCTAAAGCAAAAATTGACCTAATTAAAAGAGATAAGGAAGGTCACTATATCTTGCTAAAGGGTAGCATGGATAATGAAGCACTATCTATATTAAACATATATGCACCAAGTGGGGTAGCATCTAAATTCTTAAAAGAGAAACTAAGAGAGCTGCAAGAAGAAATAGACAGTAAAACTATAATAGTGGGAGATCTTAACCTTGCACTCTCAGAATTAGATAAATCAAACCAGAAAATAAATAAGAAAGAAGTTAAAGAGGTAAACAGAATACTAGAAAAGCTAGATATGATAGATCTCTGGAGAAAATGTAATGGAGACAGAAAGGAATACACTTTCTTTTCAGCAGTTCATGGAACCTATACAAAAATTGACCATATATTAGGACATAAAAACCTCAAACTCAAATGTAGTAAGGCAGAAATAGTAAATGCATCCTTTTCAGACCACGATGCAATGAAAATTACATTCAACAAAAAAGCAGGGGGAAGTAGACCAAAAAATAATTGGAAACTAAATAATCTCATACTAAAGAATGATTGGGTAAAACAGCAAATCATAGACATAATTAATAACTTCACCCAAGAAAACGATAATAATGAGACATCATACCAAAATGTATGGGATGCAGCCAAAGCGGTAATAAGGGGAAATTTCATATCTCTAGAGGCCTATTTGTATAAAATAGAGAAAGAGAAGGTCAATGAATTGGGTTTGCAATTAAAAATGCTAGAAAAGGAACAAATTAAAAACCCCCAGTCAAACACTAAACTTGAAATTCTAAAAGTAAAAGGTGAGATCAATAAAATTGAAAGTAAAAAAACTATTGAATTGATTAATAAAACTAAGAGTTGGTTCTATGAAAAAACCAACAAAATAGACAAACCCTTAGTAAATCTGATTAAAAAAAGGAAAGAGGAAAATCAAATTGTTAGTCTTAAAAATGAAAAGGGAGAACTCACCACTAACGAAGAGGAAATTAGAGTAATAATTAGGAGTTACTTTGCCCAACTTTATGCCAATAAATTCGACAACTTAAATGAAATAGAAAAATACCTCCAAAAATACAGCTTGCCCAAACTAACAGAGGAAGAAGTAAATATCCTAAACAGTCCCATCTCAGAAAAAGAAATAGAACAAACTATCAATCAACTCCCTAAGAAAAAATCCCCAGGACCAGATGGATTTACATGTGAATTCTACCAAACATTTAAAGAACAATTAACTCCAATGTTATATAAACTATTTGAAAAAATAGGGATTGAAGGAGTCCTACCAAACTCCTTTTATGACACAGATATGGTACTGATACCTAAACCAGGTAGGCTGAAAACAGAGAAAGAAAATTATAGACCAATCTCCCTAATGAATATTGATGCTAAAATCTTAAATAAAATATTAGCAAAAAGATTACAGAAAATTGTCACCAGGATAATACACTATGACCAAGTAGGATTTATACCAGGAATGCAGGGCTGGTTCAATATTAGGAAAACTATTAGCATAATTGACTATATCAATAACCAAACAAACAAAAACCACATGATCATCTCAATAGATGCAGAAAAAGCATTTGATAAAATCCAACATCCATTCCTAATAAAAACACTTGAGAGCATAGGAATAAATGGACTTTTCCTTAAAATAGTCAGGAGCATATATTTAAAACCATCAGTAAGCATCATATGCAATGGGGAAAAACTGGAACCTTTCCCAGTAAGATCTGGAGTGAAGCAAGGTTGCCCACTATCACCATTATTATTTAATATCGTATTAGAAACACTAGCCTCGGCAATAAGAGTCGAGAAAGATATAAAAGGAATTAGAATAGGCAATGAGGAAACCAAACTATCACTCTTTGCAGATGATATGATGGTATACCTAGAGAACCCCAGAGATTCTACCAAAAAGCTATTGGAAATAATTCATAATTTTAGCAAAGTAGCTGGCTACAAAATAAATCCCCATAAATCCTCAGCATTTTTATACATCACCAACAAAACCCAACAGCAAGAGATACAAAGAGAAATTCCATTCAGAATAACTGTTGATACCATAAAATATTTGGGAATCTATCTACCAAAGGAAAGTCAGGAATTATATGAGCAAAATTATAAAAAAGTCTCCACACAAATAAAGTCAGACTTAAATAATTGGAAAAATATTAAGTGCTCTTGGATTGGCCGAGCGAACATAATAAAGATGACAATACTCCCTAAACTAATCTATTTATTTAGTGCTATACCAATCAGACTTCCAAGAAAATATTTTATTGATCTAGAAAAAATAACAACAAAATTCATATGGAACAATAAAAAGTCGAGAATCTCAAGGGAACTAATGAAAAAAAAATCAAATGAAGGTGGCCTAGCTGTACCTGATCTAAAATTATATTATAAAGCAGCAGTCACCAAAACCATTTGGTATTGGCTAAGAAATAGATTAGTGGATCAGTGGAAAAGGCTAGGCTCACAAGACAGAATAGTCAATTATAGCAATCTAGTGTTTGACAAACCCAAAGCCCCTAACTTCTGGGAAAAGAATTCAATATTTGATAAAAACTGCTGGGATAATTGGAAATTAGTATGGCAGAAATTAGGCATGGACCCACACTTAACACCATATACCAAGATAAGATCAAAATGGGTCTATGACCTAGGCATAAAGAACGAGACTATAAATAAATTAGAGGAACATAGAATAGTTTATCTCTCAGACTTGTGGAGGAGAAAGAAATTTGTGACCAAAGATGAACTAGAGACCATTACTGATCACAGAATAGAAAATTTCGATTACATCAAATTAAAAAGCCTTTGTACAAATAAAACTAATGCAAACAAGATTAGAAGGGAAGCAACAAACTGGGAAAACATTTTCACAGTTAAAGGTTCTGATAAAGGCCTCATTTCCAAAATATATAGAGAACTGACTCAAATTTATAAGAAATCAAGCCATTCTCCAATTGATAAATGGTCAAAGGATATGAACAGACAATTTTCAGAGGATGAGATTGAAACTATTACCACTCATATGAAAGAGTGTTCCAAATCATTATTGATCAGAGAAATGCAAATTAAGACAACTCTGAGATACCACTACACACCTGTCAGATTGGCTAAGATGACAGGAAAAAATAATGATGAATGGTGGAGGGGATGCGGGAAAACTGGGACACTAATGCATTGTTGGTGGAGTTGTGAACGAATCCAACCATTCTGGAGAGCAATCTGGAATTATGCCCAAAAAATTATCAAAATGTGCATATCCTTTGATCCAGCAGTGTTTCTATTGGGCTTATATCCCAAAGAAATACTAAAGAAGGGAAAGGGACCTGTATGTGCCAAAATGTTTGTAGCAGCCCTGTTTGTAGTGGCTAGAAACTGGAAAATGAATGGATGCCCATCAATTGGAGAATGGCTGGGTAAATTGTGGTATATGAATGTTATGGAATATTATTGTTCTGTAAGAAATGACCAGCAGGATGAATACAGAGAGGCTTGGAGAGACCTACATGAACTGATGCTAAGTGAAATGAGCAGAACCAGGAGATCATTATACACTTCGACAACGATATTGTATGAGGACATATTTTGATGGAAGTGGATTTCTTTGACAAAGAGACCTGAGTTTCAATTGATAAATGACGGACAAAAGCAGCTACACCCAAAGAAAGAACACTGGGAAACGAATGTGAACTATCTGCATTTTTGTTTTTCTTCCCGGATTATTTATACCTTCTGAATCCAATTCTCCCTACGCAACAAGAGAACTGTTCGGTTCTGCAAACATATATTGTATCTAGGATATACTGCAACATATCCAACATATAAAGGACTGCTTGCCATCTAGGGGAGGGGGTGGAGGGAGGGAGGGGAAAAAAATCGGAACAGAAATGAGTGTCAATATAATGTAATTATTAAATAAAAAAACTTAAAAAAAAAAAAAAAAAAGAAACAATCAGCAGGATAATTTCAGAGAGAACTGGAGAGACATGAACTGATGGTAAGTGAAATGAGTAGAACCAGGAGATCATTGTATATGACACAAGATTACACAGTGATAAATTCTGATGGATGGGATTCTCTTCAGCAATGAGATGATTCAAACCAATGCCAATGGTCTTGTGATAAAGAGAGACATCTAAACCCAGAGACAGGATGGGGAAACTGAGTGTGATTCACAGCATAGCATTTTCATTCTTTTTGTTGTGGTTTGCTTGCATTTTTTTCTCATTTTTTTTCTGGTTTGACTTGATTTTTCTTGTTCAGCAAGATAAATACATAAATATGTACACATATATTAGATTTAACATATATTTCTACCATTTTTAAAAAACATACATTAGACTATTTACCATCTAGGGGAGGGAGTGAAGGAAGTAGGGAGAAAATTTGAACACAAGGTTCTGCAAAGATTAAAAACAAAAAGCTTTAATAAAGAAAAAAAGAAATTTTTAAAAAGTAAACTTCGCCCAAAGAGAAGTCTCATGACACTAAATTTTGCACTGGACTCTAATGTACACATGAGGAGCACCAGTAGTCACATTAATAGCAACTTTCAGAGTTCTCAGTCTAGTTGTCTGACCTGTATTAAGGTTCGAAAGAGATTACATAAAATCTGCTGATGTCTGGTTGCTGATTGACAACTCTATTGCCCATATTCAGTTTTCGATCCCAGTTTGAAGAAGGAAATGAGAGGTTATGATTGATCAGAAGGGAGTAGAAGTCAAGAGCCAACAGGAACATCAATACTTATGATTGCAGAAGAGCAGAGTCTCTGAGTAAAGACAAGAGCTCAGAACAGGAGAGCAGTGAGCCCATCTCTCCAGATAATACTATTTTGCAAGCACTGAAAATTTACAGGCTTCCCCAGAATTAGCTGTGAAACAGCACGCAAAAGTCTGAGGTTTAGGATAGTGCTTCCCCACCAACTTTTAACATAAAATTCAAAGTCAAGAAATAGAAGTTTGTGGCACCAGCATCTCATTTTGTAACAGCCTTTGCTTTCATTGTCCCTCCTCTAATGAAGGACCTGGAGTTCACAATATACCTCACACAGGTGTTAGTGACCATGAGTTGTCTCTCCAAAGATTTTTTACATTTTACAAGAGGAACATATGGTGGATCAATGCTTAAATTAAAGGAATACTTTTCTGATGGAAATTTACCCTTGAACTTTCTATTACAGCAATATAGAGAGGAGAAATGTGTGGATTAAGGAACCTCTCCAGCATTGCTAATATCTCATCACATGATTGATCATCTAAAGATAATTTTAAAATAACTAAAATATTTCTCCCTTGAGAAAGCTATTCTAAGTGCTGGATAATTAAGACTTTTAAATGTAAAGCTTCACTTTCTACATGAAGGACATTTTCTCCTAATCTTCTCCTATCCCGAACATAAAAGTATAGAATTCTCAAACAAATATATATTAGCTCTTGATCTGTTTTTTTTTTTTTTTCTTGTTCATATATTAAATCAGAACCATTGTATTTTGGTGTTTGTTTATTGCTGGTGAAAATTTCCTTTCCCACAAATTTGAAAATGTTATGATCCCAATGATAGTTGATTTGGCTTGGTGGGAGCAGAAGTAATGGCTACTATTACATAAATCAATACATGCATGAAGTCGATTAGTGGTGATTTAAGAGAAAAGTGAAGACTTGGTCAATGTTTAATTCTTCTTTTTTCATTCAGAAATAACCTTCTAAACATTGTGGCTTATCAACAAGTTTTCAATATTTCTGCAGCTACTTATACTCTTAAGTTTCTCCTTTTTCATGTTTTCCATGTTTTGTTCTAATGGAACACCCAATATCTAAATGAAGCCTTTCTTAACAGTTCCTTTGCAAAACTATAACAAGGTAGCATTTGAATCTAAACTTTTGATTCCTTTTTCTTATTACTATTTATTTGCACAGGAAAACAAAGAAATCCTACTCTAATGACATTGTTGATAAAGAGGTGATTATTAATACTGACATTATTACTATTACATCTATCAGAAATTATAAACTATGCTATTTTCCAATAAAAGGTCAACTAATACACATAAAGTCAAACAACTTTTTTGTATCATTATAAAATGATAAAACAATCATTTTATAACAGTGGAATAAGAATGTATGAAATCAACATTTTCATAAAAACAATTAAGACATGAATGAAATTGTATAAATGTACTTAAGAAAATGAACTTGGGCAAAGTTGTTTGAACTGAAGAATAATTGCATGCAGAAAAAAAAATATAACCTAAGGTGTTATAGTTCACAGGAGATCCTCAAAATGCTGGGATTCCAGAGTGGTGGTGTGAGGTGTCTCAAAAGAATTTTCACATTTGAACCAATCTCTAAGTCAAAGGGCTGTTTTTGATTGTAACACCAACTGAAACAGGTTAAATTCCAAAAAAAGTTAGCAAAGAATCAGGAGCAGAAAAGTAAATTTATATGGAAAAGTTAGAGAGACCAGACTTTGTGTCATCAAACTGCTAATTTTATGGTTGAGAGGTGGAGTTGAAGAGTGGGCTGATTCTAACTTTATGTATAGGTACAGTATTCATAGCTCTCTGGACAGAGTTCACAGGGGAGGAGGTTGAGGGGGATAGAGGAGAAAACTTCTGGAGGTTTGTTTTTAGGCCTAAAACATGACTAGGTTAAGTGGCAAGCACCCAAATATGTTCTGTGTTAACTTTAAGTATCTCATTATTATTGTTCATTAGATTAAGAAATGCAATTATGACCAATCAATAGATTGCTTATATGACAGTAAGCAATATTTGTGGGCTCAACATCATGGTCATATAGAATAAACTGGGGTAGGATAGCCTAAGGAAAGAAATATATCATTTCTAACCATATAATTCCCAAGGTCAGGCAGCTTTGAGGTTATTGCTACATTCTTTCTAAGAAATGCACCACCTCAAAAGCATTGAAATTTTAAAGTTATACAGATTTTATTTTTAATACGTATGTATAGTCATCTCTTCCATATTGTGTGGACTAAGGGTATAATACCCTTGCAATCTCTAAATATTTTTGGTCCTTTCCTCATACCAGAGAAGTCTGATTTTTTTTTTTTATTATTGTTGTTCTTCTTTTGTGGGCTATTTAAAATAACTTAATTTCTTATGCTGGCCCCTGATGTATTGAAACCATGTTTGGGAAAGTAATGATGCAGATATTGAACTGACCTTGCAATCAGAAGGAACTTTCTTCTATGTACTTTTGTATGTTTATGCATATAGTGTATTTGTGGACTTCAGTACTTCTGACACACACTTGCTATATGAGCACATTTACTCAATTAAGTATATCCCATTTCACTGTAAGAGTATAAGTTGCAGAGAAGATATAAAACTTCCTTGGTATAAAAATTATTTACTGGGAGACATCTACATTCTGAAGCTGTAGGTTTGAAATCCCCCAATTCTCCAAAAAATATCCTCAATTTGGATAACACTAGAAATAGAGAAACTTATTGAAAGAATGTATGTCATATTTGTCTGATATGTATATATATATGAAAAGATATTAATATCCACTAATCATATATGTTTTTATTATAATAATACATTTTAACAGTATAATAACATTCAGAAGAAGACATCCAATATGGTGGGCATATTGACAATTACTAGGAAACAAAGATAAGAACTACACCATTTAAGAAAGCATATTTATGTTGCAAATTATGTAACTGAAAAAATATCCATATAGATATAGATGAGATGGTAGCCTCATTATAATGTCAAAGTCTTGTTACTCTATTTTAGTTCATCACATCAGAAAGTAGTTTAATTTTTTTTTTTTTGAATTAGGACTTTTTTTGATCCATATCCATACCAATAAAAAGGCACCGATTATCCCCAGATATGCAATATGTCCCAATCTTATCTGGCGTCAAATAAATAAGGCTGTGTAATGGATATTGATATTTTTCAAATGTACAGGCTAAATCTCCAAATCTGCTATTTATATCTCTGGCACTAAGTTCCAGTGCCTTATGTATAGTTACTGTCCAATCAATATTTGCTGGTGGTTTCAAGGATGTTTAAAAAAAAATAAAAAACACATACACAAAAAGACATTACTGGATCATAGATAGGACATTTGATTTGGAGACCAGAGGATTCTAGACATGAGTGGGTTAGACCAGAAACTTTTAAGTTCATTACTAAAACTAAATCTATGATTTTATGATGATCAGAATGCTATCAGAAAGACACAATACATGTATGGACGTTCTTTCTGTATCCACAACAACCCTAAAGTAAAATAATAAATTAGTAGTCAAGACAAATATAAATATCATTCTATTATAATTTTTTTTAGATTGCAATTTAAATAAAATTGAGTTCCTACTTGAAGATTATGTTTTTTAAAAATTGCTCAAAATAGAAAATTATAATATGATGTGCTAAAGATTATGCATAACTGAATTATGTAAAATATGTAAAAGCCATTGTTAGATTGATTCATGTAGAATACTGATAGGTACTAGAATTGAAATTTCACTGGTTTAAAGAATTTGTGGCTGAGGAAGCTTCTTCTACCAATACAGGTCAGCCCTTTCTTTGCAATGTATTGTCGGGGAAAGCTGCCTGGAACAAAAGTATCAAACCTGTGGTGTCAATATTTTAAAGAATTCAGTTTCCTCAGGGTTACTTCAGCTAAGCTAGTCTTTTAGTAAGTCATCTCCTTCAGGATGCTGTTAATACACCCCCCCAGACTATGTGACAACTGATGAAGTACAGGAAAAGTAAAATGAACACATTTTTTGCCAAATCTTTGACTTAATCACATATTCTGATTAAATAGAACAAGAATGATCTGGTTATTAGTTCACAAATGTCAGTGACTAGAGTGATTCATCATTCAAAGATGGCTTTATAAAGACAGTTAGTATATAAAATGAATGAAAGATGAAGGCATATTTTGTGAGCCATTCCCCATTTTAAGTAATTTTAAGTAAACTTATATTTTGGTTTCCATAATATTGAGAAGTGAATAGAATAGAAGGTTGGCTGTGAATTCAAGAAAACTTAGATTCAAACTTCATTTTTGAGACATATGGGTTATGTGTCTGAATAAATCACTTAATCTATCAATGCTGAGTCTCAGTCTATTCTCTAAAGCTATTAGCTTCAAAAATGTCCTATGCTAAGTACAATACAGATGTTATCTCTTTATCCTCACAAAAACACTGTTGTATCGATGTGATTATGATGCCAATTTTACATTTGAGGAAATTAAGTCAAATAGATTAAGTGACTTGCCCAAAAACATGCATCTAGTAATTATCTTTTAAACAAAATTTGAGCTAAAATCTTCCTGATTTCAAACCCAGTGTCCTATCCATTATACCAAATAACCTCTGGAATGGCTTACATCGAACATTAATAATCAGATAGAAACTCTTGTATCTCAATATAATATGCACATTAGTGATAAAAAGGTTAATTGTCCATTAAAAATAATCACTGCAGAGCTTTGGGAGTTCATATTAATGAAGACAAATATTTTATATCAATCCTCTTCAAATATATCATGGCCTAAAAATCTTAACGAATGACTTGATTCTAAAGCCAATGTGATTTTATTTTATTTTTTGGCTAGTTGTGCATTCTTCTGAAAGTGATAATTAATCACATGCACAAAAATAATGCATAGTTTAGAAGACCCACTAGGAAAGCAATCATAGAATTTTTTTGATTTTAACAGCAAATTGAAGTTCTCTTGGGTGGTCATGCTGCTCAGTACTTACATGACTATGAGTAGACCTGCTGCTGCTGGCCCATTCAATTATTAAAGAAAACAAATTCTATCAACACCATCAACATATTGTGAAATGGGTTAATCTAATTCTCTTCATGGATCTTAAATGAGTCATGGTGTAACAAGTCCTTACATTTCCATTTTCATTGCTGAGACTTAGAGTCATTGAAAACCTAAGTCATGCTGTGAGGTCTTCTAATAATTAGAAATAGAAGCCATGATGGTGATATTACCTTGAAGTTCTACTGGGACTGGGGCAAAGATAATATTGTTATACCTTGAATTTTCCTGGAAATAAATTTCTAAGCTTTAAACTGTTCTTTCTAAATAAGTCATTTGTATTCCAAATTTAACATATTCTAATCATAAAGGCTTGATGTTATCTGTTTTAATAGCCCATTAAGAAGATTTTTTCCTAATCTAAATTACAAATTAACATCTTCCTTATGAATACATCAAAGTGAATTTTTTTGTTTTGTTTTGGTAGGAGTGTTTATAGAATAAATTGCAAGCATGCTTCTCTTAAAAATGCATAAGTAAATTAAAAATAAAATAAGAAACTGGTGAATTTTAGGGTTGATTTTGTAATTACAAACTAATATTTTGATAAAAAGAAATTGTGCCATCTGTTAATTTTATCCTCCCTCTTTGAGAATTTCTTAGTAAATGGAATATTAACCCAGAGGGTTTTCTCCTCTGAGAATGATTTTTTTTTTCTTTAGAGTAGGTAAAAAAGACCATTATATGCCTCCATTCTTACCTAACCTGATCACTGCATGAGTGATTATCTCAGTTTAAAATGAGATTTGTTAAAGACCTTAGTTTAAAAATGCCAAAGTCTCCTACTACATCCAGAGTCACTCCAACTCATTGTGTTCTATATCACTGGACTCAGAAAGGTCCAGAAGAAAAATAAAATCGATGACTTTACACAGCCCAGGCTCACTTAAATCCAATTCACTTGCTTTTAATGGCATCACATTTGAAAACGGTCCCTTTTGAGAATGAAGTACAAACAACAACAACTACAATAAAAATAAACAGAATTTTATGACTTAATATGTAAGTGTATCATATAAGATGATTACATATGAGAGCAAAAGTTCTGCTTCTCTTGGTAATTTAAAATGATTCTCATAACCCATGTTTTCTGAGGGATTAAGACATTTATTTAACTTTTAATGAAGACTAACATCACAAACAACATTTTATTGGACAAAAAATATAATAAAATGTTTGAAATTGTCTAAACTTTCCTCTCAATTCTGCCTCCTTCACCCCAGAATCAGAGCTCCACCTTAAAAGAAAAAAAAAAGAGGAAATTGCAAAAGTATAAAAAAAAAAAATGAGCAAGAAATCAAAAGAAATCTTGATCATAGAAAGTTACTATGGTGACCAGTAGACCAAAATGTAAACTCAAATGTGAACAAAATGTCCCCAGAAGAAGTCTCAATGAGTGATATAAATTGGTCTCAGGCCCATAGAAGCTTTTTGGAAATGCTTACTAAAGAACTCAAAAGGCAAATAAGAGGTATAGAAGTAAAAATGAGAAAGGGAATGAGAAGTATGCATAAGACAATCAATAGTTTGGAAAAGGAAGAAAAAAACTGTCTAAAAAAAGCAACTCCTTAAATAGTAGAATAAACCAAATGGAAAAAGAGATACAAAAGCTAACTTAAGAAAATCACACATCAAAAACTAGAAGAGGGCAAATAAATGGAAGCAAATCTGAAATATCTCATTGGCAAAACAGCCTACCTGGAAAACAGATCCATAAGAAGAAACAATTTAAAAAATTATTTGGCTACCTCTAGGCCATGACCAAAAAAATAGCTTGAATAGCATTCTACAAGAAGTCATTAAGGAAAACTGCCCCAAAATTATAGAAGCAGAGGGGGAAATACTAATTGAAAGAATCCATCTATCACCTCTAGAAAGAGATGCCACAAGGAAAACCCCAAGGAACATTTTTATGAAATTCTAAAACCATAATCTGAAGGAAAAAATACAGCAAGCTGCCAGACAAAAGCAATTCACTCACCAAGGAACAATAGTCAAAATAACGCAGGCTCTATCATCTTCTACAATAAATATCACAATAAAAATACAAAAAAAAAAAAATTCAGAAAGCCTGGTATGCTACATTGTGGAAGGCAAAGGACTTAGGGTACAACCAACAATTTACTAGCCAGTAAGACTCAGCATCATCTTTCAGGGAGGAGACAGGCTTCACTGATATAAGAAACTTTTAATCATTTCTAATGAAAAAATCAGAAATAAACAGAAAATTTAATCTACGAACATAAGACTCAAGAAAAGCATAGAAAGGTAAATGGGGGAAAATTATATATATATATATATAATTTAAAGGTTAAATTGTTTCCATCCCTAGATGGGAAAATAATTGTAACTCTTGAGAAGTGTCACTGGGGCAGACAGAAGGGGCAATCACATGGACAGAGTGTGTGGTTGTGAATTGTCCCTGATATGATAACATCAAAGAAAAAGAAGTAGGAAAATATTTTTACTGGAAAAAGAGGAAAGGGAAAGAATAATGAGATAATTAGTTTACATGAAGAGGTGCAAAAGAGCTATTATAATGGAAGGAAAGAAGGGAAGGGAATGAGGATTGTCTGAAACTTGCTCACAACAGTTTGTCTTTAAGAGAGAATAGTTTACTCATTCAGTTGGATATAAAAATTCATCTAACCCTATAAAGAAGTTGTCGGAGAAGGACAAAAAGAAAAGCAAGAGAGAATAGAAGAGAGGGCAGAAACACTATGGAAAAAACAAAATAGAAGGAAGGAAGGATTGATAGAAGGTAAGGTAGTAGGTAGATTTGATTTAAGAAATTACTAAGAGAAGGAGGAGGGGTGGTAGGAAATAAGATAGAGGGTGGGTAAAAAAAAAAACATAAAAATGGGGTGGAAACAGAGAAAGGGAAGAGAATAGTTTGGAAGGAAATATAGATCTGGTAATCATAACTGTGAAAGTGAATGCGATGAACTCTCCCACAAAACAGAAACCAATTCATGAAACAAATCACAAAAACCACAAATTTCAGTCAAGTACAAAATTTCTACTTTTCATGTCCCCATTGCATACAAATGTATGGTACAGCATTAATCAAAGATATGAAGAAATCTGTAGGTTATCTTCAGGTTCCCTTGCATATTCTTTCCTCTTTCAGGATTCCACCTGCATCACCTGAATTTACACAGAAAATCACTGCCATTCCTTTAATGAGAATTATGGTTTTAAGAATATAAGTTGCATGTCCCAGGACCATGAACATTTTTTTCTAATCTTTCCTAGGCCTGAATGTGGATTGGTTGAAAGAATAATTATTCACTGCATGAGGGGTTGAATCAGGGATGACAGTTTTGGAAACAAAAAACATTCTTCTTCATGTCTATTTTAAAAGATAGTTGAGAGCTTCAAGTCTCTTCATGGAAAGACTGATGTAAAGAAAGAACAAACTTGGCAAGGGCAATCTGGCTTTTCAACATGATTTGATTTCCAACTGCTTTTCAAAGTTCATGGTCAGTACTTCCCCTCCCACAAAGAGTCTATATAATCCTATTTGCCTATTGAAGTACAAATGAACATCAATTTCTCACCTTTCCATAACTCTTACTCTATAATTTCACTTCACATAGGTATACAGTCAATAATTATTATCTCCACTAATCCAGAATCATGACTAAATAGCAGCAAAAGAAAAATAATAATACAACAAACAAACAAAATACAAATAAGCAGGCAAACCTGAATTATAATTACATTAAATCAGCTTCTGGTCCCATTCAATTCATGGTGATTAGTTTACTGATCCACAGGTCTTTTTATTCCCTTTCTCAAGATTTTTTCAACAATTGGCTCACTATTTTCCTCTGTTTATTATTGCACTTACAGCTGATTTGTTCAACCTTCATGTTAATGTTCTTTTAAACAACCTAACTTCCTTATTCTTCAATCTCCTTCAATTCCATAAATCATTCCTGTTTCTAAAAAAGTACTGGAAGAATTGTGCTAAGTGTTTTAAAAATATTCTCATTTTATTATTGCAACAATTCTAGGAGGTAGATACTATTATTATCTTCATTTTGTAGATAGGGAAACTTATTATCAAAAATAAAATATACAGGAAGTAGCACCTATTTCCAGAATACAAAAAGTGAGTTGTATAGCAAGAGTGATATTCAGTGGATAGTCTGAATAGTAATGTTTCCATCAAACCACAAAATAAATAAGGAAGAAGTTAAAGAGGTAAATAGAATACTAGAAAACTTAGATATAATAGAATTATGGAGAAAATTGAACTGAAGACAGAAAGGAGTACACTTTTTTCTTTGCAGTTCATGGGACATATACAAAAATTGACCATAAAAAATTGCATTCAATAAAAGGCCAAAGGAAAATAGACCAAAAAGTAATTGGAAACTAAATAATCTCACCCTAAAGAATTAATTAATGAAACAACAAATCACAGACACAATTAATAATTTCATTGACAATGAAAATGATGAGAAAACATACCAAAATTTGTGGGATGCAGCCAAAGCAATTATAAGGGTAAATTTTGTATCTCTAGATGCTTACTTGCATAAAATAGAGAAAAAGAAGATCAATGAATTGGGATTGCAATCAAAAAAACCCAATGAATTACCAAACCTGATATTCTAAAAATAAAGGAGAAATTAGTAAAATTGAAAGTAAAGAAAAAAAAAAACTATGGAATTAATAAATAAATCTAAAAGTTGGTTTTGTGAAAAAAAAAAAAGAAAAGAAACCTTTCATTAATTTGATTAGAAAAAGGAAAGAGGAAAATCAAATTGTTAGTCTCAAAAATAAAAAGGGATTACTTTCCACTAAGGAAGAGGAAATCTGAACAATAATTAGGAGTTACTGTGCCCAACTTTATGCCAATAAATTTGATAACCTAAGCGAATTGGAGGAATAGATGCAAAAATATTGATTGCCTAGATTAACAGAAGAGGAAATAAATTACTTAAAATGTCCCATTTTAGAAAAAAAAGAAGTAGAACAAGCTACTAATCAATGCTCTAAGAAAAAATCCTCAGTACCAGATGGATTTGCATGTGAATTCTACAGAACCTATAAAGAACAATTAATTCCAATACTATATAAACTACTTGAAAAAATAGGGAATGAAGGATTCCTACCAAATTCCTTTTATGACACAAAGATGGTACTGATATCTAAACCAGGTTTGATGAAAACAGAGAAAGAACATTATAGACCAATTTCCCTAATGAATATTGATGCAAAAACTTAAATAAAATATTAACAAAGAGATTACAAAAAATCATGCTCAGGATAATACACCATCACCAAGTAAGATTTATAGCAGAAATATAGGGCTGATTCAATTCACAAAAAAAAAAAAAATATGATTATCTCAATAGATGCAGAAAAAGCATTTGATACAATCAACAACCATTCAAATTAAAAACACTAGAGACTATAAGAATAAATTGACTTTTCCTTTAAATAGTCAGTAGCATCTTTTTATAACCCTCAGCAAACATCATATGTAATGGGGATAAACTAGAACCATTCCCAGTAAGTTCAGGGATAGAAGAACTTTGCCCATTATCACCATTACTATTCAATATTGTATTAGAAATGCTCACTTTGGCAATAAGAGAAGAAAAAGAGATGAAAGGAAATGGAATAGGTAATGAGGAAAGAAAATCATTACTCTTTGCACATGATATGATGGTGTACTTAGAGAATCCTAGAGAATCAAATAAAGAAAAAAACTATTAGAAATAATCTACAACTTTAGCAAAGTTGCAGGATACAAAATAAATCCACATAAATCATCAGCATTTTTATATATTGCCAACAAAGCCCAGTAGCAAGCAATACAAAGAGAAATTCCATTTAAAATAATTGTTGATAGCATAACATATTTGGGAATCTATCTGCCAAGAGAAAGTCAGGAATTATATGAGTAGAAGTACAAAACATTTTCCACACAAATCAAGTCAGATCTAAACAATTGGAAAAATATCGAGTACTCTTGGATAGGTCAAACAAATATAATAAAGATGACAATGCTAAACTAAACTAATCTTTTTATTTAGTGCTATACCAATCAAACTCCCAAAAAATTATTTTACTGACCTAGAAAAAAATAACAACATTTATCTGGAAGAACAAAAAGTCAAGAATTTCAAGGAAATTAATGGAAAAAAAAGTCAAATGCAGGTGTTTTAGTTGTACAAGATCTAAAACTATATTATAAAGCAGCAATTATCCAAAGCATTTGGTACTGGCCAAGAATTAGACTAATTGATCAATGGAATAGGTTAGATTCACAAGACAAAATAGTCAATAACTATAGTAATCTAGTATTTGACAAACCCAAAGGCCCTATCTCTTGGGATAAGAATTCACTATTTGACAAAAACTGCTGGAAAAATTGGAAACTAGCATGGCAGAAAGTAAATATAAACTCATACTTATCACCATATACCAAGATAAGTTTGAAATGGGTTCATCATCTAGATATTAAGAATGATATTATAAATAAATTAGAAGAACCTAGTCTAGTTTACCTCTCAGATCTGTGGAGGAGGAAGGAATTTGTGACCAAAGAAGTATTTGAAATCATTATTGATCACAAAATAGATAATTTTGATTATATTAAGTTAAAAATGTTTTGTACAAACAAAACTAATGCAGACAAGATTAGAAGAGAAACAAACTGGGGAACAATTTTACATTCAAAGGATCTGATAAAGGTCTTATTTCCAAAATATATAGAGAATTAACTCATAAATCAAAGGATATTAGCAGATAATTTTCAAATGAAGAAATTGAAACTATTTCTAGTCATATGAAAAGGTACTCCAAATCACTACTGATCAGAGAAATTAAGACAAATCTGAGATATCACTACACACCTGTCAGATTGGCTAAAATGACAGGAAAATATAATGATGAATGTTGGAGGGGATGTGGGAAAACTGAGACACTTATACATTGTTGGTGGAACTGTGAATGGATCCAACCATTCTGGAGAGCAATTTGGAACTGTGCTCATAAAGTTATCAAATTGTGAATAATCTTTGATCTAGTAGTGTTTCTACTAGGCTTATATCCCAAAGAGATCTTAAAAGAAGGAAAGAGACATATATGTGCAAAAATGTTTGTGACAGCCTTTTTTGCAGTGGCAAGGAACTAGATACTAAATGGATGGCCATCAATTGCAGAATGCCTGAATAAATTATGGCATATAAATGTTATGAAATATTATTATTATGTTACTAACAACCAACAAGATGATTTTAGAGAGGCCTGGAAAGACTTACATGACTTGATGCCAAGTGAAATGAGCAGAATCAGGAAATTATCATATACAGCAACAAGACTATATGATAATCAATTTTGATGGACATGACTCTCTTCAACAATGAGAAATTGTTCCAGTTGTTCAGTGATGAAGAGAGCCATGTACATCCAGAGATTGAACAATGGGAACTGAGTGTAGACCACAATATAGCATTTTCACTCTTTTTATTGATATTTGCTTGCATTTTGTTTTCTTTCTCAGGTTCTTTTTTTTTCTTTCTTGATCCAATTTTTCTTGTGCAGCAAGACAACAGTACAAATATGTATACATATATTAAATTTAACATATATTTTAACAAATTTAACATATATTGGACTACCTGCCATCTAGGGGAGTGGGTGGGAGGAAGGTTTAAAAAATTTGGAACAGAAAGTTTTGCAAGGGTCAATGTTGAAAAAAATTACTCATGTATATGTTTTATAAATAAAAAGCTTTAATAAAATAAAAAAGAAGTTACATACAAAAATACATAATGAGTATATGGAATGAGTAAGGGGAACTTTTGTGTTTTTATCTTATAAGAAAAAAGATTATGCAGTGTATAACAGCAGGGTGTGATATGAGCTATAGAAAGTATCACGTCATTATATAAATTGCATGCTAAATAAATATCCTTTCTTTGAAAATAATGGTATATTACTTCTGTAGCATGCTAGGGCAAAATACAGTAGATCTGGGGATCGATGAGCTCCAGACACAAATAATTTAAAGTATTTTGAGTACCAGAGTTATGAAAGTGCATGGAATTCATATCAATACTTAAAAAGAAGCTCCCACACAATCCTATCAATTCTACTATCCTTTCTTTATGTTTGCGGTTAAATTCTTTGAGAAAGCGCCTTTAATTCCTTTCCTCTCTCTTCTAAACTAGTTCCTAACCTCATCATTCAAATGAAAACACTTTCCAAAATTATCTAATTTGCAAATCTAATGCTGTTTTTCCAATCCCATTTCCTTTTTGAATAATCTGTATTTGATAATGTTTTTCATCAGTTTCTCTTGGATATTGTCTTGTCTCTAGGTTTTCATGATAAATGATCTTTTGATTGCATCTCATTGCTAAAAATCTTTTCAAATTAGTGACTTTTTTTCCAGCTGTTTTATGAGTTAAATCTATGACTTCTTTGGTATAGTGAAGAGAGTTTCATGGGACATAGAAGCATGACATATGTATGTCATGTAAAAATATGCTTGGGAGAAGTGGCACTTAAATCCAACTCTTCTTGCATCATAAGCAGAATCCTGTTCACTATGTGAGAAACCTTTTAGTCTCAGAAATCTGTCATTTTCTGTTCCAAAATAACAAAATATATTCCAGAAAGCCTGAGAAATTCTATGATAATTTATCTCTTTTGGTCTGTCTCTCTATTTCTCTCTCTTTCATTTTATGTTAAGGAAATTATTAGCATATTTTAGTCTGAGGATTAGGTTAGCCTTTTTCAGGGCTGCTTATCCACCTTTCATGTCCACCTCTTAATCAAGCTTCATCCTTCATCTATGACTTCAAGAAGATATAATATGCATAACAGCCACAGTCTGATGAAAACCATTTTGGCAGACAAACTAAACCAGGTAGTAAGTATCTTATGGACCTCAAAGTTTAAATAAGTGAGGCATATTTCTATTCCATGCATATGAAATTTTCACAAAGCAAAATGGGCATATGAGAATGATGTAGTCTACCATTCACTAAGGAAGCTAAATCCAGCATTATGAAGCATTTAGCACTTGGCCAGATATTGAAAATAATGAGGTCATCCATCTATCACCACTCATTCTGACTTTTGTCAGTGAATTTCAATGAATCTGGAAGACAGAGTGAGACAAATGACTTTGGATGATTCTGCATCACTTAAATTCAATTCATGGGCAAGTTAAGATATAACTCTGTAAAGTTTTTGTTTATTTTCAAAAACAAAGGATAAACAATAATACACACATATACACACATATATGCCACGCACTCATGCACACACACACACACACATATATATATATATGTATATATATATTTATACATCTATCTATCTTTCTATCTATTTCCATGTGTGTGTGCTCACAGGTGCGCTAAAAGTAGCTTTATAAAGTAGGTTACAATTGTGCAAGATTTTATAGTTATAAAGCACTTTCACATTAAAGTAAAATTACAATTTGCTTGCTTGGTTGATTTCATCTCATAAATAATAATCACAAAGGAGGTAGTCTCCTCCAGAACAGAAATGGTATTTGACACACACATACACATGCTTATAAAGGTTATAATTACATTGTGTCTTATGAAAGAAAAATAAAACTCTCAAATTAGAACAAATTACTGTTTAACCATTAGTTACCTTTCCTTGTAGATCTTCAGTTCAAAAATGCATTTCCTGCTGTGATTTCTTATTGGCTATGATTATTAGTAGCAATAGAAATTCAAAAGTATATAGTTACTCTATTTAGTGGACAATTGTCGAGGCAAAATACTTCCAAAAAATTATGTTTTAAATATGCACTTTCAGTGAGATTTCCAATCAAAATAAAAGATTTAAAACTTGTAGCACCCAATTCAATGGATCTCAGACCAAATTCCATTCTGTGTTTGAAGTTAAGCTGACCTTAAAATGAAGGAAAACTTATGTCATTGAAATTCAAACAACCAAACACCTAAGGGGAACACTAGAAGTAAAAAGGAAAAAAAAAAAAAAAAACAGTACTGGGTTAGTCAGTTTAACTTCTGCCAGCATAAATATCCATGACCTATTTTTGTTTTTGTTTTTCTTTCTGTGGTCCTCACAACTTGAAGGAATGTAACTTCAGACATCAGTTCTTGGACAGCAACAGAAACAGACAAGCCAAGCTGACATACAATAAACAACAACAACAACAACAACAACAAAAGAGCTGGTGATCTTTGAGTCAAAAAGTCAAACTGCCTAGGAAGCAAGAGGGTAGAACCACCCATAATAGCAGGTGAAATAAGCAGAGACTAAAGCCAAGTCAGGCAGGATGGGCTACCAGCTACTTTCATATGAAAGATGAAAGTAGATGATTAAAGCTTTTGGCTGCAAAGCAAAATCACCAGTGTATGACACCCAATAAAGAAAAATCTAAACTCACAAAATAGGGTGTGATTTTTCACATTTCAAAGGGAGGTTTTTATCTTCACAATAAGATGAACCATTTAAATTATAAGTGTCAGGCAGCATTTGAATGCTTGTTTACAGATCATTAACTATTTCTCAGGGAGTCTGAGGCTCAAGAAACTAAAGTATAGGGATCATTATAGAGAAAATCCAACACAATTTAAGAATTATTGGAATTATATCTTAAAAGTAGTGCCTATACATGCTTGATGTTTATTCCCTGAAGCCCAAATGGGTTAACTGAAGAGATACTATACACAGACTTATCCTGAAATGCTGAATTTTTCAACACTAGCATTCTGGAAGTGAAAATTATAGAAGCTTCATGTACACACAGGCACACACATGTCTTACCATTGTGTATCTTACTCTGAACTGTCTCTAGTTCATAATTGGGAAGAATAGGTTAAGTTTGGGCAAAAATTTAAAGAATAATGGTAGTGAGGCAGATGTCCGGAACTTGGCTGAAAAAACATAATTATCAAAAAGCAGGGCCTCTAAGTCCTATCTCTCTCTGATGGCTGCTCACATACCTTAGTATGGACATGGCCTTGAACTTGGTGATGGACAAGTAACTCTGATCCTATGCTGCTGTGCTGGCTGTTTGGTGGTATGGTATTTCTGATGGTAAGGTAATACTGCTGGGAGTGACCCTTACAAGTATAGTGTCTTATATAGGATGGTTCAACTGTCAAGCATTCAAACTCTACTGCAGAGAGCACAACTCTTGAACTGGGCACATTGTTTGAATGCCAAATGTTGACTTTCCAAAAGACTATGTTATGAAGAACTCATACAAGGCAGTAAAACTGATGCAAGAACATTCTCATGGACTCTATGAAGAACTTTATAATTGACTTTATAACATGAGAGACACTGGCACAGGACACACCCAGCATGGCATTCCCTCATCAGAAAAGGGACTGTGTGCTATGAGCAAAGCAGAATTGAATTAACTCAGAAGTTGTTCAAAGTTAAAAAATCTTTCCCAAATATTCATAACGACTATTTATACCTGACCTGTGGCAGCACTTTCTGACTTCATATCATTCTGATCAGCCACAATCAGACATACCAATTTGCTGGTGGACTTATATGGGCAAATCTCTCTCTTAGAAGGTAGTAGTTGCTAGACTAGGCTAGGTAGGTATTTGGCTCCCAGCCTATATCTGTCTTGGTTAAGTCAAGGAAGTTTCTTGGTTGCTAGTCATTTTGAAACAGGAGGGAACTGTTTCCTTTACTATAAGTTGTGGTGCCTTTAAGAAACTGTATTTCCTTTTGATCTGTTATCCCTTTCAGAATCTTGGCCATTCTGGGGAAGGCATATCCATCCAGACAAGTTATCTTTCCAGTATGTCAGAGCTTTTGAGTCAATTAGAAATTCTGGTCAAAAAGCACCGTTTTAAAGTGTTATTAATTCCAATTTGAAATCTGGGCTGAAAACTGATAAGAATCTAAGCCCAGGAACCTTGTCTCCTGAAGCCCCTACCTAGTCTGATCAGCTTGGGCTGTCCCAGTCCCCACCTGGTCTGATCAGTTTGGGCTGTCCCAGCCTCCACTAAGATACCCAGTATAACAACTTCCCTCCACCAAGGTCTTTGTAGATGGGCCTAGGTAGCTTGAGATCTCTGTTACTCTCAGTTGCCAGGATCCTCTTGCCCACTGAAAAAGCATTCTCAGCACCAAAACTCCACTTCCCACTAGAAACTGATTTCTACCTAACAATAAACTTTCATTTTGCAACTAATAATTTGGGATTGAGTGAATTCTTTCACTTCTAAACCTGCGGCCCATTTAAAGGGTATTCTTAACAACTCTCTTATTGCCACTAACCTCTTGACCACTAGGAATTGAGACCACCCACACCATATCAATTTCACAAGGTACAGATGCTGTATAGATACATTCTTCAGTGTATATTGAAGTATATATGGAGTATATATCAATGGTGTATAGCATTTCTTAACTTGGTATTCTAATGTTCTTCTCAGCAAAAACAACAACCCTTAGGCTAAGGACCCTTAAAGAATTATCTCCTCGTTAAAAAAAAAAATCTTTTTAATACATATTGCTTTATGAATCATTTTGGAAGAGACAAATTAAAGCAAAAGAGAAAAATCATGGGAGAGAAAAAATGGAAAAAAAGAAGTGAATATAGCATGTGTTGATTTACATTCAATCTCCATAGTTCTTTTTTCTAAACGCAGATGGCATTTTCTGTATAAAGTCTATTGGGATTGCTTTGGATCACTGCATCACTGAGAGGAACCAAGTTTTTCACAGTTGATCATTGCACATTCTTGTTGTTATTTTGCAAAATGTATTTTTTATTCTACTGGTTTCATTTAATATTGCATCATGTAAATCTTTCCAGACCTTTCAAAAATAAGCTTGTTCATCATTTTTATATAACAATTGTTTTCCATTATTTTCATATACCACCAATTATTCAACCATTCCCTAGCTGATAGGCATCTATTAATTTTCAAATTTTTGTTTGCATAAAAAGAGCTGCTTCAAACATTTGTGCACAGTTGGGGTCTTTTTCCTTCTTTATGATTTCCATGGGATAGAGACCCAATAGTGGCAATGGCAGATCCAAGGGTATATACAATTTGACAGACCTATGTGCATAATTCCAGATTGCTCTCCAGAATGGCTGGATCATTTCACAACTCACCAACAATGCATTAGTGTCACAGTTTTTCCACATTGCTTCCAAATATTCATCATTATCTTTTCCTGTCATCTTAGTCAATCTGAGAGATATGAGGTAGTACCTCAAAGTTGTTTTAATTTGTATTTCTCTAATCAGTAGTTTTTAGAGCAGAATTATCTCCTTTTTATTCTAAAATCTTGTTTCTAAGGTTGCCACCTCTACGTAGGGTATAGGAGAGGTTTAGACTCTCTTGTTTTGATTATTCTTCTACTAGAGATGAAGGTTCTCTCAATGAAGGAATTTAAAGTGTGGGTACCACATGAGATATACATTCTGGACTCTTATTGGGTCTTGCTGATAAGAGAGGTATGGAAAAATCTCTTGTTACAAGTTCATTTTCTTCACTTGCTTTTACCTATGCAGTTGTATTATTCAGGTTTCATATCCTTCCTAAATATGTGTTTCCTTTACATCTGAAAAGGCTTCCTGCTTACATTTCTATATTTCTAAATTTTGCTGTTTCAAACTTTTAGCTTTTCTAAAGTCTAGTTATGTATCCCTTTATACAAATTCTCAAATACACAAAACTCTCAGAAGACATTCCTTTAACTAACAAATATAGGTTCACTTTTTCATTGGATTTAAAAATCCATTTGAGTATTTTTTTTTTGTTCTGTTATGGCTTGAGTGGAGTTTCTAATATAAGAGAAATAAAATGGGTTTATAATGCAGCCAAAAGGGAAAATATTCCTAGTGACCTTCCAATGTAATGCATTTTCAGCTATTTAATTCATTAAAAACCTTTCTCAGTTATTAGCCTGAAAGAAAAATTCTTCATATATATATATATATATATATATATATATATATATATATGTATATATA
This sequence comes from Antechinus flavipes, assembly GCF_016432865.1. Lineage (NCBI taxonomy): Eukaryota > Metazoa > Chordata > Mammalia > Dasyuromorphia > Dasyuridae > Antechinus > Antechinus flavipes. The sequence continues at coordinate 129,082,702 of NC_067400.1, read as the reverse complement.
TATATATATAAATCAATCAAACTATGCTACTGAGAAAAAAAAAGTAAAACTAAACATATATATACACCAATTTATATAATATCCAAATTCTTAAAAAAAAAGTTACATGAATTACAGAAAGAAACAGATGAGCAAAACTATGCTATTTAATTACCTCAATTACCCCCTTTCAGAACCTGATAAATCAAAGCAAAAAATAAATAAGAAAGAAAGAAAGAAAGAAGGAAAGAAAAAAAAGAAAGAATCAAGAAATTAGCCAGGTAAAAAGAATGCAAGAAAAGTTAGAAATGACACACCTTTGAAGAAAATTGAATGGGACCAAAAATGAATATGTTTTTTTCCCTCAATAGCTGTTGGAATCCTTACTAACTGCTAAGTAATTAGAGTTGATCTAATCTTACAAGAAGTTGTTTTGGCCAGAACCTGAAACAAGGTACTAAGTAGAACTAATCAAGACAAGGCTTGTGTTCCCACCTTTACTCATTGGACTCCACAAGTATGCTAGCTTCACAAAGTACACTTTCTAACTTCAAGAGAGTTCACACCTCCCTTAAAGTCATTGGGCCAGAGAGCACTATGGGAGAAAGCCCATAATCCCATTCTCTCAGAAGAGGCAGATAAAAAGCCAGCGATGAAGGATCTATGGCAGAATACACTTTTTTCCTCTTGGCTGGCTGATCGCGCAAGACTCGAGAGAAACGACTCTGCTGCAGAGAACACTTCTGACGGACTTCAGTGGAGCTACGCCAGAAGCCCTCTCTCCGCGGCAAATTGGTGCTGGGCTCCCCAGAAGGAGATAAGAGAGATCTTCCATCTCTGTTGGAGGCAGAAGAAGGCAGAGGCAGAGGCTGAAGGACAGAACCTTTGGATTTGGAGACATCCGAAGGGCTCTAAGCCTCTAAACCGGCTGTCCTCTGAGAACAAACTCCAGCATTTGAACTCTAACATTTGGCGCCCAACGTGGGGCTGTTCTTCATACCCTGTGGCAAAACCGTCCATTCATATCTTTTATAAGGCTCAGCTAAATTGACACTGGGCACCGAAAAGGCAAATCTCTTCATATCCTCCTTATCCAGAGGAATGGAATAGAAACAATCCTTGATGTCTATAACCCAAAGAGGCCATTCTCTAGGAAGCTGAGTAGGAGATGGAAGTCCAGGCTGAAGAGTTCCCATAGTTTCCATCTGTTCGTTCACTTTTCTTAAATCAGTGAGCATCCTCCATTTTCCCGATTTCTTTTTTACAACGAACACTGGTGAATTCCAAGGACTTAGAGAAGGTTGTAAATGCCCTTGTTCAAGCTGCTCCTGTACTATATCTAATAAGGCCTGAATTTTATCGCTACTTAAGGGCCACTGTTCTATCCACACTGGTGTATCAGTTTTCCATTGGATAGGAATAGGTGAAAGTGTTGGCAGGCCTTCAACAGCAGCCCTGCTTAAAAAACCGAAGTACTCATTTTTAACCCCAATTGTTGTAAAACGTCTCTTCCCCACAGATTGATGGGGATTTTTTCAACTATAAAAGGAGTAAAAACTCCTGTTTTGCCTTCAAAAGTCCATCTCATAGGGGCAGCACTAACTTCAGCTGCTATTGATCCTCCTACTCCAGACATATAGGTATCTGCTTTAATCTTTGGCCAGTGACTGGGCCAACTGGCACCTCTAATAACTGTACGATCCGCACCTGTGTCTACCAATCCTTCCAATGGTAGGCCATTTATATAGATAGTGAGCATAGGTCGGTCAGCCGTTACTGCTGCTGTCCAATATATTTCTGGTTTTTGTGGTCTGGAGTCAGAACCTGGGTGACTATCACGAGGCTGCTTATTAGGATCCTGTATGAGTAACCCTGATGCTACTACGTCTCCTGGGTGATAAGTCACACATTGACTACCTGTATTAGTGACTGGGATATTATCTACACATTCCCCAGTTTCCCACATCAGTGTGTGGATGGACACTGTTTTGTACATACAAGGAGGTGAAATGGTCAAGCCTACTGTGCCTGGAGGTAAGGGATCCATAGGCTGGAGAGGAACAGATTTCACCTCTCCAGGGGGTATCTCAGTTGTCCCAGCTGCATACAGCTCTATTCTCCCCAATTGTAATTCCCTTCTGCCATCAGGTTGCTTCCTGGCTGGTTGACTGTGTAATCCCCTTCTCCCATCATATGGCTTTCTGGCTGATTGGTCATGTCTGGGTACTGGACTTCTAGGCACTCTCTGGGTGCACCATTGGCTGCCATCATGCCCCAAGTGTTTTTTGCCTTGGGCCCTGGGGCTGGGCCCCTCATCCCGTTTCCCTGAATCTGTCTGCATTCTGAGGCCCAATGGAAGCCTCTGTTGCATTTTGGACATGGGGTTTGGGGTCTTGTTCTCCCACCTTGTCTTCCCATTCTATCTCTATACCAACATTGAGCTTTCAGATGTCCTACTTTTCCACACTGAAAGCATCTACGAGTCTCTCTGGAAGTCCCTTGCCAAGAGGGATTCTGTCTTCTCATGTTTGGATTTTGGGAAGTCTGCATCATAGCCTGGCTATAAAAGGCACCTGTGTCCACTGTGGCACAGCGTCTTATGAGTTCCTCTAAAGGAGCATCCTTGCGCAGTCCTAGTATAATTCTTCTGCAAACCTCATTAGCATTTTCCTTAGCAAGTTGCCTTATCAAGATGTCTGTTATTGCATTTTCTCCATTTGTTCTTATGATAGCTGTCTGCAAGCGTCCCACAAAGTCAGCGAAGGGTTCATTTGGCCCTTGTGTTATTTTTGTGAAGGCCCCCCCTTTGTCGTCTTTATTGTGAAGAGAAGCCCACGCTTTGATAGCATTATCAGCAATTTGCTGATATGCTGCTACAGAATAACCAATTTGTGCTGCGACATCTGCATAAGGACCTGTACCTGTTAGTAGGTCATTATGGGAGTGCCACAAGAAATAAAAACAGATAATGGACCGGCATATACCTCCAAACATTTTGAACACTTTTGTGCACAGTATAAGATTCTACACACTACTGGCATACCCTTCAATCCTCAAGGTCAAGCAATAGTAGAAAGAAGAAACAGAGACATTAAGACACTCCTCCAAAAACAAAAGAAAGGAGGAGCCACGGGTAACCCTAGAGAACTTCTAAATTTAGTTCTCTATACCATTAATTTTTTAATCTTTGATAAAGATGCACTGGCTCCAGCAGACAGGTTTTATAACCCACCAGAAGAGCAGTGTCCAGTGCGAGCAGCTCCACTATCTTTAGATAATCGCCAGGTGATGTGGAGAGACCCAGAAAGTGGTGAATGGAAGGGACCAGATAGACTAACTGCTTGGGGGAGAGGATTTGCTTGCATCTCTACAGGTGGAGAAGGAATCAGATGGGTGCCTACGAGCCGCATTCGCCTTGTCCATCGCAGAAAGATGGAGCAGACCCTTGAAACAAAGGAGAAGACCCAAGAAATATCGGGTGGTTCTGTTGCTGATTGTGCTCATAAGAATTATTAGATTCCTGGCACATGAACTAATGGACAATGGAATCCTATTGGACTGTTTCTAGGACTTATGGACATGTGTAAATTTTCAGATTGATTCTTGTTATTTGTTACATTACTACTAGCCTGTGTTATATTGCTATGTGCTCATGTAAATTATGTATAATGCCTCCCATATTGATGGATTTATGTATACCATGTATATCTGTTACAAAGTTCTGGCCCATATTGATGGATTTATGTGTACCCCTCAGAAACCCCCTATATTTTAAAACAAAAGAAAGGGGGAGATGTTGGAATCCTTACTAACTGCTAAGTAATTAGAGTTGATCTAATCTTACAAGAAGTTGTTTTGGCCAGAACCTGAAACAAGGTACTAAGTAGAACTAATCAAGACAAGGCTTGTGTTCCCACCTTTACTCATTGGACTCCACAAGTATGCTAGCTTCACAAAGTACACTTTCTAACTTCAAGAGAGTTCACACCTCCCTTAAAGTCATTGGGCCAGAGAGCACTATGGGAGAAAACCCATAATCCCATTCTCTCAGAAGAGGCAGATAAAAAGCCAGCGATGAAGGATCTATGGCAGAATACACTTTTTTCCTCTTGGCTGGCTGATCGCGCTAGACTCGAGAGAAACGACTCTGCTGCAGAGAACACTTCTGACGGACTTCAGTGGAGCTACGCCAGAAGCCCTCTCTCCGCGGCAAATTGGTGCTGGGCTCCCCAGAAGGAGATAAGAGAGATCTTCCATTTCTGTTGGAGGCAGAAGAAGGCAGAGGCAGAGGCTGAAGGACAGAACCTTTGGATTTGGAGACATCCGAAGGGCTCTAAGCCTCTAAACCGGCTGTCCTCTGAGAACAAACTCCAGCATTTGAACTCTAACAAATAGCAAATTACATTGTCATAAAGACTATGTAATAAGTCATAAAATCTCTCTTTTTTAAAAAATAACTTTTTATTGACAGAATCATTGCCAGGGTATTTTTTTTATAATATTATCCCTTGCACTCACTTCTGTTTGGATTTTTCCCCTCCCTCCCTCCATCCTCTCCCCCAGATGGCAAGCAGTCCTATACATGTTAAATAGGTTACAGTATATCCTAGATACAATATATGTGTGCAGAACCAAACAATTCTCTTGTTGCACAGGGAGAATTGGATTCAGAAGGTATAAATAACCCGGGAAGAAAAACAAAAATGCAAGCAGTTTATATTCATTTTCCAGTGTTCTTTCTTTGGGTATAGTCCATTCTTGATCAATTGAAACTGAATTAGCTCTCTTTATCGAAGAGATCCACTTCCATAAGAATACATCCTCATACAGTATCATTGTTGAGGTATATAATGATCTCCTGGTTCTGCTCATTTCACTTAGCATCAGTTCATGTAAGTCTCGCCAGTCCTCTCTGTATTCATCCTGCTGGTCATTTCTTACAGAACAATAATATTCCATAATATTCATATACCACAATTTACTCAACCATTCTCCAGTTGATGGGCATCCATTCATTTTCCAGCTTCTGGGGCTTCCACAAACATTTTGGCACATACAGGTCCCTTTCCCTTCTTTCGTATCTCTTTGGAGTATAAGCCCAGTAGAAACACGGCTGGATCAAAGGGTATGCACAGTTTGATAACTTTTTGAGCATAGTTCCAAATTACTCTCCAGAATGGCTAGATGTGTTCACAATTCCACCAACAATGTATCAGTGTCCCTGTTTTCCCACATCCCCTCCAACATTCCCCATTATCTTTCCCTGTCATTCTAGCCAATCTGACAGGTGTGTAGTGGTATCTCAGAGTTGTCTTAATTTGCATTTCTCTGATTAATAATGATTTGGGGCATATTTTCATGTGGCTAGAAATAGTTTTAATTTCTTTGTCTGAGAATTGTCTGTTCATATCCTTTGACCATTTATCAATTGGAGAATGGCTTGATTTCTTATAAATTTGAGTCAATTCTCTATATATTTTGGAAAAGAGGCCTTTATCAGAACCTTTGACTGTAAAAATGTTTTCCCATTTTATTGTTTCCCTTCTAATCTTGTCTGCATTAGTTTTGTTTGTACAAAAACTTTTCAACTTGATCTAGTTCTTCTTTGGTCATAAATTCCTTCCTCTTCCACAGGTCTGAGAGGTAAACTATCCTATACTCTTCCAATTTATTTATAATCTCATTCTTTATGCCTAGGTCATGAACCCATTTTGACCTTACTTGCTGTATGGTGTTAAGTGTGGGTCAATACCTAGTTTCTGCCATACTAATTTCCAATTTTCCCAGGAATTTTTGTCAAATAATGTGTTCTTATCCCCAATTAGTCATAAAATCTCAAAATCAAATGTAAAAAGGTAGAAATATTAAATGTATTATTTCCACCTTATGATGCAATAAAATTATATTGAACAAAGTACAATGGCAAGATAAATTAAAATTCATTGGAAATTAAAATAATCTAATACTAATAATCAGAGAACATATCATAGATAAATATTTTATTAAACAGAAAAGACAACAATGAGGCAACATATCAAAATTTATGGAACACAGCCAAAGCAATACTTGGAGTAAAATTAATTTCTCTAAATTCTTATATCACCAGAATGATAAAAGAACAAATTAAAATCACTCAATTTAGTTTCAAAGAGGAAGTTCTGAAAACCAAATATGATATTAATAATATTGACAAAGAAACAAAAATATCAAGCTGATAAATAATCTCAGAGCTGGCTTAAAAAGATATATAATATACAAACATTGTTTACTTTTATTAAAAACAGAACAAAGAAAGTAAATATCCAATATTTAAATGGCAAGAGCACGGTTACCACCAATGAAGAAGAAATTGAAGCAATCATTAGGAAATATGTTGCAGATAAAATCCAACATCCATTCCTAATAAAAACACTTGAGAGCATAGGAATAAATGGACTTTTCCTTAAAATAGTCAGGAGCATATATTTAAAACCATCAGTAAGCATCATATGCAATGGGGAAAAACTGGAACCTTTCCCAGTAAGATCTGGAGTGAAGCAAGGTTGCCCACTATCACCATTATTATTTAATATCGTATTAGAAACACTAGCCTCGGCAATAAGAGTCGAGAAAGATATTAAAGGAATTAGAGTAAGCAATGAGGAAACCAAACTATCACTCTTTGCAGATGATATGATGGTATACCTAGAGAACCCCAGAGATTCTACTAAAAAGCTATTAGAAATAATTCATAATTTTAGCAAAGTAGCTGGCTACAAAATAAATCCCCATAAATCCTCAGCATTTTTATACATCACCAACAAAACCCAACAGCAAGAGATACAAAGAGAAATTCCATTCAGAATAACTGTTGATACCATAAAATATTTGGGAATCTATCTACCAAAGGAAAGTCAGGAATTATATGAGCAAAATTATAAAAAAGTCTCCACACAAATAAAGTCAGACTTAAATAATTGGAAAAATATTAAGTGCTCTTGGATCGGCCGAGCGAACATAATAAAGATGACAATACTCCCTAAACTAATCTATTTATTTAGTGCTATACCAATCAGACTTCCAAGAATATATTTTAATGATCTAGAAAAAATAACAACAAAATTCATATGGAACAATAAAAAGTCGAGAATCTCAAGGGAATTAATGAAAAAAAAATCAAATGAAGGTGGCCTAGCTGTACCTGATCTAAAATTATATTATAAAGCAGCAGTCACCAAAACCATTTGGTATTAGCTAAGAAATAGATTAGTGGATCAGTGGAAAAGGTTAGGTTCACAAGACAGAATAGTCAACTATAGCAATCTAGTGTTTGACAAACCCAAAACCCCTAACTTCTGGGAAAAGAATTCATTATTTGATAAAAACTGCTGGGATAATTGTTAATTAGTATGGCAGAAATTAGGCATGGACCCAAACTTAACACCATATACCAAGATAAGATCAAATTGGGTCTATGACCTAGGCATAAAGAACGAGATTATAAATAAATTAGAGGAACATAGAATAGTTTATCTCTCAGACTTGTGGAGGAGAAAGAAATTTGTGACCAAAGATTAACTAGAGACCATTACTGATCACAGAATAGAAAATTTCGATTACATCAAATTAAAAAGCCTTTGTACAAATAAAACTAATGCAAACAAGATTAGAAGGGAAGCAACAAACTGGGAAAACATTTTCACAGTTAAAGGTTCTGATAAAGGCCTCATTTCCAAAATATATAGAGAACTGACTCAAATTTATAAGAAATCAAGCCATTCTCCAATTGATAAATGGTCAAAGGATATGAACAGACAATTTTCAGAGGATGAGATTGAAACTATTACCACTCATATGAAAGAGTGTTCCAAATCATTATTGATCAGAGAAATGCAAATTAAGACAACTCTGAGATACCACTACACACCTGTCAGATTGGCTAAGATGACAGGAAAAAATAACGATGAATGTTGGAGGGGATGCGGGAAAACTGGGACACTAATGCATTGTTGGTGGAGTTGTGAACGAATCCAACCATTCTGGAGAGCAATCTGGAATTATGCCCAAAAAATTATCAAATTGTGCATACCCTTTGATCCAGCAGTGTTTCTATTGGGCTTATATTCCCAAAGAAATACTAAAGAAGGGAAAGGGACCTGTATGTGCCAAAATGTTTGTAGCAGCCCTGTTTGTAGTGGCTAGAAACTGGAAAATGAATGGATGCCCATCAATTGGAGAATGGCTGGGTAAATTGTGGTATATGAATGTTATGGAATATTATTGTTCTGTAAGAAATGACCAGCAGGATGAATACAGAGAGGACTGGCGAGACTTACATGAACTGATGCTAAGTGAAATGAGCAGAACCAGGAGATCATTATACACTTCGACAACGATATTGTATGAGGACATATTTTGATGGAAGTGGATTTCTTTGACAAAGAGACCTAACTGAGTTTCAATTGATAAATGACGGACAAAAGCAGCTACACCCAAAGAAAGAACACTGGGAAACGAATGTGAACTATCTGCATTTTTGTTTTTCTTCCCGGGTTATTTATACCTTCTGAATCCAATTCTCCCTATGCAACAAGAGAACTGTTCAGTTCTGCAAACATATATTGTGCCTAGGATATACTGCAACATATCCAACATATAAAGGACTGTTTGCCATCTAGGGGAGGGGGTGGAGGGAGGGAGGGGAAAAAAATTGGAACAGAAACGAGTGCAAGGGATAATGTTGTAAAAAAAAAATTACCCTGGCATGGATTCTGTCAATATAAAGTAATTATTAAATAAAAATTAAAAAAAAGGAAATATGTTGCAAATTATATGCCTATAAATCTCTAATATGAGCGTAGTTACTAAAAATTTACTGAAAATCTTCTCTAGATTAACACATCAGGAAATAAAAATCCTAAATAAACATCTTAGAAAATTAGCTGTACATGCCATTAATAAATTAACTAGGAAAAAAATCTCAGGGGCCAAATAGGCTCACGAGTGAATACTATAAAATATTTTTAAAATCAATAAATTACAAACTAGAACCAGGAAATCATTGTACACAGTAATAGCAACAATATGGGATGACCAATTTTGATCAATTCTTCTCTGCAACACAATGATCCAAGAGAAATACAAAGCAAAATGTATTAATCACATAAAAAATGGATAGACTCAAAATGCATATTGAGACATTTTCTCCATTGTGTTTTTTTTCTTTTGATTCTTTTCTTATTTCATAACTGTGGCTAATTTGTAAATGTTTTTACATGATAACACATGATAGCAGATGTACAAACTATATCAAACTCGCTAACATCTTTGGAACAGGAGTGAGAAGAGAGGGAGGCGAGAAAAATTTGGAACTGAAAATCCTATAAAAATGAATGATAAAAATATTCTTGACATGTAAGTGGGAAAAAGTACAATGCTATTAAAAGTAAAGTTGTATTTTATTAATGTTATACCTGTCAGTTCAAAGAAGTACATCAGAAGGGAGATTTGTTCCAATCACAAAGAAAGATTGATGTTGTAAATTTCTATTCTGTGTTGGGATGGCACCTTCAAAATTAACCATTGACACTAATCAGGTACAGTGTATGTTTGCTCAATTTTACTGCCTAAAGTATTCATATCACTAAAATAATTGCCAAGTTTTTGCTTTTCCTTTTTCATTGAAATAATGTAGGTCCTTACTACTGAAGATGTGTATTTGAATTCTACACCTGGATTAGAGTTTCAGGAAATCAGAAAAATGCCTCAAATCATTTAACTTTTGTATGTACAATGTGGCAATATGGCTCTTTCCTTAGCCCCCATTCATTTGCTAAAATGTGTCCAGAACTTTGTGTTATCAATCAATTCATCATTTAATTTATTATTTATCAAGCTTCTGCTATATATCCTATATACAACTAAGATTTAAGGCACATTACAAATGTATAATATTGTTGTTGTTTAATCATTTCAATCAAGTTCAATTCTTTTTTAGACAGTTTGGAGTTTTCTTGGCAAAGAAAGTGGAATCATTTATAATTTAATTCTCTAGGTCATTTTACAGATGATCAGAGTAAAACAGTGTTAGATGACTTGCTCAGGGTCACATAGCTATTAAGTGTCTGAGGCCTTATGTTACCTCAAGAAGATGAGTCTTCCTGACTCCAGGCCTGGGGCTCTAGTCATTGTTCCACTTAGCTTCCAGATATGTCCACTTGAAATCATAGCTACCAAGTATCTATTGATGGATTTACTTTATCCAAAAGAGTCATTGACTGAAAAGAAAGAAAAAAAAATTTTAAATAATGAAAGAGCATGGTAAGACAAATGAAAAACAAACAAAAACATCTACACTTTTGGAGAAAAAAAAAAGGTAAATCACTTCAGTATCTTTAATGTACGCATGTATATTATATCAACGGCCAAATGCATTGTTGACAGCCTCATGTTAGTAATTATGACTATCTTTTCCTCCATTTTCATTAAGTGCCTCTAAAACTAAAAGTCTGTTTCTGAGAATCTATTCCTCCAATGCACACCAATTTTCCAGTGAATTAATGAATTTACCATTACTATTTAATCTGTCTATATAACTTAGAGGTTTTGAACTAAAGTCTGTAAATTTATTTTAAAAATTGATATGTTTCAATATAACATTTCCTTTGTAATCTTTGTATTTTGTTTCAAGCATTTAAAGAAAAAAAGATTAGTTTGAGAGGGGATCCATGATGATGTCAGACTTCCAAAGGAAACTATCACAGAAATAAAAAAAAAATTATGAATTTTAGTATTGCATGCAGTAGTCTGACATGGTAGTATACATCTTTCAATCTCTTTTTTCCCCTTATCTATTGTTAGGCTTATTGTCTTTTTAACATTTATATTTTTCAGTGAGTAATTCCCTTTGTATTCTCAGATTTGAAATACTTTATTATTTTTCTTTCTTACATAGTTTTCTGTGATCACTTAATTCATCAATATTTACCAATCTTGCTGATGCTTAGTTTATCTTATTATTAGTTTGACTATTCTTGAAGGCACAATTTCATCAGTTCAAAGCTTTTCCAATTTGATAGGACATGACACTGACTGAATGCTTCTTTCATAGACCTTAAGAACCCCAGGGCACCTTAGTGCCATGATAAGTCATTGGAGATCAAATTTTTAGAAAGTTTTAAGTGATTATAAAGCAGTGAACAAATTATTTTCTCATTAATTTAATTGTTAAATCCTTGAAATTTGGGAACAGTTCTCTTTTCCAGAGTCCCTTTGAATCTCCCTTAAGTATATGTTAAATGTGATTCCTACTCTCTCCCCTAAACCTTCTAGTCAACAAAGAAATTATGCTCCTTCTATTATGAAGAACTATTCTTCAATAAGACATAATTCAGAGGCAAATTTGATAATTTACCATTTTTTTTCTTTCAGAAGTAATGGAAGTATACATTAAATAGTGAAATATAAGGCCCACTCAAAGCATGATGAATTTTTATTACCAAACTTTTTCATTTATCCCTAGAAACATGCATTTATGAGAACATCATGATAAATCATGAAAGATGTTTCTTAGGAATAGAACAAAACCACTATAAATTGTGCTAGATTGTGATAGAATTCAAAGCTATAGCATCATAAGCATCGTTCCTGACAATGATCTAGCCAATCATCAATTAGACTATATTATTGACTGTATCTGTAAATATTCACATACATGCTTATGCACATAGCTATATTATGTCAATATTGCTGCCAGATTATTTCCCTAAAGCAGAACCCTGATTCTATCCCTTAACAGGGTGGATAGCTCTCAGTCTGAAAGGATCCCTGTAGTTCTTTCTAATCCTTTCCACATGAAAGAGGAGTGATGGATACCTATGTGAATTCCCTGGCAACTCAAACATTTAGAAAATATACCATTTCACAGTGATTCACTTCACCTTTCTGTTATATGTGTGAAGTCCTGAGAAAGTGAAAGCAATTACCTAAGTGATGCCTCAGTAGCTCTGGAAATTGGGCAAGACATTTGGAGGTAGTTTTGCTTGATACTATTGAGATCATTTGACATTCTTTCAAATGGTCTTATAAGAATCCCAAGTAATGTAAAAATTAAATAACATGACTTTATGGAGATATTTTCTACTGCATTATTCAGTCTTTATATGACAATATAGATGATACCCCCTCAAAAATGGTTATGCTACAAAACTATTAACTGAGTTTCATGCTTTAAGTTGAAAAAACTTGCTAAAACTTTTATTATTTTTCTTACTTTTAATTTTTTTCTAATTTTCAATTGAACTGAGAAAAGATGTGCATGTGATCAAGTAGATATTTTCATGAAATATAGTAACCAACTACAAGAAGATACAAATATTGTGCTGCTTTAGAGTTGAAATGAGTGCTCAAAGTATGCTGAATATTTCATAAAGGATTGAGAAAGAAAAACAATGTTATTTACATCTTCTCCTTCAATCCAAGACTTATTTTTGTCATTATGAAACCCAGAAAAGTGTGGTGGAAAGAGAATAAATGCTGCCTCTGAAATAGTTAACTGCATATGTCATTTAACATCTTATTGTTCCAGGAAATTTTCAATCACTCCATATTAGAAAATAGCCCCATTTCTGAAAGGATAGAGAGACATTCCTTATCATTAGTTTTCTGAACCAGTAAAATCACAAATATACCACCCTCTCTCCCTATCCCCAAATATTTTTACACAATAGAGTCCTGTATCATTTTTTCATTTGATATTTTTATTAGTTTTTAAGATTTCATTTTATAAGATTTTGGTTTCCATTTTTTTCCCTCCCTTCTCATCTCCCCATGGAAATCACTCTAAAATAGGTTATGATTCTTCTTTCACAATATGATATATATATAATCATATTGTGAAAGAAGAATCAGAACAACAACAACAAAAAAAAAAAAAGACAAAAAATAACCAAAAAAGTGAAAACAGTATGCTTCAATCTGCATTCAGACTCTGTAGTTCTTTCTGTAGATGTGGACATTTTCCATTGTGAGTCTTTTGGAATTGTCTTAGATTATTACACTGGTGAGAAGAGCAAATGTTAATCAAAGTTGATCATTCATATAATGTTGCTATTACTGTATACAGTGTTCTCCTAGTTCCACTCACTTCCCTCAGTATCAGTTCATGTAAATCTTTCCAGGTTTTTTAAGAAATTTACTTGTTCAACATTTCTTATAGAATGTTAATATTCATTACTATTTACATATTATATAATCTGTTGAATCTTTTCCCAATTGTTGGACACCCAATCGATTTCCAATTTTTTGCTACCACAAAGAGAGCTGTTGTGAACATTTTTATATTTATGGATCTTTTCCCCATTTTATGGTCTCTTTGGAATATAGTAGAGTCCTCTATTATCTAATAATTCCATTTTCTGTAATATAAATGATAGTCACCTAACCACATATTTTCATTACCAAAATCTATACAATTTATGACTTAATAATTTGCCTCCGAAATGTTCCATAGTTCAGTAATAAATGCTCTTGTAGAAAACAAAAACAAAATAAGACAAAACAAAAAGACTCCACAATTGTCCTCACAGTTTACATTAAGAAAAACATAAAATATGGAAATGTATATTCTTTCATCTTAAAGACATCTGTTTTCAAAAGCATAAAATTATGGTATATTTTAACAATATTTAGGGCAAACTAATGAAATATAATGTAAATATATAAATATATATAAAGTCTTTATAAAATTTCAATATGTTCATTGTAGGTCTTATTTTTTTTTCTTTTGGGGAGCATTATTAAATCTAGTTTTTTTTTTTTTTAAATCAATGCATTAAAAAAAAAAAACCTACTGGTCAGTATAAAAACTTAGTTTATGCTGTTCCATAAAAATAGAATAATTTTTACATGTCCAAAAGAAGTTAACTAGCATTTATTAAATACCTATTTTACAGGCAGTGTACTAGAACATGGTACCAAAACAAAAATAAAACAATTCCTACTGAAAAGAGTTTGCACTGTATTTATATAAAACATAACATGAAGCATGTATACAAAATAAGTACAATTTGTGAGTGTATTCTATAGGCACTAATAATAATGGAATTCAGCAAAAGCTTTAAATAAGAAGTCACCTTTAACTGAATCAGTTAAAAGCTAAAGATTACAAGAAATAGATATGAAAACAAAATGTTCTCCAGGTATATATAATCTTTAAAAAGCAAGGAAATAGAAGGTGATTTGGGTATTGGGAATATGAAATAATATATCTTAGAAGGAATATACCTTTGGAGGAGTGGGAGGAAGAAGTATGTGATGGAAATTATACCTAGAAACAGGTTAGAACATTATGAAGGAATTATAAGTTCCAGAAAGGGGATATTGCATTTCAACCTAGACCAAGTGCTTTGGTGCAGTGAGGGAAGAGGGAAAGTGATGTGGTTTGAAATATGCTTTAGAAGTATTTGATAACTGTTTGAACAATAGATTGAATAAGTGAGTTATTTTAGGCAGAGAAACAAATAAGGAGTCTAAAGGAGACATGATAAGGGCTGAGTGAAGAGAGGTAATGTAATGGGCTGAGGCTGGAGTTGATGCACTGAAGTCCCAAGCACGTGAGGCTTAATAGTAATTGTACCAAACTCTATTAATGTATATGCTTGGGGAAAGAATGGCCCCGCCCACTCTTTGTGCAATTCCTGATGTGTTGTATAGGAAATGACGATTTTGGTGGGTGGAGGCTGGGGTGGGGGGGAGGGAAGAGGGAAGGAGAAGGAAGTGGAAAGAGAGACTGCTGGCTAGCGTGTTGACACAGCTGCTCACATTGCTAATCTCCCTTCACCTCCGATTCCTCTTCACCTTCAATCCTTCTTCACCTCTACTAAGAGTAAAGATCCACAATTTTCCCCTAACCTGAATTCCTGACTCTGGCTGATTTTAAAATATGTGGTCATCACAAGGTAATATAATCATTTTAGAGAACTTGAGAACCTCCCTGACTAAAAGGATTGTGATATGCCTAATAGAACTAAAAAACAAAAACAACAACAACAACAACAACAACAACAACAACAACAAAACTAGGGAGATGGGAAAGTTAGCATTGGAGAATAAAATATTGAAATCCTTTGGAAGTATTTTGATTTTGAGATTCCATCACTTATCTAGTTGGAAATGTTAAAGCATTGTATTAGAAAGGAGTGGAAGAGAGAGATTAAGATTGACTACATAGAGATGATGACCAAATTGGTGGGAACATATGAAATCAACAAAAGAGGATACATAAAGGACAAAGAAGGTGTGATGTCACAGGTTTGGGATACCTTTATAATTGGGAGATGGAGACAAGAATACTGATTCAGCAAAGGAAAAAAAAAAGTCTAGATATAGAAATGGAGAAAAAAAGAATAGTTATAAAAAAAGAAATAGAAAAAAAAAGAATAGTTATAAAAATCCAGAAAAGAGATAATAATAAAGATACTAGGTGATTAAATTTCATAAAAACATACTGTATATGTGTAAATTAGATGAATAATTATGCACTTATATTTACTCTTTTTTAAAAAGATGTTACTCCATTGCATGATTATTTTGAAGTTTACATAATTTAATCCCAGAGCCTACAAACCCAAGTCCATGTGACACAACCTTATCCAGCATTTAAAAAAAAAAAAAGATGTCTGCCACTATGCCTAGATTTTCATGACATGCCAGAAAAATGGCTAGCCGAAACCTATCTTCATCGCAATATAAAATGACTACATCTAAATTCAATTCAAAACTATTATACTGACAGGCAATCTTGGTTTAATCCCATATGAATGTCAACATTTAGAGAAAAACAGTACTTAGAGAAGTTAGAAATCTTACTCATGATATAGCATTTCATATATTTGTCTTTAATTCAAATGTCTTTCTGAATCCTAATATTTACTGTTTTTAATACAATTAACTCAATTCCACAAATAGAATTTGTGTGTATGGTTACATTAGTAATAGATGATAAAAGGAATAAAATAAGTATGATAGCCATGACCAAAAAAAGTTAAAATATAGTAGAAGAAATAAAATGAGTACAAAAATAAAAAAGTAATTCAAACTGGAAGGGAACAAGTATATAAAGTTCAAAATATTATAAAAGTTCAGAAGAGAAAGAGATATAGTTAGCCAAATCATGCTGACATTAATGAGGTATAATGTACAGACCAGTGTTCTGGGAGTTAGAGTACTTGGTTACAAATTCTGGCTCTACTATTAATCAATTTCATTTGATGTTGGATATGTTATTTTGTCACCATGGGCTTTTGTTTAATTGTTTGAAAATAAAAACATTATTAACAAATGTGAAAGTTCAGTGAAGTGAATAAACTAGAAGGCAGGCCTGGGTTTAAATTCTACTGCTGACCCAAAGTGATTATTTATAACATTGGCAATTCACTTAAGTTCTCCAAAACTATGAGTTGTAAAGTATTTATTCAATGACAGCTTATATAGTTTGCTGTTCTGAGAGATCCCTTTGTTTATACAATCATATGTCCATTTTTTATTCTGTATTATATTAATGTATACAATATGAGTATTAACCAAATGGACTAAAATTCTTAACATAAAGAAATACATTTTATCTCATAGACATAACTGAAATTTGGTGAGTTAATTTAGATGTAATATTACTTTGGATGATCATATCAAATTGAAAAGAAACAAGATTTTTTAAAGCAGAAGGATATATTGTGCCTTAAAACATATCCACTCATATTGGAAATCTAGAGACTTGGAAAATAATACATAATAGAGCTCTTTTGTTTAAAGATTAACCAAGGCAAAAACAAAGGCAATATTACAATCGGATTGATATAAACCACATGGACAGAAAAAGAAAGTGTATGATTAATACAGTGGTACTCAAATTTTGTTTTCAGTATCTTTATCCTATTAAAAATTATTGTGGATCTCTCTAAAGCATTTTTGTTTATCTGGATTATATTTATAGACATTTACCATATTGGAAATAAAAACTATTTTTGAATTTGTAGTTCCTCTAAAAGGGTGTCAGAGATCCCCAGGATTCTCTAGACCATACTTTGAGAACCACTGGACAAATGGGAAATAAACCTAGCACAGCAAGGATATATTTCATTTATGTGGACATTTTCTAAGCTTTCTCTGTAATAAAACCAGAAACAATGTGAGAAAAAGTGTCTTTTTGTGATACCAAATAGGAAAATGCAGTTTCTGGAGTTAGAATATGAGTAATCTTAAAGGAAAGTGGCCACTACACCTTATAATAGAATGAACAAGGAGATTTTTACATAGTCTAACATGTGCTCTAGAATTGGAGAGAGTATATTATAAATGGTTCAGAAGTGAGATTCCTTAATCTGAAATTATGTGAAAGTCAAATCATAAGTGATACAAACTTTCCAAAAATAAAATTTTGAAGGAATATATAAATAAATAATATTAGAATGATGATTATCTAAAAAGATAAATGCAGATTCATCATCCATTTTATGTTTTTACATATAATTTTGATTGCATTTTTTCAACTAAATATAAGCCAAAATTTCAAAAAAAAATGAATTCCAAATTTTCTCCCTACCCTTCTCTCTCTAATTATTCATGGGATCTGTTAGTCTTTATTTATCTTGTTCATAGCATAGTGTCTGACACTGCCAAGAATATAGATATTGACACACAAACATACCCACATAGATAATCTACACATATATAAGCATTTTAAAGAGAAAATATATAAATATATGTATTATATTTATATAATATAATGCATATTAATTAATATAATATTAATATAATGCAATAACATATATGCATATATATGTAATTTTTAATCTTCAAAATGTAAGATAGAAAAAAGGAAAATGTATCTGGCCATGATTAACTAACAAACAGTAAATTGTCAATGAAGTAAAAAAGAAAGGAATTTTTGAAAGAATGGTTATTCCATCTTAGAATTCATGATTGATTTTTCAGTAAAGGGAACTTTTGCTTGATCTCACAAAAACCTCAACTTCTGGAAAAAAAATTTCAAAGAAATACCAAATAAGTATTGTTATATAATCCAAAATGGTATTGAAGAAATAGGTTCATGTTGGAAATATTCTTCTCAAGAATAAAATTTTATTCAAGTATATAAGACCTTCGAATTAAAAAATTCAAAAGAAATATAGCATGAGCCAAAATTCAAATAAATAACAGTAAAACTCCTATGTTTTGTAATGATTCATTGACACTTAGATCCTAGCTTAACCTAGGAAAGTTTTATTAAATGTTATCTAATCCAATCTATTTTACACATGAAGAAACACAAGAATGTAAAATACTGCAAATTATACAAGGTCATAATCAAACCAAGTAGGATTGAAACCCAGATTCTGACTTTGAAAACAGTATCCTTCCTTCCCTGCTTCCTTCCCTCCTTCATTTCTTCTCTCCTTCCTTTTCTTTCCCTCCCTCCTTCTTTCCCTCTTTCCTTCCTTTCCTTCTTCCCTCCTTCCCCCCTTCATTCCATCCTTCCTTCTTTCTTTATTTTTTCCTTCGTTTTTCCTTCCTTCTTTCTTTCTTCTCTTTCTTTCTCTCCTTCCTTCCCTCCTTTCTTCCATCTTTTTTTCTTCCTTCCTTCCTTCCTTCCTTCCTTCCTTCCTTTCTTTCTTTCTTTCTTTCTTTCTTTCTTTCTTTCTTTCTTTCTTTCTTTCTTTCTTTCTTTCTTTCTTTTTTCTTTCTTTCTTTCTTTCTTCATTTCTTCCTCCATTCCTTTCTTTCCTCCTTCCTTCCCTTCTTCATTCCTTTTCTCTCACCCTTCCTTGCTTCCTTCCTTACTATCTACCTTTATTCCTTCCTTTCTTCCTTCTTTCATTCCTCCCTCCCTCCTTACTTTTTCCCCTCCCACTCTCCCTTCTTCTTATCTTCCTAATTCATTTAAAAAGCATTGGTACTCTTTTCATTAAATTCTAAGACTATAAGTTCTAAACTAAAGAATATCCTAACTTATATTGGTAGAAGGAGTTTTCCCACCCAGGAGATTTCTCTACCAAATAAATCACAGGCCCACTTCAAATACTATATCCTTAGCTAGTACAAAGCCATAGCAATCTATGAATGTTCTTTTACATAATTTATCATGGACCTCTTTGGCACTTCCAGGAAAAGAAAAATACATCCATTAAAAAGGTATTTGATGCACCTATGTTTTCATTATTTACAATTACTTGAAATATCACCATATATAGTATTGAAATGCTAAGCTTTTCACTTTTTCTAGAGACAACCCAGGAGACTTTGTTGACATTTTGCCAATGTACAAGCGTAGAACTTGTGGGTGGTGAGTGTGAGACAGATTGTCTATCATTAAATTGTTTCTCTTAAGTATGAGGGCTGCTCTTTCATATGTTTCATTTTAATTCTAAATGATTAGCATGCTGTGAATTGTTTAATGATAGACTGAGAACACAAACTTTCATTTTCTGAACCTATTAATAATTGATGAATCTATTTTATATTCTCTTTGAATTCACAGCATGTTTGGACTATTTTTTAAAAAGAGCCAGTGGTGTTATCTATGTATTTAAATGTAATTATTGATTAATCAAGCTCAAGTTAGACCTTTCTAAGAACTTATTTGTTGTGCACTTACTCATTAATCTGTGCATCCCATAGTGCATGCAAGTGAAAGAAAAGGCACCTTCTCTCAAAACCCATTAATAATTTTAAAATATGTGGAGGTAGAAATGTGAAAAATGAAAAGATCTCACATTTCATGTTCTGTTTCCTATTCTAAATTTATAAATTTTGATCAACCTATTGATGTTGATAATAATCATATTGAAGCAAAGCATACTCCTTATACCATAATGAAATCATAGGAAACAAAATACATCTCATTGAGCTGGCATAACCATTTTCATGTGAATTATAAACATTCATACAAATTAATATATCAGTTTATTTCCATTAAATGATCTGTTTCATTTGGTTAGAGCATCTCTATGATAGTAATCATGGACAACTTGCATGACATAATGTTAACCTACTCTTTTGACTTAGCAGAAAAAGTAATGTATGGATTTTCCTATGCGATACAGCATTGATGTTATGATTAAAATTTGTTCCTATCTTGTTAAAATTTGTACATTTTTCTAATTCTTCATATTTTTGTGTTCAAATATTGTAATGTTCAGATTAGCTCTCTGGAGGATTTCAGGATCAGCTTGATCTTAGTGGAGGAGTGGAAGAGGCAGGAGAGTCACAAGGAGGATGGTCAAAGATGGAATGTCTTGTTTCTATTCTTCTTAGCCTTTAAATACTCTGTTAAAATTACATTATTACAGTATACTGAATATGTATGAACTAGAGAACAACTACATCACCATGCTAAGTATTAAGTATATGTAAACTAGAGAACCATCATTGAATCAATCCCATTGAGTTAATATCTTGTTATAAGTATCCTTGTTTCAAGTATACTTCTCCAGAGTTCTGGTCCTCTACAAAATATAGATATACGTACATACAGACATGTGTGTGTCTCCTGTAAACAGCAATGAAGTAATGCAAACCTTTTTAGACAGCAAAAAGAAAATTTTCATAGAGATCAAAAGCTTAAAAAGAGAGTAATCCTTCTCTTTTTGAAAATTCCTAAAACAAATATAATATTTATTATAATATGATATATGTAATATAAAGAGATTGTGCTAAATAATGGACAGCCCCTCTCAGGACGACTTGAGTTCCCAGCTCACTTCTGACACATACAGGCTAAATAACTCTAGACAAGTCACTTAATCACTCAGGATAACAGGCAACAAGGGTTATAAACAGGTAGAAACAGAACAATTGACAATATATTTTTGGTAGAGGTTTCTCATTAGGGAGATCCCTAGATTATTTCAGTAATATGTCTAGAAAATTTTCTATGTATCAAAGAATCTGTTAATACATATACCTATGCATTTATTCAACTATGTATCACATAATATATACATATATATATATATACATATATGTACATATGCATATTTATGTATATATGTACATGTATGTTTATGCACATGTATTATACATCTCTGCTTCTATTTCTGTCTCTTATTATACACTCCTTGTATCTCTTTCCTCTCTTATCCACTCTTATTCTGTTTGCCCATAGATAACATAAGAACTGACCCTAAGATGGCAGAGAGTAGAGAGAACTTTTTCTGAGCTCTTCCTGGCTTCCTCAGATCAATACCAGATTAACCTTCTGAAACAGTTTTGGAGTGACAGAATACACAAATATTTGAAATGCAATAAATTTTTAGCAGAAGATATTTTGGAGAAGATCTGAAAAGGTCTATTTTAATTTGACAAGGGGAAGGGTGGGGGGAAACAGCCAAGCACAGGCACAATACAAGAACTCAGGGTGGTGCACTTTGGGAATCTACCAGTATGCAATGTTGCAGCATTATTGGCTGCTCTATCCTGGTTCAGGAGACAGTGGATCAGCAAACTAGCTGTGAGACATCCAGTACAAATATAAAAGACAAATAGTGAGTCCCGAACCTCAAAATAATGCAGGACTTGGCCATGCCCAGTCAGCACAAGAAAGAAGTCAGCAGCGCCAGCACCAGGTAACAGGAAACTGCTGTTGTCTGAAGAGAAGCTTGGGACAATTTCCCCTTGCCTTACCAGTAGACATCAAATGAGCTATAAAGCAAAAACAATTCAATTATAAATAGCTTTTATGGAGTCAGAAAAGAACAGAACTCAAACCCTGAGCACCCTAAAAGGACATTGTCTTCAAATGAAGCCACAAAGATAGATATGAGCTGGTCTCCATCTGAAAAGCCTCTCTTGAAGAATTAAGAAAAAAAGGATCTAAAAAGAGAGTTAGAAAAAATGTAGTTTTCTCCTTTAAAAATAGATTTAGAGAAACAGAAAAAGTATATAACTCTTTATAAAATAGATCTGATAAAATTGAAAGAACATATAACTGCTTTCAAAACAGATTTGATGAAATGGAAAAAGAAATCATTGAAAAACAAAATTTGTGAAATGGAAAAAAAAAAAGAAATAAACAATTTAATCATTTAAATCATTTAAAAATAAAACTGGCCAAATGTAAAAAAAAAGAGTTTTAAAAAACTAAATGAAGATAGTAATTCACTAAAAACTGGAAAGGAACAAATAGAAGTAAATGACTCATTGACACATTGAAAATTACTCAAATAAAGCAAAAAAAAAAAAGCGGGGGGGAGAAGAAAAGATAAAATATCTCATGGGAAAAACAACTAATCTGGAAAAATAGATGTAGATGAGACAGTCTAAGAATTATTGTATTTCCTGAAAACCATGATGAAAAAAATAGCCTAAACAACATCTTTCAGGAAATCATCAAGGAAAATTTCCCTGATGATCAAGAATAAGAGAATAAAATAACCACTTAAAGAATTCATCAATCATATTCTGAAAGAGGCCCCCAAATGAAAACTCCAAGGAGTAACATAGCTAAATTTCAGAATTATCAGATAAGGAGAAAATATTGCAAGCAGTCAGAAAAAAACTATTCAAATTTTCAGGAATCCCAATCAATATTACCCTGAACCTCAAAGCTTCCACATTAAAAATTAAATGACCTGGAATCTGATATTCCAAAAGACAAAGGCACTTAGATTGTAATTAAGAACCAACTACCCAGCAAAAATTAATATTACCTTTCCGGGGAAAATTGGTCATTCAATGAAATAGATGAATTTTATTTATTTCTGATATAAAGACCAGAGACAATTAGAAAATTTGATTTCCAAATACAAAACTCAAGAAAAGCATAAAAATGTAAAAATGAAAAAAAAAAAACTTTTTTAAAAGTTAAAAAGTTTCCAACCCTTTATGGGAAGATGTTATTTTTAACTCTTGAGAACTGTATCTCCGATATGGGTTTATTTAGAGGGTGCAGATGATGATGTTATTATGATTATATTAAAAAAAAAAAAGAAAATAGTGGTGGAAAGGAGATTGTAATGGAACTAGAGGAAGATAGACTAAAAGTGGGGTGAATTATATCACATGAAGAAGCAAAAAATACCTATTATAACTGAGGGAAAGAAGAGAGGAAGATGAGTATTGTGTAAACTTACTTATCAGATTTTGTTCAAAGACAGAAAATCAGACATATTTAGCTCACAAAGAAACTTGTCTTACCCTATAGTGGAGTTGGAAAGGAAAGGGGAAGGCTAATAGAGGCTAGAATAGAAGAAGGTGGGGAAAGGGATAACAAGAAAGAAGGCACTTCAAAAGGAGAAGACTGTTTGTGGGAGATGTTAATAAGAAACAAAATATTAGGGAGGAGGAAAATAGGTTGTTGTGAGTTCAAATGTTGGAGTGCTTGTTCTTCTTTAAAATATTATAAAAGTTCTCTCTGGGTGCCTTCCCTGGAATCAGGATTTTGTCGGTCCCTGTTCGGGTGCCAAAATGTGGTGATCTTCTTCTTCTCAAAACGCAGCCAGGTGATAAAAGTTCAGATCTTTTATTATCTCCAATAGAGCCCGGTTAGTTTAGAGGTCTATCTCTCTGCTTGGTTCCAAGAGCTCCCTTCGAATGTCGCCAAATCCAAAGGTCTGGTCCTTCAGCCTCTGCCTCTGCTTTCTTCTGCCTCCAACCAGCACAGAGATGGAATGAATCTCTTGTTTCCTTCACTTGGGGCTCGGTTAGCTTTCTAGTGAGTCTTTCAGACCAGCTTGGTCTCAGTGGGGGGCGTGCAAGAGCCCAGCCACCTACCACAGTGGTGTGAGATGAAGATGAATCTGGTTGTCCACTGAACTCTCGACTCGTAGCTTCTTCCTCTGAAAACTCTTCTTCTGCCACCAGCCAGCCAAGTGGAAAATATTCTGCCTTGCCTCGGAGAGAGGGCTTCTGGCGTAATTCCGCTGAAATCTGTCAAAGTGCTCTCTGTCTGCACCAGAGTTGCTCCTCTCCAGTCCTGCTGAACTCTCCTCTGAGACCAGCCAGCCAAGTGGAAAATATATTCTGGAATAGCTCTCTCTTCATTGGCCTTATATGTGAATCTTCTGAGAGAATGGGATTATGGGTTTTCTCCCATAGTGCTCTCTGGTCCAAAGAGCTTTAAGGGAGGTGTGAACACAAAAGGTGTAAACACAAGCATTGTACTAATTAGTTCTACTTAGTACCTTGTTTCAGGTTCTGGCCAAAATCTTCTTGTAAGATTAGATCAACTCTAATTAGTTAGCAGTTTGTAAGGATTCCAACAATAGGTAAAGGAAAGAGAAAAGTATAACTTGGGTAAAACAAGATGGAAGCAAATACAGTTAATAATTTTAACTGTAAATGTGAATGGAAAGAATTCTCTCATAAAACAGTAACAGATAGCAGATGAGATTAAAAGCCAGAATACTACAAAATGTTGTTTAAAAGAAACTTTTTTTTAAAACAGAGTGATACATACAGAATAAAAGTAAAAGGATAGAGCAAGATCTATTACATTTGAGCTAACGTAAAATAAGCAGTGGTAGCAATCCTAATCTCAGATTATGCAAAAGCAAAAGCAAATCTAAATAAAAGAGGTAAGGAAGGAAACTATATCTTACTAAAGGGTATGATAAATAATGAAGTAACATCAATAATTATATATATATAGATAGATAGATAGATAGATACCATCCAGATTCCTAGAGGAGAAGGTAAAAGAACTGCAGGAAGAATCAGACAGCAAAATTTATACTAGTAGGACATCTCAACCTTGTTGTCTAAGAACTAGATAAATCAAAACACAAGATAAATAAGTGAAGGTATTAAATAGACTTCTAGAAAATTTAGATATGATAGATTTTTAAAGAAAATTGAATGGAGACAGAAAGGAATGCACTTATTTTTTGGAGATATGTGGTCCCTACACAATAATGATCGTGTATTAAAGCATAAACTTTCAAAATCAAAGGCAGAAAAGCATAAATAGTAAATACGGTTTTTGTTTGTTTATTTTTAAAGATCATGGTACAATAAGTATTAAACATAATAAAAGGCCAGTAAACAATGAACCAAAAGTTAATTAGAAACTGAAAAATGAAATCCTCAAGAATGAGTGGATGAGGACTTCCGGTTAAGATGGCGGAGAGGAGGCTCACAGTTGCATAAGCTCCGCGCTTTCTCTCACTATCCACTTCATTACAAGCCTCTGAATCAATGCTTGACTGAAAAAAACCCACAAATAGTTACCAAGAGAAGCCATCCTTGAGATCCGCCAAGAGAGGTCTGTCTTTACTGGAGGGCTGGGGCGGTTTTAGATCGGGCGCAGGCGGCGGGCAGCGGCAGTGAGGGCACAGGAGCAGACTGGAGAGGGGGTGGAGAGTGATCGTAGCCGTCTCTGCGGGGAGAGCTTTGCTACAGGTTTGGATACTTTCCTCCGGCAGCAAGTCAACAGCCCAGCAGGGAGGCTAAAAACACCGGGGCTGAAGAATACAACCCCAAACAGCTGGAGTCTCTCAGGACCTGGCCGCCCCCCCCTTCCTCCCCTCAGTGACTCAACACGCTCTGGGATCTCAGAGCGCAGGCGCAGCACAGTCCTGCTAGTGCCTCACTGCTGCCCCCTGCAGTCTGTAGAGGAAGCTCGATAACACACCCAGCCCCCCCCCCAAAGAAAGACTCCAGTTTTTTCTGTTTTTCTTTGGTAGTTTGTCCCTGATTAATAGACAGAATGAGCAAGAAGCTGAAGAGGACTTTAACCCTTGACAGCTTCTACACAGATAGAGAGCAGACTCTAAATCCTGAGGAGACTAAAAACAGGCAGTCCCCAGGTGATTCCCAAAGGAGGAGATTGTCTGTTCCTCAGCACAGATGAACCTCATAGAAGTGATTAAAAAGGCTCTCACAAGGGAGCTAGAAGAAAAATGGGGAAAGCAGAATGAGGCTTGGGAAAAGGAGAGGGAGGCTTGGCAAAAGAGCCTGGAGAAAGTTAAAGAGAGAGTGGATAAAGAAGTAAAATCCTTGAAAAATAGGATTAGTGAACTGGAAACAGAAAACAGCTCTCTAAAGAACAAAATTGGCGAAATGGAAAAAAATTCCACAGAACAAAAGAACTCAATGGGACAATTAGAGAAAGATTTTAAAAAAGTGAGTGAAGAGAACACTTCACTGAAAATCAGAATTGAACAAGTGGAATTGAATGACTCGAGGAGACAAGAAGAATCAGTCAAGCAAATCCAAAAAAATCAAACAATGGAGAAAAATGTGAAATACCTTCTGGGGAAGACAACAGACCTGGAAAACAGATCCAGGAGAGACAATCTGAGAATCATTGGACTCCCAGAAAAACATGATGAAAAAAAGAGCCTGGACACTGTCTTCCAGGAAATTATCAAAGAGAACTGCCCAGAAGTATAGGAACAGAGGAAAAAATAAACATTGAAAGGATTCATCGATCACCCACTGAAAGGGATCCTAAAATCAAAACACCAAGGAATATAGTGGCCAAATGCCAGAACCCTCAGATGAAAGAAAAAATATTGCAAGCGGCTAGAAAAACCCAATTCAAGTATCAAGGAGCCACAATAAGGATCACCCAGGATTTGGCAGCATCCACATTAAAAGATCGAAGGGCCTGGAATATGATATTCCAAAAGGCTAAGGAACTTGGTATGCAACCAAAAATAACTTACCCAGCGAGAATGAGCATCTTTTTCCAGGGAAGAAGATGGACATTCAACGAAGTAAGCGAATTTCATCTATTTCTGATGAAAAAACCAGAACTTAACAAAAAGTTTGATCTACAAATATAGAACTCAAGAGAAATCTAAAAAGGTAAAGATTAATCTTGGGAACTATATTTTGACTATATAGATGTATAAAGAATACATGTATACCTTGTTCTAGAAATTGATGTGGAAAGGACATTGTACCAGAAAAAGGGTAAAGTGGGGGTAGTACATCTCATGAAGAGGCATACGAAACCTATTATATCTGAGAGAAAGAATGGAGGGGGATGAATATAGTGGGTATCTTACTGCCTTCAGAATTGGCTTTAAGTGAAAAATCTTAAGACATATTCAATCTATGGTGAAACTTCTCCCATCTCATTGAAAAGTGAGAAGGGAAAAGTGAAAAGGGAAGGAATAAGCTAAGCGGAAGGGAATACGGGAACTGGGAGGGAAAGGGGTAAGATAGGGGGAGGAACTCTAAGGCAGGGGGAGGGACACTAAAAAGGGAGGGCTGTGAGAAGCAAGGGGTGCTCACAAGCTTAATACTTGGAAGGGGGGGAAAGGGGAAAGAAGGGAGGAAAGCATAAACCGGGGTTAACAAGATGGCAAGTAATACAGAATTTGTCATTCTAACCATAAACGTGAATGGGGTAAACTCCCCCATAAAGAGGAAGCGGTTAGCAGAATGGATTAAAAGCCAGAATCCTACAATATGTTGTTTACAGGAAACACACCTGAAGCGGGGAGATACATGCAGGTTAAAGGTAAAAGGTTGGAGCAAAATCTACTATGCTTCAGGTGAAGTCAAAAAAGCAGGGGTAGCCATCCTGATCTCAGATCAAGCTAAAGCAAAAATTGACCTAATTAAAAGAGATAAGGAAAAACACTATATCTTGCTAAAGGGTAGCATGGATAATGAAGCACTATCTATATTAAACATATATGCACCAAGTGGGGTAGCATCTAAATTCTTAAAAGAGAAACTAAGAGAGCTGCAAGAAGAAATAGACAGTAAAACTATAATAGTGGGAGATCTTAACCTTGCACTCTCAGAATTAGATAAATCAAACCACAAAATAAATAAGAAAGAAGTCAAAGAGGTAAATAGAATACTAGAAAAGTTAGATATGATAGATCTCTGGAGAAAATGTAATGGAGACAGAAAGGAATACACTTTCTTTTCAGCAGTTCACGGAACCTATACAAAAATTGACCATATATTAGGACATAAAAACCTCAAACTCAAATGTAGTAAGGCAGAAATAGTAAATGCATCCTTTTCAGACCACGATGCAATGAAAATTACATTCAACAAAAAAGCAGGGGGAAGTAGACCAAAAAATAATTGGAAACTAAATAATCTCATACTAAAGAATGATTGGGTGAAACAGCAAATCATAGACATAATTAATAACTTCACCCAAGAAAACGATAATAATGAGACATCATACCAAAATGTATGGGATGCAGCCAAAGCGGTAATAAGGGGAAATTTCATATCTCTAGAGGCCTATTTGTATAAAATAAAGAAAGAGAAGGTCAATGAATTGGGTTTGCAATTAAAAATGCTAGAAAAGGAACAAATTAAAAACCCCCAGTCAAACACTAAACTTGAAATTCTAAAAGTAAAAGGTGAGATCAATAAAATTGAAAGTAAAAAAACTATTGAATTGATTAATAAAACTAAGAGTTGGTTCTATGAAAAAACCAACAAAATAGACAAACCCTTAGTAAATCTGATTAAAAAAAGGAAAGAGGAAAATCAAATTGTTAGTCTTAAAAATGAAAAGGGAGAACTCACCACTAACGAAGAGGAAATTAGAGCAATAATTAGGAGTTACTTTGCCCAACTTTATGCCAATAAATTCGACAACTTAAATGAAATAGAAAAATACCTCCAAAAATACAGCTTGCCCAAACTAACAGAGGAAGAAGTAAATATCCTAAACAGTCCCATCTCAGAAAAAGAAATAGAACAAACTATCAATCAACTCCCTAAGAAAAAATCCCCAGGACCAGATGGATTTACATGTGAATTCTACCAAACATTTAAAGAACAATTAACTCCAATGTTATATAAACTATTTGAAAAAATAGGGATTGAAGGAGTCCTACCAAACTCCTTTTATGACACAGATATGGTACTGATACCTAAACCAGGTAGGCTGAAAACAGAGAAAGAAAATTATAGACCAATCTCCCTCATGAATATTGATGCTAAAATCTTAAATAAAATATTAGCAAAAAGATTACAGAAAATTGTCACCAGGATAATATACTATGACCAAGTAGGATTTATACCAGGAATGCAGGGCTGGTTCAATATTAGGAAAACTATTAGCATAATTGACTATATCAATAACCAAACAAACAAAAACCACATGATCATCTCAATAGATGCAGAAAAAGCATTTGATAAAATCCAACATCCATTCCTAATAAAAACACTTGAGAGCATAGGAATAAATGGACTTTTCCTTAAAATAGTCAGGAGCATATATTTAAAACCATCAGTAAGCATCATATGCAATGGGGAAAAACTGGAAACTTTCCCAGTAAGATCTGGAGTGAAGCAAGGCTGCCCACTATCACCATTATTATTTAATATCGTATTAGAAACACTAGCCTCGGCAATAAGAGTCGAGAAAGATATTAAAGGAATTAGAGTAGGCAATGAGGAAACCAAACTATCACTCTTTGCAGATGATATGATGGTATACCTAGAGAACCCCAGAGATTCTACCAAAAAGCTATTGGAAATAATTCATAATTTTAGCAAAGTAGCTGGCTACAAAATAAATCCCCATAAATCCTCAGCATTTTTATACATCACCAACAAAACCCAACAGCAAGAGATACAAAGAGAAATTCCATTCAGAATAACTGTTGATACCATAAAATATTTGGGAATCTATCTACCAAAGGAAAGTCAGGAATTATATGAGCAAAATTATAAAAAAGTCTCCACACAAATAAAGTCAGACTTAAATAATTGGAAAAATATTAAGTGCTCCTGGATCGGCCGAGCGAACATAATAAAGATGACAATACTCCCTAAACTAATCTATTTATTTAGTGCTATACCAATCAGACTTCCAAGAAAATATGTTATTGATCTAGAAAAAATAACAACAAAATTCATATGGAACAATAAAAAGTCGAGAATCTCAAGGGAATTAATGAAAAAAAAATCAAATGAAGGTGGCCTAGCTGTACCTGATCTAAAATTATATTATAAAGCAGCAGTCACCAAAACCATTTGGTATTAGCTAAGAAATAGATTAGTGGATCAGTGGAAAAGGCTAGGCTCACAAGACAGAATAGTCAATTATAGCAATCTAGTGTTTGACAAATCCAAAGCCCCTAACTTCTGGGAAAAGAATTCATTATTTGATAAAAACTGCTGGGATAATTGGAAATTAGTATGGCAGAAATTAGGCATGGACCCACACTTAACACCATATACCAAGATAAGATCAAAATGGGTCTATGACCTAGGCATAAAGAACGAGACTATAAATAAATTAGAGGAACATAGAATAGTTTATCTCTCAGACTTGTGGAGGAGAAAGAAATTTGTGACCAAAGATGAACTAGAGACCATTACTGATCACAGAATAGAAAATTTCGATTACATCAAATTAAAAAGCTTTTGTACAAATAAAACTAATGCAAACAAGATTAGAAGGGAAGCAACAAACTGGGAAAACATTTTCACAGTTAAAGGTTCTGATAAAGGCCTCATTTCCAAAATATATAGAGAACTGACTCAAATTTATAAGAAATCAAGCCATTCTCCAATTGATAAATGGTCAAAGGATATGAACAGACAATTTTCAGAGGATGAGATTGAAACTATTACCACTCATATGAAAGAGTGTTCCAAATCATTATTGATCAGAGAAATGCAAATTAAGACAACTCTGAGATACCACTACACACCTGTCAGATTGGCTAAGATGACAAGAAAAAATAATGATGAATGTTGGAGGGGATGCGGGAAAACTGGGACACTAATGCATTGTTGGTGGAGTTGTGAACGAATCCAACCATTCTGGAGAGCAATCTGGAATTATGCCCAAAAAATTATCAAATTGTGCATACCCTTTGATCCAGCAGTGTTTCTATTGGGCTTATATCCCAAAGAAATACTAAAGAAGGGAAAGGGACCTGTATGTGCCAAAATGTTTGTAGCAGCCCTGTTTGTAGTGGCTAGAAACTGGAAAATGAATGGATGCCCATCAATTGGAGAATGGCTGGGTAAATTGTGGTATATGAATGTTATGGAATATTATTGTTCTGTAAGAAATGACCATCAGGATGAATACAGAGAGGACTGGCGAGACTTACATGAACTGATGCTAAGTGAAATGAGCAGAACCAGGAGATCATTATACACTTCGACAACGATATTGTATGAGGACATATTTTGATGGAAGTGGATTTCTTTGACAAAGAGACCTGAGTTTCAATTGATAAATGACGGACAAAAGCAGCTACCCCCAAAGAAAGAACACTGGGAAACGAATGTGAACTATCTGCATTTTTGTTTTTCTTCCCGGATTATTTATACCTTCTGAATCCAATTCTCCCTGTGCAACAAGAGAACTGTTCGGTTCTGCAAACATATATTGTATCTAGGATATACTGCAACATATCCAACATATAAAGGACTGCTTGCCATCTAGGGGAGGGGGTGGAGGGAGGGAGGGGGAAAAAATCGGAACAGAAACGAGTGTCAATATAATGTAATTATTAAATAAAAAAATTAAAAAAAAAAAAGAATGAGTGGATGAAACAACAGATCATAGACACAATATATAATTTATTCCAAAAGAAAGACAATGATGAGTCCATGTACCAAAGTTTGTGGGATGCAGCTAAAGAGTTCTTAGAGGAATTTTTATATCTCTATATACTTACAAAGTATAAAATAGAGTACAAGAAGATTAATGAATTGAGTATACAACTAAAAACCTAGAAAAAGAATAAAAATGTCAATTAAATAACAAATTTGAAATTTTGAAAATAAAAGGAGAGATTAATAAAATTGAAAGTTAAGAAAGCTATTGAACTAATAAATAAAACTAAGAGTTGTTTTTATGGAAAAACAAGAAAATAGAAAAAAATATATAGTTAATTTGGTTAGAAAAAGGAAAAAAAAAAGAAAATCAAATTGTTAGTATCAAAAATAAAAAGAGTGAACTATCCACCAAGGAAGAGGAAATTAGAGTAATAATTAGGAGCTATTTTGAAAAACCATATAACAATAAATCTGATACTCTAAGTCAAATGAATTCATTTAAAATATAGATTGTTCAGATTAATAAAAGAAAAAAAATAAATTATTTAAATAGTCTCATTTTAGAAAAAGAAATTGAACAAGCTACTAAGCAACTCCCTAACAAAAATTTTCCAGGGCCTGATGGATTTACATGTGAATTCTGCCAAACATTTAAATAGCAAGTAACTCTAATACTATATAGACAATTTGAAAAAAAATAAGGAAAGAAGGAATCCTACCAAATTTCTTTTAGACATAGATATGGTACTGATACATAAACCAGGTAGGATCTAAACAGAGATAGAAAATTATAGACCAATCTCCCTAAAGGCTATTGATGCAAAATTTAAAAATATATATATTAGCAAAGAGATTGCATCAAGTTACCCCCTGAATACTACACCATGACCAAGTATGATTTATGTAGAAGTCTGGAACTTTGGAGAAGTATACTTAAAACAATGATACTTATAACAAGGTGTTAACTCAGTGGAATTGATGAGATGATGGTTCTTTAATATAAATATTATTTAGTACTTAGTACTTAGCAGGGTGATTTAATGTTCTCTAGTTCACAAATAAATAGTGTATTGTAATGATGTAATCATACCAAGGTATTTAAGGTCTGAGAAGGACTGGAAATGAGACATTCCATCTTTGACCATCCTCCTGGGTCCTGGGTCCTATCTCCTGTACTCCTCTACTAAGACCAAGGGCTGGTCCCTAGGTCCTCCAGAGAGCTACTCTGGACAGTATATTTTAGTGTCTTTGAAACTATTACAACGTGTTGCTTTCTGCAGAAATTAGGAGCTGATGCTATTTTCATGAGCACAGTACCAGAGGTGATAGTGGCCAGGCACTGTAGCCTTCAGCCTTTTCGATTATCCCTTATCACAACAATTCAGTAATAGACTCTGAAATCTGGGAGACAGCCAATCATGAAAATATACTGGTGGCTGGGTGCCTGGCTGCCAGGAATTTGGAGCAACTTGTCTCTATGCTTGTGGAAAACATATAGATGCCATCTGAAAAGAGTTTTTGACCCACAGACTACCTGGCATCCTCAGTTCCCTGCTGTCCACTTGGCATTCCAGACTGTGATCTACTTTACTTCCATGCTTGAGCCATTTAGCTTTCTGTCTTGAGGTTGTGTTAGAAAAGTAAAAAGTGATGGTATATTCTGTCTCCTTGGAATACCTACTTATCCTTTCAGATTTATATCAGGAATGC
Source organism: Antechinus flavipes (assembly GCF_016432865.1). NCBI lineage: Eukaryota > Metazoa > Chordata > Mammalia > Dasyuromorphia > Dasyuridae > Antechinus > Antechinus flavipes. Next base: position 129,049,531 of record NC_067400.1, on the reverse strand, counting down.
AGGGCTGGTTAAATATTAGGAAAAATATTACCAAAATTGACTATATTAAAAACTATATGATTATCTCAATAGATGCAGAAAAAAACATTTGATAAAATCCAACATCCATTTCTATTAAAAACACTACAGTGTATAGGAATAAATGGTTGTTTCCTTTAAATAATCAGTAGCATCTATTTAAAACCATCAGCAAGCATCAACTATGATGGGAATAAACTGGAACCATTCTCAGTAAGATCAAGGGTAAAACAAGGTTGCCCACTATCACCCTTACTATTAAATATTGTATTAGAAATGCTAGCTTTTGCAATAAGAGAAGAAAAAGAAATTAAAGGAATAAGAGTAAATAATGAGAAAACCAAATTATCACTCTTTGGAGATGATATGATGGTATACTTAGAGAACCCTAAAGAATCAAATAAAAATCTATTAGAAATAATCCACAAAATTAGCATAGTTGCAGGATACAAAATAAATCATAAACATTTTTATATATCACTAACAAAATCCAACAGAAGAATTACAAATAGAAATTCCATTTAAAATAAATATTGATAGTATAAAGTATTTGGGAATCTATCTGCCAAGGGAAAGTCAGGAACTATACAAGCAAAACTACAAAACACTTTCCACACAAATAAAATCAGAGCTAAACAACTGGAAAAATATCAAGTGCTCTTGGATGCATCAATTGAAATTAATAAAGATAATAATGCTCCCTAACCTAATCTATTTATTTAGTGTTATACCAAGCAAACTCCCAAGAAACTATTTTACTGATCTAGAAAATAATAGCAACAAAATTTATCTGGAATAAGAAAAGGTCAAGAATTTCAAGTGAATTAATGAAAAAAAAAATGCAAATGAAGGTGACCTAGCTCTACCAGATCTAAAACTATAATATAAAGCAGCAGTCATCAAAACCATTTAGAACTGGCTAAGAAGTAGAATAGTTGATCACTGGAATAGGTTAGGTTCACAGGATAAAATAGTTAATGACTACAGTAATTTAATGTTTAATATACCTAAAGACCCCAGCTTTGGGGATAAGAATTCACTATTTGACAAAAACTGCTGAGAAAATTGGAAACTAGTATGGGAGAAACTAGGCACTGAACCACACCTAACCACATATACCAAGATAAGGTCAAAATGAGTTCATGATGTAGACATAAAAAGTAATATAAACAAATCAGAAGGACACAGAATAGTTTGCCTCTTAGGTCTGTAAAGAAGAAAGGAATTTATGACCAATGGAAAACTGGAACTCCTAACTGAAGATCAAATTGATAATTTCAATTATATTAAGTTGAAAAGTTGTTGACAAACAAAAGAAATGAAGATAAAATTAAAAGGGAAACAATAAACTGGGAAAACATTTTTACATTCAAAAGTTCTGATAAAGGCCTCATTTCTAATATATATAATTGACTCAAATGTATAATAGTTCAAGCCATTATCCAATTGATAGTCAAAAGATATAAAAAGATAGTTTCAGATGAAGAAATTGAAGCAATTTACAGTCATATGAAAAGGTGCTCCAAATCAGTATTGATTAGAGAAATGCAAATTAAGACAACTCTGAGATACCACTATGCACTTCTCAGATTGGCTAAGATGACACGAAAAGTTAATGATGAATGTTGGAAAGGATGTGGGAAAACTCAGACACTGATACATTGTTGATAGAACTGTGAATGGATCCAACCACTCTGTAGAGCAGTTTGTAATGATGCTCAAAAAATTATCAAACTGGGCATACCCTTTGATCCAGCAGTGTTTCTACTGGGATTTTTATCCCAAAGAGATCTTAAAGGAAGAAAAGGGACCCACATGTGCAAAAATGGCAGCCCTTTTTGTAGTGGCTAGAAACTGGAATCTAAGTGGATGCTCATCAAATGGAAAATGGCTGAAAAAGTTATGGTATATGAATGTAATACACCACAACAACATGATTATACAATGATCAATTCTGATGGATGTAGCTCTCTTCAACACTGAGATGATTCAAACCAGTTCCAATTGTTTAATGATGAAATAGGCCACATACACCCAGAGAGAGAACAGTGGGAACTGAGTGTAGATTAAAACATAGCATTTTCACTCTTTCCATTGTTGTTTGCTTACATTTTGTTTTCTGTTTTTTTTTTCCTTCTTGATTCAAATTTTCTTGTACAGAAAGATATCTGTTTAAATATGTATACATATATTAGATTTAACATATATTTTAATTATTGAACATGTATTGGGTTACCTGCCATCTAGGGGAATGTGGGGGGGGGATTGGAACATTTGGAACAGAAGGTTTTGTAAGTGTCAATGTTGAAATTTTCCCCATGCATATATTTTGTAAATAAGAAGCTTTAATAAAATAAAAAAGAATGGAGGACAAAAAGAAATATTAGCTTTAGCAATAAAAGAAGAAAAAGAAATTAGAGTAGGGAATAAGGAAACCAACTTATAACTCTTTTCAGATCATATGATTCTACGTTTAAAGAATCCTAGAAAATCAATTAAAAACTACTTGAAACAATTCACAACTTTAGCAAAGTTACAAAATACAAAATAAATCCACATAAATCATCAGCATTTTACATGTTACTTACAAAGTCCAGAACAAATGATAAAAAGAGAAATTTCATTTAAAATGACTGTTGATAATATAAAATATTTGTGACTTTACCTGCCAGGGAAAAGTCAGGAACTATATGAATACAATTAGAAATCAAATCAATTGCGATAATATTAAGTGCTCATCAAGTTCGAGTTAATATTATAAAAATGACAATTGTACCTATATTAACCTATTTATTCAGTGCCATACTAATATGACTCCCAAGAAATTATTTTATAGAGCTAGGAAAAAATAATAACAAAATTCATCTACAACAAAAGATCAAAAATTTCAGGGGAATTGATGAAAAATGTAAATGAAGGTGGCCTCTTTGTACTGGATCTAAAGCTATATTATAAAGCAGCACACCTCAAAATCATTTGGTATTAACTAACAAAGAGAATGGTAGATTAGTATAATAGGATAGGTTCACAAAACACAATAGTCAATGACTTTAGTGAGCAAATGTTTGATAAACCCAAAGAATCCATCTTTTGTGATAAGAACTAAAAATTGTTGGGAAAATTACAAATTAGTATGGCAGAAACTAGACATTGGTTCACAACTAACACCCCATACAAAGATAAATTCAAAATGACTTCAACATTTATGTATAAAGAGTGATATTATAAGCAAATCAAAGGATACTCTACCTCTCAGATTTGTGGACAAGGAAATAATTTGGGGCAAAGAACTAGTGTACATTTTGGAATGCAAAATAGATAGTTTTGATTATATTAAGATAAACATTTTTGTACAAAAAAAAAGAATATAGACAGGATTTGAAGGAGAGCAAAAAACTGGGGAAAAATTTACAACTAAGAGTTCTGATAAAGGTCTCTTCTCTGAAATATATAGAGAATTGACCCAAATTTATGTTTAAAAAATTAAGTTATTCTCCAACTGATAAATGCAAATGATAAAGGATATGAACAAATAATTTTCAGATGAAGAAATTAAAATCATTTATGGCCATATAAAAATGCTCTAAATCATTATTGATCAGAGAAATGCAAATTAATACCACACACCTCTCAGATTGACTAATATGACAGAAAAAGGAAATGATGAATGTTAGATGGAATGTGGGAAAACTGGGAAACTAATAAAATTTTGGTGGAATTGTTTAATTGATCCAACAATTTTGGAGAACAATTTGTAATTATACCCAAAGGACTTTCAAACTGTACATATTCTTTAATCTAGCAATGTTTCTACTGGTCCTGTATCACAAAGAGATCATAAAAAAGGAAAAAGTTCCTATGTGTGCAAATATTTTTGTAGCAGCTCTTTTTGTTGTTTAAGAAACTGGAAAATGAATGGATGCTCATCAGCTGGAGAATGGCTTAATAGGTTATTGTATATGAATGTTATAGAATAATATTGTTCTAGAAGAATTGATCAGCAGGATTATTTCCTACAGGGCTGGAGAGATTTATGTGAACTAATACTAAGTGAAGTGAGTAAAACCAGGACAACATTGTACATGACAACAGCAATATTATGCAATGATGAATTATGACTGATATGGCTCTTTTCAACTGTGAGCTGATTACAACTAGTATCAATTATCTTGTGATGGAGAGAGCCATCAGCACCCAGAGACAGGACTGTGAGGACTGTGGATCACAACATAGTTCTTTCACTTTTCTTAATGTTCTTTGATTGCAGTTCATTTTCTTTCTCATATGTTTTCCTTTATGATCTGATTTTTCTTGTGCAGCTGGAAATATGTATAGAAGCAATGTACTCTTTAACATATATTATATTACTTGTCATTTAAGGGAGGGGGTGCGGGAAGAGAGGGAAAAATTGGAACACAAGGCTTTGAAAGGAAGAATACTGAAATTTATCTATGTGTTTTATTTGAAAACTAAAAAAAAATTAAATTAAATTTAAAAAAAAAACTTAATTAAAAAGAAAAAAGAACTAACCAAAAACACTGGGTGAAAAGCACAGAGACAGATTTTTTTAAGAAAAATTTTCTAATGATTAAAGATGTTTCAAAATATAATAGATTTCTTCAAGAGAAAACAAATTCACTCCCTTAAAATATCTTCAAGTATAGTGTAGAAGACAACTTATAGGATATACTCTTTCTATATAGAGTATATCCTAATCAGATAAAAGAGTGATAAGGACTTTTCTTCTAACATGATGTTCCTTCCAAATCTGCAATTCTTCATTATTCTTTGTTTCAATTAATTGCCCAGTAATTGTTTCCAACTATATTCCATTTATTATCCTGGTATTTTTACAGCAGTGAGTGAATAGGTTTCTAAGTTCAATGCTCACCTAGTACAAGAGTTTTTACCTATTAAAATATAGTGAATTTAATTTTTTATTTTTTAATAATATGGTGATTTTTTTTTCTTTTTCATCTCCACTGAAGACAAAAATAAAATAAAATGAAATTAGAATGGATCAGGAGAAATTTAGGCCAATCTCTGAATCTAATACATTCAGCTTTGATTAGGCTTTTCTAAAACATGACTAAAAGCAATGTATTTTTTTTTCCTTCTCTAAAATCCGTTCATCATTGCTCATATAAGATGACAGGTTGACAGTCTCTTCAGAAAAGGCACTTGCAATAGATACAATAATTCTGAATATTTCTCAGATCTTTTGGTGACATCTCACATGAAACTCTCATCAATAGACTAAGATAGTTTGTGTCATACTAATGGCAGCTTTTTATAGAAGTATTAGAGATAGTCACATTACATAATTGTAAAAATAAATTATATAACATTTTGCCATGTATTTATTGTGGGTCAGAAAAGTCTTATATTTTGTTAGCAAATTCATTAAAATAGCAGATGAATATCAAAGTTAGGTGGGGTTGCTTATACATTAAAATTTGATAAGACAGGAAATTACATCTTGATAAAGGGTTCCATAAATAATGAAGTAGTGATGGTATTAAGCATATATTAAGCATATATGCACCAAGTCATAAAACAGGCAAATTCCTAGAAAATATTTTAAGCCAATTAAAGGAAGAAATAGATAGCACAACTATTCTAGTTGGGGACTTCAACTTTACCCTTTCAGAATCAGATAAATCTAATCACAAAATAAAAAAGAAAAAAAAAATAGGAAAGTTAATATGATCCTAGGAAACCTCCATATGATAGATATCTGGAGAAATTTGATTAGGAATGGAAAGGAATATACCTTTTTTTTTTTTTTTTTGGCAGTATATGGTACGTAGTTGAAAACTGACCATATATTTGGGCATAAACACCTAAAAATCAAATGCAGAAAGGCAGAAATAGCAAATGCTTCCTCTCAAGACCATAATGCAATATTTTTTTTTCCAAAAGTGCCACGGAAAGAGAGTAAGAACCCATAAGAAATAAAATAACCTAATTCTAAATAATGAATGTGTCAAACAACAAATCACAGGAATTTCATTCAAGAGAATGACAATAATGACACAATATACTAACACCTATGGGATTCAGCCAAAGCAGTTCTTTGGGGAAATCTTATATCTTTGAATAGCTACATGAATAAAATAGAGAAATAATAAATATAGAATAAAATAGAGAAAAAATGAGATAAATGAATTAGGTATGCAACTAAAAATCTAGGAAAAAACAAATAAAACCTCCAATTAAATACCAACTTAGAAATTCTGAAACTCAAAGTAGATATTAATAAAATAGAAACTAAAAAAAAATGAACTAATAATTGAAATTGAGTTGGTTTTATGAAAAAAAATATATAAACCTTTAGTTAATTTAATCAGAAAAACAGAAATCACGAGCATCAAAAATGAAAAGAATGAATTTATTAGTAATAAAAAAGAAATTAAAACAATTATTAGGAGCTATTTTGCCCAACTGTATGGCAGCACATCTAATAATCTAACAGAAATGGATTAATATTTATAAAAATATAAATTGCACAGGATAACAGAAGAGGAAATAAATTATTTAAATATTTAGAAAAAGAAATTGAACACGTCATTAATGAATTCTCTAAGAAAAAATCTTCAGGACTAGATGGATTCACAATGAATTCTATCAAACATTTAAAGAACAATTAATTCCAATACTATATAATCTATTTGGGAAAAAAAGATAAAGAAGGAATACTACTAAATTCCTGATATGATGCGAATATGATAACGATATTAATCCAAAAAGAGTCATATTTTAGAGTCAAGAAAGTTACAATATCATCTGTCTAATAAATATTAATGTAAAAATCTTAAATAAAATATTAGCAAAGAGATTACAACATCCTATCAGCAAGATAATACATTATGACCAAGTGGGATTTATACCAGGAATGCAAGAGTGGTTCAATATCAGGAATACTATTACCATCATCAACCATATTAATAACAAAACTAATAAAAATAATATAACTTTAAGAGATACTGAAAAAGCTTTTAACAAAATACAGCATCCACTAATATTAAAAACACAAGCAAGCATAGGGATAAAAATAGTTTTCCTTAAAATATTAAGTAGTATCTATCTAATGCTTACAGCAAGCATGATTGATTTGTAATGGAGAGAAGCTGGATGCATTCCCTTTAATATTAGGAGTGAAACAAAGATACCCATTATTACCACTATTATTAAACATTGTACTAAAGATGCTGGCTTTAAAAATGAGAAAAGAAAAATAAATGAATTAGAATAGGCAAACAAGAAATAAAACTCATTCTGCAGATGATATGATGATATTTTTATCAAAGAATATATCTTATCTAAATCATCCAAAACCATATTTGAAACAATTCACAGCTTTAGAAAAGTTGCAGGATATAAAATAAATCCACAGAAATCATCAGCATTTCTACATATTAGTGACAAAGCCCATTAGCAAGTGATAGAAAGAGAAATTCCATTTAAAATTATGGTAGACAAAATAAAATACTTGGAGATCTATTTGCCAAGAAAAATCTAAAATATATGAATACAATTACAAAACTCTTCACTCTCTCTCTCTCTCTCTCTCTCTCACACACACACACACACACACACACACACAAAATCAGATTTAAGCAATTAGAAAAATATCAATTGCTCATGGTTAGAACAAGCTAATATAATAAAAATGACAATTCAGCCTAAACTGGCCTGCTTATTCAATGCCATACTACTCACTACTCAAATTGTGCCCAAACACTATTTTATAGAATTAGAAAAACAAAATAATAATAAAATTTATCTGGGAGAAGTTAAAGAATATCAATGGAATTAAAAAAAAAAAAAAGAATGGTGGCTTAGCAATACAAAACCTAAAACTATATTGTAAAAAGAAAAGGTGCAAAAATGTTTGTACCAGCGAATTTTGTGGTCACAAAGAATTGGTACATGAAGGTCATGGAATATTATTGGTTGATAAAAAATGATGAACAAGCTGATTTTAGAGAGACCTGGAAATATTAACACAAAGTGATATTGAGTGAAACTAGAAGAACCAGGAATAAATTGTACATAATAACAGTGATAATAACCATCTTCTCAGTGGTTCACTGATTCAAAGCAATCTCAATAGACTTTGGACAGAAAATGTCATTCACATACAGAAAGAGAACTATGGAAATTGAATATAAATCAACACATGCTGTGTTCATTTCTTTTTTCTGTTTTTTTTTTTTTTTCTCTCCTGTAGAGAACCACAGATATTGGGGAGCTCTGAGAAACCTATACTTGAAGCAAAGATACTTACAGCAAGATGTTAACTCAGTGGGATTGATGAGATGATGATTCTCTAGTTCACATATACTTAGTACTTAGTATAGTGATATAATGATTCTATAGTTGGCACATGCTCAGTGTGTTGCAGAGATGTAATTGTGCTAAGGTATATAAGGGCTGAGAGGACTTGAGGAAGCAGCAGACTCAAGAGAGACTTGACTGAGATTGTGCTCAAGCTGGATCTCAGATTCCAGACTCCAGAGAGATCTTTGAGAAAGCTAGTCTGGACATTACATTTTGATGTCTAAATGTGGGGCACTGAAAGTAGCACACTACATTTTGATGCTCTGGATGTGAGGCCCTACACTCAGCAATTTGAATGACGTGATCATAAATTCAATGGAGAAGTCCCTGTGACCTGGAAATTGAGTGAGTAAACTAGTCACTTTTGTTTTTCAACTAAAATGGGGCAAATATTAAGAAAAGAGCTTCCCTACACTAAGAGAAGGCATAGTTAGGCTAATAAAGAAACTAGGTTTGTTGGAAGCAGATCCCTAGACTCTTAAATATATTAGAGTGCATGTCTCCTTGGTTCTCTAAGGAATAAAAATTAGAGCCAGATATGTGGAAACTAATGAGAGAGCAACTAATTGAATATTATGAAACTAAGGGCCCTGATTCAATCCCTGAGGAAACATTCTATATATACAATATAATGCAATTGAATTTAAGGAATCCCAGAAGTTTTAAAATAAGGAAAAAAATTTAATGTGGACAGCCAGACAAGAAAGTGTGAGGAAAAAGAGCAAAATGGGTATAGTACTGAAAAATCAGCTGAAAAGCATGAAGAATTGGACAAATAAGGAGTTAAGTACAATTCTGATGAACTTAAGAAGTGTGGTGCTTCTCAGCAGAAACACTTAGGGCATTCCCCATGTCCTGACCCTCCCCACTCAATTTTGCTTTCTAGGTAGAGGGAGGAAGAGGAGTGAAAAGAGCAGTGACACCATCAGAATCACCCATGCAGCGACTTTGTCCATCCCCTATGTCACAATTACAAAAGGAATTAGTTAAAGTTAAAGAGAAAGGACAGGATACATCTGATTTGAGAGTAGAAGTATAACCTGTGATTGAAGAGTTTGACTCTTCAGGTCAAGAAAGAAGAAGATACACTCCTTTTAATCTGGAAACTATCAAAGATCTGAAAAAGGCTTGCACTCTTTATAGGTCTACATCACTTTATGTTAAGATGTTATTAGAGAATTTAGCTTATGAAATTTTAACACCTAGTGATTGGAACTCTATAGCAAAGACATGTTTAGAACCTAGACAAAACTTGTTGTGGCTTTCTGAGTATAATGAACTCTGTAGAATAGAAGCCTAACAAAACAGGCAAACTTGGAGTTAATATACCAGTCAACTTTGATCAACTAGCAGGTTTAGGTCCTTATGCAGACACTTTAGCACAGAATAATTACCCTATAGCAGCATTTGAGCAAATTGCTGTTTTTGCTATGAAAAGCATGGGGCACTCTCTCAGGAAGAGAAGATAGAGAGGAAGCCTTCATGAAAATAGAGCAAGGTCCAAATGAACCCTTTGCTGATTTTGTTGGACTTCTGCAGACAGCCATCATATGAACTATTGGTGAAAATGCAGCAATAGGAATAATGATGATACAACTTGCTAGAGAAAATGCTTGTTAAGTTTGTAGAAGAATTATAATAGGACTACACAAGAATGCTCCTTTAGATGAGATTGTAAGATGGTGTGCTACAGTGGGCACAAATAACTTTTATACCTACGCTATGGTGCAGACTTTAAGACAGAGTTCCTTTTGATAAAGTACTTCCAAAGAGCATATGAGACTCGTTAATGATTTCAATGTGGTAGGACATATGAAAGTTCAATGTTAGCATAAAAAACAGGGTGGGAAAACAAGATCCAAAACCCCATGTCCAAAATGCAACAAAAACTTTCATTGGGCACCAGAATGTAGATGAACTCAGGGAAATAGGAAGCAGGACTCAGTTCCACAGCCCCAGGCAAAAAAAAAAAACAAAAACAAAAACAAACAAAAACACTTGGAGTATAATGGCAGCTGATGCTACACCCAGAGAGTCTTAAGAAGTTCTAAACTCCAACATGATCATTCAGCCAAGAAGCAATCTGATGGGAGAAACGGATTACAATTGGGAAGAATAAAGTTGTATGCAGCTGGGATTACTGAAATATCCCCTGGAGAGGTGATATCTGCCCTGTCTGCCCTATGGATCTTTTTTCTCCAAGCACAGTAAGCTTGACCATTTCATATTCTGAGAGTGCTTACAAAACAGTGTATATCCAGATACTGATTTGGGAAACTGAGGAATGTAAACCAACTATGCCAGTCACTAATATAGGTAGACAATGTGTGACATCACCCAGGAGAAGTAGTAGCTTCAGGTTTACTGATACTTCTAATAGGCAATTTGGTGATATTTGCCCAGATTTTGAATCCCAACAACAGAATCCAGGACTATTATGGATTGCAGCTGTTACAGTGACCATCCTGTGCTCACTATCTATGTAAATGAAGGTATAGCATTGAAAGGGTTGGTAGAGATGGGTGCAGACCATACAGTCATTAGAGGTGCCAACTGGCCCAGTCACTGGCTAAAGATTAAAGCAGATACATATATGTCTGGTGTAGGAGGATCAATAGCAGCTAAAGTGACTGCTACCCCTTTGAGACAGATATTTAAAGGTAAAACAGGAGTTTTTACTTCTTTTGTAGTAAATAAAAACTCCATCAATCTGTGGGGAAGAGACATCTTACAATAGTTAGGATTACAATTGAGTAGTTTGGGTTTTTCTTCTTTTTTTTTTTAGGCAGGGCTGCTGTTGAAGGCCTGCCTGAACTCTCACCTGATCCCATTCAATGGAAAACTGATACACTAATGTGGGTGGAACAGTTGCCTTTAACAAATTAAAAAATTCAGGCCTTATTAGATATAAGATAGTAGATATACTACAAGAGCAATTTGACAAAGGACACTTACTACCTTCTCTAAGTCCTTGGAACTCACCTGTATTTATTGGAAGAAAGAAATCTGGAAAATAGAGGATGTTGATTGATCTAAGAAAAGTAAATGAACAGATGGAAACTATGAGAACTCTTCAGCCTGGACTTCCATATCCTACCTAGTTGCGTAGAGAATGTCCTTTTTGGGTTATAGACATTAAATATTGTTTCTATTCTATCCCTCTAGATATGGAGGATATAAAAAGATTTGCCTTTGCAGTGCCCAGAATTAACTTAGCTGAGCCTTATAAAAATATGAATGGACAGTTTTGCCACAGGGAATGGAAAATAGCCCTACTATGTGTCACATGTATGTTGTTGCTGCTCTTACTCCAGTAAGAAAAGCATTTCCAAAAGTTATGTTATTACATTACATGGATGATATCTTGGGATGTGCACCTGAGGAACAAATGTTAGAAGCATGTTTACAAAAGACCATAGAAACACTAAGGAAGTACAAATTGCATATAGCTCCAGAAAAAAAAAATTCATAGGCATGCTCCTTTTCAATATTTAGGATATGAAGTATATCCTAAGATGCTTAGAGTACAAAAACTTTGTTTAAAAACAGCAAAGTTGAACAACTGAAATGACTTTCAGAAATTGATAGGAGATATCCAATAGATGCTTCAAGTCTTGCACTTAACTACCTATCAATTACAACCATTATATGACATTTTAAGGGGAGACAATGCTTTAAACTCACTATGCTAGCTTACAAAAGAAGCTTAAGAGATTTTGAGAGAGATTGAACTTGCTTTATCCAATGTGGTTGAAAGAGTTACTCAAAGAAAGAGATTAAAGGAATTAGAATAAGTAATGAGGAAACCAAATTATCATTCTTTGTTGATGATATGATGATATACTTAGAGAACCCCAGAGATTCTACTAAAAAGCTATTAGAAATAATCCACACCTTTAGCAAAGTTGCAGGATACAAAATAAACCCACATAAGTCATCAGCATTCTTATATATCTCTAACAAAATCCAACAGTTAAGAGTTACAAAGAGAAATTCCACTTAAAGTAACTACTGACAGTATAAAATATTCAGGAATCTATCCGCCAAGGGAAAATCAGAAACTATATAAGCAAAACTACAAAACTCTTTCCACACAAATAAAATCAGATCTAACCAATTGGAAAAATATTAAATGCTCTTGGATTGGGCAAGCAAATATAATAAAGATGACAATACTACCTAAACTAATCTATTTATTTAGCTCTATACCAATCAGCCTCCCAAAAAAACTATTATAATGACCTAGAAAAAATAACAGCAAAGTTCATATGGAAAAACAAAAGGTCAAGAATTTCAAGGGAATTAATGAAAAAAAAATCAAATGAAGATGGCCTAGCTGTACTAGATCTAAAATTATATTATAAAGCAGTGGTTACTAAAACTATCTAATATTGGCTAAGAAATAGACTAGCTGATCAATGGAATAGGTTAGATTCAAAGGACAAAGCAGCCAATAGCTTTAATAATCTAGTGTTTGACAAACCCAAAGATCACAGGTTTTGGGATAAGAATTCACTGTTTGACAAAAATTGCTGGGAAAATTGGAAATTAGTATGGCAGAAACTAGGCATTGACCTACACTTAACACCATACACCAAGATAAGGTCGAAATGGGTTCATGACCTAGGCATAAAGAATGAGATTATAAATAAATTGGAAGAGCATAGGATAGTTTACCTCTCAGACCTGTGGAAGAGGAAGGAATTTATGATCAAAGAAGAACTAGAGATCATTATTGATCACAAAATAGAAAATTCTGATTATATCAAATTAAAAAGTTTTTGTACAAACAAAATTAATGGAGACAAGATTAGAATGGAAGCAATAAACTGGGAAAACACTTTTATAGGCAAAGGTTCTGATAAAGGCCTCATTTCCAAAATATATAGAGAATTGACTGTAATTTATAAGAAATGAAGCCATTTTCCAATTGATAAATGGCCAAAGGATATGAACAGACAATTCTCAGATGAAGAAATTGAAACTTTCTAGCCATATAAAAAAGATGCTCCAAGACATTATTAATCAGAGAACTGAAACTCTGCATTTCTGAGATACCATTACATACCTGTCAGATTGGCAAGAATGACAGGAAAGGATAATGCAGAGTGGTGGAGGGGATGTGGGAAAACTGGAACACTGATACATTGTTGGTGAAATTGTGAATACATCCAGCCATTCTGGAAAGCAATTTTGGAACTATGCTCAAAAAGCTATCAAATTGTGCATACCTTTTGACCCAGCAGTGTTACTACTGGGCTTATATCTCAAAGAGATTTTAAAGAAGGGAAAGGGACCTGTATTTGCAAGCATGTTTGTGGCAACCTTTTTTGTAGTGGCCCAGCAACTGGAAACTGAGTGGATGCCCATTATTTGGAGAATGGCTGAATAAATTGTGGTATATGAATATTATGGAATATTATTGTTCGGTAAGAAATGACCAATAGGATGATTTCAGAAAGGTCTGAAGAGACATACACGAACTGATGCTAAGTGAAATGAACAGAACTAAAAGATCTTTATACACCTCAACAGCAATACTATATGATAATCAATTCTGATGGCCTTGGCCATCTCCAGCAATGAGATGAACCAAATCAGTTTCAATAGAGCAGTAATTAATTGAACCAGCTACACCCAGCGAAAGAACTTTAGGAGATGACTATGAACCACTACATAGAATTCCCAATACCTCTATTTTTGTCTTCCTGCATTTTTTATTTCCTTCACAGACTAATAGTACACTATTTCAAAGTTTGATTCTTTTTGTACAGCAAAATAATTGTTTGGACATATATACTTATATTGTATTTAATTTATACTTTAACATATTTAACATGTATTGGTCAACCTGCCATCTGGGGGAAAGGATGAGGGGAAGGAGGGGAAAAGTTGGAACAAAAGGTTTGGCCATTGTCAATGCTGTAAAATTACCCATGCATGTAGCTTGTAAATAAAAAGCTATATTAAAAAAAAAGAGAAAAAATAATAAAGAGGAAAAAAAATAAATCAAGTGTGCTGGCCTAAGATTTGAATAGAATCTTTTGTTCTTTGCCCTAAGCTCTTCTCTTTTACCCTTCCCCCTTCTAGAATGTAAGTTCCTTCTTGGCAGCAGGGACTGGCTATGTAATGAGGGGTGGAGATTCATGTCATGTAACTTGTATGACATACAATTAATGGGGAATCAAGGGAACTACTTGTGCTTCAGAATAAGAAATAAAATGCTGCCTTTGGAGTTTCAAAAACAACAAAAGAAAACGGATAAGAGGAGGTTATTATCTACTTCTTTTTGGAGGTATGTGGTCCATAGACATTACATTCTGGTCGTGTTTTTCAATACATCAATCAGCTGGGATGATTTTATTTCTTCAAAAATGCTATTTATTATATCTACTGGCTCTTTGTGAAGCAGAAAGGAAGGAATGCTTGAAATAAATATGACTCCAAAAGACATCTATACAACTTTTTTTTTCCAAATATGCTTTATAGATATTACCTATTATTACTTCCAGAATTATTATTTCAAAATTAAGATGAAATTAATTATAGTAATATTTTAGATTTAAAAAGAATGGCATACTTAGTAAAAAAAAATATTGAAAAGACAACAATTATGATGGATAATAAAATCAGAACTATGCTTAAAATATAAAATTGTTTTTATAAATCCAATCATAATAAGTATGTTTTATTTTGAATTATCTGTGAAATTGCTTCAGTTTTCTACTTAGTATGTGTAGACAGACTTTTAGTGACAGATTTCAAATTACAAGCTAGTCTTTATCTTCCCTGAGGAAAGAGTAGGAGGAAATTGAGTATATCAGACATGATTTAGTTTAAGTCAGGATTGCAAATAAATGGAAAACAATTACTTCTCTACCTGTGTCATTCTGACTGGAGAGGAAAGAAACTACCCTTGACATCTCCTTCATGTCAGCACTAGTATACAGCAAGGACATTCCCTCACACAAAACATAGAAGTGAGTACAAACATGAACTATATTTTCAACTGGTTTTCCTGTTAGTGGGTTTTGGGGGGATTATACCAAATACAATATTTGCCTCTAATTGTTTATGACTTTTAGATTTAAAATTTTAAGGTAAATACTGTGTGCTACTGAAAGCCAGAAAACTTACCACCTAAGGCAACTTCAGAGCTCTATGATCTGATGATAAATGTATGAGTCAGGGAAAGTTTTGGTGAGGAAGAAGTGAGGTTGTAGAGCTGATGAATCTGTGTACAGTATCTGCTAGTCCTGTCTTTGATATAATTTTACCAAATTCAAAGCTGGGGAAGTATGAATAGAAATTTGCAATTATCTTATGACACACAAAATAATATTTATTTTGTAAAATTTCTTTAAGATTTTGTGTATAGAGGAAGTGAAAGACACCCTTAGATATTTTTATTACTCTCAATAAAACTTCCTTTGTCAGCTTGTATCTTACGGGAAAATGTCATTCTATGACTGATATATTTATAGTGACCTATATGTAAGCTCCCTTTGTCCCTTTGAAATTTGCAAAGCACTTTCCCCAAAAAAAGTTTTTGCCTTATTATTACATAACATTATCTTCTAAGTAGGTCTTAATATTATTATTATTTTATACACAAGGAAACTGAAACTCTAAAGAGTTCATCAACTTGCTCATAATTACAAGCTAATAAATTTCTGAGATAGAATTTGAATCTTTTCCTTCCTTATATCAAGTCAAGTGTTCTTTACACTATGTTATATTACTTTTCTCTGGAAGATAAGTTGGCTTCTTTAGGCCCTGAAAAATTAACGTCAGTCAGAATGTTACTTTTTTCAGCTGACTAAAGATCTTAAAAGGGTTAATTCTACTAGATAGGTGTCAAACAAAGTCAAGAAGTAATTTTGAATCTAGAAAACTCTTGCTTAATCTGTAATACACTAATAGGCACATTATAGATGTATAGAGGCACAGCTTTCCAATAAACATACTGTCTTAAAATTTACAGCTCTCTAAGGCTATTTTTTTCATTGCTAATAGGATAGATCTTCTTATCTCCAGGGTTATTCAATCCATATGAGCAATGCTTTCAAGGTGAATGGATTTCAGCCTGAGAGAACAAATGTACTGCTCCTAAACATGTTTTATAAACGTTGCCTGGTCCCCTGTCACTAGCCTAAGAGCTAAGTTATAAATAAAATGACACCTGATGAGTGGAAACACTTCAATAGTATTACATGGGCAGCAGCCATAAGGGGTGTTCAAGAATCAGTGAGGTCTGAAAGCCTTTAAATCTTTAAAAGCATTTAAAGAAGAATAACAAACTAAATAGTTGCATAATTTATTTTCGATATAAATTACAATAAATAATAAAGTATTGAATATCACTATTTGGAGACATATGAACAATCTGAAATGGAATTTAAAAAAATAAAAAAAAATATCATTATATTTAAATGGAAGCTTACAACTGAAAATTCATCACCATTAATACTCTTTAGAAAGAAATGGTGTATATTTTATCAAAATAAACAGTGGCTTTTCCTTTGAACAAAATTGGAAAGCAGACAAAAAGAAGAAGCAGGGTGAATAATGAGATATACAAATGCCTTTCAAAAGGTAGAGAGAAAATGAAATTATGACAGAAATGAATTTGTATTTATTTATTTGTCTGTTTGCTTATTTATTCGTTTGTTTTGCTGAGGCAATTGGGGTTAAGTGACTTGGCCAGGGCCACACAACTAGGAATTGTTAATTGTCTGAGTTCAGATTTGAACTCAGGTCCCCCTGATTTCAGGGCTAATGCTCTGGTGCACTGCCATACCTAGCTGCCCCCAGAAATGAATTTTTTAAATTTGGTAGAATCATTTCCATCTTCAGAATCACCCTTGCCAGTCTTTGTGTACAGCAAGTGGTAGGAACAAGATTCCTAATAAATCTTCCCAGTAATGGTGAAAATTACTTTCAGGATGTCCTTGATACCACATTGTAATTTCAACCATTACTTTTTTTTTTAATTGAATAGTTATCCTTTTTTGTAGAATGGGAAAATTGATATAGATTTTAATTCTTTTGATGACAATCCTCCAGAAATGGACCAGAAGAATTTATAGTGACAACAGGAAAACAATTTGCATTTAGTTTTGGATAATTTTTTTTAACATTGTGATTGATGTTTTTTAAGTCAAATACAAATGCAGCACAACTACAATTTTTACCTTGGAAATTATGCTTTTTTTTCATTTTAATAAAATGAAGCTATTAATGAAAAAATACCTGTCTACAGACATAGAGAAAGTAAGACATGACTGACCTCCAATCCTACTTTTGACATTTATTATCTATGTGAGCAAGATAAAGTTATTTAATCTTTACTTGCCTTAGAAAACTTAGGACATATCTAATTATTCATAAATGGATCATACTATTGATGGTTGATTTCATAGTCCACATGGGAGAAATCCATAATCCTTCTCATATGTGGGGTTTGATTTGTTCTGTTTGACCCTGAGTATAGAAATGCAAATTATTGATGGGTAAATTTGGAGAGCAGTATATTCTGCCTCAATGTAAGAACAAACTTTTTAAAACAGCATTTTCCAGAGTGGAATATTATTCCTTAGAAAGGAGGAATTGTCTTTAATTAGAGGTCTTCAAGCAGAAATTAAATGAATATATATTGGAGTTTTATAAAAAAGATTCATGTTCAGAGATGGAAGAGACTAGATGACTGAAATTCTTTCTAACTTTGAGATTCTGTGAAATAGTTCATGTGTATAACAACTTAGGGATATAATATGTATTTATAATTGACCTTGTGTTTCATAGACATGTACTCTTGTGAGAACCTGAAGTCACTGGTAACCACATATAACTTAGACATATTGTTCCCAGGACTACTTACCAAAAAACAAACTTTGGGATGATTATAATTTATTTTTGAGATTTCTGACATTAAAAGATTTATGAAAGCAAGTGATTGAGGACCCCTGTTGAAATGCAACTAGAACTAACATGTATGTTTCAAAGGTAGAAAAACTTGGTCTACTTGATAAGCTAAGTTTATTAAATTTCCAAGCCTGTAAAAATTATAAAGAAACTAAATACTAAAATGTATTTGGCATGTAATATGGAAAAAAAGCCCTGCCCTAAGTTCAGGATATAGTATTTCAAGTTCTGACTTTGCTATCATATAATTTTTAGCAAATTATTTTCTTTTTCTGAGACTTAATTTCCTTATGTGTAATGACCCATAATGTTCTTTTGATCTCTGATGGTCTAATATTCTATTTTACATTCCTTTAAACAATGAAAAATAAGAGAAATTCAAAAATGGTTGTAATGCGTGGGGGAAATAGAAGTGATTACAGTGATAGTAGTCTCGTTATAAGACTTACTAGTCCCAGCAACAAAGAAAGAACTCAACAACAAATAAAATGATTTAATTGCAATCCACAAAGACACACATATATACATACATACACACAGACACACATACAGATGCATAGTAAAAGGAAACAGCAATTAAAATTATCTATGTTAGTGTATGTATGTGTATACAATTTGTGTAACCATGCCTGCAAGTAATACATCTCCATGGTTCATTTAATCAAAAAACACATATTGCATAATTCTTACTCTCTTCAAATCACTAGATTGTTTTTTGTTTTTTTTTTTTTTAGTATGGTAATATTATTTTTTTTTTAATTAAAGCTTTCATTTTTTTCAAAACATGCTTGGATATATATATTTTTTTTTTACATTAGCCCTTGCAAAACCTTATATAACAATTTCCCTTTCCCTTCCTCCACATCGAAAAGTAGTCCAATATATGGTAAATATGGTAGAAATATGTGTTAAGTCCAATATATGCATATATATATACACATATATGCATATATATGTAAATATGCATATATATTTATACAATTTTCGTGCTGCACACACACAAAAAAAATCAAACCAGTAAAAATAAGAGAGAGAAGCAAAATAAAATTCAAGCAAGCAACAACAAAAAGAGTGAAAAAGCTATGTTGTGAACCACACTCAGTTCCCATGATCCTCTCTCTGAGTGTAGATGGCTCTCTTCATCACTGAGCAATTGAAACTGGTTTGAATCAGCTCATTGTTGAAGAAAGTCACAACCATCAGAATTGATCATCATATAATCTTGTTGCCGTGTATAATGATTTCCTGGTTTGTTCATTTCATTTCATTCAGCATCAGGTCAGTTTCTCCAAGTCTTTCTGAAATCATTCATATACCATAATTTCTTCAGTCATGCTCCAATTGATAGGCATCCACTCACTTTCCAGTTTCTTACCACTACAAAGAGGGCTGCCACTAATATTTTTTGCAGATGTGGGTCCCTTTCCCTCCTCTAAGATATCTGTGGGATATAATCCCAGTAGAAACACTGTTTGATCAAATGTTATGCACAGTTTGATAACTTTTTGAGCATAGTTCCAAATTGCTCTTCAGAATGGTTGGATCCTTTCAGTGTTTCAACAACAATGCATCAGTGTCCCAGTTTTTCCACATTCCCGCCAATATTTGTCATTATATTTTCCTGTCACAATAGCCAATCCGAGAGGTAGTGATATCTCAGAGTTGTCTTAATTTGCATTTCTCTAATCAATAGTGATTTAGTAATAGGATATTTAAATGAGGACAAAGTCAGCCACAGACATTCCATTCCCCACCATTCTGGTGGCTCTTCTGTCTTCATCACTTCTCTACTAACACCAAGGACTTGAGGACTTCCAGCCAAGATGTTGGAGAGGACACACACATCTATTTAAGCTCTGTCTTGCTCTCAGAATATATTTGTTTTTCATAACAAGGCCTCAGAATTAGTGCTTGACTGAAAAAACCCACAAATAATTATCAACAGAAGATATCCTGCAAATTTGCTAGAAAAGGTCTCTTTTGTTTGTGGGCTGGGGTGGTTAGATCAGGCACAGACTGAAGTCAGGCAGCAAGAGCACAGCAAGTACTGAGAACACAGAAGGCAATGAGAGTACAGAAGGCAGCTCACACTGAGCAGATCTGAGGGGGTAATTTGTGATCTCAGCTATTTCTGCGGGGAGAATTTTATCACAGTGTGGCTACTTTGCCCGGGCAACAAGCAAAACGAAAAAAAAAAAAAAAAAAAAAAAAAAACAAAAAAAAAAAAATAAAAAAAAAAAAAGAAAAAAAAAAAAACTATTGAATTAATTAATAAAATTGAAAGTTAAAAAAAAAACTATTGAATTAATTAATAAAATTGAAAGTTAAAAAAAAACTATTGAATTAATTAATAAAATTAAGAGTTGGTTCTATGAAAGAACCAACAAAATAGATAAACCCTTAATAAATCTGATTTTAAAAAGGAAAGAGGAAAATCAAATTGTTAGTCTTTAAAATGAAAAGGGAGAAGGGAGAACTCACCATGAATGAAAAGGAAATTAGAGCAATAATTAGGAGTTACTTTGCCCAACTTTATGCCAATAAATTAGATAACTTAAATGAAATGGAAGGATACCTTCAAAAATATAGCTTGCCCAGATTAACAGAGGAAGAAGTAAATTGATTAAATAGTCCTATCTTAGACAAAGAGATAGAATAAGCTATTAATCAACTTCCTAAGAAATAATCCCCAGGACCAGATGGATTTACATGTGAATTCTACCAAACATTTAAAGAACAATTAACTCCAATGCTATATAAACTATTTGAAAAAAAAAAAAAGGAAATAATGGGAAAAAAAATGTCAAATACCTTCTTGGAAAAACAACAAATCTGGAAAATAGATCTAGAAGAAATAATTTGAGAATTATTGGACTTCCTGAAAAATATGAGAAAAAAAAAGAGCTTGGATAGTATTTTCCAGGAAATTATCAAAGTGAACTGCCCAGATGTTGTAGAAACAGAGGGTAAAATAGACATTGAAAGAATTCATCAGTCACCTAATGAAAGAGATCCTAAAAATCAAAACTCCAAGAAATATAGTGGCTAAATTCTAGAACTATCAGACCAAGGAAAAAGTACTACAAGCTGCTAGAAAAAAATCAATTCAAATATAGAGGAGCCATGATAAGGATTACTCAGGATCTAGCAGCGTCCATATTAAAGGATCAAAGGGCCTGGAATCTGATATTCGGAAAGACTAAGGAACTTGGTATGCAGCCAAAATTAACTTACACAGTCAAAATGACCATTTTTTTTCCCTAGGGAAGAAGATGGACATTCAATGAAATAGGTGTATTTCATCTATTTTTGATGAAATAAAACAGAACTAAACAAAAAGTTTGCTCTCCAAATATAGGACTCAAGAGAAACCTAAAAAGGTAAAAAGAAATCTTGGGAACTATATTTCTGTTATAAAGATATGTAAAGAACACATATATAATTTGTTCTAGAAACTAGAGGTGGAAAGGAAATTGTAGCAGAAAAAGGGTAAAGTCATGGTACTACATCTCAGGAAAAGGCAAAGGAAACCTATTATATCTGAGAGAAAGAATGCAGGGGGATGAACATAGTATGTATCTTACTCTCATCAGAAGTGGCTTAAACAGAAAAAAAAATTGGACTTATTCGATTTATGGTGAAACTTCTCCAACTGCATTGAAAAGTGAGAGAGTAAAAGTGAAAAGGGAAAGAGTAAGCTAAGGAGAAGGGAATGCAGAAATTGTGAGGAAAAGGGGGAAGAAAGGGGGAGGAACTATAAGTCAGGGGGAGAGATACAAAAAGGGAGGGTTGTGAGAAGCAAATGGTGTTCACAAGTTTAATACTGGGGAGGGCATAAGGGGAAGAAAAGGTGAAAAGCATAAGCAAGGGTTAACAAGATGGAAAGTAATACAGAATTAGTAATTTTAAACATAAATGTAAATGGGGTAAATTTCCCCATAAAGAGGAAGTGATTAGCAGACTGGGTTAAATCCAGAATCCTACACAATATGTTCTTTACAAGAAACACACTTGAAGCCAGGCAATACATATGCTTTACTATGCTTCAGATGAAGTAAAAAAAAGCAGGGGTAGCCATTCCGATCTCAGGTCAAGCAAAAGCAAAAATTGATCTAAAGAAAAGAGATAAAGAAGGGCACTATATCTTGCTAAAGGGTAGCATAGATAATGAAGCAATATCAATATTAAATATATATGCACCAAGTGTTGTAACATCTAAATTCTTAAAAGAGACGTTAAAAGAGCTGCAAGAGGAAATAGACAGCAAAACTATAACAGTGGGAGATCTCAATCTTGTACTCTCAGAATTAGATAAATGAAACCACAAAATAAATAAGAAAGAAGTCAAAGAGATAAATAGAATATTAGAAAAGTTAGATATGATAGATCTTTAGAGAAAAGTAAATGGAGACAGAAAGGAGTACACTTTCTTCTCATCAGTTCATGGAACCTATTCAAAAATTGACTATATATTAGGATATAGAAACCTCAAATTCAAATGCAGCAAGGCAGAAATAGTAAATGCATCCTTTTCAAACCACGATTCCATGGATATTACATTCAATAAAAAGCCAAGGGAAAATAGACCAAAAATTAATTGGAAACTAAATAATCTCATACTCAACAATTATTGGGTGAAACAGGAAAACATAGACATAATTAATAATTTCACCCAAGAAAATACCAATAATGAGATGTCATACCAAAATGTGTGGGATGCAGCCAAAGTGGTAATGAGGGGGAATTTTATATTTCTAGAGGCCTACTTGCATAAAATCAAGAAAGAGAAGGTCAATGAATTGGGCTTGCAACTAAAAATGCTAGAAAAGGAACAAATTAAAATCCCCCAGTCACACTCTTAAACTTGAAATTCTAAAAAGGAGAAATTAATAAAATTGAAAGTTAAAAAAAAAACTATTGAATTAATTAATAAAATTAAGAGTTGGTTCTATGAAAGAACCAACAAAATAGATAAACCCTTAATAAATCTGATTTTAAAAAGGAAAGAGGAAAATCAAATTGTTAGTCTTTAAAATGAAAAGGGAGAAGGGAGAACTCACCACGAATGAAGAGGAAATTAGAGCAATAATTAGGAGTTACTTTGCCCAACTTTATGCCAATAAATTAGATAACTTAAATGAAATGGAAGGATACCTTCAAAAATATAGCTTGCCCAGATTAACAGAGGAAGAAGTAAATTGATTAAATAGTCCTATCTTAGACAAAGAGATAGAATAAGCTATTAATCAACTTCCTAAGAAATAATCCCCAGGACCAGATGGATTTACATGTGAATTCTACCAAACATTTAAAGAACAATTAACTCCAATGCTATATAAACTATTTGAAAAAAAAAATAGGGATTGAAGGAGTCCTACCAAATTCCTTTTATGACATAAACATGGTACTGATACCTAAACCAGGTAGGTTAAAAACAGAGAAAGAAAATTATAGACCAATCTCCCCAATGAATATTGATGCTAAAATCTTAAGTAAAATATTAGCAAAAAGATTACAGAAAATCATCTGCAGGATAATTCACTATGATCAAGTAGGATTTGTACCAGGAATGCAGGGCTGGTTCAGTATTATGAAAACTATTAGCATAATTCACTATATCAATAACCAAAGGAAGAAAAAACATAAGATCATCTTAATAGATGCAGAAAAGCATTTGATAAAATGCAACAACCATTCCTAACAAAAACACAAGAGAGTATAAGAATAAACAGACTTTTCCTTAAAATAGTCAGGAGTATATATTTACAACCATCAGTAAGCATCATATATAATGTGGATAAAATGAAACTATTCCTAGTAAGATCAGGAGTGAAACAAGGTTGCCCACTATCACCATTTTTGTTCAATATTGTATTACAAACGCTAGCCTCAGCAATAAGGATTGAGAAATATATTAAAGGAATTATAGTAGGTAATGAGGAAACAAAATTATCACTCTTTGCAGATGATATGATGGTATACTTAGTGAACTCCAGAGATTCTACTAAAAATCAATTAGAAATGATCGACAACTTTAGCAAAGATGCAGGATACAAAAAAAAATCCAAAGAAATCTTCAGCATTTTTACACATCACTAACAAAATCCAATAGCAAGAGAAATAAAGAGAAATTCCATTTAAAATAACTGTTGATCCACACTTAACACTATAAACCAAGATAAGATCAATATGGGTCCATGATTTAGGCATAAAGAATGAGAGTATAAATAAAATAGAGGAACATAGGACAGTTTACCTCTTAGACTTGTGGAGCAGGAAGGAATTGGTAATCAAAGAAGAACTAGAAATCATTAGTGATCAAAAAATAGAAAATTTGTTTATATCAAATTAAAAAGCCTTTTTTACAAATAAAACTAATGTAAACAAGATTAGAAGGGAAGCAAGAAACTGGGAAAACATTTTTTTACAGTTAAAGGTTCTGATAAAGGCCTCATTTCCAAAATATATAGAGAATTGATTCTAATTTATAAGAAATTAAACCGTTCTCTAATTAATAAATGGCCAAAGGATATGAATAGACAATTTTCAGATGATGAAATTGAAACTATTTCTACTCATATGAAAGCATGTTCCAAATCACTATTGATCAGAGAAATGCAAATTAAGACAACTCTGACATACCACTATGCACCTGACAGATTGACTAAAATGACAGGAAAAAATAATTATAAATGTTGGAGGAGATGCGGGAAAACTGGGACATTGATGCATTGTTGGTGGAGTTGTGAACGAACCCAACCATTCTGGAGAGCAATCTGGAATTATGCCCAAAAAGTTATCAAACTGTGCATACTCTTTGATCCAGCAGTATTATTACTGGGCTAATATCCCAAAGAGATACTAAAGAAGGGAAAGGGACCTATATGTGACAAAATGTTAGTGGCAGTCCTTTTTCTAGTGGCTAGAAACTGGAAAATGAATGGATACCCATCAATTGGACAATGGTTGAGTAAATTGTGGTACATGACTGTTATGAAACATTATTCTTCTGTAAGAAATGACCAGCAGGATGAATACAGAGAGGCTTGGAAAAATTTACATGAACTGATGCTGAGTGAAATGAGCAGAACCAGGAGATCCTTACATACTTCAACAACAATACTGTATGAGGATGTATTCTGATGGAAGTGGATATCTTCAACAAAGACAAGATCAAATTCAGTTTCAATTGATCAATGATGGACAGAATCAGCTCTACCCAGAGAAGGAACATTGGGAAATGAATGTGGACTACTTGCATGTTTTTCTTCCCAGGTTATTTTTACTTTCTGAATCCAACTCTTTTTGTGCAACAAGAGAATTGTATGGTTCTGTATACATATATTGTATCTAGAATATACTGTAACATATTTAACATGTATAAACCTGCCTGTCATCTAGGGGAGGGGGGAAGGAGTAGGAAGGAAAAAGTCAGAACAGAATGAATGCAAGGGATAATGTTGCAAAAACTTACACAAGCATATGTTCTGTCAATAAAAAGTTATTAAAAAAAAAAAAAAAGACCAAGGACTCAGGCTGGTCCTGAGATCCTCCACAGAGCTATATTTTAATCCAGTTAGCTCCTATCTAGTCAGTCATTCAGCAGTCTGCACATTCAAATGTAATGTCCTGCTTTCTAGAGCCCCCAAGTTGGTACAAAGCATACCATTGCTTTCTAGAGCCCTCCACCACGGTGTCCATTTATTCCTGTACTCTTTAGTGTTTTTAATAGGAATGGATGTTGGATTTTATCAATTTTTTTTTTTGCTTCTACTAAGATAATCATGTAAATTTTGTTAGTTTGGTTATTGATATTGTCAATTTTGCTAATAGTTTTCCCAATATTGAACCAGCCCTGCATTCCTAGTATAAATCTTATTCGGTCATGGTGTAATATCTTGGGAATGACTTTCTTTATCTTGTTATATTTTATTTAATGTTTTTGCATCAATATTCATTAGGAATATTGGTCTATAATTTTCTTTCTTTGTTTGCATTTTACTTTTTTTGGGGTGCAATATCATGTATGTGTCATAAAGGAATTAGACAAGAGTCTTTTTTTCCTTGTTTTTTTCAAATAATGTATATACTATTGGAGTTAATTGTTCTTTAAATGTTTGGTAAAATTCACATGTAAATTTGTCTGACCCTGGAGATTTTTTCTTAGGGAGCTGATTAATAGCTTGTTCTATTTCCTTTTCTAAAATGGGACTATTTAAGTGGTTTATTTCCTCTTCTGTTAATCTGTGCAATCTATATTTTTGTTGATATTTCTCCATTTCACTTAGATCATCAAATTTATTGGCATGTAGGTGGGCAAAATAACTTCTAATTATTGCTCTAATATCTTCTTCACTGGTGGAAAGTTTTCAAACCTTTTCAATTTTGAGACTAATAATTTGATTTTTCTCTATACTTTTTCTAATCAAATTACATAAAGTTTATTTATTTTGTTAGTTTTTTTTTTCATAAAACCAACTCTTAGTTTTACTTATTAATGGAATAGTTTTTTAAATTCAATTTTATTAATCTTACCTTTTATTTTTATTTGCTCTTTTCAGCAGATATAAATGGAATTTGCCTGTTTTGTTAAATGCTGATCTTCTTCCCTGAAAGAAAATGTTCAGTTTAGTAGAGGAGTTTATTCTTTCAATTTTTTCTTCTGAAAATCACTCTTTGCAGATGATATGATGGTATACTTAGAGAACCCTAATTAAGTAAAATTAGAGAATCAACTAAAAAACTACTACAAACAATTCATGAAATGAAATTCTAAATACTTTGTTATTTTTATAGATCTGTAAAATAATTTCTTGGGTATTTGATTGGTATGACACAGAATAAGCAGATTAATTTAGGTAATATGAGATTGGTCATTATATTAGCTTTGCCTACCCATGAGCATTTGATATATTTCCAGTTAATTAGATCTGACTTTATTTGTGTGGAAAATGATTTGTTATTGTGTCCATATAGATCTTGATATTGCTTAGCAGGTAGACTCCCAAATATTAACAATTTTAGGAAGTTCACAACTTCTTCATTGAATGTTCTCCAAAGGTCTACCATGTGTAACTTTTCTAGAATTCTATTTACATCCTTAACTTACTTATTTTGTGGTTTAATTTATCTATTTCTGAGAGAGCAAGGTTGAAATCCCCGACTAGTATAGTTTTGTCACCTAATTTTTCTTGCAACTTTTTTAACTTCTCCTGTAGGAATTTGAATGCTATACCACTTGGTGTGTGTGTGTGTGTGTGTGTGTGTGTGTGTGTGTGCATTATTGATATTACTTAATTGATTGATTAATTGATTGATATCAAATTACTTAAATAAAAAATATTTAAATTACTTAAATGATATCCATTTAGCAAGATAGAGTTTCCTTCTCTCTCTTAATTTATCTCTGTTAATTAGATCTATTTTCCTTTGGCTTGATCTTAGACCAGGATTGCTACCTCTGCTTATATTACTTCAGTTGAATTATAATAGATTCTGCTCCATTTTTTTATCCTTTATTCTTATTTATCACTCTGCTTTAAATGTGTTTTTTTGTAAACAACATATTATAGGATTCTAGCTTTTAATCCAGTCTGTTATCTGTTTCTGTTTTAAGGGAGAGTTCCTCCCATTCATATTCACAGTTAAAATTACTAATTGCACATTTTCCATCATCTTATTTCCCAAATTATACCTTTCTCTTTCTTTTCCCTCTTTTCCTCCTTTCCAGTATTTTGCTTCTGACTACTATCTCTCTCAAACATCCCTCCTCTTTTCCAGCCCTACCTGCTTTTTTATATCTTTCCCCTTCTACTTCTATTCTCCTTTCGATTACCCTACCTCTTTCCTTTCCTTATTACCATAGTAATTTTTTGTGATCAGAATCTTTTTGTGCTTAGCTCAAAAAAAAATGTATGAATGATTCTCAGGGAAAAAAAAAATTCAGGACATTGATAACTATGTAAAACATTTTGAATTAAAAATAATTATAGAAATGCTGATCAAAACAGTTCTGAAACCTATAATATGAGCAAAGTGGTCAAGAAAATGAAAGAAAAGCCACGTATTTGAAGGGCTACAGGAAAACAAGGACATTCTCTATTCTTGATGGAAATACAAATAAGAAATTTTGAGTTATACACAAAATAATCACAAAACTAATATTAATTCAGCTATACTCCTCTATGCCTATATCTCAAAGAAGTGAAAAAAGAAGAAGAAAAATTGATTATTCAAAATTATTTTTAATAACTTCCTTCTGTGGTGATAAAAATTACTCAAAACTGAAGAGATGCTTATGAATTAGGAACAGCTGTACAAATCATAAAGTATGAATGGGATGAATGTTATTTTGCTTTAAGAAGTGAGACAGATGTTTCAAATTATAATGCATTTGATATGCACACCAAACAGAAAGGAATTCCTTTTGCTTCCTCTTTTTCTTCACTTAACTATTCACTCAGTCAATAGCTATTATCATTATTACCAGAAAACTTTGAGACTGGACTTAGACTGGGCTGGTTCTCACTAGAAAAAGTAAATGAATGGATAAATGAAGACTCTTCTGAATCAAACTATATCCTTTGTGGTTGGAAAGGTTCATCTGTTCTCCTGAATGCCTCTCCATTGTTCCTTGGATGTCTATGGGCCATGCATAGAGAAGAATGAGTAAGAAGACAAGAAATGTAGCAAGGTTATGAGGAATTTTGAATGCCAAACAGTTTTATGTTTGATACCTTAGGTAATAGCGAGCCACTAAAATTCAATAAGTAGCCTGTAACATAATGATACTTCTGCTTTAAATTTATTTGTGAAGGAAAAATTAGAGTCTGAAGAAGCTTGAGATACATAAAATAATTAGAATATAATTGCAATAGTAAAATTGAAGATGATGACGTATAAATGAGACATGTATAAATAGAAAGGCTAAACCACTAAAGAGAGGTATCATGGAGAAATAAAAATACAAGATTTGCCAAATGGATGTGTGAAGCAAATTTGAGGGAGCAACTTAAAATGAAAGCAAGGTTGAAAATTAAGAGAGGATGTCATCTTTAACATTAAAAAAGAAGTCTGTTCTGTTTTGAACAAGTAGATTTTGAAATGTCTGTGGAATATGTATTTTGAAATATATAATAGAGTATGGGGAGATAAAACCAAAATTGTGCAGTAAAGGTAGTAATTCATCCAACTTCTCCCCCAAATTGCTTCAAATTCTTTTAAATAATGACTCTAAACAAATTTTAGAGTAACAAAACACCCCAAAAAAGCAAATAGAACATTTTGTTGATTAAAAAAATTTAGAAGATCAGAAAGAAAGGTCTGTAATACTGAGGTTGGGAGTCCCATATGCAGCCCTGGAGCAGATTGTGTCAATGTAGCCCCAGTTCTGGTCTTAACCCCAAACACCTCTGAATCTGTAGTGCTAGAGGCTTCCAGACTTCTCATCTAGAGACACCAAAATGGACCTTGAAAGTCAACCACAAAGATCTGTGGAACCCAGGTGGGTTCCCAACATGCAATCCTAGCAAAAGTTGTGCCAGCACAATCCCAGAGGCAGAATTAGACCTAGAGCCAGATGCAGATCACTCCCTTAGAACTCTGAATTAATGGTAGCACTGGTGGCTTCCATATCTCTCAGTTTTATATTAAAGGACTGGAGGGCTTGGGAATATGATATTCCAGAGAGAAATGGAGTTAGCATTACAATAAAAAAAATCACCTAGCCAGAAAAATTGAGTATAATCATTTTGGGGAAAAGGTGGTAGATCAATAAAATAGAGGGTTTTGAAACATTTATGATGAAAAGATCAGAATTGATTAGAAAATGTGATTTTCAAATATAGGATTTTCGAGAAGCATAAGGTGGCAATCAGGAAATTGATATCATAAGGAACTCAAAGCTTAACTGTTTACATCCGTAGTATGATTATCTCAATACTTGCAGAAAAAGCATTTGATAAAATCCAATATCCATTCCTACTAAAAACACTTGAGAGTGTAGGAATAAATGGACTTTTCCTTAAAAGAGTCAGGAGCATATATTTACAACTGTCTGTAAGCAGCATCTGTAATGGGGATAAACTGGCATCATTTACAATAAGATCAGGAATGAAACAAGGTTGCCCACTATCACCATTACTATTCAGTATTATATTAGGAATGCTAGCTTTGGCAATAAGAGTAGAAAAAAGATATTAAAGGAATTAGAGTAGGTAATGAGGAAACCAAATTTTAACTCTTTGCAGATGATATGATGGTATACTTAGAGAACCCTAGAGAATCAACTAAAAAACTATTAGAAACAATGCATAACTTTAGCAAAGTTGCAGGATACAAAACAAATCCACACACATAAGCATTTTTATACATCAGCAAAGTCCAACAGCAAGGGATATAAAAAGAAATTCCACTTAAAATAACTGTTGATACTATGAAATATTTAGGAATCTATCTGCCAAAGGAACATTAGGAACTATATGAGCAAAACTACAAAACACTTCCCACACAAATAAAGTCAGATATAAACAACTGGAAAAATATCAAGTGCTCTTGGATAGGATGATCAAATATAATAAAGATGACAATATTAACTAAACCAATCTATTTATCTAATGATATGCCAATGAAACATCCAAGAAATTACTTTATTGACCTATAGAAAAAAATTATCTGGAAAAACAAAAGATCAAATATTTCAAGGGAATCAATGAATAACAAAAAGCAAATGAAGCTTTACTAGATCTTAAACTATAGTATAAAGCAGCAGTCATAAAAGCCATTTGTCTGGCTAAGAAACATAGCAGTTGATCAGTGGAATAGATTAGATTCATAGAATAAAATAGTCAATAACTATAGCAATCTAGTGTTTGACAAACCCAAAGTCTCCAGCTTTGGGGATAAAAATTCACTATCTGACAAAAACTGCTGGGAAAACTCGAAATTAGTATGGCAAAAACTAGGCATTGACTCACACATAACACCACATATCAAAATAAGGTAAAAATGGGTTCATGATCTAGCCATAAAAAATTATAGTATAAACAAATTGATGTATTCTTTCAATCGCTATTTTACCCTCCGGATATAGGGCATCAAGGCAGTTTTCTTTGATGATTTCCTTGAAAATAATGTCTAGGCTCTTTTTTCATCATGGTTTTCAGGAACTTCAATAATCCTTAGATGGTATCTCCTAGATCTGATTTCTCTGTTAGTTCCCCCCTCCCCCCACAAGGAGGCATTTTACATTTTCTTCCACTTTTTCATTGTTTCTTGCTTTTGTTTGACTGAGTCTGGATATCTCATTGAATCATTCATTTTCATTTATTCAGTTCTAAATTTTAGATAATTATTTTCTTCAGTTATCTCTTTTAGCTTCTTTTGCATTTGTCCAATTGAATTGTTAAATTACTTGTTTTGTTCTATGGATTTTTTCCCATTTCACAAATTGTGTTTTTCAAGGTATTGTTTTCTTTTATCCATTTTGTCAAATCCATTTTGTAAGAAGTTATATGCTTTTTTTTTTCCATTTCACTAAATCTGTTTTATAAGGAGTTTTTTTTCAGATAATTTCTGTGTTTCCTTTTTCAAATTTTGAAAGATCTCATTTCCTTTACCCATTTTTCTTCTAACTCTCATTTAAGATCCTTTTTGAATTCTTCCAAGAGAGCCTTGTGAGACTAGGACCAATTTATATCATGCTTTGGGGCTTCATCTGGAGAAAATCTGCTTTTCGTGTTGTCGGCTTTTGAAATCAGTTCTCTTTCTGCATTAAAAAAAACAAAACAAAACAAAACAAAAACAAAACAAAGTAAAAAATGATGTATGATCACAATTCTTTTTGAATTTTTTGCTCATTCTTTCAAAAGGTTGAGATTTACTTTTAGAACAAAGGGGAGATTGCCCAAGCTTACTCTACAGGTGACAGTAGCTGCTTTGGGTTAATGATGACTAATTAGGTTCCAGTTCTGAGGGGTTATGAGCAGATCCCTATATTCTGGGTTTTAGTGGCTCACTATTTGCCTTTTGTATTTGTGTTGGATGCCTTATAATCTGCTATTCTATTGACTTGCAACCAGGACAGAATAGGCAACACTGCTATAAATTTCTCCTGAAATTTATATTTAATTTTATTAATTAATTAAATTTATATTTATTATAAATTAATTACAGTTATAAATTAATTAAATTTAAATGTAATGCTGAAAAGTCAGCATTAACCCAAGCAGCTACTGTCACCTGTAGAGTAAGCTTGGGCAATCTCCCCTTTGTTCTAAAAGTAAATCTCAACCTTTTGAAAGAATGAGCAAAAAATTCAAAAAGAATTGTGATCATACATCATTTTTTACTTTGTTTTGTTTTTGTTTTGTTTTGTTTTGTTTTTTTTTTAATGCAGAAAGAGAACTGCTATAGATTCCCTGGTATTCAGAGCCCACACTTTCCTGGGACTCTGCCCTGTCTATTTTTGTATTCAGCTGCCTGTGCTCAGCCCATCTTACTCTGTGCCCAAATGAAACAGATCTATTCTGAAAATCTTCCAAATTATCTTCTGCTGGAAATTTGTTACACTACAAATATTTGTAAGTTTTTTCACTTCAAAAGTAGTCCAGAGGCTTACTTTGCTGTTAATTTGTGGGATATGGGGAGAACTATGAAAAAAAAAAGATCTCCTTTCCATCATTTTGTCTCTATCTATAGTTTTCTTTCTGTTTTAGCTCTTCCTATTTTTGTATCAGCATTGTATTTTGTCAAGAAAGAAATTCAGAAGAACACCTAATTTTTCCAAATAGTTTATATAATACTTAATTT
The DNA here is from genome assembly GCF_016432865.1 of Antechinus flavipes. Classification (NCBI taxonomy): domain Eukaryota; kingdom Metazoa; phylum Chordata; class Mammalia; order Dasyuromorphia; family Dasyuridae; genus Antechinus; species Antechinus flavipes. The sequence continues at coordinate 129,016,438 of NC_067400.1, read as the reverse complement.
AATTGTTCTTTAAATGTATTTTTCCAGTCTTAAGGAGGTCATTAATGGCTTCTTTAATTTCTTTTTCTAAGATGAAATTAATCATTTGGTAATCTATATAACTTATTTTTTCTTGTAAATATAAATAGATTTTGCCCAGATTCTCAGATTTTTTGGAATATATGTAAGCAAAACATTTCTTAATTTTCTGTTTTTTCTTTCTTAATTAGTGCTGGTTTCACCATTTTCATTTCTGATATTGCTTATTTGATTTTCTTCTTTCTTTTTTAAAATCAAAATAATTAACAGCTTATCTATTTTACAGTTAAAACTTGATCCTAATTTTGATTATTAGTTCAGTGGTTTTCTTACTTTCAGTTTTATTCATCTAACTCTTGATTTTCAGGTTTTCTAATATTGTGTTTAATTGGAATTATTTTTTATTCTTTTTTATTTTTCTCTTTAATTGCATAATTAATTCATTCACATGCTTTTTCTCTATTTTTTGGTGCAATAATTTAAGGAAATAAAATTTCTTTTAAGTGCTACTTTGACTGCATCATATAAAGTTTGGTAGGTTGCATCATTTTGTGAAATTTATTGTTTCTGTAGTTTATTCTTTAACCAATTTATTTATTTTTTATTATTATAGCTTTTATTGACAACACATATACATGGGTAATTTTTCGACATTGACCCTTACAATCAATTCTGTTCCAAATTTTAAAGTATATGTTAAATGCAATATGTATGTACATATTTATACAGTTCTCTTGTTACACAAGAAAAATTGGATTTTGAAAAGTGAAAATAACCTGGGAAGAAAAATGAAAATGCAAGCAAAACAACAACAGAAAGAGTGCAAATGCTATGCTGTGATCCACACTCATTTCTCAAGGTTCTTTACCTGGGTTTAGCTGGTTCTGTTCATCACTAATCAACTGGAACTGAATTGGATCCTCTCATTGCCGAAGATAGCCACTTCCATCAGAATTAATCCTTATATAGTATTGTTGTTAAAGTGTATAATGATCTCCTGGTTCTGCTCATTTTACTTATCAGTTCATGTAAGTCTCTCCAAGCCTCTCTGTATCCATACTGCTGGTCATTTCTTACAGAACAATAATATTGCATAACATTCATATACCCATAATTTACTCAGCCATTCTCCAATTGATGGGCATCCATTCAATTTCCAGTTTCTAGTCACTATGAAAAGGACTGCCACAAACATGTTTGCACATACAAGTCATTTTACCTTCTTTAATATCACTTTCATATATAAGCCCAGAAGTAACACTTCTGGATCAAAGTGTCCCAGGTTTCCCATGTTCCCTCCAACATTTGTCATTGTCTTTTCCTGTCATCTTAGCCAATCTGACAGGTGTGTCATGATATATCAGAGTTGTCTTAATTTGCATTTCTCAGAACAACAACAATTTAGAATACCTTTTCATGTGACTAGAAATAGTTTCAATTTCATCATCTGAAAATTTTCTGTTCAAATCCTTTGACCATTTATCAATTGGAGAATGGCTTGATTTCTTATAAATTAGAGTCAATTCTCTATATAATTTGGAAATAAAGCCTTTATCAGAATCTTTAACTGTAAAAAAATGTTTTCCCAAAAAAATTACTTCCCTTCTAATCATGTCTGCATTAGTTTTGCTTGTACAAAAGCTTTTTTTTTTAACTTGATACAATCAAAATTTTCTATTTTGTGAATCAATAATGAACTCTAGTTCTTCTTTGGTCATAAATTCCTTCTTCCTCCACAAGTCTGAGAGGTAAACTATCCTATGTTCTTCTAATTTATTTATAATCTCATTCTTTATGCCTAAATTATTAACTCATTTTGATCTTATCTTGGTTTACAATATTGTGTGGATCAAAGACTAGTTTTTACCATTTTGATTTCCAATTTCCCCAGCAGTTTTTGTCAAATAGTGAATTCTTATCCCAAAAGTTGGGGTTTTGGTGTTTATCAAACACAAGATTGCTACAGTTATTGAGTATTTTATCCTGTGAACCTAACCTATTCCATTGATCAACTAGTCTGTTTCTTAGCTAATAGCAAATGGTTTTGTTGACCGGTGCTTTATAATATAGTTTTAGATCAGGTACAGCTAGGCCACCTTCATTTGATTTTTTTTTTTTCATTAGTTCCCTTGAATACTTGACCTTTTGTTCTTGCAGATGAATTTTGTTGTTATTTTTCCTAGGTCATTAAAACAGTTTCTTGGGAGTCTGATTGGTATATCACTAAATAAATAGATTAAGTAGTATTATCATCTTTATTATATTGGCTTGACCTATCCAAGAGCACTTAATATTTATCCATTTGTTCAGATCTGACTTTATTGTCTGGAAAGTGTTTTGTAGTTTTGCTCATATGGCTCTTGACTTTCCTTTGACAGATAGATTCCCAAATATTTTATGCAATCAACAGTTATTTTAAATGGAATTTCTCTTTATTTCTCTTGCTATTGGATTTTGTTAGTGATGTGTAAAAATGCTGAAGATTTCTTTGGATTTATTTTGTATCCTGCAACTTTGCTAAAGTTGTCAATTATTTCTAATTGATTTTTTAGTAGAATCTCTGGAGTTCACTAAGTATAGCATAATATCATCTACAAAGAGTGATAATTTGGTTTCCTCATTACTTAACTCTAATTCTTTCAATCTCTTTTTTCATCTCTTATTGCCAAAGCTAGCATTTCTACCACAACATTGAATAGTAATGGTGATAGTGGAAAATCTTGTTTCACTCCGTATCTTATTGGGAATGGTTCTAGTTTATCACCATTACATATAATGCTTACTGATGGTTTTGAATAGATGCTACTGACTATTTCAGAGAAAAGTCCATTTATTCCTATAATCTCCAGGGTTTTTAATAGGAATGGTTGTTGCATTTTATCAAATGCCTTTTCTGCATCTATTGAGATGATCATATGTTTTTTGTCAATTTGGTTATTGATATAGTGAATTATGTTAATTGTTTTCCTAACATTGAAGCAGCCCTGCATTTCTGGTATAAATCCTACTTACTCATGGTACATTATCCTAGGGATGGTTTTCCATAATCTTTTTGCCAGTATTTTATTTAAGATTTTTTCATCAATGTTCATTAGAGAGATTGGTCTATAATTTTCTTTCTTTGTGTTCATCCTACCTGGTTTAGGTATCAATATCATGTCTGTGTCATAAAAGGAATTTGGTAGGACTCCTTCAATCCTTTTTTTTTTTTTTAATAGTTTATATAGCATTGGAGTTAATTGTTCTTTAAATGTTTGGTAGAATTCACATGTGAATCCATCTGGTCCTGGGGATTATTTCTTAGGGAGTTGATTAATAGCTTGTTCTATCTCTTTGTCTAAGATAGGACTATTTAACCAATTTACTTCTTCCTCTGTTAATTTGGGCAAGCTATATTTTTGAAGGTATCCTTCCATTTCATTTAAGTTATCTAATTTATTGGCATAAAGTTGGGCAAAGTAACTCCTAATTATTGCTCTAATTTCCTCTTCATTAGTGGTGAGTTCTCCCTTCTCCCTTTTCATTTTAAAGACTAACAATTTGATTTTCCTTTTTCTAATCAACCAGGGGGCTATATATTTTATTGAATTTTTCATAGAATCAACTCTTAGTTTTATTCATTAATGCAATAGTTTTTTTTTTTTTTTTTTTTTTACTTTCAATTTTATTAATCTCTTATTTTTAAAATTTCAAGTTAAGTGTTTGAGGGTTTTTAATTTGCTCTTTTTCTACCTTTTTTAGTTGCAAGCCTAATTGATTTTCTCTTTCTCTGTTTTATGTAAGTGGGCCTCTAGAGATATAAAATTTCCCCTTATTAGCACTTTGGCTGCATCCCACACATTTTGGTATGACAGCTCATTATTGTCATTCTCTTCGCTTAAATTACTAATTGGTTCTGTGATTTGCTGTTTTACTCTTTCATTTTTTAGGATGAGATTACTTCGTTTCCAATTACTTTTTAGTCTGTTTTCCCCTAGCTTTTTATTGAATGTGATTTTTATTGCATCTTGATCTGCAAAGGATATATTTACTATTTCTGCCTTTCTGTATTTTAATTTGATGTTTTTATGTCCTAATATATAATCAATTTTTTTGTTTATGTTCCATGAACTGCCAAACTCTTTTCTATTTCCATTTAGTCTTCTCAAAAGATCTTTTATACCTAAATTTTCTAGTGTTCTATTTACCTCTTTAACTTCTTTCTTATTTTGTGGTTTGATTTATCTAGTTCTGAGAGTGCAAGGTTGAGATCTCCCACTACTATAGTTTTGTTGTCTATTTCTTCTTGCAGTTCTCTTAACTTCTCCTTTAGGGATTTAGATGCTACACCACTTGGTACATATATGTTTAATATTGATGTTACTTCATTATCTATAGTACTCTTAACAAGATATAATGCCCTTCCTTATCTCTTTTAATTAGATCAATTTTTTTTTTTTTTGCTTGATCTGAGATCAGGATGGCTACCCCTCCTTTTTTACTTCAGCTGAAGCATAGTAGATTCTGCTTCAGTCTTTTTGCCTTTATTCTATGTGTATCACTCTACTTCAAGTGTGTTTCCTATAAACAACATATTTTAAGATTCTGGCTTTTAATCTACTCTGCTATCCACCTCTGCTTTCCAGGGTAGTTTACCCCATTCGCATGTATGGTTAAAATTACTAATTCTGTATTTTCTGCCATCTTGTTAACCCCATATTATGTTTTTCTCTTTCCTTTCCCCTTTATCCCCTTACCCAATATTAAACTTATGAGCATCACTTGCCTCATTCAGCCCTCCCTCTTTAGGATCCCTCCCCCACTTAGAGTCCCTCCCCTTTTCTTAAATCTTTCACTTTACAATTTCTTTATTCGCTTCACTTTACCCCTCCCACTTTTTAATAAAGTGGGAGAAGTTTCTCTGTAATCAAATATGTCTAATATTTTCTCTTTGAATTTATTCTGATGAAACTAAGATTCACACTATGTTCATCCCCTCCCTTCTTTCCTTCAGACATAATAGGTTTTCTTTGCCTTTTCAAGAGATGTAATACCTCCACCATTCCTTTTTTCTGGTACAATTTCCTTTATACTTCTAGATTATTTTTTATATTATAACAGTGAAACCCAATTATATATGTACTATTTATGTATACTCATAACAAAAATATAGTTTACAAGATTTATTTTTACCTTTTTTATGATTCTCTTGAGTCCTATATTTGGAGGTCAAACTTTTTATTTACTTCTGACTTATTCATCAGAAATAAATGAAATTCACTTATTTCATTGAATGTCCATCTTCTTCCCTGGAAGAAAATGCTCAGTTTGGCTGGGTGTTATTCTTTGCTGCATACCAAGTTCCTTAGCCTTTTGGGATATCAAATTGCAGGTCCTTTGATCCTTTAATGTGGATACTGATAGATCCTGGGTAATTCTTATTGTGGCTCCTCTGTATTTGAATTATTTGTTGTTGTTGTTGTTGTTGTTGTTGTTGTTGTTTCTGGCTGGTTTTTTCTTTGATCTGATAGTTCTAGAATTTGTCAAAATATTTCTTAGAGTTTTGATTTTGGGATCTCTTTCTGTAAGTGATTGATGAATTCTTTCAATGTCTATTTTTTCTTCTGTTTCTTTAACATCTGAGCAGTTCTCTTTGATGTTTTCCTGAAAAATAGTGTTCTAGGATCTTTTTTTTTTTTATTTCATCATGATTTTCAGGGAGTCTAATAATCCTTAGATTATCTCTCCTAGGTCTATTTTCCAGCTCTGTGCTTTCTCAGGTAGGTATTTAACATTTTTTCTATTTTTTTTTACTTTTTTTTTGGTTTTTTCCAATTTTATACTTAAAAAGATATTTTATTTTTTCTAATTAACTAATTCTGTTTTTCAGGGAGTTGATTTCTTTATGCACTCTATCTTGTAATCAGTGATGTGACTTATCCAGACCCTCTTGCAAAGCTTCCTTTTACTTTCCCCATTCTTCTTGCTCTCTTTTAAGATCCCTTTTAATTTCTTCTATGAGAACCATGTGTGATGGGGATCATGCTATATCACTACTTGGTGCTTCATCTGGAGACAAGCTGCTTTTAATTTCCTTGGGGTTTGAAGTCTGCTCTCTTTCAGTAGAGAAGCTATCTATAGTTAGAGCCCACTTTGCTTTTTTACTCAATTTAACAATTTACCAACAACAATAACAACAACAACAAAAACTGCAGTTTGCTTTAGGGACAAGCTTTCTCAACAGACAATAGAAGGTAGTAGTGAAGCAGCAGTGGGATAGCAATGGCTGTTCTGAGATCAGCATCTGCTCTGTGGTCAGCGTCTATGCTGGGATCAGCAGTTGCACCCTGAGATTGTACACAGTCTCTCCCTGTGCTGTGTGGGTGTGGCTAGGTCCAGAGAGAGTCTAGCTTTTTGGGGTTACAGTCTTTACCCTCTGTGTTTATAGCTTCTCAACTGATCTACTGGCTTGCTGCCAGGGCAGAGTAGCTGACACTGTGATAAAGTTCTCCCTGCAAATTTTCAGCCTGTGAAGACCACACCCTGCCCACCCTCCTCCAGCCTGCTCAGCTTGAGTTGTTTTTATGCCTTTCTACATTTAATTTTCAGTGTTTACCTTAATGCACGTTGAAATTTTGTGTTGGTGCTATGTACTGCTGAGAAAAGTATTTTCTTTCCTATTCCCATTCACTTTTCTCTATTGTTCTGTCTTTTCTGACTTTCCTAAATTTCATTGACCTTCTTAGTTTCTTTTAAGTTTTTTATCAGAATTACCAAATTCTGAGTGTAAACAGCAGAGGTACTCTGCTACTATAATTTTGCTATTTCTTGTTATTTACCTCGTTTCTCCTTTAAGAATTTTTTTCTATAACATTTGATGCATAAATATTTAGTATTGATATTGATGTATTTTCTATGTATCTCTTAAAAAGTTATAATTTTCTTTCTAATATCTTTTTAATGGACTATTTTCTTTTTATTTTGTCTGAATTTGGAATTGTTATCCTTGCTTTTATTTTTTTTTACTTACATTTATTTTTATTCTCTGTTTTTCTCACTACTTGAAGCGTATCTTATAAAAAATATGTTGTAGGATTCTGTTTTTTGATCCACTATTGTAACTGCTTCCACTTTATGGGAGGATTCGCAGTTATAATAACTAACTATATATTTTCCTCCATTCTCTTTTTTTCTCCAATTTATCTTCTCTCTCCTTTCTCCCTTTCCCTTCACAGTACTATTTTGTTTCTGTTCAAAACAACTCTTTTGTCTGACTTCCCTTTTGTCAGATCTCTTCTTTAATCCTGCTTTCCATATTTTCCTAAAATAAATGTCTGTCTTCAACTGAGTGTGTATATTCTGATGAGAGTAACGTTCATGCAATGCCCACTGCCAACTCACTTATCTCCTCCTCCATTTTATTAAGTCTCTAACTTTTCTTCATTTATTTTACATAATGTGTTCTACTTCTCATTTTCTTCTGCATTCACTTTATTCCTATTTTTAATTTCTTCTTTTTTTTAAATTATTCCCTCAAATTCACCTTATACTTTACAATTTATGTGTAATTAATTTAGGTGCATTGTTAATGATATATTTCTTACAAATTACAAGTATTATTTTCCTATCTAGAAATGTAAATTATTTATTTCTGTCAACTTTCTTATGTTTTATTTTTCCTTTTTGACTTTTATACATCTCATTATTCTTGCTATTGGAAGTCATTTTTTGTGGCTGTTGTTTCTGAATTTGATCTTCTTAGGACATTTGAAATCCTTTTATTTTATTGAATAATCATTTCCCCCCTTGAAATAATATGATCAATTTTTATCTATTAGGTGATTCTTGATTAAAGTCCTAACTCCTCTGCCTTCCATGGTCTACTTTAATATTGCAACTGCTAAATCCTGTGTAATCCTCATTGTTGTTCTCTGATATTTTAATTGTTTCTTTCTGGCTGCTTGTAATATTTTCCCCTGATCTGGTAGTACTGAAATTTGGCTATAATGTTCTTTGGAATTGTAATTTTTTTGTATCTCTTTCCAGATATGATTGGTGCATTTTTTTTCAATATCTATTTTGCCCTCAGATCCCAAGATATTAGGACAGTTTTCTTTGATAATTTCTTGGAATAGTATGTCTAGTTTTTCATTTTTAAATATGCCTTATATGTAGTTCAATTACATTATTTTTCTTGGTTTGATTTTCCATGTTATCTGTTTTTCCAATGAGGAATTTTTTTTTTCTTTTTCTTCTTTTTTTCATTAAAAAGTTGTTTGGTTGATTCTTGATTTTTTTCATAGTCATTAGTTTCTATTTGTCCATTCCTAACTTTTAAGAAATTAATGTTCTTAATTAACTTTTATACCTCCTTTTTCATTCGACTAATTCTACTTTTTAAGAAACTTTCTTTTTCAAAGCTGCTGGCTTTTCCCACCTCATAATTCTGTTGTATAATTTTTGTTTCTTTTCCCAGATTTTCTTCTACCTCTCTTATTTGAGTTTTAGGCTCTTTTTTAACTCTTCTTTATGTTCTCTCTAGTAACACCATTTTCCATTTTTCTTTGGTGTTTTGCCCGTAAAGGTTTGGGCATTGTTATTCTCTTTTTAGTTTGTGTCTTCATCTTCTCTGTCACTATAATAACTTCCTAAGGTCAAATTCTTTTTGTTGTTTTATGCTCTTCTTATCCAGTCTTTTCGTTTATTTTTAAATTTTGGCTCTGCTCCTCAGCTGGAAGGTTTACTGTCCCAAGATTTTTTATAAGGAGCTACAGGCCTTGCTGTTTAATTGGAGTTGCACTAGTTTTCATCTAAGGTCAATGGAAGATCCTTGTCCTAGTGCTACATTGAAAGGCTAAGATAGAAAATGGTTGGTACTGCTTGGACTTTTACAAATCAGACAGCTTACCTGATGCTGAGCTGAGGGTCCAGTTGTGGGATCTGTCATATAGTGATACTCAAAGGATATCCCTGTATTGATAGTTCTCTGTTGACCTGGGGATATGCTGAAGCACATGGTGTGTCCTGTTGCTGAAGTGTTACATTTTTGGCTTGGCTATGATAGACTATATGGTGCTGGAGTCTGTCTTCTCTGCTGATTATGCTAGTGTACATGGAAAGGGGCCTCTGCTCTAGCACTAGTGACTTTACATTTGCAGTGTTGGTATTGACATTGGTATTGACATCTACCTGTTGGAAAAAAAACTACACTGAAGCATAGGATGGATCCTCTTGTGTAGAGGGCTGGAACTCTGAAAAGGTGTACTTGAATCAGACAACGGAGCACTTAAGGCTAATTACCTATTCGCTATGAGACGAGGACTCTATTAGCATATATTTGGATAAATAGCTCTTTTCACAGTTCATTCTGGCTGAATGTTTGGTGTCAAGATAATCATAGGCAAGGATTAGTGGGTAGGGAGAGAAAGGTGAGAGTCAATTTGCAGCAGGCCAAGGAAGAGAGAAGTTGGTGATTTCGGATTCCAGAAAATTCAGGATACATTATTGGCAAGCCTCATGGCAGTTTGTCTGTCTCCTTCACTTCTCCCCCTAAAGACCAAGGACTTTAATTTATCCTGACTTTGGCTGACCCTGAGGCCCTCCAATGAACTAGCCTGTACTCCACACTCCTGTTAGCAGCTGCCTGTCTAGAGTTCTACTTAAGTTCCTGGTTGATCAGGGACCTGGTGTGTTTTCATTTCCCCGGCTTTGCTGAGTCTGGGAAGTCCAGGTGTTGGCATTTGCCTGCTCCTCAGCACTGAAGATCAGGACCTCTTACTGTTTTGCTGAGGTGAGGCTTGCTGCTGGCTTGCTGTAATTTCCTGTCTTGGACTGATTTCTTCTTTTACCCGAGTAAGACAAAGCTTTTCTGACAACATTCGAAGTTTTTTTTTTTTTTTTTTTTTTTGGATTACTAGGTTATTTCACGCCATCATTTTGCTGGTTCTATAGACAACCACTATTTTTAAAGGCCTTTGCAAAACTGTGTAAAAGCATTAGTGCCATTCTTGGCTTTTCTCTTCAGAACCACCCACCTCTGACAGCTCTTTCCTACCCACCCACCTACACTTCAAGGAGTTCATTATCTTCCAACTCTTCATGAGAATTGGACCATTCAGTATTTAACAAAAAGAGATACATTTAGCTGTACAATAAGAAGGCTATTCAATAAGTGTAGACAGACATTTCCTTGAATTGCTTTACCTGGATAAAATTCTCATTAAAATACAGCAGATAAGCATCTAAGAAGCCCTCTAGCCCTTCTAGACTACTTTATAATGAGACAGTTAGAAATTGAAAATGATAATTTGAGACTTTTTAGCTAACAAAATATCAAGGAATATTTCAATTTTTCTTAAGGAAAACTAACCTAACCTTTGTGTGTATTTGTGTGTGTGTGTGTGTGTGTGTGTGTGTGTGTGTATGCGCGTGCACATAGGGCATGTATGCAGCAAAAATGGTCTAGAAAAAAATTCAATAGGAATGGAGAAATATGAGGAAAACCATGAGGAAAAATGAATTTTGTCTCCAAAATATTAAATCACATATTAAACCCAAGAAAAAAGGAATGATAAAGAAAAGGTGTTGGAATCCTTACTAACTGCTAACTAATTAGAGTTGATCTAATCTTAAGATGTTTTGGGCAGAACCTGAAACAAGGTACTAAGTAGAACTAATTAATACAAGGCTTGTGTTCACACCTTTACTCATTGAAGTTCAATGAGTTCACACCTCCCTTGAAGCTCGTTGGGCCAGAGAGCACTATGGGAGAAAACCCATAATCCCTCTCTCTCGTATCCCACAATTCCTCCCTCTTGGATAAAAGAAACAGACAGAAGCTCTCGGTCAGATTTCAGTAGAGTTACGCCAGAAGCCCTCTCTCCGAGGCAAGGCAGAATATTTTCCACTTGGCTGGCTGGTGGCAGAAGTGTTCTTCGGAGAGAGGAAGACGCTACAAGTCGAGATTTCACCAGAATGACATGAAGACTGGAGCTGGCTGGAGGCTGAAGACAGCAGAGGCAGAGGCTGAAGGACCAGACCTTTGGATTTAAAGACATTTGGAGAGAGCTCTTGGAACCAAGCGGAGAGATAGGCCTCTAAGCTAACCGGGCTATATTGGGATAATAAAAGATCTGAACTTTTATCACCTGGCTGCGTTTTGAGAAGAAAAAGATTACAACAAAAAGGGGAAATTAATAGTAATTAATGACATCTTACATAAGCCAATTTAAAGTAATTATTGGAAATATAATTTCAAGTAAATAAGGAAAATGATAACAATTGGATACCATAGCTTAAACTAAACAGTAAAATTTAATGGATTCAAGGAGAAAACTCTTTATATCCACAAAACATTGAAAAAAAAATGACTTAGTAATAATTTAACATAAAAACACTAAACCCAACAACATAGTCCAGGATTTGGGAATTTCAAAATAAGCAAAGAAAGTAATTTTTAAAGCAAAAGAAAATTTTAAAAAAAAATCAAAACAAAAAAAAGATTTCATTATTAAAATACAGAGCTATTTTTAATTTACAAAATTAGCAAATTTGATTAGATTCCAAAAAGAAGAAAATAATTAAGAGGAGAAAAACTTAGAATTCTTTGCCATTTGTCATTAAATGAAAAGAAAGATTTAAAAAATAGCAGAAAGTATTGTAACATTTTATATAACAATGAAATTAAAAATAAAGAAGAATAAATATTTATAAAACTAACACACTTCAAAAAGCAAAACCAATAATAAGTAATACACATATTTCAATTTCAAGTAAAATTGAAAATAATAAAAAACAACTAACAAAGAGAAAAAATGATTCAGAAAAGTTTATAAATGAATTTCAGTAAAGAGTTTTGAACATTTTCATGTACTCATGAAAAATATAGGAAAACAATGAGATATTATCTAACTTCTTTAATTAGAAAAGTATGCTCTTATTACCAAAACCTTAGAGGGAAAATATCAAGAAAGAAATCTACTAACCTCTACTAAGATCATGAAAAAAAAATGAAAGTAGTATTCTTTGATCAGGATTCAAACTCCATAATTCTTTCCTTGAATATGGATAATGTTTTATACCATGAGTTTTTTGAAATAGTTTTGTGTCATTGTATTGTTGATAAGAGGTAAGTCTTTCATTGTTGTTTATCATACTATGTTGTTAATCTGTATACAATGTTCACTTGATTTTGATTATTTCACTCAGCATCAGTTTATGTAAGTCCTCCAATGTGTTTTTTTTTTTTAAATCTGCCTGTTCATCATTTCCTATTCACTATAATACTTCAATACATTCATATATTATGCTAAGCTGGACAAGAGATCAACTTTCTCACTGTCTCAGACAGATTGTTAAAGTTATTTGTAATTTTTAAAGTTGGTGAGGAAACTCCTTCTACTAACATGGGTTAGCACTAAAAAGTATTAGATTGATACTTTTGAGAAGTTAAGTGACTTGTTCAGATCACAAAATGAATACAAAAAGATACATCATTTGAACTATAGGCTAGAGCTTTTGATTATGCCACAATTATTTGAGTCTAGTTTTGATAAAATCAAGAATGCAAATATTATTTTTTTTTAAATCAAGAACTTTGAGAAAAAAAATTTTAAAGTATTTTTGTGTAACTTCATTACTTTATACAATCAACTGGAATAAATCTCATATATATAAGCAACTAAATATAAAAGCCACACCATAAAAAAGAGGATATTGCAAGGTTATAATTTTATCCCTATAAATGATGGAAAAACTTGCAACAAGTCCCAGGAGAGGGAAACATAAAATTAAAAAAGTAAATATTTTATTTATCTAAAATGTAGGGAAAAAAACAACGTCTTTTTTCAGCATCAAAATTAATACAGCTAGAAGAAGAAGAAAACATATCAATTGGGGTAAAAAATAAGCCCTTCCCTCAAAAACAAAACAAAACAAAACAAAACTTTGTATTGTCTCTTTCCAATAAAATATGATATTCAAAATCTATACAAAATTTGTATATGTATGTGTGTGTGTGTGTGTGTGTGTGTGTGTGTGTATGATTGATTTGTTCCTAATTATATAATTTGAAAATAAGCATGAGAAAATTTAAAAGAAATTAAAAATTAAACTCTGGTCAATCATGTGAAAATTATTCAAAATATTTAATAAGAAAAAATCTTCATGGTAACAAAACTCTGAGGATTCTAATTTTTAATGTTTGTTTAAAACCCTAAATTAAAATTAGCTTTCTCTTTCTTTGGAAAGCTTAAGAATGCAAATGCTGAAGTGACATTTTTTCTCTTTTGGAATCAAGTCTTTAAAATATTTACTTTTTATATACATTTTCTACAAAGTCTTGAGTTAATGAAAAATGAGTAAGAGTAATTCATTTTTAAATGGATGATTTGAAACAGTTAATTAAAAAGCTAATTAAATTTCTAAGTCAAACATTTATTCTTTCAAGGTTATTCATAGTGCATAGGACAATTCTTCAGTATCATTTACAAAGAAAGCTAATTTTGATTTCACATTAAGATTTGTATATTTAGTCTTTGATGTGTTGAAATTCACAAGGAAGTGCCAGAAGTGTTCTGAGTATCTTTAAAGTTTATATTTTAAAAGTTTAATGAGAGACAGATAGACAAAAAGAAAGACAAGGAAAAGAAGGGGGAGGAGAAATAATAAAGAGAGATGATGATACAGATGGGATATGCAAAGAAACAGAAAGACTGACAGAAACTGACATTTGCACCTGCACACACACACACACACACACACACACACACACACACACCTATGCAGTCTAAGAAAAGACAAAGATGAAAGAAAAGTCAAAAGAAGAGGATGCTTAACAGAAACATATACTGGAGAGAGATCAATAAAAATGACTTGGATTTGGCAGTAGAGATATGATTAGAGTTGAGTAATGATCAAAAGGAGAGGAAGTGAAAATTATATTTATGAAATATGATTATTTACCTATATTAAATCTGTCAAAAACAAGTTATATTCATTAATTTATCACAATATAGAAAAAAATTGTAACATTGTTCCAAAAAAAGAGAAGTTAGATATTAGATAGGGAGACCTAAATTGATTGAAAGAAGACAATGCCAGAAAGAGTAACTAAACAAGAGAGAACATATATTAGAAAACTCCATGTGCAAATCTATATTGTCTCCAGGATCAAAATTTTTAAAATGCTCTGTTTGACATTCAAGGCTCTTTCCAAGCTTGCTTCCTTTAAAGTCTCTAGCAGCTTTCATTCCTTTTTGTTTTACACTTAATAGTGTTTAATTTCGGGGAGGGGAGATGGGGCCATCATGGCATAAACAGATTGTTATCTGAGCTCTTCCTGATGTCCCTCAGAACAACACCAGATCAATTCTCTGAACTGGTATTGAAGTGACAGAACCTGCAAATATTTGTTGTGTAACAAATTTCCAGCAAAAGATATTTTGGAAGAAGTACCAAAAAAAAGTCTGTTTCAGTAGGTTGGGGGAAAGAAGAGGTAGAGAGTTAAACGCAGATGAACAAGGACTCAGGGTGGTGTTTCCGCAAGTCAAGGAATATATCAGGAAGATCTGAGCCAAAATACATCAGCATTGGCAACTCTGTCCTAGTTACAATCCAGTGGAAGAGTAGATTAGCTGTGAGACATCCAACACAAACACAAAAGACAAATAATGAGCCTCTGAACCTTAGAAAAATGTGGGACCTGGCCACATCCACCTAGAACCAGAAGGAAGGTCAGGGGAAAGTAGACCAAAAACTAATTGGAAATTATATAATTTAATCCTAAAGAATCCTAGAGAATGTATGGATGAAAAAACAAATCATAAACATAATAATTGTGTTAAGCAGGATAAAGCATATTTAACAGTTCTTGATTTCAAGTAAGAAATATACTCAAAGTTTTTGGAACAATCAATCATGTAAAAAGATTTGCAGCTCATATTCCGACTCAGGATTAGTCAGGTGGGAAACTTTACTTTGACAAGGAAGTAACGGGAGATTTGAATCAAGAGGAACCTACTTTCAGCAATGCTAAGGTTTCTTCTCCACCCTTCCTAAATATGGATATCCACCTATAGCAAATCAGGATCACATTCTCTCTGAGGAACTTATGGCATTTCCCTCAAATGGAAGATCACTAAAACAATTCTCAATCAGATAATCATAACGGAATTTAAAACTCGAGACAATAATCAATTATAATTCCAAGATGTAATTCCAATGTCTCATATAGCAAATTTCACTAATCATAGCTTAGAACTAGTGACAGTTAGTTTTACTCTTGTGGTATTGCAAAAAGCAAGACAAATTTACCAGGACTCACAAACACACAAAAATTTTCACTTAACACCCTTTCTTCTTCTTTTTTTTTTCATCCTCAGGTTTAAATTTATCGGGACCAAAACAAAAAAAGCAAACACAAAACAAAACAAAACAAAACAAAATTACAAATAACTATGATAATTGAAAAACACTAGTATTGTCTCATCATCTTTTCAAGGAATGCATTTCCCTAGTAAATCATTTCCTTCTTTTTAAAGAGATTTCATATCCCCAGCAAGATCTTTTATAGAGATTTATGATCTTGTCCAGTTGATTTCAAGTGTGTTCTTGTAAGTTTATAAACAAGGAGGTTCTACAAACTTTCTAAGTATCTTTTCTAACAAACTAATGACCAAAAAAAAAAATCTCTTTTTCCCCATAATTTTTCCATCCCTGCTGAGTCCATCCTTCAGTAATGCACCTAACTGGCAGAATTCTCCCCACAGTTTTACTGGGGAGTCTGAGTTATGTATCAGTTCTCAGGAAGACTTAGCTTTGCTCCTCCTCCTCCCTTAAATAATCTTCTTGTATGTCCTAGCCCACTTTTTTTTTAACATTTATATCGAAATAATCCTTATTTCAATGAGTTCTTTCTTTCCCTTTCTCTATCATTTTAACTTTCTGACAGCTTTAGGCAGAAAGGAAGGGAGAGAAAGAGAGAAAGAGAAAGAGAGAGAGAGAAAGAGAGAGAGAGAGAGAGAGAGAGAGAGAGAAAGATAGAGAGAGACAGAAAAAGACAGTCTTCAGACAGACAAAGATGAATAATCTCTATCTTTTCTTTTCTTCTAACATTCTGTCTTCCAAAAACATTTTCAGTAACCACCCTCTTTTATTCTCTGGTGTTCTGTACTTTTCCTTAATATAATAAAAGAAATTGTCATTTCAAAGTCTGTCTTAAAAGCTCTGAAAATCTTACATTTGCCTCAAAATAATACAAACAGCTAACTTTGTATACTGTAAATCTGTCAAGACGCACAATTGATCAGTATTTTCTAGGTGTCCCTCTACTCATAGAAGACATCTAACATGCTGGGCACCAATCCACCTAAATAGGGGCCCCAATCCAGTATTTCCCCTGGCAGACATAACATTTTTTCCTCCAGAGTTGATAATGGCCTAGGTTTCTTTCATGAACTTCTCTCTCCCTAAATCCATTTCTTTGTTATCCTGCTAGCTATACCAAATGTATTAACATAGACATTTTGGAGGGAAGATTCCATTTCCAAGAAAATACTGAAATATGGAACAAAGAGGGGAAGTCCATTTAATCTTTACAAAAATCTTGGAATGTAGGATATTAATTTCATTATTAGAAGAAAAAACTTATATTGTTCATATATATATGTGTGTGTTTATGTTTGTGTGTGTACAAAATTCAATCGTTTGGAAATTATAAATAACAATCATAAAATTTAATTTAATTTAATTAACTAACCAACTATCTTCTCCCTCAAGTAAAGTGAACATAAGTTCATTGCAATTTCTATTTGGTTTGAAGAAAATTCACCTAGGTGTACAACACAGTAAATAACCAACTACAAGTGTCAATGTATGCCAAACAAATGTTAATAACTATATTAGAATGATCAAACTTACTTCTTTAAGATACATATACATGTTACGAGTACATAGAGCTCCTTGAGATGACTGCTCTTTGGGCAATATTTTGAATTAATGGTAGAATTACTCATGAACTAGACTATGAAATATTACGTTCCTGTGTTGTATAAACCACTAAAAAGCATTGCAGAGTCTCTTTTCCAAATGCAATCAGGTACAATGACTAGTTGATTTGGTAAACCGTAGATAAGGACCAATTGTAAGTATATTTACCAATTTTGATTGGCTACTGTATAAACCTTTAGTAATATTTTATGGCATTTAATAGTGTAGTTTTAGCTTATTTTATTAAATTCTATTAATTTATTTTAATACAAATTGCTTTATGAATCATGTTGGGAGAGAATAAAAGACAAAAGAAAACAAATGAGAGGAAAAAAAAAACAGAAACAAGTGAACATAGTGTGTTTTGATTTACATTCAATCTCTATAGTTCTTTTTTCCTTCATGTAAATGGCATTTTCTATCCAAAGTCTATTAAGATTGCTGTGCATCATTAAATCACTGAGAAGAACCAAGTCTTTTATAGTTGATCAATGCACATTCTTGCTATTATTGTGTACGTCTTCCTGCTTCTGCTTGTTTCACTTAACATTGGTTCATGTAAATATTTCGAGACCTTTCTATAATCTGTTCATCATTTTTATAGAAATATAATATCACATTACTTTCATATATCACAATTTATTCAGTCATTCCCCAACTGATGTAGATCTACTCATGTTCCAATTCTTTCCTACCACAAAAAAAAAAAAGAAAAAAAAAGCTGCTAAAACATTTTTGCATATGTCTGCATATTCTTTCTTTTATGATTTCCTTAGGATACAGACACAATAGTGAAACTGCTGGTTCAGAGGATATGCACAGTTCTATATCCCTTTGTTCATAGTTCCAAATTGTTTTCCAGAATAATTGGATGGTTCTTAACTCCACCAACAATGCATGTGTTCCTGTCTTCTGACATCTTCTCCAAAATTTATGATTAACTTTTCCTATCATGGTAGCCAATCTAAGAGGTGGAGGTGGTACCTTACAGTTGTTTTAGTTTGCATTCTCTAATCAAAAGTGATTTAGAGCATTTATATATGACTATAGATGGCCTTAATTTCACCATCTGAAAATTGTTCATATCCTTTGATATGATTTTGATATGAATTTGGTATGTTATGATGGAAAGTACAGAATAATCCCTGTTAATTGGGGAATGACTTGTAGTCTTATAAATTTGACACGATTCTTTATATATTTTAAAAATGAGACATTTACTAGAAAGACTGGCTGTAAAGATTTTTTCCCAACTTTGTACTTCCTTTTAAAGCTTGTTTCTCTTTGTTTTGTTTGTGCAAAATCTTTTTTAATTTAATGCATTCAGTGTTATACATTTTGCTTTTCATAGTGTTCTCTAGTTCTTCTTTGGTAATAAATTCCTCCCTTCTTCAAAGATCTGGTAGGTAAATTATTCCTTACTCTCCTAATTTGCTTAGAATTTCACCACTTATGCCCCAATCATATACCTATTTTGATTTTATTTTCACATGAGTTGTGAGATATAAGTCTATACTGAGGTTTGACATATGATTTTTCAGTTTTCTTAGCAATTTCTGTCAAATAGTGAGTTCCTTTCTCAGAAGATGGAGTTTATCAAATACTAAATTACTATTAAAGAATACTACTGGATACATGGCACAATAATCAATGTGTGCCATGTATCCAGTAGTATTCTTTAAATTTAAAATATTTCTTTATATCATATAACAAATATTTTATTCAAAAATTTGTTCTAAACAACTATATTTCTACTGTTTGGGATTTTCTATTCTATTGCTAATATAATCTTTTCATTTCTTATCCTTTTTTCCTTTTCTTTTTTTTTCCATCCATTCTCTATCTCCCTGTCCATCTTAAAATTTTGTTGACTCCTCCACCCCAACAAAGACAATATCCAATTTATATAAATCAAGGAAAGAAAAGGCAAAATCTAATTAAAAATTAAGCCAGATGGTTAATTCAGTTTCCTCTATTTTATATTCAGTAAATAATTGCATATTTCTCACGTTGCATTGCTTGAGAAAAAGTGAATGTATGAGATTGATGCAGAAAATCATCACTTCTTAAAAGAAGATCAATAATTACTTGGAAAATATAACTCTGTTTCATTAAAACAGAGTATACATTTTTTTAAAATAAAGAAATGAAAAATTCCAAAAGATAAAAGATTTCACTTAGTCAATAGTAAAAGAAAAAAAATTTTTCAGAAAAAAATTGAAAATTTTAAATCAGTCCATTAGATTTAACAACAAAGAAAATAAAGCAAAACAAAAAGTAGAAGAGCATCAATTAAAAACCCTTCTACTCAGCTAAATAAAAAATAATAATTCTGGAAATTAAAGGGGAGGTAAATGAAACTGATGCAAGATAGATTATACAAAAACTGACAGAAGTAGTGGTATTTTAAAAAATAAAATAAGAAGCCAATTAGCTAGTTTGATTTTAAAAAGAAACATTAAGTCAAATAACTAAAAAAAAAAGAAAAGGAAGTACACAAAACAAATAAAAAAAATCTAAGAACTCATTGGAAAATATTTAGACTATTTATATCAACAAAATGATAACATATGAAATATTTATAAAATATAAAAAATTCTCAAAACAAGATATACTTAAAAAACAATCTCAGAAGAAGAAACTGAATAAGCCTCAGCTGAATTCCAAAACAAATATATCCAGGAACAGATGGATCTGCAAGTGAATTCTATCAAGCACTAATGAAATAAATAATTTGAATACTAAATAAACTAGGAAAAAATATTATCCTAATAATCTCCTTTTATGATAAAAATGATTCCAGATAAAAAAAAATCAGAGAAACAAACCACCAAATTAAAGCAAGTATTTCATGTTTATAATGAATATCCGTGCAAACCACTAAACAAATTATTACAAATAAGTACAGAAAAATATATTAATAATTATTATGTAAAATTACCAACTTAAATTACTGCCAAGAAAGGACTTAAACAGTAATAAAAATATCTAGTTAAAATCACAAGAGCAGAACAGTAGTTCTAAAGTAGAATAATTTAAATAGTTTAATATTTTCATTCACTTTACTAATTAATTTAATGATTTAAATTCATCAAACAATATTATTAACAGCAACATAATAAAGAAAAAATATTTTTAAAATATTTTGAATTCTGTTAAAAGTAATGACCAAACCAAACTCCAAATCATCTATAATGTGATGTTGTTAAGTATTATAAAGAGATTTAAACTCTTTGGAAATAACTTTTCTGTGAATTTGTTTTGGTGGACTAGGCTTTTTTCTTCTGAGTTTCTTCTTCCCTTTTTTTCTAATTGGGTGTGTATGTAAGATTAGTGATAGATAGGAGTACTAGAAATGCCAAAGAGAAAATAAAAATAAAAAACATTAGGATCACTGAAAAATTGTTTATATTTTTAAATGTATGAAAGAAGAATGAAGGAAGCAGAGATAAGTAAGACAGATTTGAAAGTAATATATTGAATATATCATATCATTTAAAAGTCAAGCACTTTGCAATGGAGATTTATTATTTTATATACAATCTTATGTTGTTTGTAAACAGAACCATAAAATCATTACATTTGAAGGCAAAATTATAAATAACATATAATAACTAAGATCAACATTAAGAATGTGTAATTAGATTTTATTTTTTAAAAGTCCCCTAAAAAATCTGAAATGAACATTTTAACTTTATCTTCACTGCAAGATCCTGTATTTCCTTAGGGAAAAAAGATCGATTTGAATGATACAATTTGTAAAAAAAAAATACAAGTGATTTTTGGGGTGGGGGAAAGAAGATTCAAGGGGATTAACTCCTCTAAGAAAGATAGATTGATTGGTCATCCTGAATGAAGAAAAATGTTCAAAAGTCAGAAATGAAAACTGAACTGAAATTTTAGTCTAAAGAACCAGATAGTAACTGCTACTCAACTAAGATTTGCTACTTCATGGTAGAAGAAGAGAATAGACTAAAAGGATGTAATGTGTTGCTCTTGTCACTTTGCTCTCTTGGCAACAACAACAGTAAGAGCACAATTATTGTTCCCATTTTAAGAATCAGGAAATTGAAAAAAAATATAGAAGTAAAATGGACTGCCCAGATTCTCAAGTTAGTTATTTTTCTAAGACTGTATTTGACCTCAGTTTTTCCTGTCTCCAGTGTTAGCACTTTGCTACTCAGTTGCCAATTATCTCAAATTAGTTGCCAAGTCTTATCACTTAAACCTTCATGTTACTAGTGACCTTCCTTTGATTAATCTAGGTTTTTGTGTCTCATTTCATTCTAACACAAAATCTGAACTAGGAGGGAGTGAACAATTTAAAAGAGCAGTTCTGGATATGTACATGTAAATACACTTGCATATTCCTATCAAATATTTACACTAATATGAATAAATGCTTATCTATCTTTATACTTAAGATATACCTTTATACTTAAAGGTAGATTATTTTTCTGGTGATGGTGTATAGCTTAAAGTTAGAACATAAAAGTTTTAGAAGTCTTGATCCAAGAAAAACCTGGATATATTTATACAAGCTGATGCAAAGTGAAACACACTGTTTACAAAAGGAAAATAATATTGTAAGATAATTGACTATGAATGACTTAGCTATTTTCAGTAATACAATGATCCAAGTCACTTCTAAATGACTTATTAAAAAAAAAATGCTATCAATCCCCAGAGAAAGAACTTATGTTATATGAATACAGATTGAAACACACTTTTCATCTGACCTCATTTTTATTGAGGGTGTTTTTGTCTATGTTTTCTTTCATATCATGTCTAATATGGAAATATTTTACATGGCTAAATCTATACATGTATAATCTATATCAAATTGCTTAGTTTCTCAATAGAGAAATGTAGAGAATTTGGAACTCAGAGTTTTAAAAATGAATGTTAAAATTGTTTTTACATGTAATTGGGGAGAAATAAAATATTAAGAATTCGAAAAATGCTAAGAAAAGAAAAGTAAAATAAATGACAGGAACAAAAAATAGTCAATAAGAAATAAAAGTGTCACTATTTGCAAATGATAGGGATAATCAGCATGTAAATATAGATTAAGAAAATAATTCCTTTTATTGGATTGAGGAGGTTATAACTTTTTATTAAAGGAAAATTTTGTAAGAAAAAATACCTCATGTAAGTGATTTCATTATAGGAAAAAATTTATAAGAGTTCTATAAATTATCTTAATATAAGAAAATAAATTGTATATGACAGTATAAAACTATATTTCCAAAGAACCAAAATCTGATGTACTATCCAGCTCTGAAATGATATGATTACATTAATGTATTTTAGCAGTTCAATAAATAACACAGCAGTCAAAAGAATATCAAAAATATCAGTCTTGTGGCAGCAGTATTACATGTTGGCCTGGTGTTGATAAAATGTTGTGAATTAACTACCAATGTTTAACACTGAAGTCAAGGATAGACATTGAAAGCAAAAGGGGGAAGAATTCTTTAATATTGTATTGAATATAGAACTAGCAATGCATATATATGCATATATGTACTCATAATTTAAACAGGAAGATTATTAAAAAAAAAGTTTCTAAATCAATCACCACACACACATCAAAACATAAACATATATACAAATGTACATACCACTTTTTAGTCTAGCCTATACCAAGCACTATGATAAAAAAACTATTGAGTACTGATTAGTAAATAAGTTATAATGTCTTTGTTGTAGTAATGTTGAATTTATTCTTTTGTATTATGCATACTTTTGAGTACTCCAGTGAATATTTGCTTTATTAGCCTAATCTGTACTAAAAACTATGATAAAACATTCTTGAGTACTGTACTTAAAAAAAGATTATACTTTCTCTGTTGTAGTCAAGTTTGATTTATTTCTGTTGAAATATTGAATTTCAACCAGGTACCTTTTTGTTGCTAAGATTCAAAGGTCATAGGAAGTCTTCTTACATTGAACTCCTTCTCTTAATAGAAAGGAATTTTTAAAAACCCTGTGCTTACTGTTTTCTTGTAATTCAAATGCAGAAAATAACTTTACTGCTGTTCAGAAAGCTACATTGTTTTAAAAATATTCTAAACATTATTAAGGTGCTTCAAGAGATAAATTTCCTCTAAGACACAAAATATATTCCAGTGAAATTTAGAACAAAGAAGAATCTATCTCATTTAGTTAGCCAGAGAATAAGGTTTAGTTATGAGGAAAAATCCTGAAGAAAAAAAAAAGTTATGACTGATGAGAGATATTTCATAATGTTCTCTCCTTTTGTTTGGATTCAACATTCTTTTTATAATATCACTGTTTTTCTTGAAATTTATTCTATAGAAAATGAGACAGTCTTAAAATAATTCTAATTTTTATTTTTTATTCTTACATAGAAGAGACAATGTAAAAATTATTGGCTTACCTGAAGTCCATGACAAAAAAAGAACCTGGAGAGCATTTTTCAAGAGATCATTAAGGAAAATTGCCTCAATATTCTAAAAATAGAGGGGGAAATACTTAATGAAAGAATCCATCAAACACCTTTAGAAAGATATGTCCCAAGGAAAACAGAACATTTTTCTTGCAGAAATTCTGGGGCAGGAGAGAGAAGAGAGAGTGTGGGGGAGTTTGATGGGATAGGTATGGGGAAGAGTTAGGTTTCCTGATTCTTAGTCCAATTCTTCTCCCACTAAACCTTACTGCCTCTTTAATGTCACATCAAGGGTGAAGGCTAAAGATGCCAGGTCAAGCATTCTATACTTCAGAAAAGATACATAACTCTTTTTTTAAAGAAAATACATTGTTCATATATGATTTGTTTTAAGATCAAAACTTCATTTAAGACAAATGTTCTTTCCACTGTATTTAAATAAGGTCATCTGTGCAATTTCATACCTAATTAAATTAACTAGAAACTGGAATCCTCTAAGGACAGGACATTGGCAATATCACAGGCACAATTTCCTTTGTAAAGTTAGTTGTAGGAATTAAATTGGATCCATTACTTGACAAAATTAGCAAAGAATACCACTTGCTAAATGTGTATATATATATATGTGTGTGTGTGTGTGTGTGTGTGTGTGTGTGTGTGTGTGTGTGTATAAATTAATTATATCAATTATGTATATATATATGCAATGATTCAAATAGGATTGCAAATGTTATTTTCCTTAAAAAATTCTATCATGTTCTTGACACCATTTTTGTTTATGCTATTTAATACTGACCCCGAAAATGAAAAAGTAAAATATATTGTGACATTTTATTAATATGTCACTGTGTATTTGTTAAATGTATAAATATTATTTTTCCATTTAAAAATTAATATTTTTATATTAACAACTGAGAGTAGAATAAATAAATAATCCCATTATTCCTTTAATCATATAGGAGAACATAGATATGAAAAGTTAATACATAAATTCATGCTTTAGCGAAAAGAATCTTGTAAAAAGAGGACATGGTTCACATAAATTCCATTCTTTCAGATAGAACCTATGTGAATATGGATAAGTAATTCACCTTCTCTGGGCTTGTTAACTCATTTTTAAGAGGAAGAATTTTTATTTAATTGGCACCTATACAACCTTTCCTAATGGGGACTTGTCAGCATTGCCATCTGAGTAGTTTCAAGTTCTCCACACACCACTAAGGAGTCAAAAAGGTGCTAGCCACCTTTATTGAAAAGAGATGTGTCATTCAGGATTACCCACACAATTCTATCAGCCTTGACCATAAACAGAGTACCAGTGTCTCACTTGGATTTAAGTGCTAAAGAATGCTTGAGTTCAATGTCAGTAATGTCTAATTTGAAGGCTTCAGTACATTATCAACTCAGGCTTTCATTATCGATGATTCTTCTAAAACTGATATTGTTGCCATACACACGTATTCCTAATTGAGTTTTAACAGAGCAAAAGTCTACTTCTATGTTTCAATGCTCATATTGTAAAGAAGTATCCCTTTTGAGGTCTATTTATTGCCATTTTTTTACATTTTTTTTTGTATTATAATTTTTTGTTATTTTATATTTTTAAATGCCCCCAAACATAATGCTTACGTACTTTCCAATATTCATGAGAACAAGAAGGTCCTGATTTGTCTTACAGAGAAAATAGAGGTGTTAATGGAGCTTTCTCCAAGAATGAGTTACAATGTTAACATTTTTCAAGAACTATAAGTCAGGAACTGTGCTAGAAGACAAAGATAAGAAATTATAATTAATACTTTTAATATTCAAGGCAACTCATTCCTGGTAGTACAAAATGGAAGAACCTAATTGTAGTTGTTTTTGAGTTACAATACAGTACTAAGGCAGGCAGAACTTTAGTGATATCAATATACACCGAACTTTCAGGAGCAATTGCATTTTTTCAAAAATTTATTTTAATGAATAAGATAAACAATATATAGAATTAGCTTCTCTTGTCCTGTTCCTAGTTCCTAGAATCACAACCTTAATGTATTATTAAAAAAATAAATAAATAAATATCTCATTTTCAAATTAATAAAAAATATAGAATAATTTTATTTTTATTTATGAAGATAATTCCATTATTTATCTTCTCACAAACTTTATAATAAAGATGGTCATTGATAATGCCATGTTAAAAATGAAATATCAGCAAAATCTATGGGGAGGAACACATTGCTGAAATACATGATTGAAATGAAAACTTACAATCACTGTATCTTACATCATCATGGTCCTGAGCTCTGATTTTGGTGTCAATAACCCTTCCATGATGATAATTCATGCTAGAAATCACATTGACATTTCCTCTTCATCTTCCTAATTCTTCTTTATAGGGTTAAATAAATTTCTAAACCCAACTAAATGGTGAAGTTATTCTCCTTTAGAGCCAAAACTGATGAGATCAAGCTTCAGACAATGCTTATCCCTCCCCCTTTTTTCCCCACCATTGTAATAGGTCTTTTGCACTTTTTCATGTGATCTAATTGTCCGCATTAAACTTCCTTTTCTTCTTTTTCCATTACAGAACTTTTCCCACCCTTTAATTACTTTTTCTTTAACGTCATCCCATCAGAGTCCATTCACAACCACACCCTCAGTCCATTTGAAGCCTCCCCTCCCCCCAACCCTCCCACCTTCTGTCTTCTCCAGTGACAGATAAAATTTTCAAGAATTACAGATATTGTTTTCCAATCTAGGTATGTAAACAGTTTAACCTTTAAGTAATATATATTCCCCCCCCCCCCCCCATTTATCTTTCTATGCTTCTCTTGACTTCTGTGTTTGTAGAGTATATTTTCTGTTTAGTTCTGGTTTGTTTGTTTGTTTGTTTGTTTGTTTTTTTTCAATAGATATGATTGAAAGTCTCTTCACTGAATATTCATAGCCTCCCCTTAAAGATGATTCTGAATCTCCCTGAGTAGTTAATTCTTTGTTGTAACCCCAGGTCCTTTGCCTTCAGGAATATGCTATCCAGGCCTTCTGATCCTTTCTATACCTAGAAGCTGCCAGATCCTGGCTAATCCTTGATATTTGAAGGGTTTTTTTTTTTTTTTTTTCCTGGCAGCTTGGAGTATTTTTTATCTTGAGATTGTACATCTGGAATTTTGTAACAATGTTCCTTGGGATTTTCCTTGTGGGATCTCTTTCCAAAAGCAATAATGGATATTTCCCCCTCGGATTCTGAAAAAGTGGAGCAGTTTTCCTTAATGATCTCTTGAAGAATGTTATCTATGCTGGGGGTTTTGGCCATGACAAGAGACTATTTTCAGATGACAAAATTAAAACCATCTATTGTCATATGAAAAAAATGCTATACATCACTATTGATTACAGAAATGTAATTTAAAACAACTCTGAGGTACTACCTCACACCTCTAAGATGACAAGAAAGATGATAAATGTTGAAGGGGATATTGGAAAATGTAATCTAATGCATTGTTGGTGGAGTTGTGAAGTGATCCAACTATTGGGGGAGCAATCTGGAACCATGCCCTAAAGGCATACCCTTTGACCCAGTAGTGCAGTTACTGGATATGTATCCCAAGGAAATTATTAAAAAAGGGAGAATGACCTACATGTGCAAATGTATTTGTAGCAGCTCTTTTTGTGTTAGCAAAAATTTTTAAATAAGTAAATGCCATCTATTGAAAAAATGGCTGGATTAGTTGTGACGTGGGAAGATGATGGAATATTATTGTTCTATAAAAAAAGATGAACAAGCTGATTTGAGAAAGGCTTAGAAAGATTTACACAGACTGATGCTGAGTGAAACATTGGACAGAATAACAACAAAAATTTGAAATTATCAACTATGAAAGATTTAGTTTTTCTCAATAGTTCAGTGATCCAAAGCAATCTCCATAAACTTTGGACAGAAAATGCTGTTTGTGTCCAGAAAATCAACTATGGAGATTGAATGAAAATTAATACATGCTATGTTCACTTCTTTTTATTTTTTTTTCTGTCCCATGTTTCATTTTGCTTTGATTTTTCTGTCCCAACATGATTCATAGAGCAATGGGTATTTAAAAGAAATAAATTTTAAAAAATAAAAAATACATTTCATCAATATCTGTGTTACATCAAAAAAAGCTTGCTTTTATGTTTTTCTTAGAGTAAGCTTTTTTTTTCCCCTGAACAAAAACATCTTATTACATGAAAATTCCTACAGAATTTATAAATTGATGACTATAATAAAGCTAACACTTTTTCTCCTCCCCATTTGGCTTAACTGTATTTTGATATCAACATCAATCATTTTAAACCAGTCTAAAATATTACCTTATTGGGGAGAAAAAGAGAGACTGAGACAGAAAGAAAGCAAGAGAGAGAGACAGAGAGACAAGAGAGATAGAGAGTAAGAGACACAGAGAGAGAGAGAGAGTGATAAAAGAAAAAAAAAGATTTTTGATTTAGTTGCATGACTCTTTCCAAATTTAGCATTCATACTATTTGCAGATCCGTCAATCTGATGATTTTTCTCACAGTAAGATTTTAAATTTACTCAAAACAAAACTAGAATTGCATTGTAGATAAAGCAACATTCAACTTAACAATATAAAGGTGAAAGATTATATTATATTCTTTGAAAAAAATAAGTTCAACATGGAAAGAAAACAAGCATTTCAAATAGACTGAAGAATGATTTTAAAATCTACCCATTTAAACCCACAGGCATAATTTCTTCTTCAATAATTTGATACCAACCTTCCTTTGCCCTGCTATCCAATTTGCCCTTTTGCATGTGTGTATTCTGTCTTATTTAAATCAGATGTTCAGTCCCAGTTGTAATCTCTAGCAATAAAGAGAACTTTAGAATCATTGTTTGAGCCTCCAGCTATGCTAATATTTTTCAAAGAAACCTGGAATATTAGAGAAGTTTTTATTGTATTAAAGTGAGATGTAAAACCTAATCTCACCTTGAATCTGTTAAAATGCTACAGACATGAGAAATGTCCAAAGTAAGTTTAATCAGAAACCTTACTCTATTTGGGAGCTAATGTGAAGATTTAGACCTGACTTTGTGATTCTTAATTTTTTCTTATTTTAGATGAACTGCTTTAAACTCTATAATATTGCTGTTGCTATCTAGATTAGTCAATATTATAAAGTAGGGCATGTGAACTTCCCCTGCCCTTGAGGCACTATCTTTAGGCGTCCACAACCCTGATTCTATTACTTAATTACTAATATTGCCTTATTGTGATCTTCTGTGTCAAGATCAACCAATGTGCTAGAGAAGTTACATCTCTTGTCTTAAAACAAACAAACAAACAAAAAAAAAAAAAACCAACAACAACAACAACAACAACAAAAAAAAAAAAAAACAGAATAATTGAATTTGTGGGATGAAAGGGAACTCAGTAGCAATCTAGCCTACTTCATAAAGGAAAAAAAAATACAAAAAAGCAAAAGAAAAAAAAATCCTTCACTCTAACATATCTTTCAAAATAGCCATTTAGTCTCCACACTTAAGAGACAAACTACTATCCTTCTAGGCATTTCATTGCAAGTTATTCATAGAAAGCATTTTGCTTTCCTTTGTTTTTTTTTTTTTCCCTTGATATTGAGCCTACATTTGTCATTTTTGAAATTTCCACCTATTGCTTCCAATTCTGCCTTCTGGGGACAAACCTTATATAATTAATTTTCATCCAGTCTTTGAACTATTTCAATAGAGCTATCAAAATTCATCTTGAATCTTCTTGAAGTTTAACATATTCATTTTCTTTAATCAATGCTTGGGTCCTTCAATATGATGATTGACTTTCTCTGAATATTCAATAGCTCATCAACGTCATCTTAAATAATTTCCCACAAAATAATTATGTCTTTGAATGTAATCTTATTGTTAAGCCTCATAATTTAACCTGTTAAAGCTAACTAGTTTGAATTTTGTCATATTCATCCACTTCCCCTCCCTTTAGGGACCTTCACAAAATACAGGAAATAGAACTACATTTTTGGGTAGCTGGACAGTGACATAATTGTTGGAATCTTTACAAATTGTTAAGTCATTAGAATTGATAGAGACAATAATTATCTAATTTAGCATGATTCAGTATAATTGATCTGATCCTACAAGGAGATGTTATGGGCCAGAAGAAACAGGTACTAAGTGTAACTGAGAAACAATGTTTGTGTTCACAACTTTACTCATTGGAGTTCACATGTTTGGGAGATTTCAGGGTTTAGTATGAGATATCTGAATTCATACCTCCCTTGAAGCTCTCAAGGCCAGAGAGCACTCTAGGAGAAACCCATAATCCCACTCTCTCAGAGGAGATCATATGTAAGAAACAGACAGAGGCTCTCTCGGGAAGTTCAGCTGAAAATATTCTGAGTGGAGGAGCGTCAATTCAGAAGAAGCCACGAGTTGGAGTTGAGCTAGAGCCAGGAGTTACTTCGGAATATTGACTGGGATCAGAGAGGAGCACTCTGGTAGGAAGCCCACAAGCCCTCTCTTGGAGGCAAGAGAGATTCATTTCATCAGGTGTGCTGGCTGGAGGCTGAAGAAAGCAGAGGCAGAAGCAAAGGACAAAGCTGCAAGAGTTCTTAGAACCAAGGAGAAAGATAGGCCTCTAAGAAAACTAATAAATAGGGCTATATTGGAGACAATAAAAGATCAGAAATTTTAGCACCTGGCTGCATTTGGGTGATTATTTCTTTTAACTGATACTAAGGCTGGCTCCAGAAAACCTCACCGAGAAACCTGCTCCCCAAGAGAACCATTTTTATATTTTGAAGAAGAAAAACACCACATTTTGGAGCCCAACGTGGGATGCCAAAATGTGGTGTTTTTCTTCTTTAAAATAATAGCTCTCTCTGCAAGCAGGTTTCTTGGGGAGATTTTCTGGAGGCAGCCTTAGTAATAATTACTCCAAATGCAGCTAGGTGATAAAAGTTCAGATCTTTTATTGCTTCCTCCAAATAGCCCAGTTAGTTTTCTTGGCCTACCTCTCTGCTTGGTTCCAAGAGCTCCATCCAAATGTTTCCAAATCCAAAGGTTTATCCTTCAGCCTCCAGCCAGCCAGGTGGAAAATAGAATGAATCTCTGAGAGAGGGATTGTGGGATATGAGGGAGTGGGATTATGGGTTTCCTCCCAGAGTGCTTACTCTCTGGCCATAAGAGCTTCAAGGGAGGTGTGACTCTTCCATACTTGTGAATTCCAATGAGTACTTAAATACTTCTTGCTTATATGAGCTCTCTAAAGGTGTGAACACAAGCATTATTGTCTATCGATTCTACTTAGTATCTTGTTTCTTCTGGCCCATAACATCCCCTTGTAGGATCAGATCAATCATACTGAACCATGCTAAATTAGATAATTATTATCTCTATCAACTCTAATGACTTTACACTTTGTAAAGATTCCAACACATAATGAAGTTACATTGATGTGTGTTAGGAAAAAAAAATGATTCATATGTGATTCTTAGGTTTATGGTCTGTCCATAAATCTTGGATGTCACCAAGATAATTTATATAATGATTACAAATAAAATGCAGCATATTTTCACAGAAACTTTCAAATTTGAAAACATTTATATATATATATATATATATATATATATATATAATATATATATATATATATATATATATATATATATATATTATATATATATTTTTTTTTTTTTTCAGTTGGTACCTAGTAAGCATTATTGTCCTCATATTAAAGATAAGGCAAAGTGAGGTCAAGGGAGGATATATTCACTGGCCAAGGTTATGAGATCAGTTAGTAGTGGAGAGTAATGCACATAATTTTTGACACTCAGCAATCTTTTCCCTATTTTTTGTGAGACTTAAGAACTTTGGAGTGCTCATTTGGAATGAATTTTCTTCTGAGTCTCTTATATTCACTTTACATGAATATCAAATGCCAAAAGGAAGCACACATTCCCCAGTATCACATCACCATGAACATGACCCTTCATCTTCCATATACCAATATTCATCTGTTTTATGTCCCTCTCCATATCCCATTTCCTCAGGCTCATTTTTTTTCCTATTGGGAGCAACTAAGTGGTGCCTACAGTCAGAAAGATTCATCTTCCTGAATTTAAAGTTACCCTTCAAATACTTATTGTAAGAGGCAAGTCACCTAGCCCCGTGTGCCTCAGTTTCCTTGATGTTAAAATGAACCAGAAACCAATAAAATCGATAAATCTTTCGTAAATCTAATTAGAAAAAGGAGAGAGGGAAATCAAATGAGCAGTCTTAAAAATGAAAAAGGAGAACTTTCCACTGATGAAGAGGAAATTAAAGAAATAATAAGGGGTTACTTTGCCCAACTTTTGTAATGATCGTGTATTTAAAATCAGCCAGAGTCAGGAACTCAGGTTAAGGGAAAAATCTTCAGTCTTTATTGAAGTGAAGAGGTGAAAAAAGATTGCGATAGTAATATGGGCAAGAAGGATTGCAATAGCAATATGGGCAGCTGCGACAGGAAGCTAGCTAGCAGAGCTAGAGCGATCTGAGCTCTCCTCCCCTTCCTTTTTCCCTCCCCTGCCTCCACCCACCAGAATCGTCATTTCCTATACAACACATCAGGACTTGCACAAAGAGTGGGTGGGGGCCATTCTTTCTCCAAGCTTATATATTAATAGAGTATGGTCCAATTACTATTTAGCCTCATGTGTTTGGGACCTCAGTGCATCAACTCAAGCCTCAATCCATTACATCTCCCACTTTCTTTTGTTTTAGAACATAGGTGATCATGCCATCCCTGACTCCTCAGGGAGGTCAGAGCCCCCAAGGGGAGGTGATCACACCCTCCCTGACTTCTCAGGAAAGGAGGTGAAAGCACTGAAAAGGAGGTGATCACGACCCCCCTGACTTCTCAGGAAGGGATGTGAAAGCACTAAAAAGGAGATAATCACACCCTCCCTGACATCTCAGGAAGGGAGATGAAAAGCACCAAAGGGAAGTGGGGGTTGCTAGCAGGGCTGAAGGGTCTTATTATGCACAAACCCATCCGCATGGGAAATATTACACAAGCACATAGCAACAACACAGAGGCTATTAGTGATGACTCTCCCCATAGTAAGTGCAGGCTTGATGTGGTGTAACAAATATGAATTATACACCCAAGTAATGGTATAACAAACAATATAAATCAACTTTGTGTTGTAAAAGATTGCCAGAAGTCCTAGAAGGAGAGTATGTAAACAGCAGTCACACATACATCTTCTTCAGCAGCCAAGAGATAGTCCAAAACCAATCTATTGTCCATTGCTTCACATATCAGGGAATCCAATGATCCCCCCAAGTTTTTGAAGTCCAGCAAAAGTCTTTTTATGTCTTAGGGAATCCAATGATTCCAGCAGATTTTGAAGTCCTGTAACAGTCATATCATTTCTCAGAGAATCCAATGATTCCTGAGGGCTTTCAAATCTTATGTCTCAAAGAATCCAATGATTCCTGAGGGATTTAAAGTCCTACAACAATCTAATGTCTCAGAGAATCCAATGATTTCTGAGGGTTTTGAAGTCCAATGATTTTCTATGTCCATGAGTCAAACACCATAACTGCCACACTCTTTCAATGGTGAGCACAATCAGCAACAGAACCACCCGATGTTTCTTGGGTCTTCTCCTTCGTCTCAAGGGTCTGCTCCATCTCTCTGTGATGGACAAGGCGAATACGACTCATTGGCACCCATCTGATTCCTTCTCCACCTGTAGAGATGCAAGCAAACCCTCTCCCCCAAGCAGTTAGCCTATCTGGTCCTTTCCATTCACCACTTTCTGGGTCTCTCCACATCACCTGGCAATTATCTAAAGATAGTGGAGCTGCTCGCACTGGACACTGCCCTTCCGGTGGGTTATAAAACCTGTCTGCCAGAGCCAGTGCATATTTGTCAAAAATCAAGAAGTTAATAGTATAAAGAGCTAGATTTAGAAGCTCTCTAGGGTTCCTGTGGCTCCCCCTTTCTTTTGTTTTTGGAGCAGCGTCTTAATGTCTCTGTTTCTCCTCTCTACTATTGCTTGTCCTTGAGATTAAAGGGTATGCCAGTGGTGTGTAAAATCTTACACTGTGCACAAAAGTGTGCAAAATGTTTGAAGGTGTATGCAGGACCATTGTCTGTTTTTATTGCTTGTGGCACACCCATAATGGCAAATGCTTGCATGAGGAATTCAGTGACCACTCGGGCTGTCTCTTTTGCTGCTGGTATGGCAAAAGTGAATCCTGAAAAGGTGTCTACCACAACATGGATAAAAGACAGATGACCGAAAGATTTATAATGGGTCACATACATTTGCCAAATTTCATTGGGTCTCAAACCACGAGGGTTCTTCCCTGGAGGCAGTGTAGGAGCGTGGAAAGGAAGGCAAGCTGTACAGCTTTTTACTATGCTCCTAGCTTCCTCTTTAGTAATCCCAAATTGTAACCGCAAAGCTTGAGCAGCCTGATGGTATTTAGAATGGGATTCTTGGGCTTCCTGAAATAAAGGCATACTGGCTAACATAGTTAAAAGGTTATCTGCCTTTGAATTCCCATCAAAAATAGGACCTAGGAGTCCACTATGTGAGTGGACATGCAAGATATAAATCTTTCCTGGATGTTTTCTCACTTGCTCCTGAAGTTACTTAAAGAGCTGATATATATTAGAAGCTGTAAATTTTATTTGGGCTGTGGCAATTCTTTGTACCACACCTACTGAATAGGCTGAATCAGATATTATATTTATGTCTCCTGAGTATTAAGTGAGAGCTAACATGATTGCATATAATTCGTTCTGCTGAGTGGACTGAAGAGGAGTTCTGACTACTCTCTTTATCGTTAAGTCATGAGAGTATACAGCACAAATATTGTGTTTGGATGCATCTGTAAAGATAGTTGGTCCTTTAAGAGGAACTTTAGAAACTTTTCCTTCAAGAATCCATAGCCAATTATGTAAAAGGCTGGTTATCTTTAATGGAGACCCATGTGTAAAATTTGGAGCCATGGCTAATAAAATTTGCCACTCTGGGATGGTCTCACAACACACATTAATTTGTGAATTGGTGTAAAAGGTATATATCTTATCAGGTCTCACCCCAGATAATTGTACTGCTCGCTTAATGGCCTTTAACAAAATTCTAGCCACAAGCACTGGATAAGGAGTAAGGCTTTGTTCTGGTTGTGCTGGGAGGTTCACCCACTCTATCACACTGTCTCCTTGATGAAGGACTGCTGTGGGTGCCTCTTGTGTGGAAAAAAACTGATATTTCCAAGGATTTTTGAGTGACACTTTCAACCACATTGGATAAAGCCAGTTCAACTTTTCTCAAAGCCTCTTGAGCTTCTTTTGTAAGCTGGCGTGGTGAATTTAAAGCACTGCCTCCCCTTAAAATATCATATAATGGTTGTAACTGATAGGTAGTCAAGCCTAACACTGGTCACATCCATTGGATATCTCCTATCAATTTCTGAAAATCATTTAAGGTACTTAGCTTCTCTGTTCTTAAGGACAGTTTTTGTACTGTAAGCACCTTAGGGTATACTTCATATCCTAAATTTGAAAAGGAGCATTTCTTTGAATTTTCTCTTCAGCTATGCATAATTTGTAGTATCTTAGTGTTTCTATGGTCTTTTGTAGACATGCTTCTAGCATTTGTTCCTCAGGTGCACATCCCAATATATCATCCATATAATGTAATAGCATAACGTTTGGAAATGCTTTTCTTATTGGAGCAAGAGCAGCAGCAACATACATTTGACACATAGTGGGGCTGTTTTTCATTCCCTGTGGCAAAACTGTTCATTCATATCTTTTATAAGGCTCAATTAAGTTAACGCTGGGCACTGAAAAGGCAAATCTTTTCATATCCTCCTTATCCAGAGGGATAGAATAGAAAAAATCCTTAATATCGATGACCCAAAGAGGCCACTCTTTGGCAATGGAGTAGGAGATGGAAGTCCAGGCTGAAGAGTTCCCATAGTTTCCATCTGTTCATTCACTTTTCTTAAATCAGTGAGCATCCTCCATTTTCCCAATTTCTTTTTTAAAACGAACACTGGGGAATTCCAAGGACTTAGAGAAGGTTGTAAATGCCCTTGTTCAAGCTGCTCCTGTACTATATCTAATAAGTCCTGAATTTTATCACTACTTAAGGGCCACTGTTCTATCCACACTGGTATATCAGTTTTCCATTGGATAGGAACAGGTGAAAGTGTTGGCAGGCCTTCAACAGCAGCCCTGCTTAAAAAACCGAAGTACTCATTTTTAACCCTAATTGTTGTAAAACGTCTCTTCCTCACAGATTGATGGGGATTTTTTCAACTATAAAAGGAGTAAAAACTCCTGTTTTGCCTTCAAAAGTCTATCTCATAGGGGCAGCACTAACTTCAGCTGCTATTGATCCTCCTACTCCAGACATGTAGGTGTCTGCTTTAATCTTTGGCCAGTGACTGGGCCAACTGGCACTTCTAATAACGGTACGATCTGCACCTGTGTCTACCAATCCTTCCAATGGTAGGCCATTTATATAGATCATGAGCATAGGTCGGTCAGTTGTTACAGCTGCTGTCTAGTATATTCCTGGATTTTGTGGTTTAAAGTCAGAATCTGGGTGACTATCACTAGGTTGCTTATTAGGATTCTGTATGAGTAAACCTGATGCTACTACTTCTCCT
The DNA here is from genome assembly GCF_016432865.1 of Antechinus flavipes. Classification (NCBI taxonomy): domain Eukaryota; kingdom Metazoa; phylum Chordata; class Mammalia; order Dasyuromorphia; family Dasyuridae; genus Antechinus; species Antechinus flavipes. The sequence goes on along the minus strand of NC_067400.1, from coordinate 128,980,376 downwards.
GGGTGATAAGTCACACATTGTCTACCTGTATTAGTGACTGGGATATTATCTACACATTCCCCAGTTTCCCACATCAGTGTGTGGATGGACACTGTTTTGTACGTACAAAAAGGAGGTGAAATGGTCAAGCCTACTGTGCCTGGAGGTAAGGGATCCATAGGCTGGAGAGGAACAGATTTCACCTCTCCAGGGGATATCTCAGTTGTCTCAGCTGCATACAGCTCTATTCTCCCTAATTGTAATTCCTTTCTGCCATCAGGTTGCTTCCTGGCTGGTTGACTGTGTAATTCCCTTCTCCCATCATATGGATTTCTGGCTGATTGGTCATGTCTGGGTACTGGACTTCTAGGCACTCTCTGGGTGCACCATTGGCTGCCATCATGCCCCAAGTGTTTTTTGCCTTGGGCCCTGGGGCTGGGCCCCTCATCCCGTTTCCCTGAATCTGTCTACATTCTGAGGCCCAATGGAAGCCTCTGTTGCATTTTGGACATGGGGTATTGGGTCTTGTTCTCCCACCCTGTTTTCCCATTCTATCTCTATACCAACATTGAGCTTTCAGATGTCCTACTTTTCCACACTGAAAGCATCTACGAGTCTCTCTGGAAGTCCCTTGCCAGGAGGGACTCTTTCTTCCCATGTTTGGATTTTGGGAAGTCTGCATCATAGCCTGGCTATAAAAGGCGCCTGTGCTCACTGTGGCACAGCATCTTATGAGCTCCTCTAAAGGAGCATCCTTGTGCAGTCCTAATATAATTCTTCTGCAAACCTCATTAGCATTTTCCTTAGCAAGTTGTCTTATCAAAATGTCTGTTATTGCATTTTCTCCATTTGTTCTTGTGATAACTGTCTGTAAACGTCCCACAAAGTCAGCAAAGGGTTCATTTGGCCCTTGTGTTATTTTTGTGAAGGCCCCACCCTTTTCATCTTTATTGTGGAGAGAAGCCCACGCTTTGATAGCATTAGCAGCAATTTGCTGATATGCTGCTAGAGAATAATTAATTTGTACTGCGACATCTGCATAAGGACCTACACCTGTTAGTAGGTCACAGGTGATTGCAGTATGAACACCACTTTGACTATTTTGTTGGGCTTGTATCCTACAGAGCTCACTATATTCAGAAAGCCACAAGTAGTTTTGTCCAGGTTCTAGGCATATCCTTGCTATAGATTTCCAGTCATTAGGGGTCAAGATTTCAAAAGACAAATTTTGTAATAGCATCTTAACATAAGCTGATGTAGCCCCATAAAGAGTGCAAGCTTTTTTCAGGTCATTGAGGATTTCTATATCAAAAGGTGAGTATCTTCTACTTTCTTGACCTGAAGAATTAAACTGTTGAATTACAGGAAAAATGTGGTGTTGAAATTTTGATACATTTTTCCCTTCTTCTTTGGCCTTAATTAGTCCCTTTTGCAATATACTCATAGGAGCAGCTGGATGCTGGGGGGGTGGTGCTGGATGCTGGGGGGGAGGTGCTGGTGCTGTCACTGCCCCCCCCACTACCCCTTCTCCCTTTATCCCGGAAAGTGGAGTTGATGGAGGAGAATCAATTACTTGCTCGTTAGGTGGGGCTGAAGCTGCCTCAGATTCACCACACCCTTGAGCCTCACTTAAGTCTCCATGCCCTGTGGGGATATGTCCATTAATCTGTTCTTCATCTTCCTCCTTTATCTCAGACTTCCCCATTTGGCTATTCCTAGAATTTTTACCTTTTCTTCTAAAACTTATACAGTATCTTAAGGCCAACTGTATCATATTGTATAAATAGAATGCCTCAATGGAGATTGAATGAGGACCATTTTCATTGTTATATGCGGAGAGCTGTTGACCAAACAATGCCCAGTTATCTAGAGAGATTTGCTCTTCCTCTAAGAACCAAGGGGAGGTGCATTTTAATGTACCCAGAAGTCTAGCTGCCTGTTCCCAAGTTGCAAGTAGCCCTTGATCTTCTATTAGCTTAAGCAGGCTTTCTATAGCACCACTCCTGGGTGGGGCTGGGGGTGGGGGAGTTGGGGTGGGGGATGGAGAATCTTTACCTAGGATCTGTCCCATTTCAGCCAAAAAAGGTTACTAATTTAGTCTTAAAGAAAATAAGTTCCCTGTTTGTCTTATACTCACCTAAGCTCCTGGTCACTGGAGACTTCTTCAGTGAAAGTAGGATCCTTGATTCCCACGCTTGGGCACCAATTGTAATGATCGCGTATTTAAAATCAGCTGGAGTCAGGAACTCAGGTTAAGGGAAAAATCTTCAGTCTTTATTGAAGTGAAGAGGTGAAAAAAGATTGCGATAGCAATAGGGGCAGCTGCGACAGGAAGCCAGCTAGCAGAGCTAGAGCAATCTGAGCTCTCCTCCCCTTCCTTTTTCCCTCCCCTGCCTCCACCCACCAGAATCATCACTTCCTATACAACACATCAGGACTTGCACAAAGAGTGGGCGGGGGCCATTCTTTCTCCAAGCTTATATATTAATAGAGTGTGGTCCAATTACTATTTAGCCTCATGTGCTTGGGACCTCAGTGCATCAACTCAAGCCTCAGCCCATTACAACTTTATGCCAATAAATTTGATAACCTAAGCAAAATGGATGACTACCTCCAAAAATATAGGCTTCCCAGATTATCAGAGGAGGAAGTAAATTGCTTTCTCATTTCAGAAAAAGAAATAGAACAAGCTATTAACCAACTCCCTAAAAAAACATCCCTGGGACCAAATGGATTTACATGTGAATTCTACCAAACATTCAAAGAACAATTAGCCCCAATGCTTTATAAACTATTTGAAAAAATAGGGAATGAAGGAGTCCTACCAAATTCCTTTTATGACACAGACATGATACTGATACCTAAACCAGGTAGGTTGAAAATAGAGAAAGAAAATTATAGACCTATCTCCCTAATGAATATTGATGCTAAAATCTTAAATAAGATATTAGCAAAAAGACTACAGAAAATCATCCCCAGGATAATATACCATGATCAAGTAGGATTTATACCAGGAATGCAGGGCTGGTTCAATATTAGGAAAACTATCAGTATAATTGGCCATATTAATAATCAAATTAACAAAAACCATATGATCATCTTAACAGATGCAGAAAAAGCATTTGATAAAATCCAACATCCATTCCTATTAAAAACTCTTGAGAGTATAGGAATAAATGGACTTTTCCTTAAAATAATCAGTTGCATCTATTTAAAACCAACAGTAAGCATCATATGTAACGGGGACAAACTACAACCATTCCCAATAAGAGCAGGAGTGAAACAAGGTTGCCCACTATCACTGTTACTATTTAGTATTGTATTAGAAATGCTAGCTTTGGCAATAAGAGTTGAGAAAGAGATTAAAGGAATAAGAACAAGCAATGAGGAAACCAAATTATCACTCTTTGCTGATGATATGATGGTATACTTAGAGAACCCCAGAGACTCTACCAAAAACATTATTAGAAACAATCTACACCTTTACCAAAGTTGCAGGATACAAAATAAACCTACAGAAGTCATCAGCATTCTAATATATGTCACTAACAAAACCCAATAGTTAGAGTTACAAAAAGAAATTCCATTTAAAGTAACTAATGATTGTATAAAATATTTAGGAATCTATCTGCCAAGGGAAAATCAGAAACTTTATGAACAAAACTACAAAACATTTTCCACACAAATTAAGTCTGATCTAACCAACGGGAAAAATATTAAATGCTCTTGGATTGGGCAAGCAAATATAATAAAGAAGACAATACTACCTAAATTACTATTTATTTAGCACTATACCAATCAGACTTCCCAAAAACTACTTTGATGAACTAGAAAAAATAACAACAAAGTTCATATGGAAAAACAAAAGGTCAAAAATTTCAAGGGAATTAATGAAAAAAAAAATCAAATGAAGGTGGCCTAGCTGTACCAGATCTAAAATTATATTATAAAGCAGCAGTTATTAAAACCATCTGGTATTGGCTAAGAAATAGACTAGTTAATCAATGGAATAGGTTAGGTTCAAAGGACAAAACAGCCAATAACTTTAATAATATAGTGTTTGACAAACCAAAGACCTCAGTTTCTGGGATAAGAATGCACTATTTGAAAAAAAATTGCTGAGAAAATTGGAAATCAGTATGGCAGAAACTAGGCATTGACCCACACTTAACACCATACACCAAGATAAGGTCAAAATGGGTTCATGACCTAAGCATAAAGAATGACATTATAAATAAATTGGAAGAGCATAGGATAGTTTACCTCTCAGACCTGTGGAAGAGGGAGGAATTTATGACCTAGAACTAGAGATCACTATTGACCACAAAATAGAAAATTTTGATTATATCAAATTGAAAAGTTTTTGTACAAACAAAACAAATGCAGACAAGATTAGAAGGGAAACAATAAACTGGGAAAACATTTTTACAATCAAAGGTTCCGATAAAGGCCTCATTTCCAAAATATATAGAGAATTGACTCTAATTTATAAGAAATCAAACCATTCTCCAATTGATAAATGGTTAAAGGATATGAATAGACAATTCTCAGATGAAGAAATTGAAACTATTTATAGACATATGAAAATATGCTCCAAATAATTATTAATCAGAGAAATGCAAATTAGGACAACTCTGAGATACCACTACACACCTGTCAGATTGGCTAGAGTGACAGGGAAAGATAATGTGGAATGTTGGAGGGGATGTGGGAAAACTGGGACACTGATACATTGTTGGTGGAATTGTGAACACATCCAGCCATTCTGGAGAGCAATTTGGAACTATGCTCAAAAAGTTATCAAACTGTGCATACCCTTTGATCCAGCAGTGTTTCTACTGGGCTTATATCCCAAAGAGATACTAAAGAAGGGAAAGGGACCTGTATGTGCCAAAATGTTTGTGGCAGCCCTGTTTGTAGTGGCTAGAAGCTGGAAAATGAATGGATGTCCATCAATTGGAGAATGGTTGAGTAAATTGTGGTATATGAATATTATGGAATATTATTGTTCTGTAAGGAATGACCAGCAAGATGAATATAGAGAGGACTGGCAAGACTTATATGAACTGATGCTAAGTGAAATGAGCAGAACCAGGAGATCATTATATACCTCAACAACGACACTGTTTGAGGATGTATTCTGAGGGAAGTGGATCTCTCCGATAAAAAGAGCTAATTCAGTTTCAATTGATCAAAGATGGGCAGAAGCAGCTACACCCAAAGAAAGAACACTGGGAGATGAATATAAACTGCTTGCATTTTTGTTTTTCTTCCCAGATTATTTATACCTTCTGAATTCAATTCTCCCTGTGCAACAAGAAAACTGTTCGGTTCTGCACACATATATTGTATCCAGGATATACTGTAACCTATTCAACATGTAAAGGATTGCTTGCCATCTGGGGGAGGGGGTGAAGGGAGGGAGGGGAAAAATCGGAACAGAAGTGAATGCAAGGGATAATGTTGTAAAAAAGTACCCTGGCATGAGTTCTATCAATAAAAAGTTATTAAAAAAAAAGAAGAAGAAGAAGAAGAAGAAGAAGCCCATGGGATCAATCTAAAGCAAAAAAAAAAAAAAAAAAAAAATGAACCAGAGAAGGAAATGAAAAAACAGTGAGGTATTTTTGCCCAAAAAACCTCATAGAACAGGAAAAGGAAACTAATAAATTGTAAATGATTATATCAGTCATATTATTTGTTTGATTTTCATCAAGTCACAGTTTCCTTGGCCCTCAGTTTCTATAAAAACAGGGTAAGATAAATCACACGTTTTATATGGATTAAATGACAGAGTAGAAAAATATAATTTTTAAATCATATGTTATAAAATAAAAAGTTTATATATTCAGAGCTAGAAAATACTTCAGAGGTAATCTATGTCCACAAACAAGCATTCATTGCTTACTTTGTGCCCCTATTTATTGATGAAGAAACTGATGTTCAGAGAAATTAAATGATTTGTCCCTGTGCACACAGGTTATAAATGGAAAGATAGGCAAAATGAAGGCCTTGGACAACAAACCCAATATAGTTACTGTGTCACATTGCCTGTATATGTATGACATATATTTACCTTCTGAATCCAATTCTTCCTGTGCAACAAGACAACTGCTTGGTTCTGCACACATATGTTGTACCTAGGATATACTATAACCTATTTAACATGTATAAGACTGCCTGCCATTTAGGAGAAGAGGTGGAGGGAGGGAAAGGAAAAGTCGGAACAGAAGTGAGTGCAAGAGACAATGTAAAAAATTACCCATGCATTTGTACTGTCAATTTACATACATCATACATATAACTATATTTCTATTTTTTATATATATCAATATCTATCTATATAATTTTACCTGGATAAAAATTATTACATTGAAATGATTGTTTCCAAAAATAGTACAATAATCTAAATAATTAAATATAATTTTAAAAATTTCTCCTGGCAGTCCTATTGGAGAAAGCTGATCTTCTGAACCATGCTCCTATATGGATTTCTACTTTATTAAAATGTTGGACTAGCCATGATTTCCAGTTTTAGACAAGAGCATTCTGGATTTAGGAACCATAAAAACTATGAATATAATAAAATTAGCTTTATATCTGATAAAGATAGGAATTAAATCATTTTAAAAGCACAAAATAATTATGGATTGGCTCTTGTACTTTTAATACAATGCAAGATTATTGAGGAAAAAAAAACAAATTTTGAGTCAATCTTTGAAAATAATATATTAAAGAGATATATACTTGGATTTCCACAGTTCAACTAATTTTGCTTCATACTTAAATCAGGTGTTTCTTTTTCTCCTTACCTAGCATAACCCAGATTCCATATGCCAAAAATAAAATATCACATTTTTATTCACATCTTTAACATAGAATATGGCTTCTGTAAAATAAATAAATAATAAGTTTTCTTGGCAAGAAGAATATTTACTTATTAATGTTAAAGTTGAGGGAGCATTTTCCTTCACTGCTCTGTCTCAAAAGGGCAGAAAGAAAAAGAAGAAAGAATTAAAAAAAAAAAACTATTAAGTACTTATTCTCAGAGACCTAAGAAAAATTGTTTCATCATTTTTTTTTCCACAGGCAGGGAAAATATTGGCTTCCTTATTATCACCTCTTATTATTAAATTTGTGTGACTATAGCTTTCTCTCAAATGCTTTGTTAAGAGCTTCAAAGCAGTCAAGCAAGGAAAATACTCCAGAGTTGCTAGAGGGGCTGAAAGGCTGGTCTTTGATTTAGTTTCAGGATGTGCTGACACTTTGAAAGCCATACAGCTGTTTCTAACATGATGCACAGCAGAAGAAGAGAATACAATGAGTCTGCAAAATCTGCCACCTTACTTTCTAAAGCCTAATCATTCACTTCTGATTTTCTTGGTCCCAGCTGACAAAAGTTTGGAGAAGAGTATTGGGAGCTGTCTGCTAACCTCTGAAATCTGTTGGACTTCCAGAACTTAAAGTACAACAAGATCAGACAAATCTAGCTCCTGGGAATTCACTGAAGTACATCACTGCCTGGTAAATAAGACATGTGGCTGAAAGCAGCCCTACTTCAACTTTGCAAACTACTTCTTGCAGCTGGCTTCTGTGTAATATATTGGAAAAGAAGAGAAAACTACTTCTGTTCACTTTTCTTAATAGAATTATGGCCTAACAGGGACATTAATCAGTTTTATTTTCCGTTTTTCTTTTTATTTCTTTTTTGTTCTCTTATAGAAAGGTAGAAAATCACTCATACAATATGAATTGTTCATATTTATATAAAATCTCATGGCTTGCAAAAAAAAAAATTGCAGCAACCTTATGAAGTAGGCATTGTGTTACTGGCACTATTTTTCAGATGGGGAAATTTTAGTTTAAAATACAATTGAGTGATTTAGCTAATTGTAAGAATGCTTTGTTGAGAGTTTTAAAGCAATACAAGAAAATATGTCAATTAAAAAATGATAACTGTAGTCAGTTTTCCAATTCATTACTATTGTCTTAGAGCCCGAAAAGATCTTAGAGATGATCTTGGGCGAATGCAATACCTTTCTTTTACAGATGAGAAAACTGAGGTCTAGATAAATGAAGTGTTATAGCATAAGTAATAAATGCCAATATCCAAGGGCATTTGTTCCCTTCTCTATGTCTCTTTGGTAGTCTGGTAAAGACTATGACCCCATTTTGGAATATATATTTTTAATTGTATAAAATAAATTACATTAAGTTACAAAGGAAATCAGTTATATCAAAACAAAACTACCAGAATATATTTAAAATTCATAACCCAAGACTAAGATTTCTTACTCTAGTAAGTAAGAAAACTAGTAAAGTCTTCTAAAGCCCTGTGCTCAATGTTACAATGGGCATACCATGCTGATTTTATAGGAAAATGTGAGTTCAAATTTGGACTCAGACACTTAATAGCTAGCTAGTTGATCCTGGAAAGCTCACTTAAATTTTGCCTCAGTTTCCTAATTGGTAAAATGCAGATTGCAGATAATACCAGCAATTATTGTGCAAGGTTATTTTGAGGATCAAGTGAGATAATAATTCTAAAGTGTTTAGAATTTGTTTGTTGGTGTTGAGTTTGAGAAGGAGACTACGAAAGTTTGGAGTCATAGACTAGTGTCATGAAGTGTCTCAAAAGAATTTGCAGGCTTGAAACCATTTCAAGTCAAGTGGCAAAGTTTACTATAATTGTAATGCTATTACAACTGGGCTGGATTTTAAAAACAAATTAACAAAGAAACAGAAGCAAAGAGAAACAGCTTTCTGACAGTGACATGCTAATTCTATCACTCATAAGTGGGATGAAGCAGTGATCTCCAGAATTTGCTTCTCACTGGCAAGATTATTAGTCAGCAATTAATTGAGGAGTAGTTTCTGGAATTTGGTTATCACTGAACAACAGTCTATTCACTATTGTCTTAACAGTGATCTGTGAGACTATCCTGAGGCTAGAAAATATCTGACTTAATCAGACAGATTGTCAAAACAATAGCATTCCTAGATTGGGTGTGTGTGTGTGTGTGTGTGTGTGTGTGTGTGTGTGTGTGTGTGTGTGTTTGGGGTGGGGGTGCAGCAAAGCCAAAGGACTTTGGAATTAGATTGCCAGAAAAGAAGCCTCCTGAAAATCACTGCTATCTTTTCCTAGCAGCTATGCTCCTTCATTTCCTTTCTCAAGAAGTTTGAACACCAAATGCATTTGGGACAAAGGAACTGAGGTTTCATCTTCTGAAATTGTTTCATGCTGATAACGGGTTTAACAGTTGTCCCTTAGAAGGGAAACAATAAACTGGGAAAATATTTTTACAGTCAAAGGTTCTGATAAAGGCCTCATTTCCAAAATATATAGAGAAATGACTCTAATTTATAAGAAATCAAGCTATTCTCCAATTGATAAGTAGTCAAAGGATATGAACAGAAAATTCTCAGATGAAGAAATTGAAACTATTTCTAGCCACATGAAAATATGCTCCAAGCCATTATTAATCAGAAAAATGCAAATTAAGACAACTCTGAATACCATTACACACCTGTTAGATTGGCTAGAATGACAGGGGAAGGTAATACGGAAAGTTGGAGGGGATGTGGGAAAACAGGGACACTAATACATTGTTGGTGGAATTGTGAATACATCCAGCCATTCTGGAGAGCAATTAGGAACTATGCCCCAAAAGTTATCAAACTGTGCATACTCTTTGATCCAGCAGTGTTACTACTGGGCTTATGTCACAAAGAAATTCTAAAGAAGGGAAAGGGACTTGCATGTGCCAAAATGTTTGTGGCAGCCCTGTTTGTTGTGGCTAGAAACTGGAAAATGAATGAATGCCCATCAATTGGAGAATGATGGGTAAAAAATATGAATGTTATGGAATATTATTGTTCTGTAAGAAATGACCAGCAGGATGAATACAGAGAGGCTTGGAGAGACTTACATGAACTGATGCTAAATGAAATGAGCAGAATCAGGATATCATTATATCCCTTAGCGACGATAATGTATGAGGATGTATTCTGATGGAAGTGGATTTCTTTGACAAAGAGATCTAACTCAGTTTCAATTGATCAAGGATGGACAGAAGCAGCTACACCCAAAGAAAGAACACTGGGAAATGAATGTAAACTGTTTGCATTTTTATTTTTCTTCCCAGGTTAGTTTTTACCTTCTGAATCCAATTCTTCCTATGCCACAAGAGAACGGTTTGGTTCTGCACACATATATTGTATCTAGGATGTACAGTGACATATTCAACATGTATAGGACTGCTTGCCATCTGAGGGTGAGGGAGAAGGGAGAGAGGGGAAAAGTGGGAACAGAAGTGAGTGCAAGGGATAATGTTGTAAAAAAATTACCCAGGCATGGGTTCTGTCAATAAAAAGTTATTATAAAAATTGGGGAAAAAAAGAGTTATTCCTTTGCCTAGTGGAGTACAGTCTGAAGAGGGGAAGCAAGATGGTAGCAATAGCATTCAGAGGGGTGCTGGGTGACAGAATCAGTTAGCCCATACATGGCATTCAGGGTGAACAAATAGTTAGAAGTTCATAGCTTGAAGCCTGGAGGAAATAAATATCACATGTAGGTTAAAAGTGCAGGGGTCAAATATGAGAAAAAAAATTAAAAGTGGAGTTAGTAGGGACAATAGCTAGGAACCCTACCCAGAGGAAAGCTGGAGCTGGGGGAGATGAGGCTTTTATGAATGCCTCTCATTCATACAGCTTTTCCTAGTATAAATACCAAAGAATATTTCCCCCCAAATCCCCGCTTTTGTTTCCTTGAAAGTGTCTGAAATAGTGGCATTATACACAGTGAAAGGAACACTCAAATGACCTAGGATGCAAGCACTTTAGTGTTTAAAAGTGTTAAGCATTGGGTAGAAAAGATGACATGCAAAGTGGAAATAATAATTAATCTTAAATGAGTTTCATCTCATTAGCAAAAACCTCTGAGGCTTTTCAGTCTTACAAGAAAAGGCTTTTACCCAATCAGTAAAGGTGACAAAACCCAGAGAGCAGCTTGAATCCCCTGAGTGGGGACATATGTGTAAAATCCTAAATATGTACCCCTCCTCCAGATAGGTTTCAGGATGGGGGTTTAGCAGCCTTTTCAGAAATACTTGGGCACAAACTGGTCATATATGACAGATCTGCTTAATTGTTTCTCCTAGCTTGTGACCAGTGAAAATGGGCTTAACAAGGGATTGAAGAGTGTATTTTCAAGTGAGTGGTTTGGCATAGTCCATAAGGAAATTTCCTCTGGCTGGCTTTGGGATTCAGAATGTTAGTTCTTAGCAAGTTATGAAGAAGCTTCAAGGAAGGTAGTGTAGCATTATGAGTGAGTTTGCCATAATAATTTTGGAATAGATATCCTACAATTATTATGTGGATAAAACATCCTTTCTGACAAGACAACAGGGGATATATTAAAGTTATTTTTCTTGGGGAGAGGGGGCATAGTTAATCTAAATGGGGTGGAATCCAGGGTTGAAATGATGACATTTGGGAATGGGGTCTTTGCAAATTAATGCATCAAGTCACATATCTGGGCTGCCTTGAGGATGCTGATGGCCCACCCAACTATCCTGAATGCCCCTACTGACCATGGAGTTCCCTAGCCTGACTAAAGACTAAGAAGTTATCTCCCCACCAGTGGGGCCCATAGAATGACATAGAGGGAGCTGGAGAGAAAATACTAGGAGCAAAGTTCTCACTCTCAGGGTGTTGTTAAAGATACACCTGGAAAAAAGTGGAAAATAGAAAGAAAGAAATAAAGCTAATCTTAAATGTCTCAGTCACTTCATAAGTGAAGGCTAGGTCATTGTCACTCTGCAAAAAACTGGGCAGGTCAAAAGAAATTCCCACTGATTTGCCTCTGGGATTAGAAGCTGGCCTGAGAGTGTTTGAAACCATCCCAGAAGGAGAAAGGGTTTGTTCCCTTTCTTTAGCAAAGAGGTATATGAAGGGGTAGAAGGAAGTAGAGTCAGGGACCTGGAGAAGTAAAAGTGCCATGATCAAGGGCAAATGAGCAGCTGCACAGGCAGTTTAATCTGGAAACTTGTTCCCCTTGACCTGAAATGAATCTCCCTTCTGATGTCTTTACAAAATATGACAGAAACCTCTCTAGGTTCATGGACAGCTTGCAAAAATTGTAGAATTCCCCTTGTGTATTTTGCAGGAGAATTCTTTGCTGTTAAAAGTCCCCTTTCTTTCCATATAGTTCTATGGGTGTGTAAAATATTAAAAGCATCTTTGGAGTCAGTATAGATGTTCACTCTCATTCCTTTTCCCAATTCTAAATCTTTGTGAGGGCAAAAATGCTCTGAATGCTGTGAGGGGTTTAGAATCTCCAATGGTTGCCTTAGGCTGAGCATAGAGGTTTCCTCAATTAGAAGGGCCGTAGCATCTAGTTCTAAGGCAGGAGGGTCACCCCAATGACACCAAGTTTCTTGGAGAAGTAAGCAAGGGGTCTGAGATAGGGTTCAAGAGCTCCTGGGGCCTGCCCCGCCTAAAGATGGGGCAAGAGATTAGTTTAGCTTTCTGGGTTTTGACAAACTGATAAGACTGTGTGGGCCTTTAAACAAAGAAACTTCATAAACAAAACTTCAAAAGAAAGAAATGTTCCTGTGGGGGAGGGGAGGGAAGGAGGGCTGGAAGTTGTGAATTTGTATGGCTGCAATCAGAGAAGCCTCTGGGATGGGGTGCAGAGCAAGACACCATTTAACCCATATTGGCCATGTGTATTGGTGTAGAATTATGTACCCCCTTCCTTCCCCCAATTTGTCCCTTCAGGGGCAAAAAAAAAATTGTGAGTCTTTATCCAATGGTACAGAAAAGAAAGCATCTTTAAGATTTAGAGCAGAGAACTATTTTGTCCCCTGAGATACTTGGGGTTCGTGGCTTCTACTGACTATTTGCTCTGATTATAGAAATTTGCTATAAGAGGAAAAAGCAGAATCATGATTATAATAGCATCAAAACAAATCCTTCAGGCTTCAGGCAGAGAGCACATCCATGATGGCATAAGGCATCCTTAGATCTCTTTAACAGCTGGCCATGCAGTAATAATTACCTAAACTCAGGAATACCAGGTGGGAAACAAAGAAAACTGGGGAACTGAGTCAGAAGGATCCCACCCTAAGCAGAGACAAACATCATTTTCCTAACTCTTGCCCAGATAAGTCATCCACTGATGTTTCAGCAAGGCATTCTCTAAGTAATTTATGGCATTTCTCTTGAAATGTTGGCTACTGACTTAATGATCAGGCAATCAAATTTAGAACTCAAAAGAATATCTGTTATAGTCCCAAGTAATTTTATCTCTAAGAGCAAATCCTACCAATCACTACTTGGGGCTAGATATATTATTTTAAAAGTTTATCAGGACTTTAACCTACAGGAGATTTTGTTAGCATGCTTTATATGTTTAAACTTATCCTGGTGCAAAGGATCAATCATTATATAGGCTTATAGATTCTTAGCAAATACATTCCTTTTTTAGAAACTATAAATCCTAAACAGGCTCATTTCTCAGGGCTGATGACCTTGCTTACCCTAAGGGTTTTAAGAAAAGGGGCGAGTTTACAAATTAAGGAGAATTGACAGAAACCTCAGGAAGGGGCTGAATTTGCTGTTGCTCACCCCAACTATTCTTGGTGCTTTTGTGTGCTGTGCTGTTTGATATCTCCCCCACTCTGAAGAGGGAAAAGGTGTTGCATACCTCGTACTTGGAGACAAACTGATAAAACTTAATATGATGACAATAATTCCAGGTAACTTAGTTAACAATTTTAAAATTTGGAAAGCATTGGGGACAGAGCCAAGATGGAGGAGAGCAGATACAACTTTCTGTGACTTCCTCTGAACTTTTCTCAAAACAACAGCAGATTAAGCCTCTAAACTGTATTGGAGTCACAGAATCCACAAATATTTGGAGTACAACACATTCCCAGAGGAAGATACATTGGAAGAATATCAGAACAGGTTTGTTTCAAACGGGCCGGGGGAAAGACTGCCAAGCTCAGACTGCAGCACAGGGAGACTGGGGAAAGGCACTGGGCTAGGTTGAAACTTCCACAAACTTGGAAATCTATTGTGAGCCTGTTAAGGTACTCCGTCCAGGTTGCAAGCAAGTGATTTGGTAGATTGGTCAAATTGTAAATTCCTGAGTCCCCCAAGAAAGCCAGACCCAGCTGCCATTACCCAGCACTGGAAATCAATCAGCACAATTGTCCCAGGCAAATTAAAGCAGCTATCATGCCTTTGCATGGAACAGGACTCAAGCCTTTAAAAATAATAATAATAATAAATAAAAGAATAAAAATAAAAGAACTCTTACCATAAGCAGCTTTTAGGGAGGGCAGAGAAGAACAGACATCAAATCCTGAGGTTCCTAAAGGCAAAATAATTCCAGATGAAGCCCTAAAGGGAGAGATGAGCTGATTTTAATTTCACAAGGCTTTCTTCTAAGATTGCATAAAGGATCTTAAAAGAGAGTTAGAAGAAAAATGGGGAAATGAAATGAGATTACTGCAAGAAGGAATGGGAAAAGCACATACTTCCCTACAAAAGAGATATGAAAAAGATACCAATTCACTGAAAAACAAAATTTATGAAATGGAAAAAGAATACAATGAACAAAAAAATCCAATTACAAAAGGAGTTAAAAAAGGTAACTGAAGAAAATAATACACTAAAAATTAGAATTGAACAAGTGGAGTGAATGACTCAATAAGACTTCAAGAATCAGTCAAACAAAAACAAAAATGAAAAAATGGAAGAAAATATGAAATATCTTTTAAGAAAAACAACTGACTTGGAAAATAGATCTGAGAGAGACAATCTAAGGATTATTAGACTTCCTGAAAGTCAAGATGAGTTAAAGAATCTAGGCATTATCTTACAGGAAATCCTAAAAGAAAACTGCCCCAATATTTTAGAATCAAAAGTTAAAATAGCCATCAAAAGAATTCACCAATCACCTCCTGAAAGAGACACCAAAATTAAATACTCAAGGAATATTGTGGATAAATTTCAGAACTATTGAACCAAGGAAAATATTGCAAGCTGCCAGAAAGAAAGAATTTAAATACTGAGGAGCTACAATTAGGATTAGCCAGAACCTA
This sequence comes from Antechinus flavipes, assembly GCF_016432865.1. Taxonomy (NCBI): domain Eukaryota; kingdom Metazoa; phylum Chordata; class Mammalia; order Dasyuromorphia; family Dasyuridae; genus Antechinus; species Antechinus flavipes. Next base: position 128,965,287 of record NC_067400.1, on the reverse strand, counting down.
GTAGCTTCCACATTAAAGGATTGTAGAATCTGATATTCCAAAAGGCAAAGGAACTTGGATTATAGCCAAGAATAAGCTATCTAGCTAAAATGGGCATTATCATTCAGGGAAGAAGATGGATTTTCAATGAAATAGGTGAATTTCACCTATTTCTAATGAAAAGACTAGAACTGAACAAAAAATTTTATCTCCAAACACAGAACTCAAGAGAAGCATAAAAAAAAGGTAAAAAGGAAAGAACTCTTGAGAACTATATTTCTGTTATGGGTATACTTAAAGAATGTGAGTATAATTTGATGTTACTATCATAATTTTATGATAATGATATTTCATTATGATAATATTTAATTATCATAAATAAGAAACTAGAAATGGAAAGAGGATTGTACTGGAAAAAGAGGAAAAAACAAGATAAAATTAAAGGAATTACATCTCCTGAAGAGAAAAAGAAAACCTATTATAATTGAGGGAAAGAAAAGAGGGGGATGATCATTGTGTGAATTTTACTTTCATTAAATTGGCTTTAAGAGAGAATATCAGACATATTTGGTTTCTCAGAGAAACTAATCTCTCCTTATAGGGAAGTGGGAAGGAAAGGGGAAAAAGAAAAGGAAAAACTAATAGAAGGGAAAACAGAAGTATTATTGGAAAGGTATAAAAAAGGGAGAGGAGCTCTAAAGGGAGAGGACTGTTTGAGGCAGGTGGCAAAGCAAAATACTAGGGAGGAGGGAAGAGGGAAAGGAAAGAGAAAAGCATAATTTAGGGTAAATAAAATGGCATAAAATACAGAATTAGTTATTTTAACTATTAATGCGAATGGGATGAACTTTGCCATAAAATGAAAGCAGGTAGCGGACTGAATTAAAAACCAGAATCCTACAATATGTTGTTTTCAACAAACATATTTAAACCAAAGTAATACATATAGAGTAATGGTCTGGAGCAGTATCTATTTTGCTTCAGGTGAAATTAAAAAAAAAATTTGGTTGTTGACTTCCGGCCAAGATGGCGGAGAGGAAATACACTTCTGTGTAATCTCCGTGTTTTTCTCTCACTATTCATTTCATTTCATGCCTCTGAATTAATGCTCGACTGAAAAAAAACCATACAATTACTTACCAAGAGAAACCATCCTTGAGACTCGTCAAGAAAGGTCTGTTTTTGCGCGAGGGCGGGGACGGTATTTGGAAGCAGTCTGCGGGCAGCAGCAGCTGCAACCAGAGCACAGATAGCAGCTCAGAACCGGGTAGAGCGGAGAGGGGGTAGGACGCGATCGCAGCCGTCTCTGCGGCGAGAGCTTTGCTATAGGAGCAAGTCAGCAGCCCAGCAGAGAAGCTAAAAACACCGGGGGTGAAGAATACAATCCCAAACAGCTGGAGTTTCTCGGGACCTGGCCACCCCTCCCCCACAGTGTCTTAGCCCGCTCGGATCTCAGTGCGCAGGCGCCATAGCACAGTAGGACCTGTGCCTCACGAATACCCTGCCCCTCCCCCAAAGAAAGCAGCCTCCATTCAAGGGTTTTTTTTTCCTTCTGTTTCTTTGATAGTTTGTCTTTGATAAATAGACAGAATGAGCAAGAAACTGAAAAAGAATTTAACCCTGGACAGCTTTTATACAGATAAAGAGCAGACTCCAAACCCTGAGGAGACTAAAAACAAACAGTCCCCAGGTGATTCCCCGAAGGAGGAGACCTTATGTCCCTCAGCACAGATGAATCTCATGGAGGAAATTAAAAAGGCTCTCACAAGGGAGCTAGAAGAAAAATGGGAAAAGGAGAGGGAGGCTCTGCAAAAGGAGAGGGAGGCTTGGCAAAAGAGCCTGGAGAAGTCAGTTAAAGAGAGAGTGGATAAAGAAACCAAATCCTTGAAAAATAGGATTAGTGAACTGGAAACAGAAAACAGCTCTCTAAAAAACAAAATTGGCGAAATGGAAAAAAATTCCACAGATCAAAAGAACTCAATTCGACAATTAGAAAAAGATCTTAAAAAAGTGAGTGAAGAAAATACCTCACTGAAAATCAGGGTCGAACAATTGGAATTGAATGACTCGAGGAGACAAGAAGAATCAGTCAAGCAAATCCAAAAAAATCAAACAATGGAAAAGGATGTGAAATACCTTCTGGGGAAGACAACAGACCTGGAAAACAGATCCAGGAGAGACAACCTGAGAATCATCGGACTTCCAGAAAAGTATGATGAAAAAAAAAGCCTGAACACTATCTTCCAGGAAATTATCAAAGAGAACTGCCCAGAAGTCATAGAAACAGAAGGTAAAATAGACATTGAAAGAATTCATCGATCCCCTACTGAAAGGGATCCTAAAATCAAAACACCAAGGAATATAGTGGCCAAATGCCAGAACCCTCAGGCAAAGGAAAAAATACTGCAAGCGGCTAGAAAAACCCAATTCAAGTATCAAGGAGCCACAATAAGGATCACCCAGGATCTGGCAGCATCCACATTAAAGGATCGAAGGGCCTGGAATATGATATTCCGAAAGGCTAAGGAACTTGGTATGCAACCAAAAATAACTTACCCAGCGAGATTGAGCATCTTTTTCCAGGGAAGAAGATGGACATTCAATGAAATAAGCGATTTTCATCTATTTCTGATGAAAAAGCCAGAACTTAACAAAAAATTTGATCTACAAGCACAGAACTCAAGAGAAATCTAAAAAGGTAAAGATTAATCTTGGGAACTATATTTCGGCTGTAAAGATGTATAAAGAATACATGTATACCTTGTTCTAGAAACTAGTTGTGGAAAGGACATTGTACTAGAAAAAAGGGAAAGTGGGGGTACTACATTTCATGAAGAGGCAAAGAAAACCTAGTATATCTGAGAGAAAGAATGGAGAGGAATGAAAATAGTGAGTATTTTACTGCTTTCAGAATTGGCATTAAGAGAAGAATTTTAGACATATTCAATCTATGGTGAAACTTCTCCCACCTCATTGAAAAGTGAGAAGGGAAAAGTGAAAAAGGAAGGAATAAGCTAAGTGGAAGGGAATACGGTAACTGGGAGGGAAAGGGGCAAGTTGGGGGGGGGGGGACTCTAAGGGGGGGGAGGGATACTGAAAAAGGGAGGGCTGTGAGAAGCAAGGGGAGCTCACAAGCTTAATACTGGGAAAGGGGTAAGGGAGGGGGTAAGGGAGTAAGAAGGGAAAAAAGCATAAACCGGGGTTAACAAGATGGCAAGTAATACAGAATTGGTCATTTTAACCATAAATGTGAACGGAGTAAACTCCTCTATAAAGAGGAAGCGGTTAGCAGAATGGATTAAAAGCCAGAATCCTACAATATGTTGTATACAGGAAACACACCTGAAGCGGGGTGATACATGCAGGTTAAAGGTAAAAGGTTGGAGTAAAATCTACTATGCTTCAGGTGAAGCCAAAAAAGCAGGGGTAGCCATCCTGATCTCAGATCAAGCTAAAGCAAAAATTGATCTAATCAAAAGAGATAAGGAAGGGCACTATATCTTACTAAAGGGTAGAATGAATAATGAAAAAGTATCTATATTAAATATATATGCACCAAGTAGTGTAGCATCTAAATTCCTAAAAGAGAAATTAAGAGAGCTGCAAGAAGAAATAGACAGTAAAACTATAATAGTGGGAGATCTCAACCTTGCACTCTCAGAATTAGATAAATCAAACCACAAAATAAATAAGAAAGAAGTCAAAGAGATAAATAGAATACTAGAAAAATTAGATATGATAGATCTCTGGAGAAAATGTAATGGGGACAGAAAGGAGTACACCTTCTTTTCAGCAGTTCATGGAACTTATACAAAAATTGATCATATATTAGGACATAAAAACCTCAAACTCAAATGCAGTAAGGCAGAAATAGTGAATGCATCCTTTTCAGACCATGATGCATTGAAAATTACATTCAATAAAAAGCCACAGGAAAGTAGACCAAAAAATAATTGGAAACTAAATAATCTCATACTAAAGAATGATTGGGTGAAACAGCAAATTATAGACATAATTAATAACTTCATCCAAGAAAATGATAATAATGAGACATCATACCAAAATGTATGGGATGCAGCCAAAGCGGTAATAAGGGGAAATCTCATATCTCTAGAGGCCTATTTGTATAAAATAGAGAAAGAGAAGGTCAATGAATTGGGCTTGCAACTAAAAATGCTAGAAAAGGAACAAATTAAAAACCCCCAATCAAACACTAAACTTGAAATTCAAAAAATAAAAGGAGAGATCAATAAAATTGAAAGTAAAAAAACTATTGAATTGATTAATAAAACTAAGAGTTGGTTCTATGAAAAAACCAACAAAATAGACAAACCCTTACTAAATCTGATTAAAAAAAGGAAAGAGGAAAATCAAATTGTTAGTCTTAAAAATGAAAAGGGAGAACTCACCACTAACGAAGAGGAAATTAGAGCAATAATTAGGAGTTACTTTGCCCAACTTTACGCCAATAAATTCGACAACTTAAATGAAATAGAAGAATACCTCCAAAAATATAGCTTACCTAAACTAACAGAGGAAGAAGTAAATATCCTAAACAGTCCCATCTCAGAAAAAGAAATAGAACAAACTATCAATCAACTCCCTAAGAAAAAAACCCCAGGACCAGATGGATTTACATCTGAATTCTATCAAACATTTAAAGATCAATTAACTCCAATGCTAAATAAACTATTTGAAGAAGTAGGGATTGAAGGAGTCCTACCAAACTCCTTTTATGACACAGATATGGTACTGATACCTAAACCAGGTAGGCTGAAAACAGAGAAAGAAAATTATAGACCAATCTCCCTAATGAATATTGATGCTAAAATCTTAAATAAAATATTAGCAAAAAGATTACAGAAAATCATCCCCAGGATAATACACTATGACCAAGTAGGATTTATACCAGGAATGCAGGGCTGGTTCAATATTAGGAAAACTATTAACATAATTGACTATATCAACAACCAACCAAACAAAAACCATATGATCATTTCAATAGATGCAGAAAAAGCATTTGATAAAATCCAACAGCCATTCCTAATAAAAACACTTGAGAGCATAGGAATAAAAGGACTTTTCCTTAAAATAGTTAGGAGCATATATTTTAAACCTTCAGTAAGCATCATATGCAATGGGGAAAAACTGGAACCTTTCCCGGTAAGATCTGGAGTGAAGCAAGGTTGCCCACTATCACCATTATTATTCAATATTGTATTAGAAACACTGGCCTCTGCAATAAGAGTCGAGAAAGAGATTAAAGGAATTAGAGTAGGCAATGAGGAAACCAAACTATCACTCTTTGCAGATGATATGATGGTATACCTAGAAAACCCCAGAGATTCTACTAAAAAGCTATTAGAAATAATTCATAATTTTAGCAAAGTAGCAGGATACAAAATAAATCCCCATAAATCCTCAGCATTCTTATACACCACCAACAAAATCCAAGAGCAAGAGATACAAAGAGAAATTCCATTCAAAATAACTGTTGATCGCATAAAATATTTGGGAATCTACCTACCAAAGGAAAGTCAGGAATTATATGAGCAAAATTACAAAAAAGTTTTCACACAAATAAAGTCAGACTTAAATAATTGGAAAAATATTAAGTGCTCTTGGATAGGCCGAGCAAATATAATAAAGATGACAATACTCCCTAAACTAATCTATTTATTTAGTGCTATACCAATCAGACTTCCAAGAAAATATTTTAATGATTTAGAAAAAATAACAACAAAATTCATATGGAACAATAAAAAGTCGAGAATCTCAAGGGAATTAATGAAAAAAAAATCAAATGAAGGTGGTCTAGCTGTACCTGATCTAAAATTATATTATAAAGCAGCAGTCACCAAAACCATCTGGTATTGGCTTAGAAATAGATTAGTTGATCAGTGGAAAAGGTTAGGTTCACAAGACAGAATAGTCAACTATAGCAATCTAGTGTTTGACAAACCCAAAGATTCTAAATTTTGGGATAAGATTTCATTATTTGATAAAAACTGCTGGGATAACTGGAAATTAGTATGGCAGAAATTAGGCAAGGACCCACACTTAACACCACATACCAAGATAAGATCAAAATGGGTCCATGACCTAGGCATAAAGAACGAGATTATAAATAAATTAGAGGAACATAGGATAGTTTATCTCTCAGACTTGTGGAGGAGAAAGAAATTTGTGACCAAAGATGAACTAGAGACCATTACCAATCACAAAATAGAAAATTTTGATTATATCAAATTAAAAAGCCTTTGTACAAACAGAACGAATGCAAACAAGATTAGTAGGGAAGTAACTAACTGGGAAAACATCTTTACAATTAAAGGTTCTGATAAAGGCCTCATTTCCAAAATATATAGAGAACTGACTCAAATTTATAAAAAATCAAGCCATTCTCCAATTGATAAATGGTCAAAGGATATGAACAGACAATTTTCAGATGAAGAAATTGAAACTATTACCACTCACATGAAAGAGTGTTCCAAATCACTATTGATCAGAGAAATGCAAATTAAGACAACTCTGAGATATCACTACACTCCTGTCAGATTGGCTAAGATGACAGGAAAAAACAATGATGAATGTTGGAGGGGATGCGGGAAAACGGGGACATTGATGCATTGTTGGTGGAGTTGTGAACGAATCCAGCCATTCTGGAGAGCGATCTGGAATTATGCTCAAAAAGTTATCAAACTGTACATACCCTTTGATCCAACAGTGTTTCTATTGGGCTTATACCCCAAAGAGATACTAAAAAAGGGAAGGGGACCTGTATGTGCCAAAATGTTTGTAGCAGCCCTGTTTGTAGTGGCTAGAAACTGGAAAATGAATGGATGCCCATCAATTGGAGAATGGCTGGGTAAATTTTGGTATATGAATGTTATGGAATATTATTGCTCTGTAAGGAATGACCAGCAGGATGAATACAGAGAGGCTTGGAGAGACCTACATGGACTGATGCTAAGTGAGATGAGCAGAACCAGGAGATCATTATACACTTCGACAACGATATTGTATGAGGATGTATTCTGATGGAAGTGGATTTCTCTGACAAAGAGACTTAACTGAGTTTCATTGGAGAAATGATGGACAGAAACAGCTACACCCAAAGAAGGAATACTGGGAAATGAATGTAAACTATTTGCATTTTTGATTTTCTTCCCGAGTTATTTTTACCTTCTGAATCCAATTCTCCCTGTGCAACAAGAGAACTGTTTGGTTCTGCAAATATGTATTGTATCTAGGATATACTGCAACATGTTTAGCATATATAGGACTGCTTGCCATCCTGGGGGGGGGGGGAGGAGGGAGGGAGGGGAAAAAACGAAACATAAGTGATTGCAAGGGATAATGTCGTGTAGAAATTATCCTGGCATGGATTCTGTCAATGCGAAGTTATTATTAAATAAAATAAAATTTATTATAAAAAAAAAAAATTAAAAAAAAAAATTAAAAAAAAAAATTAAAAAAAAATTTAAAAAAAAAAATAAAAGGAGGCATGGCAATCCTGATCTCAGATCAAGTAAAACAAAGATAGATCTAATTAAAAGAGACAGGTAAGGAAACTATATTTTACCGAAGGGTACCATAGATAATGAAGCAATAGAAATACTAAACACATATGCACCAAGTGGTATAGCATCCAAATTCCTAGAGGAGAAGTTAAGAGAAATGCAAGAATAAATACACAGCAAAACTATATGTATGGGGGAACTCAACCTTGCTCTTTCAGAGTTAGAGACTTTGAACCATAAAGTAAATAAGAAAGAAATTAAGGAGATAAACAAAATGTTAGAAAGCTTAGGTATGATAGATCTTTGGGAAAAAATTGAATGGAGACAGAAAGGAATTTAGTTTTTTTCTTGGCAGTTCATGGAACCTATACAAAAATTGACCATGCATTAAGGCATAAAAACCTCAAAATAAAGTGTAGAAAGGCAGAAATAGTAAATGCATTTTTCTCAGACCATGATGCAATTAAAAACCACATGAAATATAAAGTCAGGAAAAAATAGACAAAAATTAATTGGAAATTAAATAATCTAATATTTAAGAATGAATTGGTGAAACAGCAAACAGTAAATCATAGACACAACAACTTCATCCAAGAGCACGACAATAATGAGTCAATATACCAAAATTCATGGGATGCAGCCAAAGTGGTAACAAGGGGAGATTTTATATGTGTAGTTGCTTACTTGCATAAAATAGAGAAAGAGAAGATCAGTGAATTGGACTTATAACTAAAAAAGCTGAAAAAGAATAAATGAAAAACTCTCAATTAAATACCAAATTTGAAATTCTGAAAATGTAAGGGGAGATTAATAAAATTGAAAATAAGAAAATTATTGAATTTACAAATAAAACTGAGTTGGTTTTATGAAAAAAAAAATCAACAAAATAGATAAAACTTTAGTTAGATTGATTAGAAAAAGAAAAGAAGAAAATCAAATTGCTAGTATCAAAAATGAAAAGGAAGAACTTTCAACCAATGAAGAGGAAATTAGAGCAATAATTAGGAGTTATTTTTCCCAACTATATGCCAATAAATTTGATAATCCAAATGAAATGGAGGAATATTTACAAAAATATAGATTGCCCAGGTTAACAGAAGAAGACATAAATTATTTAAATAGTCCCATTTTAGAAAAAAGAAATGAAACAAGCTATTAATCTATTCCTTAAGAAAAAATCTCCAGGGCCAGATGAATTCTACCAAACATTCAAAAAACAATTAACTTTGATACTATATAAACTATTTGAAAAAATAGGGAAAAAGTCCTACCAACTTTTGTGACACAAATATGGGGCTGACAGCTAAACCAGATAGGGTGAAAATAGAGAAAAAAATATAGACCAATTTCCCTAATGAATTTTGATGTATAAATCTTAAATAAAATATTAGCAATGGGATTACCAAGTAGGAAAAAAAAAAGTATCCATATAATCAAGGAAAGCATGCAATGCAAAGTCAGATTTTTGAAAAAATAAATTTCAAAAAGTTCAGAGAAAATAGAGGTGTGTTCATATTTCCAGAAAATACAGAAAGAATGATGACCCAAAAAGAAGAAGGAAAGAGTAAACAGAATAATTTGCTTTGACAAAAGTCTTATGTCTTTTAGATTAAAGAAAAGCAAAGAATGTAGATAAAGAGCTCAAAAATTTAAAGTGTAAAAATAGAAAGAAGGATACATGAGAAGAAAATTGTTATATATCAATCAATATATTGTCAGGAATGGTAAATCATAAATTAAATAAAATCTGTAAAGAAATATAATTGAAATTTATTAAGAAAATATTTTGTTTAGATATGTTTATAGCAAGGAAAATTAAGATAAAAAAATTCAACTTAGTCAATAATATGATTGAAAGAAAAATGGAAATCATCTAATCGAAATCAAAGATTTACCCACTTGAGGTAACAGAGGGCCAGAGTTTTAAGATGGCTTGTACAAATAAACTATTCACTTGTATTAGATCTTTAGTTTAGTCCGTTTTTTTTCCCCTTCACCATATTGCCTCAATTGGGAAAGATAGCATAAAATTAGAAAAACAAAAACAAAAGCCAAATTTTTCAAATCCTATTTTTTATATCTTTTAAAATAAGACAAATAATCTTAAAATTAAGGAAAATAAGGGGAACTAATTGTTCTTAACATGCAAATGAAGGCTAAGATAAGTGAAGAGATATTCAAGAAATATATACCTATGCTCATTAAATTAGTGCACATCTCTAGACCAAGATAAATTTTAAGGAGTGCTTCCAAAAATTTTTGTAAATGGGACTAAAAATCCACTATTCATAAAGTTTTAGAAATCTTAGGATATGGGCAAAGATCAGAAGACTAATTTGTTTATTTTTTTAAAAGGAACAAACATAAGATTCAAATGACACAGAGAAAACACTTTAAAACTCTACAATAGTATGTAAATTCTATGTTTTATTCTGTAGATTGTATCTTGGGCTTGATACCAATCACCCTCATAATTCTATAGTGGATTCTTAATGATTTTTGGGGAAAATTATATTGATACCTTTGTATCACACATTTTCTAATGCATCTCTTCTCTTCCCTTATTCAAAGAGCTACTCCTTGTAAAAAAGAATAAAAGGAAGGTGATGAAAAATAATTCAATAAACCAACTAATAAAGTCTATATATGAAGCCTTACTCTATTCTCTCTTTTTCTTAATTTGTCTCTCTCTTCTCTCTCTCCCTCTCTCTCAGTTTCTCTGTCCCTTTCTCACAGTCAAAGATGCATATACACATATAAATGTGTATATATATATGCACAGATACAGGTACACACACACACACACACACACACACACACACACACACACCAATCTTTTCCCTTCTAAAGAAAGTAATGAGGTATGTTCTCATACTGTTATTTGAAGTCAAACTCCCCTTTATAATTTTGCAGCATTCATTTTATATTGTTTTTATTGCTATCTTTTTTGTTTCCAAAATATGTTATCACTGTTTATATTGTCATGTTTCTACTTATTTCATATTATACCAGTTTTAAGTTTTGTCAAGTTTGTATGGATTTCACAATATTGATACATTTTTGGTAGCACAGTAATATTCTGTGAAATTCAAATACTGTATTTAGATATTCCCTATAACAAGGATTTCTTCTTTATTTTGTTTTGCTATGTTTAAATTGTTGTTATAAATATCATATTGTATTTGGTTCCTTTCTCTTATCACTAATCTCCTTTGCAGCAATGGCTAGCAAAAGAATCTATGCATCATAAAGTATATAAACATTTTAATCACACTCTTAGAAAAATTTTAAATTTCTTTCAAGAACAATCTAGCAAATTCACAATGCTATCAAGAATATATCAGAGAATCTGTCTTTCAAAAATCCTGGTAGCATTGATCATTCCTCTTTTGTCATCTTTACTAACTTGTTCATTGTTTGGTAGTATATCACATTTATTTGGATTTTAATTTGTTTATTATTGGTTTTGGAGAAGGAAATGGCAAACCATTCTAGTGTCTTTGCTAGGAAAACCCTAAATGGGTTTATGAAAGGTTGGATGTGACTAAAAGGACTGGAAAATAACAAATTATTAATTTAGAGTACAATCTGAAATTTAAAATGTCCTGTCTGCAATATATTACTAGACCAGGGAATATATCATTGATATGAGAAATATTCTAGATCAAGTATTCTTAACTTGAGTTCTGTGGCTTTTTTTCAATAATTGCATTTTCATATTTGCTTTGGAATTCAGTATCTTTATCAGTGAATTATTTAATTTAGAATGCATTTTGTAGTGTAAAATGACTTTTTTTCCCTTTGAGAAGAGGTTATCATGAAGAGCCAACTTGAAGAGTCCAAAACAGATCCTGTCAAATTCAAAAATGCCATTTCTGGAATATATTACTAGATGAGAAAATATGTCTTTGATAAGAAATATATCTTAAATTGGGAAATCTTAACCTGTGGTCTTTTTTTTTTTAAATTCATAGCTGTACTTCATTTTATTTTTTTGCAATCTTCTATAGCTTATTTTACATATCTTAAAATATTATTTTGAGAATCCCAGAGGTTTTCCCAAATTGCTAATTGAATCCATAAGAATGAAAAATTTCTTCACATTTGCTCCAAGACACCATTATTACCACAAAGGAAATTAAACTATACCACATGTGGAATAAAGCTTCATGAGGTCCCTGAAAGGCAGTTGAATACTTGGACCAAATATGAAACTACATTGTGGATTATTACAATCTCTTGATAATTTAAAAAAAATAAAAGTATCTTCTGAAATTGATAATTTCCTTCTGACTTTCAAAGCCAAATGACTGGATGAGGATTTAATTAAGTGCTATTTGAATTAGAATATTTAAGAAACACTGACAATAGTCTTGAGTAGGGGGAGTATACTCATGGGTTAAAGAGTCCAAACTCCATTTTAGTAGTAAATCTTATCTAGGATAAATTTGGAAACATGAGGCACAACTGTAGAACCAAGTACCAAAATCTGATCTGAAATCTGGACAATTTGGAATGAAGTTTTGGGGAATTTCGCATTTTAGGATTCTCTGACAAATTTTTCCAGGTAATATTAAGATTACCATCATCCTTTTTAATTCAGTAGTACATACCTTTGGAAGTACATGAAACACAGTTTTGAAGGATCCTTTTCATTAATTCCCTACTATTTCAGGCCTAAGACAAAATCCACCTAATCAGGTAGGAATTTGGAAAAGGGCATGTCTCAGATTTAGTGAAATATGTACTTGAATTTTACCACTATGGAAATGAGAGACAAATTATCTCAGCAAGTACTTGCTGTGTTTCTTTGCACAGCCCAAAATTTATTTTCTGTCCATCTTAAAAATCATACTTCTAATTTATGTGATATGACAATGAACATATAGTTTTGATGTAATGTTTACATGAAGAATGTATATGTGGGTAAAGCATATTTAGGAAAAGAACCAAATAAAAATCATAGAAAAACCAAAATATTTCTCATTTTCTATTTGAGTCAATACTTTGAATTATTTTTCATTTCTTTTTACTATAGCAGTTTTAGACTAAATTTTGACCTTAAAGAAAGTTAGATAGTGCAATAGATAATGTTGGACTTAGAGTCAGGAAGAACAGTAAAGATTCTATCCCAGACACTCACTATCATTGTAACCCTGGTAATTCACTTACCTTCTGTTTATCTCAATTTCAATTTTCTCACATGTCAAATGGGTTAATAATAATACCCTTTACTTTAAGTTATAAAGCTAAAATCAGATATTTGAAAAGTGCTGGGTAAACATTACAATGCCATAGATATCACAGTGATTCTGAGGAGCAAACTTTCCAAATTTATCCAAGTTACACATAAACAAGCACACACATATAGATAGATAGATAGATACAGAGATATACAGATACATAGACACACAGTTATTCATATAACTGTTTCTAAGTTATTTTGTTAAAAAAAAAAAAAGGAAAACAGAGAAAAAATGCTTAATATAGTCCATCAGTTCTTTAGTTGGGGATGGATGGAATTTTTTAGATTCCCATGGATCATTTTGTTGATAAGAGCTGTTTAATCTTTCTTAGTAGATAATTATAATGTTGCTATTACTGGGTAAATTATTCACCTGGTTCTGTTCCCTCTGCCTCTATTCTGAAAATTATTTTGAGGTTTTTTGTTTGTTTGTTTGTTCGTTTGTTTTCTAAAATCAACCTGTTCATTTTTATATAGAATAGTCCTTTCCATTCCATTCCAAATAGTCCACATGTTCATCCACTTACTAATTGATAAATAACCCCTCAGTTTTCAATTCTTTACCACACTAAAAAGAAATATTAAAATGATTTTTCATCTATTAGAACAATGGCTGTTCTTATATAATTGAAAAATGAAACTGTCATCAGAGAAATTTTTATCTTTTTAAAATTTTCCTGCTTTATAATTCTGCATAAAATTGGTTTTCTTTTTTTAAGGATAATAGTAATATAGTCTTGCTATTTATTACATCTCTTTGCAGTCTTTTTTAAAAGTTTTTTTTTTAATTAAAACTTTTTATTTTTCAAAAATTATGCATGGATAATTCTTTGGCATTAACCCTTGCAAAATCTTATGTTTCAATCCCTCCCTCAAATGGCAAGTAGTCCAATATATGTTAAACATGGTAGAAATATATGTGAAATCCAAAATTTGCATACATATTTATACAATTATCTTGTTGCACAAGAAAAATAAAATCAAACCGGGACAAAAAATGAGAAAGAAAATAAAATGCAAGCAAACAACAAAAAAAAGAGTGAGAATGTTATGTTGTGTTCCACACTCCGTTCGCATAATTCTCTATCTGGGAATAGAAGGCACTCTTCATCACAAGATCATTGGAACTGGTCTGAATCATCTCATTATTGAAGAGAGCCATGTGCATCTGAATTGAAGATCATATAATCTTCTTGTTGCTATGTACACTATTCTCTTGGTTCTGCCTATACTTCATTTAGCATCAGTTCATATAATTCACTCCAAGCCTCTCTGAAATCATTCTGCTGATCATTTCATACAAAATAACAATATTCAGTAACATTCATATAAACATAACTTATTCAGCCATTTTCCAATTAATAGGTATCTACTCAGTTTCCAGTTTCTTGCCACTACAAAAAAAAAAAACAAAAAACCCTGCTACATATGATGCCTTTCACTCCTTTAAATTCTCTTTGGGATATAAGCCCAGTAAAAACACTGGGTTTTGTTTGTAATATATAGAAACACAAATTATTTCTGTAAGTTTATTTTATATCCTACAATTTTGTAAAAGTGGTTAATTGTTTTGACTAATTTACAAGTTAATTATATAGAATCTGTAAGCATGTCATTGAAATATGTACAAAAGTTATACTTTTGTTTTCTATTTATTTATGCTTTTTTCTTTTAGATTATTTTTTCTTGTTATAATTAGCCTTTCAAATACAATACTATATAATAATGGTGATAATTATCATTTTTGCTTAACTTCAGTTCTTACTGGAAACAAAAATTTACATTTATCTCCTTTATAAATAATGATTGGTTTGTGTTGTAGATATAGACTGGTAATTTTTTTTTAAGCTTCACTTATTTCTATGTATTCTTTTATTTTTAACAGGAATGTGTTTTGTCAAATTTTTTCTCTGCATCGTTTGACATAACCATGATTTTTATTATTGATATGATCAAATTATTTACATTTTTTGAAATTTTGAATTAACCATACCTTCCTGGTATAAATCCAATCTAGTTATAATGTATGACTTTTGGGAGACATTACTATAACTTCTTTAATAATATTTTATTTAAAAGTATTTTTATCAATATTTATTAAAATAACTGGTTTCTCTGTTTTTCTTTTCTCTGATTTAGACATCAAAAACATATTTATGTTATAAGATAATTTGATAGGATTCTTTCTTTACCTATTTTCTTTTTTTGTAAATTTACAATATCATTATTGTATGTCACAGATTTTTATTTTTTAATTTCATGTACATTTTTTAACATTTGTTTTTACAACTTTTGAATTCCAAATTTTTTTTCCCTTTCTTTGGAAGTTAACCTATATTAAATTGCTTTCCTTCATGATTCCTTAAAATTTTCTTAGATCATTGTATTGATGAGAGTAATTAAGTCATCTACATTTGGTCATCAAATCTATTATGTTACTGGATCCAATGCTTTCCTGATTTTTCTCGTTCCATCTTGTATCAGTTCACAGAAGATTTTTAGTTAGTTTGTTTTTTAAAATAATTTTCTCATAATTTCTTATTACAATTTGTTAAAGCATTCCCTAATTAATGGACATCCCTTTAATTTCAAATAATTTCAATTCTTTTCTATCTCAAAAAACTGGTGTAAGTGTGAGGGAGTAGCTTGGATTTGTTTTAGTTTGCATTCCAGTGTTATGCCACAGTTTTCTTTAACTGTCCTGACTCAGTTTCCCTGTCTCAGTTACCTTAACTGTTCTGTCTCTGACCCAGTAAAACTAAGGATTGTTCGCTCTTGGGTTATGAATTAGCAAGATAAAAGAGTAGATCTCCTGATTCTTTTATGGGATTTACAATATTCCTTTAGAATATTCCAAGACCAACCCATGATATCTTTACTTCTTTGTCTCTGGAATTTTTAGGTTTTATGGCTTCCCCTCCCTGATAAAAAAACCTTCCCTCCCTTTCTCTTCTTTGTCTCCAAAAATGTATTTAAGAAGTTGTTGTTCCTTCATTCATTGCTGGAGAATGGCATCTGGCAGCTGTATGCTGGACGCTGGATTCTTTGGGTCCTCCAGCCCTGGGACCAATATGGATTCCTTGGTCCCAGTATACTTATCTCTGTCTGACTGGATAATCTGAGACGAGAGTCCTCTCCAGTCAATCTTACTCTCCCATTAATAAAATATTAAATCTCTCTAATCTCTCTCCTGCCTCAGTTTCTCCGGCATTACACCAGTAATAATAAGGATTTAGAACATTTTTCATATGACAAACTATAATCATACAATTAGCTTTAATTTCTTTATTTGAAAGCTGCCTTTTCATAACTTTTGACCATTTATCCTTTGGTGAATGACTTGTAAATTCTTATAAATTTCACTCAGTTCTCTATTTTATAAATGAAGCCTTTATCAGAGATACTTGTTAGAAAAGTTTTTTTTTTCTTCCAGTTTTCAATTTTCTTTATAATTGTGCTTTTGTTTCTTTTGCTTGTGCAAAATCTTTTAAAATTTTATATAATCATATCTATTTTGCATTTCATAATGCAATCTATCTTTTGTTTGGTCACATTTTTCCATATATCTGAAAGTATAAAGGTGAAGTATTCTTTGCTCTAATTTGCTTATGATCTTACCCTTTGTTTTAATCATGTATCCATTTCTATCTTATCTTTAGCCAATCAATATTTAACCCATATCTATTCTATCTTGACTTAGGTGTGACATGTTGCTCTACACCTGGTTTGTGTTTAATTGTTTTCCAGTTTTTTGAATACTTTTTTTTTTTTCAATTACTAAGTTCTCATCTCAGAAGTTGAGTCTTTGGGTTTATGAAATAGTAAGTTACCATAATCATTGACTATTGTGTCCTGTGTATATAGTCTATTCTACTGATCCACCACTCTATTTCTTTTTATTTCTTTTTTTTAATTATCTTTCCTGAATATATTTTCTATCTTATTTGTTTTTTCTATTAGATATTTCACATGGTCTTCTATTTTTCATTCTTTTAGTTTTGTTTTATTGTTTCTGGATTTTTAATTTATGTTTTTATTTTAATACATATAGCTTTATTAATTAGGTTGGGAGGAAAAAATCAGAATAAAAGGAAAAATAATGGGAGAGAAAAAAAGCAGAAAAAAGAAGTGAACATAGTATGTGTTCACTTACATTCAATCTCCACAGTTGTTTTTCTGGATGCAGATGACATTGTCTGTATAAAGTCTATTTGTATTACTTTGAATTATTGAACCACTGATAAGAACTAAGTCTTTCATAGTTGATGATCACACATTCTGCTGTTATTGTGTACAAAGTACTCTTGATTCTTCTTGTTTTACTCAGCATCAGTTCATGTGCATCTTTTCATGTCTTCCTATGTGGTGAGCTTTTTCTTCTCAAAACGCAGCCAGGTAATAAAAGTTCAGATCTTTTATTATCTCCAACATAGCCCGGTTAGCTTAGAGGCCTATCTCTCTGCTTGGTTCCAAGAGCTCTCTCCGAATGTCTTTAAATCCAAAGGTCTGGTCCTTCAGCCTCTGCCTCTGCTTTCTTCAGCCTCCAGCCAGCTCTACTCTTCATGTCATTCTGGTGAAATCTCAACTTGAAGCTTCTTCCCTCTCAAGAACTTCTTCGACTGGCCCATTGGCCTATTTATGCTCCTTCCAGTGAGAGGAATTATGGGTTTTCTCCCATAGTGCTCTCTGGCCCAAAGAGCTTCAAGGGAGGTATGAACTCATTGAACTCCAATGAGTAAAGGTGTGAACACAAGCCTTGTATTAATTAGTTCTACTTAGTACCTTGTTTCAGGCTCTGTCCAAAACATCTTCTTGTAAGATTAGATCAACTCTAATTAGTTAGCAGTTAGTAAGGATTCCAACATTCCTAAAATCAGCATTTTCATCATTTTTATAGAACAATAATATTCCATTATTTTCATATACCACAGTTTATTCAACCATTGCCCAATTGATGGACATCTACTCATTTTCCAATTTTTTGTTAACACAAAAAGAACTGCTACAAACATTTTTGCCCATTTGGATCCTTTTCCATACTTAATGATTTCCTTGTGATACAGACCCAGTGGCGACACTGCTGGGTCAAAGGGTATGCACAGTTTTATAGCTCTTTGAGATAGCTCCAGAATGTTCTCTAGAATGGCTGGATCATTTCACAACTCTGCTAACAATTCATTAGTATCCCAGTTTCCCCTCAACCCCTCCAACATTTATCTTTTATCTTTTCCTGTCATTTTAGACAATCTGAGAGCTGTGAGATGGTACCTCAGAGTTTTAATTTGCATTTCTCTAATTCATAAAGATTTAGAACTTTTTTTTTCTATGACTATAGATGACTTTAATTTCATTAGTCTGTATATATCTCTTGACCATTTATCAATTATGGAATAACTTGGATTCTTAAAATTTTGACATAGTTGTTTATATATTTTAGAAATGAGACCTTTATCAAACACTGACTGGTTTTTCCCAGCTTTGTACTTTTAATCTTGTTTCTGTTCATTTTGTGTGATGACCGTTTATTTAAAATCAGCTGGAGTCAGGAATTCAGGTTAAGGGAAAAATCTTCGATCTTTATTGAAATGAAAAGGTGAAAAAGGATTGTGATAGTAATATGGGCAAGAAAGATTGCGATAGCAATATGGGCAGCTGCGAAAGGAAGCCAGCTAGCAGAGGGGGATTGGAGATGAAGGGCCAGTGCAATGGCAATGTGAGCAGCTGTGTCAAGATGCCAGCCAGCAGTCTCTCCTTACTCTTCCATTCCCACTCCCTTGTCTCCACCCACCAAAAACGTCATTGCCTATCCAACACATCAGGACTTGCACAAAGAGTGGGCAGGGGCCATTCTTTCTCCAAACATATATATTAATAGAGTATGGTCCAATTACTATTTAGCCTCAAGTGCTTGGGACCTCAGTGCATCAACTCAAGCTTCAGCCCATTACAGTTTTGTTTGTATAAAACATTTTAATTTAATGTAATTAAAGTTGTCCATTTTGCCTTTCATAATATTCTCTAGTTCTTTTTTGTTCACAACTTCCTCCTTTTTCTAAAAATCTGATAGGTAATTTATCCTTGCTCTCCTAATTTGTTTATGGTATCATAATTTACACCCAAATCATGTATATATTTTGACTTATTTTGAAGGTAGTATGAGATTTAAGTCTATGCCAAGTTTCTCACATATTATTTTGCAGTTTGCCCAGAAATTTTTGTCTAATCATGAGTTCCTATTCCAGAACCAGGAGATGGGGAGTTTGTCAAATACTAGATTAGTATAGGTCTGGATTATTGTGTCATGTGTTTCTAATCTTCCTCTGATTCACCACTCTATTTCTTAGTACAGAATGGCTTTGATGATTGCTGCTTTTTTAATGTAGTTTAAGGTTTAGTAGTGCTAAGCCACCATCTTTTGTAATTTTTTTTTTTATTATTCTCTTGATATTCTTAAACATTTGTTCTTCCACATGACTTTTGTTATTAGTTATTCTAGTTCTATAAAATAATTTTTGGCAGTTTGGTTGATATGGCGATGAACAAATAGATGAATTTAGGCATAATTGCCATTTTATTATATTAGCTCTGCCTACCCATAAGCAATTGATATTTTTCAATTTCTTAGATGACTTTATTTATGTTCTACTACTCTGTGTCTTAGCCAGTAACCACTTTATAATATAGTTTGGAATCTAGTACAACTCTGCCACCATCCTTTGCATTTTATTTCATTAATTCCCTGGATATCCCTCACCAAATTGTCTCTCCAGAAGAATTTTGTTATGTTTTCTAACTCTATAAATTATTTTTTCTAGTTTGATCGGTATGGCATTGAATAAATAAATCAATTCAGGTAGAATTGACTCATTGGGCATTTTATAGTTTTACAATTGTTTAGATCTGTCTTTGGGTGAAAAGTGTTTTGTAATTGTGTTCATATAGTGTCTGAGTTTGTCTTGGAAGGTAAACTTCCCAGCATTGTATATATTTTATGGTAAATAGAATTTTCCTTTGTATCTCTTTCTGCTGGGCTCTGTTGGTAATAAAAAAATGCTTATGATTAATGTGGGTCTTCTTAATATCTTGAAAATTTACAAAAAATATTATTTCAAGTAGTTTTTAGTTGATTCTCTAGAATTCTCTAAATATAATCCTATAGATGTAAAGAATGATAGTTTTTTTTTTCCTTCATTACCTATTTAAATTCCTTCAATTTCTTTTCCTTTTCTTATTGCTAAAATTAACATGGCTAGTACTATATATAGTAGTATATATATACATATTTATTTTGCTGAAGCAATTGGGGTTAAGTGACTTGCCCAGGGTCACACAGCTAGGAAGTGTTAAATGTCTAAGGTCAGATTTGAACTCATGTTCTCCTTACTTCAGGGCTGGTGCTCTATTGTCTGTGGCATATACCTGTCTTGCTAGTACAATATTGGATAAGAGTGGTGATAATGGGCATTTTTTTTATTACTAATCAAATTGGGAATGTTCCTAGGTTATCCCCAATACATGTAATGCTTTATGATGGTTTTAGATAGACACTATTAATCATTTATATGGAAAATTCCATTTATTCCCATGTTCTTTAATGTTTTTTAAAATAAAAATGGGTCCTATCCTTTGTCAAAAGGTTTTTCTATGTTGAATGAGATAATTATATAGTTTCTATTACTTTTGTTACTAATATGGTCAGCTATACTGATTAATTTTCTTAAATTAACAAAACATTAATCTGCTTTACTGGGATAAATCCCACCTTGTTATACTGTGTTAAATTATGGCAGAAACTAGGGGACCCAGAATGTGGCTGATTATCTTTTCTTTGAGTTCTAGTGATAGCTATGACAATTTGAGACTATTAATGCAGTTTTTTCACCAACTCAAATGTAATATACTCTGCAGTGATTACAGATTAGCCATGCAGAGATCATTACCTTTTCAAAAAGAGCATTTAACACATTTCCCTTCAGGAAAAAATGTTGTAGAAATGGTGTCTTAAAGTGAAAAATCACTCTCACCTCAAACATATAAGATCCATGTTGATTTGGGGCTCAAACTTAGAGAGAATGTATTATTCAAAACCCTGTTTTTATTGGAAGTTGTTCTCTCTCTTTATAGAGTCCTTGTGAAATACTTCTTAGGGAATAGTCTTCTTATAGGTGATAAAAGTTGCTTTTTTTTGTGTGTGTGTACCCATTTGCCATTGCTGATCTATTGTTGGAAAACCCAAACATTTCAGTTTCCTAAATTTCTTAAGGCCATAAGCTGGATAAAAGAGAAGAAAGAAAAACAACCTTCTTCTGACAAGGGAAATTCCCTCATATATTATAAACTTCGTACCAATGTTGCTAGAATGCTTTGATTCCATATTCACTCTTCAAACAATCCCATTTCATTTCCTGTATTGAATGATCTATAAAGAAGGCATAGGTACAGATGTGTAGGAATGCTAGGTGGGGCTGATTTGGGCCTAGTGTTACTATCATTAGGCTGAGTTGCCTGGATGTAGAGAAGGCTACGATTTTTTTATGTTGTTTTGGGTGATGGCACAGATAGTGGTAAATAAGGTTGTGATACTTCCTTTTCCAATCAGCAAAGTATCTCATTTTGACAATTAATTAATGATTTATTGAACGAAATTTACATCTTTGATTGATTGCTTGTTTATATTTAGAATTAATTGGGTTCTGATTTCTTTTTCCACAGGTATAAATCTTAAAAATAACAAAATCTTTTTCCCTCTATCATAAATGTATTTAAGTCTTGAGCCACATAGAAAGCACTAGATTATTGATTTTAGAAGTGACATGAACCTTAAAGCAGATCTAGTCCAACCTCTTTTTTTTTAGAAATTAGATGCTGAGAGTTTCAGAGATTAAGTCATTTGTTCAATGTCATAAAAATAATAAACAACAGCATCCAAATTCAAATAGATTTTCTGAATCTAAATCTAGTGCTTTCTTTTCTGTGCTGCAATGCCTCAAAGAGTCCTACAGTTTCATATGGAAAAAGTAGACAATCACAAACATAAAAAAATCCACTCAAAAAAAAAAAAGAGAGAGAGACATAAAGAGATTCTAAATGTTTGGCTATGATCACATATTTGATTAATAAAGCACTAAAATTAGACCCACATGATTTGAATACCTCATTGCATAGAGCACTGGGCCTACTCACCAGGAAGGTGAATAAAACTAGTATCAGGAACTTACTTGATTTGCCACCAAAGACAAATGGTTTAACCTCTTGTTTGCCTTATTTTTCTTACTGTAAATGAGGATTACTGTATCACCAACCTCTCAGGGTTGTTTTGAGATTAAGTGAAGGGAAATTTCTTAAGAGCTTAAAACAGTGCTTAGTAGATAATTGTATTTAAATGTTTCCTTCTTACCCTTTTTTCCTTCTTCCCTTCTTCCCTTCTTTCCTTTCTTCCTTTATCTTATTTTTTAAATTATATTTTATTTATATGCAAAGGTCATTATTTAACAAAGTTTACACTTGTACAGACTTCTCTTTAATGCCAACATTTTGAATAGCAAATGAATAGAAACTAATAAAATAAAGGAAAAGAGAAGACAGAGGAGGTATTACTGGGCTTACTCTCAGAAGCCTGAATTTCAATTTTTTTTTTTTTTGGACAGTTGAGGAAGAAATATATGTATGTATGTGTATATATATATATATATATATATATATGAAATTTCTGTGTCAGCTTTTTTTCAGTATCAGCTATCAATCCTAAAAAAAAAAAAAAATAGAATAACATCATCTTTTGGTATTTTAGCTACTCTTCTGCCTTCCAGGTATGTTTTAAGTTTAGTTTTTTTTTTTTTTTTTAATTATTTAAATTTAAATTTTTATTTTTTGCTGAGGCAATTAGAATTAAGTGACTTGCCTAGGGTCACATAGCTAGGAAGTGTTAACTGCCTGAGGTCAAATTTGAACTCAGGTCCTCTTGACTTCACGGCTGGTGCTTTATCCACTGTGCCACTTAGCTGCCAACGTATATTTTTAGATGTAAAAATTGGAATTTCTTATTAGAGATCTACATGATATAAAATTGGTGTTAATTCAAAATGACAATTTCCATATACTCTTCTTCTATCTTATACTTCTAACATTGATTTCACCAACATGGAAGAAGTAATTATAATATCAGGAGCCCATATTATCCATTTTTTGAAGTCTAGTATCTAGCATTTTTAAAAAATAGCTGTTTTGGTGAAACTTATGATAAAACCACACCTATTAACTCCCAAGTTTTGATAAGTATATATTATTCTTTATTATTCACATGTCACCACCAAAATGAGACTGACATTAAATAAAGCAATCTCTTGGTCCATCCATCTACTTTTATTGCCATTGTCCTTTCCTAGCTTGGTGAAAAACATGATATCTTCCCCTTACTTTGAATTCTTCATTCTCTTTCCGGAAGTTTGATCCCCACCAAAAGTCTTTGAAGTAGATACAGTATAATAAGTATTCAAGTCCAGATTTTAATTAAGGCCTTCCTCATTCAAGGTACAGGTTTTTATCTACTTTGGTACTTAGCTACTTTTATAAATATTATTTAAATCTTAAGAACTGGCTTATGAGAGATAAAGTAGGAAATTGAGCAATAGTTATAAATATAGAGTTTCTGATGTAAATCTTATTCTAGTTCAGGGCTTTTAAAATGTTGTTCCTAGAGGTTCCATAGGTAGATTTAGATGGAATGGGGACACATGTAGTTTGAAATAGAAATTATATCTATATGTATCTATATTTATATAAACTTTATTTATACTAAACTAATAGAAATTTAACTTTTTCATCAATTATTTTAAAGCATTATTTTGAGAAGTTGTCCATGGACTTAAAAAAATTGTGAAAGGGGTCCATCCATTTTATTTTATTAATTCCTTTGATATTCTTAACTTTTATTTTTTCCAGATGAATGATTTTATTTTTCCTATCTCAATGAAATAATTTTTGGAAGTTTGATTGGTTTGGCAATGAATAATAAGATTAATTTAGGTAGACTTATAATTTTTATAATAGTGGATCTGCATACCCATGGGAAATTGATATTTTTCTAGTTGTTTAGATCTAAGTTTATTTGTATAAAAAATGTTTTGTAATTTTGTTCATATTGTCCTTTGGTGTATCTTGGAAGGTAGGATCACAAAAATTTCACATTGTCTAAAGTTATTAAATGGATTTTCTCTTTGTATCTCTTGCTGTTGACTGTTGTTGGTAATATATGGAAATAACTAATTGATAATTAGCAATAATAATTAATGATAATGAATGTGTTTATTTTATATAATGGATTAATTATTTCATGTATTTTTTGTTAATTGTCTAGGATTCTCTTGATTTTTGTTTGTTTTAAAAATTAAATTAAATTGTAATAGTATATTATTTTCGGATTACATGTAAAATCATTTCCCAAACATTCCAAAATTATTCTTCACTCCCTTGCCTATCTGCTCTCCAAGATATCAAGCAATATAAGTTATTCATCTACATTTATTTTAAACATATTTCCATATAAGCCATATTGGAAAAGAACACTAAAAACAATGAGAAAAAGAAACAAACAGACAAAAAAGAATAAATTGTATGCTTCAATCTGCATTGTCTCTATAGTTCTTTCTTTGGAAATGATCGACATTTTCCATCCAAAGTCTATTGAAATTTACTTCGATCACTATATTGGTGGGAAAAGCTAAATTTATCATAGTTGATCATCATGCAATCTTTCTAAAAGAGTAATAGTCTAGAATAGAATAGAATAGAATAGAAAGTAATTCTTTCAACTTATTTTTCTTTTCTTATTGCTAAAGATAATGTTTGTAATATAATCTTAATAACAATGGTGATAAGAGACATCCTTGTTTCACTCTTGATTTTATTGAGGTCCTTTAATATAAAAGCTAATAAATAGTGTGTAAACTTTACTGTGGCTCCTTGGTATTTGATTTTTTTTTCTTCTGGCTGCCAACAAGAAAGAACTGATGTTTTTGAATTATGGTGCAAAGAAGACTTTTGAGAGTTCCTCGAACAACAAGGAGACCAAATCAGTTAAAGCTTAAAGAAATTACTTAAGACTGTTCCTTAGAAGATCAAATAATGACACTGAAATTTAAATACTTTGCTTATGTTATGAGAAGACTGGACATATTTGAAAAAATATTATTGTTGAGAAAGATTGAAGATAAAAGGAGGAGGGGGGTATGACAGAGGGTGAGATAAATAATGTTACAGAAGGAACAAACATGAGCCAAAATAGACTTTAGGAAATGTTGAGAATAGAAGGGAGTTGTGTCCTATGGTCCATGGGGTCACAAAGGGTAAGACAAAGCTGATGACTAAGCAATTCACAATCAGAGAGCATGATAATATATCTACTTTATATAGGCAAACAGGAAAGCTAAGTGATTTGAGTAGGGTCACATAATTAATCACAGAGAAATCTTTGATCTTAGGTCAACTGATCCAGGTCTTCTATGATACTTTCCATTCTAGTAGAAGAACAAGGACCAGTTCAAAAGATTAAAAGTTATAAAATAAAAATTGAAATAAAGAGGTTATCATAAATCTATATTGTCACTTGAAACATTTAACCAAATAGGATGGAGATGACATTGGTTATCTAAATGTTGTTAAAAGGGCAAATGCTATTTTGAAAGTATTTTTGTCCTTTATTCCATTTCTTTTTATGTGTTAAAGATAAGTTTAATTGATTGGGACAATTTTATGATAAAGATTTCTTTTCAAGCCAGGGTGATGGATTAAATCCAGAAAGCTGCTCAAGCTCTCTCAGTTTCCCTAGAAAACCAGATTAAACCAATCATCTGAAAAGAGTCTGAGGAATGAAACCACTCTCCAGTTTAAGATAGACTGGAAAAACTTCAAGAAAAAACAGTATTATTGGAATGAAAAGGGTGTTCAGACTATCTCAGAAAGACTCTGGGAAAGCTGGTGAGAGGTCTTACACGCAGCAAATCAGAAACCAAGATCCTTAATCTTGCCTCATTAGAGTACCAGATGAGTGGGGCAACTGCCAGTCCAAACTCAGAAGGCAAACTAGGAAAATAGGATTATTCCTGAAAAGAGCAAAGCTACACCCTACAAACACAAGGAGCCCCTGTACTCAAAGCCAAGGCTCATTGCAGCACAAAAAGCTTGGGAAAGCAAACCTTATACACCAGGAGCAGAAAAATAAATTTAAAAATAAAATTAAATTAAAAAAGGAAATACAAAAAAAAAAAAAGAAAGAAAAAAAGAAAATGAGAAAAAAGAAAAAAAAAGTACTTTGATCATAGAAAGCTATTATAGTGACAGGGAAGACCAAGACACAAACTCAGAAAAGGACAGAATGTCTAATCTCAGAGAGATAAATTGGTCTTATACCAAAAAAGTCTTCTTGGAAGTGTTCATAATGACTTCACAAGGCAAATAAGAGAGGTAGAAGAAAAAATGAGAAAAGAAATGAGAGGTATATAAAAAAGAGTCAACAACTTGAAAAAGGAAGGGAAAAAATTGACTGTAGAAAACATCTTAAAAAATACAATTGGCCAAATGCAAAAGAAAAAAAAAATCCATTGAAGAAAACCTTACCTTCAAAGGTAAAAATAGCAAAATGGGAAAAAAGATACAAAAACTAAATGAAAAAAAAAATCACAACTTAAAAATCAGAACAGGTCAAATGGAATCTAATAGCTTTGTGAGACAATTATTATATACCTGAAGGTCATGACCAAAAAAAAAGAAGAAGAAGAAGAAGAAGTAGAAGAAGAAGAAGAAGAAGAAGAAGAAGAAGAAGAAGAAAAAGAAGAAGAAGAACCTGGATAGCATTATTTAAGAGATCATCAAGGAAAACTATCCCACTATTATTGTATTTTTTTTCTTCATTTATTGTATTTTTTTTCATTAATTCTCTTGAAATTCTTCCCTTTTGTTCTTCCAGATTAATTTTGTTATGTGAAAGGAATCCCACAAGGAAAGTCCCAAGGACCATTATTGTAAAACTCCAAAATTACAGTTTCAAAGGAAAAAAAAATACTGCAAGCTGTCAGACAAAAATAATTCAAATGTGAAGGAACAACAGTCAGGATTATGCAGGATCTGGAAACTTCTGCAATAAAAAATCAGAGGGCCTAGAATACTATATTCCAAAAGGCAAAAGATCTAGGAATGCAACCAAGAATTAACTACCCAATGAGACTCAAAATCATATTACTGGGGAGGCAATAGATCTTCATTGAAATAAAAGATGTTCAATAATTTCTGTTGAAAAAGTCAGAACTAAACAGAAAATTTAATCTAAAATCACAGGACTCAAGACAAGCTTAGAAAGGTAAACAGAGGGAAAATACATAATATATATTATATACATTTGAAGTTTAAACTTTAATTTTCTACATGGGAATGCAATATTTGTAACTCTTGATGACTATCTACTATGGGGTAGACAGAGAAAGGCATCACATGGACAGAAGGTGTGGTTGTGAATGGGCTCTGATGTAATGATATTAAAAAAAGTAATTAAGTGGTGGAAATATTCTGTACTTCAAGAAGAGGAAAGGAAAAGTATAATGGCACAAACTACTTCAAACAAAGATTTGCAGAAGAACTATTACAATCAAGAGAAAGAAGAGAGAGGGATGAGCATTTTCTGAACTTTGATCTCACCAGTTATGGCTCTAAGAGAAAATAACTTAATCATTCAGTTCAGTATAGAAATTAATAAAATTCTATAAAGAATTAGGAGCAGAAAAAGGAAAGAAAAGGAAGGGGCAGAATAGAAGGAAGGGCAGAAATATTGTGGAAAAAAAAAAAAAAACAACAAAAAGATAAGACAAGTGTTAAGGGACTGGTCAATTCTCCAAGAACCTCCACTGTTGGAATCCTTACTAACTGCTAAGTAATTAGAGTTGATCTAATCTTACAAGAAGTTGTTTTGGCCAGAACCTGAAACAAGGTACTAAGTAGAACTAATTAAGACAAGGCTTGTGTTCACACCTTTACTCACTGGAGTCCACAAGTATGCTAGCTTCACAAAGTACACTTTCTACACCTCCCTTAAAGCTCATTGGGCCAGAGAGCACTATGGGAGAAAACCCATAATCCCATTCTCTCAGAAGAGGCAGATAAAAGGCCAGCAATGAGGGATCTATGGCAGAATACATTTTTTCCTCTTGGCTGGCTGATCGCGCTGGACTCAAGAGGAACGACTCTGGTGCAGAGAACACTTTGACGGATTTCAGTGGAGCTACGCCAGAAGCCCTCTCTCCGCGGCAAGTTGGTGGCTGGGCTCCCCAGAAGGAGATAAGAGAGACCTTCCATCTCTGTCTTGGTTGGAGGCAGAAGAAAGCAGAGGCAGAGGCTGAAGGACAGAACCTTTGGATTTGGAGACATCCGAAGGGCTCCAAGCCTCTAAACCAGCTGTGCTTTGAGAAAAACAAACTCCAACATTTGAACTCTAACACATGCGTGTCTACCTGCCAAGACAATCCCAAGAACTATATGAACACAATTCAAAAACACTTCTCACACAAATATAGTCATATTTAGATTGTTGGAAAAAAATATCAGTTACTCATGGATAGGCCAAGCTAATATAATAAAAATGAAAATTCTACCTAAATTGGTCTACTTGTTCAGTGCCAAACTGCCAAAATTATTTTTAAAAGTTGTAAAATAATAAAAACAATATTAATCTAGAAGAACAAAAGGGCAAAAAATTCAAGAAATTCAATTTCATTAATTAATGAAAAATACAAATTATATTGGCTTAGCAGTACACATCTAAAACTATATTATAAAGTGGCAGTCAGCAAAATTATTTGGTACAGGCTAAGAAATAGTGTGGTGGATCAGTGGTATAGATTAGAAACACCTGACACAATAATCAATGACTTTAGTAATTTAGTATCTAGTATTTGAGATAATAACTCCAGCATCTGGAATAAGAATTCACTATTTGACAAAATTACTTGAAAAACTGGAAAATAATGTGTCAAAAAATAGGAACAAACCCACATCTCATACCCCATGAATAAGGTCAAAATTTGTACATTATTTGGATATACAGGATGATACCTTGAAAAAATTATGAGAGCAGGAATAATTAACCTCTCAGATCTTTGGAGAAGGGAGAAATTTATGATCAATGAAGAACTAGATAATATTATGACAAGCAAAATGGACAGCTTGGATTATTTTAATTAATTATTATTATTATTCACAAACAAAACCAACAGAAACAAGATTAAAGGGAAAGTACAAAACTGGGAAAATAATATCCTTACAGCCAATGTTTCTAGCAAAGGTATCATTTCTAAAATATATAAAGAACTATGTCAAATTTATTAGAATACAAGTTATTCCTCAATTGATAAATGGTCAAAGGATATGAATAGACAATTTTCAGATGATAAAATTAAAGCCATCTGTAGTCATATAAAAAAAATGTTATAAATCATTAATTATTCGGGAAATGGATTTAAAACAATTCTGAGGTATCACCTTGTACCTCTCAGATTGTCTAAGATGACAGGAAAAGATGATAATAAATGGACGAGATTTTGGAAAACTCATTGGTGGAACTATGAAATGATCCAGTCATCCTGAAATGCATTCTGGAACTATGGAAAGGGCTATAAAACTGTATATACCTTTTGATTCAGCAGTGCCACTTCCGGATCTGTTTCCCAAAGAGATCATAAGGAAAGAAAAATCACTCATTTGTGCAAAAATGTTTGTAGCAGTTCTTTTTTATGGTAACCAAGAATTGGAAAATGAATAGATGCCTATTAACTGACAAATAGTTGAACAAGCTGTGGATATGAAGATAATGGAATATTATTGTTCCATAAAAAATGATGAACAAGCTGATTTTTAGAAAGACCTGGGAAAATATACATGTTGAGCCAATCAAGGAGAGCCAGGAATACATTGTAGACAATAACAGCAAGAATATGCAGTGATCAACTATGAATGACTTGGTCTTCTCAGTGGTTTAGTAACCCAAAGCAATCCCAACACATTTTGGACAGAAAATATCATCCAGAAAAAGAACTAGAGAGATATCAACACATGCTATGTTCATTTCTTTTTTCTATTTTTTTTAACACCTCCCATGAGTTTTCCCTATTGCTCTGTTTTCTCTCAGCATGATTCTTACAGCAATGTGTATTAAAAATAATTTTAAAAAAAGATTTCAAAAGACTGCTTTTACATAAAAACAAACCAATATTGATTTTCCCAAATGTTTATCTCTTGTTCTTAAGTATCTACAAAACTACCTTCATGCAAATAGGCCTTGATTTTCTGATGAGGGAAACATATCATTTAGTCCACAATGCCAAATTACAGTTGCCTGATCTAGAATATTACTTTAGGCACTTTAACACTAATCACAAAGACACAAAGTTCCCAGAAGATAAAATATAATCCTCAGATTCTGAGATAAATCAATTAAAATGCATGGAATACCAATTAGTTTGCTAGTTTTCTTAAAATATAATTAAGCTCTTTAAGCCCCCTTCCCAAACTATGATACCATTAAGGAGCATATTAATAAACAATAGCAAAATTTGCTATTTTTCACATTAAAAAAATACGTGGCTAGCATGTTTTCTATAATTATAGTTCATAAAGCCCCCCCATCCCCTTTTCTTTTTCTCTCTATATGTCTGTTTTTCTCTGCCTCTTCTATCTCTGTTTTTATCTCTCACTGTCTCTTTCTGTCTTTGTCTCTGTCTCTGTCTGTCTGTCTCTCCCTCTCTCCTTACTTTCTTCCAACAATATATAAATTACTTACAGAATGATAAATTGGTTTTCTTGAAAAAAGAGATAGCAAATATAGATAGATAGATAGAAAGAAAGAAAGATAAACATATATTCATGTTTAATTTTCTTTTAAAAAACATGTTTGGAACTCCTTGCCCCTCAAGGCAGAATATCTGAGGCCCATATCTGACCTCTGCTACTGCTCCAAATCCCTTTATTATGTCCTACCATTGTACCTTTTGTGAAATGCCTGAGGCGGGGGAAGTACAACACCAAGAACAAATGTGTTTGTTGACAGTTTATTCATTGAAAATACTAAACAGTCTCTCAGTGTTCCTTTTCTGCTACCTCAATTTAGAACTGATAAAACATTATTGCTATAGAAGTGTGGTGTTTAGTTTTTAATCACTCATCTGTGCCTCTCAAATGGCTTTAGTCTGGGAAGAGGCAGCATGCCAAAAACAAGCATAGAAGCACTTGACTCACAGAGATAAACAAATGAGTCTGTGGTTATCACAATATGCATGTGGTTGAATAAACTCATAGAAAATGAAAGGGAACAAAAATTAATATGGATGTGCATGTCATAATAATATAGCTGAACAGAAGAACAATTCCCTTCCCCCCAGTTTACTGCAGCATAATGGAAAGGATGTTCTGTTAGCAAAAGGCATTTTTTTTTCCAGCTGACACTTTGCTCTCATAAAAGAAAAGCTAACCCATTTGTGAGTCAATGCTATTGTTATTTTTGTAGTTTATTTAGCTCAGATGAGGTTCAGAAGAATATAGTTTCAAAGGACAAGGATGCACAAAAGTCAGAAAAAGCTTGGTGCTCTTTGATGGGCACTTGCTTCCTTTGAACAATGCTTTAAAATTTTCCAAATATCCTATGTACCCATAAAGATAAAAACTAAATCTCTCAAAGTTATTCTCAAAAAGTTGAAGGTAATAAGATGTATGTGACCTGTATGTTATTTTCCTAGAAATTGAACACATTTATTTGTATTTTTTTCCCAAAATAATAAAAGAATTATTTCTTGAAATAGCCTCCTTCCCAATAATAGCAGTTACTACCAAAACACTAAGATCTAAACACTAAAGTTTTTTGACTTAGTGGTTACAGTAGTTACCTTAGAATTAGCAAGAAGTGGATTAGTCATTATCAGTGACCATCAAGTTACTTAATCTCTTTCTAGCTCCTTATCTTTATCAAAGAAATAAGTCTATGGTAGCATCTACCTCACAGGATTGTAATCCCCTGAAACAAGTCCACTGTAATTTCAACTATACTATGCTATATATTGCATAAGGAAATCTCACATTAAAATAGCATTAAGACATGGCCACTTGGAGAAGTAAGTCTAATTTTCTGGGACTCACTTTCTTTATTTGTAATAAAAGGGAAATTGGATGATATGACCTTTAATTCCCCCTCTCTCACACCACTTCCCTCTAATTCCCACCCTTTCTAATAATATGAATGAATAGGCTTACAAAATGTTTCACACATTTTCTCTTAAATATTTCAACAACTGTCTGGAGCCTGTACTATTATTATCTTGACTTTGCTCAAGGTAAAAGAGGTTAAGTGACTTTTTAAGTCATATAATTATTAATGGCTACAGTCAAATTTGAACTAAGGTTCACTTAGGAAAAAAAGAATGTAAAAGGAAAAAAATGGTAGTAATAACTAAATAATTATGTATAAATATGTATACATAAAGACATGTAACAAACATGTAACTAATTTCATATTAGTTACATAAATTAGTAGGTAATTAATTATAATTTTTTATATTTATGTAAAATTATAACTATTAACTATACATATATATACACATGTATATCCACATATATACTAGCATATACATGCATGCATACATACATACATGAAAGGTCTGGATAAATACTTCTAAAGTTCTTTGTAGCTCTTGATAATGAACCTATAATTCTCAGGGCAATGTCATCTACTATTAATCAAATATCAAGAAATTATGGCATTTATGTGCCAAGTACTGAGGATATAAATTCAAAAGTGAAATATTCCTGCTTTTAAAAATCTTATTTTTTAACAAGAAAAGTAACATATAAAACACACACAGTTATGTATGTATGTATGTAAGTATGTAAGGATGTGTCACAGGGAAGTGGAATATTAGCATTTAAAAGGATCATGAAAATTACATATGAGAAATAGGCCTTTAATTTCCTCAAAGATTAGTAAGGGAGTCAATAGGATAGAAGTAAGATATTACACAACATGTGAAGGAACCAAGAGTTTAAGGAAACTATTAACTTTAAACTGCAAAGATAGTTTGGGGACAGTTTGTGAAAGATTTTTAGATCCACAAAAATCTTATAGTTTATCTTAATAGTATATCTTATAGATAATGACTAGTAGTGTTTATTGACTTGAAGAGTAAAATGTCAAATTTATGTTTACCTTGGTCATTCTGTATTGGATTAGAATTGAGAGTTAATTGAGATGTGAATACCAGTTTTTATTCCAGATAAACAATGAGTGCTCTGCCTGAGATTATAGTGGTCACTTGAGTAAAGTTAGTCAACCAGCATTTATCCTCTGCCTACTGGAATTCTGGCACTGTGTTAAACTCAAGAGCATA
Source organism: Antechinus flavipes (assembly GCF_016432865.1). Taxonomy (NCBI): domain Eukaryota; kingdom Metazoa; phylum Chordata; class Mammalia; order Dasyuromorphia; family Dasyuridae; genus Antechinus; species Antechinus flavipes. The sequence goes on along the minus strand of NC_067400.1, from coordinate 128,932,126 downwards.
GAGAGTAGGGAATATATTCAAGAAATGTCATGAAAATTAAAAAAAAAAATGGCTACTAATTTGATATGTCTATTGAGGGAAAGTAAGGATCTGACTGCTGGAAGATGCATAACTTTGGAGGATAAGTTTTATATTTATTTGTATATATTTATATAAATATGTTATAATTGAGATGTCTATGAGACAACCATTTTGGAATAGATAACAAGCAAATAGCAAAGAAATAAAATATCCTTGATATAAACATCTTGATACAGTAAAATGATTTGACATCAGATAATTTCATCATTAGGAATATCACTAAATATGACCAAATTTCATCAATAGGAGTAACACTAAATATGGCTAATTATCATCCACTTTGCCACCTATTCTAAAAACTACCTGACTTTTCCATATGAATTTTCAGTGAAAGTTGATATATATGGTCTGTCCTCATAAAAATGCAATCTCATTTGGTATACTGTCTATGGAAAGGATGTAAAAAGGATGTTTTTTTTTTTTTTTTTTTAATATATCCCTATTTCTTGGTTACATGTTTAACATATAGAAAAAGCTGAAGATATTATTTTTCCCATCATTTATTCTTTCACTTCCCCTTTGGGTCTTATACAAAATGAATGTTTGGGGTGAAAGGTATTAAAGTACTCTTTGCTCCAAGTTAAGTTAATTTTCTTTGCTGGCATTTCCATATAAAGTTGAACCACTCAGAGCTTCAAACTCGTTTTAAGGTGTGGAATGCTTCATTTTACCTCTTAAAAGGAATCACCCCTAACACTTCATTTTCTCTGACTTTGCATTTTTAAACTTTTTCCTTTATAAATTGTAAATGGGGTACACATTTATATAAACAAAGAAAGATTTGTCATATTGGGTTATCGCAAAATATGCAATCTCAAGTAAAATCTTTCCTTACTTGTAAAGAAAAAGAAATCCTTCCTGAAGTAATTAGATTCAAATATGATTTAATAGAAACTGAGATATGTAATTGTTAGAAAAAAAAAATAGACTGTATCAGGCATTGAAATACACTGGATAAACAAATTTTACCAAGTCAAGAAGGAACAAAGTAAAGAGAAGGGGAGAGCAGATTAATGAAACTTAAATGAAACTTGTGTTCAAAGAGAATGTGAAAGAAGGTAGTGACTTACAGTAAAATACCTTAATTATATTGCAGAGAAAAGAATACATTCAACCTTATGGGAAAAGATAATTAATTCTGGATGAGTTTGGCATATATATATGTATATATACATACATATACCCATATACATATGAATAGCCATGCATACCTATATATATGCACATCATGCACATACACACACACATATATGTTATATATACTTGTTACTTGTTTGTGGGTATGTGCACCGACAAACATAAATGCATGTATGTGTGTATGTGTGTGTACATAAACATTCTATGGGCATCTCAAATTTTTAAAATTCTATAAATTGTAATATAGTTAATAAAATACCAACTTCAGAGTAGATTTTTTTTTTATCATATATATATATTTTCATCATATATATGTTGCCTCTGGCCATGATGCTTGATCTTTCAGTGTCTCAAAACAGAAATTCTTAAACTTTTTGCATTGTCTTTGATCCTTTAAGCAACCTAGTGAAACCCATAGAACAACATTTTTAAAAAGTTACAAATATATCTACATGTCTATCTACCTATATCTATATCCATGTATCTAGATATACAGATATATGTACACACACATACACACACACACACACACACACACACACACACACACACACATACACACACACACATAGTCTCCATCCATAGTCATAGACACCTGAATTTTATCTAGAGATTTCTTAGACCAAAGCTTATGAAATTGTTCTAGGGCCAAAAATTATTTAATAACTGCTAATCTGCATTAGTGTTTTCAAGTCTATTCCTCTACTCCTATTCTCCTCTCGGCTGCTAAAGTGATTTTCCTGATATAGAAATATGACTACATTACATCTCTATTCAATAAATTTAGATAGCTTTTATTAACTCTGTGATCAAACATAAAAATCATCTATTTGTAATTAAAGAACCTTGATATGATATCTCCCTAATTCTTCTGTATTTTAGGTCTTCAAACCCAATTATGCTCTAGTTAAAGTGGAATATATGTAAAAATCCATCTCTTTTCACTGGGTTTCCCTCATGGCAGAAAGGCCTGCCCCTTAGCTTTTTGGGCTTCCTTTAAAATCAGTCCTAATCTAATCATTTGCAGAAGGCCATTATCCTCTCTTCTTCTCTGTTCTTTACTTCTCAGGTAACCTTCCATTTATTATATATGTTTCTACTTATTTACAAGGTGTCACTGACTTTAGATTGTGAGCTCTTTGAAATAAAAATAAATTCTTTCAAGGAATTAATAACATTTTAATGGAGAATGCAACATATGAAGGCGATCTGGAAAATAAAGGTGGAGAGGCAAGGAAAGAAATGTACATGTTGTTGAAAGATTATTGTAAAGGAATTAGAGAGGAAGTCCAGAAAAGTAGTAAAATGTGAATAAAATTAGCATTTTTAGGATATTCACAAAATGTTTTTTCAGGCTATAAGTTAATCAGGAAAGTGGTCTTCAGGGTAGAAGAATCTCCAGAATGGGAAGGCTTCAGATAAGGAACTGGATAATATGTTAGCAAATAGATTTCTAAATTGAGTTTTTTTTAAAAGAACATTTTACCCTTTCTTGTATCCCCCCAATATATTATACTGCCTTGTACATAGTAAGCACTTAAGGAATCCATCAGCTGGATTACAAGATAAAATTAGGGAATTGAATAAAAATTTCAAAAACTGAAATTTTTCATATTATATATTTTATTATGATTAGAATATATGTAGGGTAATGTGTATAAAAGGAAGAGTGTGTCTTGACTAGAACAAGGACATTCAATAAGAAAGAAAGAAAGAAAGAAAGAAAGAAAGAAAGAAAGAAAGAAAGAAAGAAAGAAAGAAAGAAAGAAAGAAAGAAAGAAGATATATTAAGTGGAATAGGCAAAGACATTTTATTTTATATATATCCTTCAGTTCAGAAGAGAGAATATCTAAAACTACATAGATTTAATGATATTGTCACATTCATCTTTAAAAGATTAGATTGTCAAGAATTATTGGACTTCCTAAAAGCCATAATGAAAAAAAAAAAGAGCCTAAACATCATCTTTCAAGAAATCAGCAAGGAAACCTGCCTTCATGTCCTAGAATGAGAAGGTAAAGTAGCCATTGAAAGAATTCACCTATCACCTCCTGAAAGGGACCCCCCAAAAAAACAAACAAACAAACAAACAAAAACTCTAAGGGATATCCCGACAAAATTTCAGAATTATTGTATCAAGGGAAAAATATTGCAAATAGCCAGAAAGAAACAATTCAAATATTGAGGAGCCACAATAAGGATTACTCAGGAACTAGCAGCTTCCACCTTAAATGATCAAAAGGCCTGAAATCTGATAGTCCATAAGGCAAAAGAGCTTGGATTGCAGTCAAGAATAAACTATCTGGCTAAATTAAGCTTATCTTCCAGGGAAGAAGATTCAATTCAATTTTACCTATTTCTGATGAAGACCAGAACTGAACAAAAAATTTAATCTCCAAACACAGAACGTGAGAGAAACATAAAAACGTAAAAAGGAAAGAACTCTTGAGAACTATATCTTGGTTATGTATATACTTACAGAGTAAGAGTATAATTGAATTTTACTGTGATAATATAAAAAGAAACTAGAGGTAGAAAGGGGATTGTACTCAAAGAAGAGGAAAATGGAGGTAAAATGAGGGAACACAACTCATGAAGAGACAAAGAAGACCAATTATACTCAAGGGAAAGAAGGGAAGGGGGTGAATATTTTGTGAATCTTACTCTCATCACATTTGGCTCAAAGAGAGACAAAATTGTCTCACATTATAGGAAAGTAGGAGGAGAAAGGAGAAAGAAAAGATGAAGTTAATAAAAGGGAAAACAGAAGTAGTAGAGAAAAGGTAGAAGAAAGGGGGAGGGGGTGTAAAGAGGGAGGGCTTTTGAGAGAAGTGGTTGTCAGAAGCAAAATATTGGGGAGGAGAAAAGGAGGGAAGGAAAGAGAAAAGCACAACTTGGCGTAAATAAGATGACAGGAAATACAGAATTAGTCATTTTAATTCTGAATATGAATGAGATGAACTCTCCCATAAAAGGAAAATGGATAGCAGACTAGATTAAAATCCTGAATTCTACATGTTGTTTACAAGCAACACATTTAATTCAGAGTGATACTTTTACAGTAAAGGTAAAAGGCTGGAGCAGAATCTATTATACCTCAGGTGAAGGGGAAAAAAAAAACAGGGATAGTGATTCTGAACTCAGATCAAGTAAAAGAAAAAAAAAATAGATCTAATTAAAAGAGATAAGGAAAGAAACTATATCTTGCTAAAGGAAACCATAGATAATGAAACAATATCAAAAATTAGACAAATATAAAACAAGTGGTATAGCATATAAATTCCTAGAAGAAAAGTTAGGAAAGTTGCAAAAAGAAACTGACAGCAAAACGGTACTAGTGGGGGATCTCAAGCTTGTTCTCTCAGAACTAGATAAATCAAACCACAAAATAAATAAGAAAAAAGTTAAGGAAGTAAATAAAATTTTAGATAAGTTAGGTATGATAGACATTTGGAGAAAATTGAATGGAGACAGAAACTAGTTTACTTTTTCCTTGACAGTTCATGAAATCTATATAAAAATTGACCATATATTAGGGCATGAAAACCTCAAAATCAAATGCTGAAAGACAGAAATAGTAAATGCATTTTTTTCAGATCATGATGCAATAAACATCATATGCAATAAAAGGCCAGGAAAAAAGGCCAATTGAATAGTAAATAATCTAATCCTAAAGAATGAACAGGTGAAACAATAAATCATAGAGACAAACTTCATCCAAGAGAATGACAATAATGAGCCACTATGTCAAAATTTGTGGGATGCAGTCAAAGTCATTATCAAAGGAAATTTTATGTCTCTAGATGCTTATTCACATAAAATAGAGAAAGAGAAAATCAGTGAATTGGGTTTGCAACTAAAAAAGCTAGAAAAAGAACAAATTAACAACCTCAATACCAAATTTGAAATTCTGAAAATAAAAGAGGAGATTAATAAAATTTAAAATAAGAAAACTATTGAATTTATAAACAAAACTGAGTTGTTTTAATAAAAAAAAAAAAAAAACAACAAGAAAATAGATAAACCTTGAGATAATTTGTTTAGAAAAAGGAAAGAAGAAAATCAAATTGCTAGTCTCAAAAATAAAGAAAAGGAAACATTTCCACCAATGAAGAGAATTTTAGAACAATAATTAGGAGTTTTTTTACCCATCTATATGTCAATAAATTTGATAATCTAAGTGAAATGGAGTAATACATACAAAAATATAGATTACCTGTAGCATCCCTTAAAGCTACTCTATCTGCCCACCCCTTGACATGGCTAAGCCAATTTATCAGTCTTTGGGCTCCAATATGAAACACACAGAGACAGATCGATCTGGAGATGCAAGCATTCTGTCTTTATTCAGTCATCCTCTCAGTAGGGATAGCAGGAAGCAGGAGCACAAGAACAAGAGAGTAAGAGTAGTAGAGTAAGAACAAGCGAGAGAGCTCTGCTCAGGACTGTCTATTTTCGCTGCCTCTCTTCCTGGATGGCCCGTGCCCAGCCCACTCAGAACTCCTGCCAGACACAACCTCCTGCCTCAGAGGCCAAACCTCTTTTTACTTCCTGGGCCTGACCTACCAGCTGACATGGCATACAGGCTCCTTTGCACATCCCAAAGAGAAAGCAGTGCTTCATTGCCCCTTACAATTACTCGGGTTACCAGAAGAGGAAATAAATTATTAAATAGTCCCATTTTAGAAAAATAAATAGAACAAGTTATTAATCAACTCCCTAAGAAAAAGTCTCAAGGAGTGCAAGTTCTACCAAAAATTTAGAGAAAAATTAATTCCAATACTATTTATATTATTTGAAAAAAGAATGAAAGAAGGAATCCTACCAAATGCCTTTTATAACACAGATATAGTGCTGATAGATTAAACCAGATACATTAAAAGCAGAGAAAGAAAATTATAGACCAATTTCCCTAATGAATTTTGATGTAAAAATCTTAAATAAAATGTAAGCAAAGAGAATAGAGGAAGTCATCCCCATGATAATATACCATGACCATGTAGGATTTAGATCAAAAATGCCATCCTTGGTCAATAACAGGAAAACTATTAACATAATTGACTATATCAATAGCTAAAAATCTTATGATTATCTCAATAAATGCAGAAAAAGAACTTGATAAAATCCAACACCTATTCCTATTAAAAAAAAACACAATAGAATATAGGAATAAATGGCTTTTTCCTTAAAATGATCAGTAGCATCTATTTAAAACTATCAAGAAGCATCATATGTAATGGGGATACCATTCCCAATAATAACAAACAAGGTTTCCCACTATCACCATTATTACTCAGTGTTATATTAGAAATGTTAGCTTTGGCAATAAGAGACAAAAACAAGATTAAAATAATTAGAGTTGGTAATGAGGAAACCAAATTATCATTCTTTGCAAATGATATGATGGTATTCTTAAAGAACCCTAAAGAACCAACCAAAAAACTATTAGAAACAATCCACAACTTTAGTTAATTGCAGAATACAAAATAAATCCACATAAATCATTAGCATTTTTATATATTACCAACAAAGTCTAGTAGCAAGAAATACAAAGAAAAATTCCATTCAAAATAACTATCAATAATATAAAATTTTGGGGACTTTATATATCCAAGGAAAAGTCAGGAACTATATGAACACAACTACAAAACACTTTCCACACAAATAAAGTCGGATCAAATCAACTAGAAAAATATCAAGTGATCATGGGTAGGCTGAGCAAATATATTAAAAATTACAATCCTATTTGAATTAATCTACTTATTTAATGCCATACCAATCAAACTCCCAAGAATTTATTTTACAGATCTAGAAAAAAATAACAACAAAGTTCATCTGGAAGAACAAAAGGTCAAGAATTTCAAGGGAATTAATGAAAAAAAAATACCAGTGAAGGTGACCTAGCTGTGTCAGACCTAAAACTATATTATAAATCAGTGGTCACCAAAAGCATTTCCTATTGGCTCAGAAATAGAGTAGTTGATCAGTAAAATAGGTTAGGTATACAGCACAAAATCGTCAATAATCATAGGAATCTAGTGTTTGACAAATCCAGACCCCAGCTTTTGGGATAACTATTTGAAAACTGCTGGAAAAATTGAAAACTAATATGCAATAAACTAGCCATTTACTCATACCTAAGATAAGGTCAAAATGGGCTAATGATTTAGACATTAAAAAAATGATATTATAAGTAAATTTGAAGAACATAGATTAGGTTACCTCTCAGATCTGTGGAGAAGGAAGGGATTTGTGATAAAAGAAAAAAAAATAGAACATATAATTGAACACCAAATATTTGATTATATTAAGTTAATTTTTTTTTTTTGTACAAACAAAACTAATGCAGAAAAGATTAGAAGTGAAGCAATAAACTGGAAAAAAAATTTTACATTTAAGGATTCTGATAAAGACTCATTTTGAAAATATATAGAAAATTGACTCAAATTTATAAGAATTCAAGCCATTCTCCAATTGATAAATAGTCGATTTGAACAGACAATTTTCAGATGAAGAAATTGAAACTATTTGTAGCCACATGAAGAGGTGCTCCAACTCACTATTCATCAGAGAAATGCAAATCAAGATAACTCTGAGATATCACTATATACCTCTCAGATTGGCTAAGATAACAGGAAACAATAATGAGAAATGTTGGAGGAGATGTGGAAAAACTGGGATACTGATTCATTGTTGGTGGAATTGTCAACAGATACAACCATTCTAGAGAGCAATTTGGAACTATGCTCAAAAAGTTAACAAATTGTGCATTCCCTTTGACCCATTTGTGTTTCTATTGGGCTTACAATCCAAACAGATCTTAAAGGAGGAAAAGATACCCATATGTGCAAAAATGTTTCTGCAGCCCTTTTTTTTTTTTCTTTTTATTAAAGCTTTTTATTTTTCAAAACATATGTGTGGACAATTCTTCAACATTAGCCCTTGCAAAACCTTCTGTTTTAATTTCCCCCCCTCTTTCTCCACGCTCTCACCTAGATGTCAAGTAGTCTAATATATGATAAACATGGTAGACATATATGTTAAATCCAATATACGCATATATGTTTATAGAATTACCATGCTGCAAAAGAAACATTAAATCAAACCAATTGAAAAAATCAAAATAAAATGCAAGTAAACAAAAAGAATGAAAATGCTATGTTGTAAACCATTCTCAGTTCCCATAGTCCTTTCTCTGGGTGTAGATGACTCCCTTCATCACTAAACATTTGCTTTTGGTTTTTATCATCTCATTGTTGATGGGAGCCATGCCCATCAGAGTAAGGTTAAGATGACAGGAAAACATAACGACAAATGTTGGACTGGTTGTGGGAAAAATGGAATAATAATACATTATTGGTGAGAATCGCAACATATCTAGCCATTCTGGAGAGCAATTTGAAACTATGCTCAGAAAGTTATCAAACTGCATAACTTTGATCCATAGTGTTTCCACTGGGTGTATATCCATGAGAATTTTTTTTTTTTTTAATGGATAATTTTGATTACTTTTTTCCCCCTGAGGCAATTGGGGTTAAGTGACTTGCCCAGGGTCACACACAAGAAATTGGAAACTGAATGAATGGCCATCAATTGGAGAATGGCTGAATAAATTATAGTATATGAATGCTTTTTTTTAAAGCTTTTTATTTACAAAGTATATGCATGGGTAATTTTTCCAACATTGACTCTTGCATAACCTTTTGTTCCAAATTTTCCCCTCCTTCCCAATAATATCCAGGCTAGCTCTCTGGAGGGCCTCAGGAGCAGTCAGAGTCAGGATGAGTCAAAATCCTTGGTCTTTAGGAGGAGAAGTGAAGGAGGCAGGCAAGCTGCCACATGGCTCGTCAAAAATGGATCCTGGACTCTAGAGTCTGGAGCCTGATGTCTTCCCTGCTGAACATGCTAGCATGAGAGACTCAGTCTCCCTCCCTCATCCCTCCAATCCTTCCCTATGAATACCTTACCACACCACCTTCAGACCTAACACAAATCATGAGGAGAGCCATCACATCACCATATCATCTAAGTATATGTTTATAGAACCATTATATTACATTAAATAGGTACTTAGCCTTAAGTTCTCTGCTGTTCTGGATTCAAGTACACCTTTTCAAAGTTCCAGCCCTCTACACTTCTCCCCACCCCTCCCCTAGCTGGCAGGTAGTCCAATACATGTTAAATAATTTGAAATACATGTTAGATCCAATATATGTACACATATATTGCATAAGAAAAATCAAATCAAGAAGGAATTAAAGAAAAACTGGGAAAGAAAATGCAAGCAAAAAACAGAGAGTGAGAATGCTATGTTGTGTTCTCTCTCTGGATGTAGATGGCTCTCTTCATTACTGCACGAATGAATCTGGTTTGAATTTTCTCAGTATTGAAGAGAGCCACATCCATCATAATTGATCATCATATAGTTTTTATTGTGGCTTTGTATAATGATTTCCTAGTTCTGTTCATTTGACTTAGCAAGCATCAGTTCATGTAGGTCTCTCCATAACTCTGAAATTATCCTGTTGGCTGTTTCTTATAGAACAATAGTATTCCATAGCATTCATACATCATAATTTATTCAGCAATTCTCCAATCGTCCACTCAGCTGTCAGTTTCTAGTCACTACAAAGAGAACCACCACAAACATTTTTGCACACGTGGGTGCCTTTCCCTGCTTTAGGATCTCTTTGGGATATAATCCCAGTAGAAACACTGCTAGATCAAAAGGTATGCACACTGATAACTTTTTGAGCATAGCTCCAAATTGCTCTACAGAATGGTTGGATTCGTTCACAATTCCACCAGCAATGTATCAGTGTCCCAGTTTTCCCATATCCCTTCCAACATTCGTCATTATATTTTCCTTTCATCTTAACCAATCTGAAGAGGTGTGCAGTGGTATCTCAGAGTTGTCTTAATTTGCATTTCTCTAATCAATAGTTATTTGGAGTACCTTTTCATGTGTCAACAAATAGTTTCAATTTCTTCATCTGAAAATTATCTGTTTCCATACCATTGATTTTAATATAGTTTTAGGTCTGGGTCAGCTAGATCACCTTCATTTGCTTTTCTCTTCATTAATTACTTTGCAATTCGTGACCATTTGTTCTTCCAGATGAATTTTGTTGTTATTATTTCTTGGTCAGTAAAATAGTTTTTTGGGACTTTGGTACAGCACTAAATAAATAGATTAATTTAGGGAGTATTGCCATCTTTATTATATTCGCTGAACCTATCCATGAGCACTTGATATTTTTCCAATTGCTTAGATCTGACTTTATTTGTGTGGAAAGTGTTTTGCAGTTTTACTTGTAAAATACCTGCCTTTTCCTTGGCAGATAAATTCATAAATATTTTATATTATCAACACTTATTTTAAATAAAATTTCTCTTTGAAACTCTGTTGGATTTTGTTAGTAATATATAAGAATGCTGATGACTTATGTGGATTTATTTTTTATTCTGCAACTTTTGTTAAAGTTGTAGATTATTTCTAACAGCTGTTTAGTTGATTCTCTGGGGTGCTCTAAGTATACCATCATATCATCTGCAAAGAGTGATAATTTGGTTTCCTCATTATGTACTCTAATTTCTTTAATCTCTTTTTCTTCACCTATTGCCAAGGCTAACATTCCTAGTACAATATTGAATAGCAATGGTATAGTGGGCAATCTTGTTTCACCTCTGATCTTATTAGGAATGGTTCTAGTTTATTCCCATTTACTTACGATGCTTGCTGATTGGTTTAAATATTTGCTACTGACTCTTTCAAGGAAAAGTGCATTTATTCTTATACTCACTAGTGTTTTTTAATATTTTTTTAGACTAACAATTTGATTTTCCTTTTCCCTTTTTCTAATCAAATTAACTAAAGGTTTATCTATTTTGTTTTCCTCCCATAAAACCAACTCTTAGAATTCAATAGTTTCTTTAGTTTCAAGTTTGTTGATTTCTCCTTTTATTTTTAGAATTTCAAATTTTGTATTTTTTGGGGGGCTTTTAATTAGTTCTTTTTCTAGCTTTTTTAATTGCAAGTCCAATTTATTAATGTCTTTCTCTATTTTATGCAAGTAAGCATGTTGAGATATAAAATTTCCCCTTGTAACCACTTTAGCTGCATCCCACAAATTTTACTATGTTGTCGTAATATTGTCATTCTCTTGGATGAAATTATTGATTGTGGCTATGATTTGCTGTTTCACCCATTCATTTTTTAGGATGAGATTATGGACTTTCCAATTTCTTTTTGGTCTATTTTCCCCTGGTCTTTTATTGAATATAATTTTTATTGCATTTCTGAAAAAATGCATTTACTATTTCTGCCTTTCTGCATTTGATTCTGAGGTCTCTATGTTCTAATATATGTATAGCTTCCATGAACTGCTGAGAAGAAAGTGTATTCCTTTCTATCTCCACTAAATTTTTTCCAAAGATCTATCACTCTAGTTTTTCTAGTATTCTATTTAACTACTTAACTTCTTTTTTATTTATTTTGTGGATTGATTTATCTAGTTCTGAGAGTGCAAGTTTGAAATTGCCCACTATTATTGTTTTGCTGTCTATTTCTTCTTGCAGCTCTCTTAACTTCTCTTTTAGGAATTTCCATGCTATACAACTTGGTGCATATATGTTTAATATTGATGTTGCTTTATTATCTATGCTACCCTTTTGCAAGAGATAGTTTCCTTCCTTATCTCTTTTAATTGGATCAAATTTTGCTTTTGCTTGATCTGAAATGAGGATGACTACCCCTGCTTTTTTTTTTTTTTTTACTTCACCTGAAGTATGATATATTCTGCTCTAGTCTTTTACCTTTACTGTATATGTATTGCTCTGTTTTAAATGTGTTTTTTGTAAACAACATATTGTAGGATTCTTGCTTTTAATCCAGTCTTCTATCTGCTTATGTTTTATGGCAGAGGTCATTCCATTCACATTTACAACTCAAACTACTAATTCTGTATTTCCTGCCATCTTATTAATTTCCAAATTATACTTTTCTCTTTATTTTTCCCCTTTCCCTCTTCTCTAGTATTTTACTTATGAGCACTACTTGCCTCAAGCAGTCCTCCCCTATTAGAGACTCTCCCTCTTTCTTATAGCTTTCCACTACTATTTCTGTTTTCCCTTTTACTTAGCCTACCCCTTCCTCATTCCCCTTTCCCCTCTCAGCTTTCTATAAGATGAGAGATGTTTCTTGGTGAAACCATTTTTTTCTAATATTCTTTCTTTGGGCCAAATCTGATGGGAGTAAAATTCACATAATATTCATCACCCTCCCTATTTTCCCTCATATATGATAGTTTTTTTTTTTTTTTGCCTCTCTCTGAGATGTAATTCCTCTCATTTTACCTTCACTTTTCCCTTTTTTTTTTTCTGTTACAATCTGCTTTCCATCTCATTTGTTTTTCATATTATAACAACAAAATCAGACTATACATATACTCTCATATATAACCATAATAGAAATACAGTTCTCAAGAGATTTTATTTTTCTTTTTAACTTTTTATGTTTGTGTGTGTGTGTGTGTGTGTGTGTGTGTGTGTGTGTATGTATGTGTGTTTTATATTTGGAGATCAATTTTTTTTTTTTTTTTTGTTTAGCTCTGGTCTTTTCATCAAAAATACCTGGAATTCACCAGTTTCATTGAATGCCCATCTTCCTCCCTTAAAGAAAATACTCAGTTTATCAGGGTCATATATTCTTGGCTGCATTCCAAGTTTCTTCACCTTTTATAATATCAGTTTCCAGGCAATTTAATCCTTAAAATTGGAAGCTGCTAGATCTTGGGTAATCCTTATTGTGGCTCCTCAGTATTTGAATTGTTTCTTTCTGGCTGCTTGCAATATTTTTCCTTAGTCCAATAATTCTCAAATTTAGCCATAATATTCTTAGGGGTTTTAATTTTGGAGTTTCTTTTAGTGAATTCTTTCAATGGTCAATTTACCTTCTGTTTTCTATGATATCCGGGCAGTTCTCTTTGATGATTTCCTGATAGTGTCTAGTGAAGTTATGTATTTCATAGAGTCTAATATTCCTTAGATTGTCTCTCCTAGATCTATTTTCTAGGTCTATTGTTTTCTTAATTAGGTATTTTACATTTTTTTCTCTATTTTTTCAATTTTTTTTTGATTTTGCTTGACTGATTTTTATTGTGTCATTGAGTCATTCATTTCCATTTGTTCAATTCTGAAATTTATTGAATTAATTTCATTTACTTTTTTTACTTCTTTTTATATTTGTCCAATTGGATTTTTATTTTATTTTTTTTTAACATTAGCTAATTTGAGTTTATTTATTTTATTTTATAATAACTTTTTATAGACAGAATCCATGCCAGGGTAATTTTTTTACATTATCCCTTGCAGTCACTTCTGTTCCGATTTTCCCCCTCCCTCTCTCCATCCCCTCCCCTAGATGGCAAGCAGTCCTTTACATGTTAAGTATGTTGCAGCATATCCTAGATACAATATATGTTTGCAGAACTGAACAGTTCTCTTGTTGCACAGGGAGAATTGGATTCAGAAGGTAAAAATAACCCGGGAAGAAAAACAAAAATGCAAATAGTTCACATTCATTTCCCAGTGTTCTTTCTTTGGATGTAGCTGCTTCTGTCCATCATTTATCAATTGAAGCTGAGTTAGGTCTCTGTCAAAGAAATCCACTTCCATCAGAATACATCCTCATACAATATCGTTGTTGAAGTGTATAATGACCTCCTGGTTCTGCTCATTTCACTTAGCACCAATTGAATTTTTAAATGAGTTCTTTTATTTTTTGGATTTTTTTTTCTATTTCACAAATTCTGTTTTTTATGGAGTTATTTTCTTTTTTTGTTTCACAAATTCTGTTTTTCTGAGAGTTGCTTTCTTTTTCCATTTTATCAAATTTATCTTTTAATGAGTCATATGCTTTTTTTTTCCATTTCACTAAGTTTATTGACTTAGTTAATTTTCTTCATATCATTTCTGTGTTGCCTTTTCCAAACCCTCTTGCAAATTTTTCATTTCCTTTCCCCAGTTTTCTTGTATCTCCCTTTTAAAATACTTTTAAATTTCTTCTAGAAGAGTCTTGGATGATGGGGACCAGGTTATATTGCCTTTTGGGTTTTCATGTGGAAACAATCTGCCTTTAGTCTCCTCAGGGTTTGAAACCTGTTCTTTTGGCATAAAAGCTGTCTATTGTCAGAGTCCTCTTTACTTCTTTACTCATTTTTTTTAAGTTAAAATCTGCCTTTAGAGTGGGAAAGGTTTTCCAAGCAGCCAGTAGATTCTGTGCCATATGAAGTCTGCACCACCTCAGAGAGACTGCACCGCCCCAGGACTCTGAACTGTCTGAGCTTACATTTGTGGTCATCTGTTTGTGTTAGGCTGCCTCTCTCCCATTTCCAATTGAAACCAACCTTTTCTGGTGATCTTCAAAATTATCTTCTTCTGGTAATTAGTTGCACTCCCAATATTTGGGTTCTGCTGGTCCAGAGCTAATTCAGAGGCTGGATTTCATAATTAGTGTGAAGGTTGTAGAGAAGATCAGAGGGAAATGTGTGTCATCTCCACCATCTTGGCTCTGCCCCACCCCCATCCTTCTCCTAACTTTTCTGTATTATAGGAATGTTATGGAATATAATTATTCTGTAACGATCAGCAGGATGATTTCAGAGAAACCTGGAGAGACTTACATGAACTAATGCTAAGTGAAATGAGCAGGATCAAAAGATCATTGTATATGACAACAAGAAGATTATATGATGATCCATTTTGATGGACATGGCTCTCTTCAACAGTGAGATTATTTAGACCAATTTCAAGAATTGTGATGAAGTGAACCATCTAAACACTGAGAGGAATGAAAAAACTGAATGTGGTTCACAACATAGTATTTTTCCTCTTCTTATTGTTGTTTGCCTGCATTTTATTTTCTTTCTCATTTTTCCTGTTTTGTTTCATTTTTTAATTGTGCAACAAGGCAATTGTATAAATATGTATGCATATTTTGCATTTAGCATATATTTCTATCATGTTTAACCTATATTGGATTATTTGTCATCTCTCAGAGGTGGTGGGGGAAAAGGAAGGAAATGTAAAACACAAGGTTTTGAAAGTGTTAATGTTGAAAAATTATCCATGCATTTGTTTGAAAATAGAAAGTTTTAATAAAAAATAAAAATACCTTTTGTAACCAAAACAAAATGAGATGATTTTCTTTCAATAAGAAAGAGAAAGCAAGAGAGAGAGTGAGAATGAGAAGAGAGAATAATGAGACAGAGAAAGTGGGAAAAGGAGACAGAGACAGAAAGAGAGATAGAAACAGAGAGAGAGAGAGAGAGAGAGATTCAGAGACAGGAGGAGAGAGAGAGAGAGAGAGAGAGAGAGAGAGAGAGAGAGAGAGAGAGAGAGAATCTGTCAGTAAAGGATAGTCTGGGAGCAGACTAAATGACAAGGTCTCGCATAAAATTTCATATTAAAACCAAGTTGCTAAAGGCACTGTGAGCAAAATTTCTCCCACCTCTTCACCAGCTGTCTAGAGTAGAATAGAATTATTTTTAGAGCACTCAATTCTTCTGACATTTTATGAAATCACCATTGTAAACAGCAATACATAATCTAGATAAATATGTTTCATTAAAATTAGGCTCAAATACTGGTCATGAGATTGCTACTTTTTACTACATTTTACTGTTGTACAAGAGAGACAGAGACAGACAGACAGAGGAAGAGACAGAGAGGCAGAGAGAGAGAAAGAGAAAGAGAGAGAGAGAGAGAAAGAGAAAGAGAGAGAGAGAGAGAGAGAGAGAGAGAGAAAGAGAAAGAGAGAGAGAGAAAGAGAAAGAGAGAGAGAGAGAGAGAGAGAGAGAGAGAGAGAATCTGTCAGTAAAGGATAGTCTGGGAGCAGACTAAATGACAAGGTCTCGCATAAAATTTCATATTAAAACCAAGTTGCTAAAGGCACTGTGAGCAAAATTTCTCCCACCTCTTCACCAGCTGTCTAGAGTAGAATAGAATTATTTTTAGAGCACTCAATTCTTCTGACATTTTATGAAATCACCATTGTAAACAGCAATACATAATCCAGATAAATATGTTTCATTAAAATTAGGCTCAAATACTGGTCATGAGATTGCTACTTTTTACTACATTTTACTGTTGTACAAGAGAGACAGAGACAGACAGACAGACAGACAGTAAGTGAGTGAGCTAGAGAGACAGAAAGACAGACAGACAGAGGAAGAGACAGAGAGGCAGAGAGAGAGAAAGAGAAAGAGAGAGAGAGAGAGAGAGAGAGAGAGAGAGAGAGACAGACAGAGAGCCACAGAGAGATAGAGACAAAGACAGAGAGAGAAGGAAAGTGAGAGAGAGAGGAGAGAGGGATGGAGGGAAGAATAAGAAAATATTAAAAGTACACATTATAGAACACTTCACCTGTATTACTTTTATTCAGGGCTGTTCTGGAGTAAACTTCAACCAGCTCCTTTAAACAAAATAAATTTTCATTGTTACAATCAGTAAATGTTGCAAATCAAACCATGATTTATTAGTTTGTTGCTCGTTTATACTTTAAAAAAGAGATGGAGAAAATGCTGATAATGTGGTTAAACTTAAAAGTGTGTTGTGTATGTATCTGTTTCAAATTACAAGTTATTAATTATTTATCACATCTCCCTGCTTCCTGTATTCATAACTCATCTCCTTGTAAAGGAATAGAGATTTTAATCTGTCTTTACTTTCACTTTAACTTTATCTCTATCTCCTCATTCTCTTTTCCCAATCAATATCATCCTTTTCACTTCAACTTCATCTTCAGAGAATACTTGTCAAGTGTGTTAAGTGAGAGTGAAATTGATGCCAAAAAACTATCAATATGTACATAGTCTTAAATGTGAGTTGAGCTGGTTATATTGTGTGTATTGCTTAACATGGTTAATCAACACTATCAACAATAACAAATTTTTTATTGCCCTAATGAGAACACTGAAACAAGTATCTTTTCAAATGAAAAATGGGAGAAGGGTGACTAGTTTGCTAATTAAAAAAAAAAACTTAGATTTTTAATCTATTAAGAAACATCACCTTCTTAACAGATCAAGTGTGCATTCTGCTGAATTATATTAGAATACAATAATAATATATATGAATTAATATAATAAATTTCACACTTATCTTTTAAAAATTAAATTTTCTCTCAAGGAAGAGAAAGCAAGAGAGAGAATGAGAGGAGAAAGAAAGTGAGAGAGAGTCATGAAAACAATACAGTTAATAAAGGTGTAATATTCAATATTTGAGATGTTTTTTCTCAACATACTCAAAACTGCTCCAAGCAGATTACTTCTGAAACATTTTTTTTTCAGTCTAGGCCATATACTATAGGAAGAACATTAATACATTGATAATTATCCAAAGGAGGGCAACAAAAATGTAGTATCATGTAAGAGAAATGGAAGAGATTTAGGGATGTTAAATTTGGAAAAATAAAGATTTAGGAAGTAAATATTTGTTGTGATTATGTATTTGAATGGTTCTAGAATGAAATCAGATTTAAGATTATTTAATTTCATCTCCTAGGACAAAATTAGAAACAATAGATGGAAGCTAAAATGAGGTAATTTGGATTGATTGTAATAAAAATATTCTTAATAAATAGCTATTTCAAAGTGGATTAATATGTTTGTAGCCTTTACTTCATTGAATATTATAGTCTTCAAACAGTGTATGACCGTTATTAAGTTCGATGTATATTTTTTAGGTATAAATACTTGCACAAACAAAACCAATGCAGCCAAGATAAGAAGTGAAACAGAAAGCTGGGAAAATAAATTTATATACAATGTTTCTGATAAAGGCCTCATTTAAAAAAAATATGGAGACAATTGACTCAAATTTTTAAAATGCCAACCATTTCTCATATAAAAATGCTCTAAAGGCAAATTAAAGAAATGCATGTATGTATATGTGTGTGCATTTTAAATTTCACTATTATGTCATAAGATGTTGAAATTCTAATAAGTTAACCAAGTGAAGGGTGATATTTGGGAACAATGCATGAATCAATAGGAAACTAGAAAAGCTTAGTACAAAATCTACTTTTTTGAAATATGGTCACAAAAAAGTGGTATCAATTGGGAAAGGGGACATTTAAATGTTCATAAAAACAAAGCCATCATTGAAGAATCATAGTATTATGGATTTCTGTTCAAAGACATATAGTGATGTATCCAGGGTGAAATAGCCAGTATCAGAGGTTGAATTTGAACTCATTTCTTTCTTTTCCACTGTAAACTATTACTTTCTAAAGTAGATTATTAAAATAAATAAAATCTATACTATATATATATATGATATTAATAAAAATATAATTCATGTTCTTTTATCAACTTCTTATTAAAATAAATGTGGAATTCTTTCATGTAAATAATATTTTTTTTCAATTGCATGTAAAGATAATTTACACATTTTTTCTTTCACATTCTTGTCTCTCCATCCCCACAGGACAGCAAGCATTATAGGTTATACATGGATGTCATTTAAAATATGTTTCCAAATAAGTCATGTTGTGAAAAAAAGATAAGAATAAAAGGGAAAAACCAAAAGGAAAAAAGCAAACAAATTAAACAACAAAAAATTTTAAAGGTGAAAATTGCATACTTCAATCCTCATTCAGTCTCCATAGTTCTCTCTCTGGATGCAAATGTCTTTTTTTTAAACCTAAGTTTCTTAAAATTGTTCTGGGTCATTGTAATGCTAAGAAGAGCTAGTTTTATCACAATTGATCATGACATAATCTTGCTATTACTGTGTACAATGTTCTCCTAGTTCTTCTCACATGCAAATAAAATTAAGATGGCATGTTTCATCATAAATGCTTCTGAATTGTCCTGAATCACTGTATTCCTGAGAAGAGTTAAAACTATCATAATTAATCATTCAACAATCTTCCTATTTCTCTATGTAATGCATCCCTGGTTCTGTTTTACTCAGCATCAGTTCTTGTAATTTAACATCATAACATAGAATATCAAATACTGGCTTCAATCACTCTGTACAATGCACCTACTAGCATGTTATTTTTACACTTTTTTTTTTCAAAAAGTAAAACCAAACACCATTATCATACTTTTTAAAAAGTTTTTTCTGAAAAAAAACAAAAACATTTAGACCAAAAACATGAAGATCAAGAGTAGCTATGGGAGTCACTCATTTAGCAACAATAATAGCTACTTCTGAAGTTTTCAGCCCACAAGTAATGAAGGAGTAAAAAAAAAAAAAAAAAAAAAGAAAATCTGGTCAGAAGGAGCAGTTATCTTTTTTGCATTAGCACATGACTCCATTGTTATGATCATACTTTGATCTTGGTCATAATACTTGGTGGAAATCCTGGGGTGAGTATTTTACCATAGTTTATCTTGAGGGCACAGAGAAGCAACAGTGGAACCAATCCTCATAGTTCCAGAGAAGAAAAGGATAAGTGTAATCACTCACAGACTAAAGCATAGATCAGAAGAGTAGTAAACACTTCTCCTTAGATTATACCACCTTGAAAGAATTTAAAACATAAGTTTCTAGACAAGAACTGTGTTTGAAAACTGCTGCACAAAACCCTGAAACTTGAAACAGTATACCCTCCACCTTAGAAGTAAAGTAGAACTTTAATAAAGAATTAAATGTCAAATTATAGTCTGGAAAATGAGCAAATAACAACAAAAAAAAATTGACTTTAAAATTATTTGGTGACAAGGAATATGAAAACACACTCAGAAGATAATAGTCAAAACTTCTATATGAAAGCCTGCAAGGAATCTATGATTTGATCTCAGGCCATTAACAAAAAGCTCAAAAAGGATTTTGAAAATAAAGTAAGAAAGATTAGGAAAAAGTGAAGAAAAATGAGAGTGATTCAATAGAATCATGCAAAACAACTTGACAGTTTGGTAAAGGGGATGTATATAAAAAATGCTGAAGACAATTCTTAAAAGAAACAGACTAGAACAAATGGAAAGGAAGTACAAAAATGAGAAAAAGAGAGAGTGAGACAGAGAGACAGAGACAGAGAGAGATTCAAAGACAGAGACAGAGTTTGCACAGGCATGAATTATATATGAGGGGGTGATATCTTAAAAATATAATTTAAAGATAAGAAAAATATGCTGGGATAAAAAGAAAGGGAGAGAGAGAATGGAACAAATTACTCATAAAAAAGAGACAAGAAAAAAAAAACTTTTTAAAGTGGAGTATAAGGGGGAGGGAACTTAAAGTGAATGAATGAACCTTAACTATCATCAGATTCACTTAGAGAAGGAATATCATATACATTCAATTGGGTATAGCAATTTCTCTTTCACTACAGAGAAGTAAGAGAGAAAGAGGATAAGGGAATGGGATGATGATAGAAGGAAGTTGGAAGGGTGAGGACTAAGAAAAAAAATACACTTTTAAGGAATGAAATTGTTAAAGGAAAGAGAGAATAGAACAAACAGGCAGGATGAAAATAGTTAATAATAGTAAATTTGAGGAAAAAATGAAGCACTTTCTTTGATTAAAGTCTTCACTTCTCAAACATAAAAAGGAGTTATTTAAATTTATAAAATAGTTATTTCCCAAATTATAAATTATCTAAAATTATGAAGATTTTTCTTATGAGGCAATCAAAACTATCAATAGCCATATAAAAAATACTCTATTTCACTGTTGATTGAGAACATGCAAACCGAAACAACTCTGAGATAGTATCTATTAGATAATATTTATTAGATAGGTACCAGGGCAGAACTTGAAAATGACAAAAATGGACATGAGAAAAATGACATTAATGCACTGTTGGTAGAGTTGTGAACTAACTCAATAATAAAACAATTTGGAACTATATCTAAAGGCTATAAGCCATGTATGCTATTTGATCTAGTAATATTACTACTTGTTCTATATCTCGTAAGAAATTATAAAAAAGTGGGAGGGGATCAACCTGTTATATATATATATGTGTGTGTGTGTATGTGTGTGTGTGTGTGTGTGTTTACACATGCCTCTCTCTCTGTATATGTGTATGTGTGTACACACACACACACACACACACACACACACAAATATTTACTTTTTTCTGGTCTTTTACGCATTGAGGAGGGATGCCCATCAATTGGCTAATGATTGAACAAACTGTGCTCTGGATTTTGATACAATACTCATTTGCTATGAGAAATGATGAGCAGGTCTCTGAAAAATCTGGAAAACCTTATATGAACTGATGCAAAGTGAAATATACTGAATACAAAGTAACAGCAATATTTCAATACAATGATCCACCAGAATGCTGAAGGACTTAGGATGAAAAAATGCTATCCATCCCCAGATAAAGAACCAATGATATCTGAATGAATGTCAAATCATACATTTTAGTGTCTTTTTTTTTAACCTTGATTTTTTTTCACATAATGGTCATTATGACAATGTTTTGTATGACTAAAGTACTACTATTACTATTTGCCTTCTCAATGGGGATCTCTCAGTGGGGGATTATAGGAACTTAAAGTTTTTAAAATGAATGTTAAAATTGTTTTTACATATAACTACAGAAAATAATATACTAAATAAGAAAAACTAAAAATTAAATAATTTTATTGGAAAAAAAAGAAAAAAAATATGAGATTTGAAATCTTAAGGTGCCTCAATGAAATAAGAAACAAGACCAAATTCAAAAAAGTTATTTGTGTTGTCCGGGATAATGAGCCTTTAAAATGATATGTTCTATTTTACTAAGGTACTTAAGAAAAACAGATTTTAAAAAATAGATAAATCAGAAGCAGTGTGTCATAGTGCATGGTGTAATAGAGTTGAAATTAGGAAAGTTTGCATATAAAACATGCCACTAATAGTTTGTAGCTAGACAAAAAGCCACTTCATTTAATCTTTCTGAACCTAAGTGTACTCATCAGTAAAAGGACTTTTAATTAAATTACTTCTCTATTCTCTTCCCTTTTAAACCATTCATGAAATCCTCCATATTCCATTATCTTCTGGAAATTCACAGCATCTTTTTCCTAATCAAATTTTGACATATTTTCCTTGAAATATTATTCAAAGATGCCTGAAAACTTTACCTTCATCTAAAGGTCATATTCCCTTTTGTTATTTCGGAACTTTTATGTAGGTTTATTTGCTTATGGTCAAGGTCTTTAATTAAGTTTTCTTTTTTATGATGTCTTTGGTAATTTTTTTTCCCCAGCCCACTCTCATATATCCCTTTATAATTCACTTTATGATTCCATTCTTTTGATTGGAATTTCTCTAGAGGTGAGGATGGCATCTCAACCTTATATCACTCTGAGAAGAAGTAAAGAATTTACCAGCCTCAGTTTCTGATCCAAGTGATCTTTGAGAAGACAGAATTGACCCTACTTGGATACTGGGCTCTATACTTTAGGCTTAATGAAGTAACACAGTCACATTTATGTGTTTTGCTCTATTTTCCTTGGTTCTCTGAAGGCCTTTTTCATAGCATAGCATTCTTCCATGTTTAACATTGTTCTTCCAATTTTAGAATCTGAAATAGGGTGTTGGAATCCTTACTAACTGCTAACTAATTAGAGTTGATCTAATCTTACAAGAAGATGTTTTGGGCAGAACCTGAAACAAGGTACTAAGTAGAACTAAGTTCAATGAGTTCACACCTCCCTTGAAGCTCGTTGGGCCAGAGAGCACTATGGGAGAAAACCCATAATCCCTCTCTCTCGTATCCCACAATTCCTCCCTCTTGGATAAAAGAAACAGACAGAAGCTCTCGGTCAGATTTCAGTAGAGTTACGCCAGAAGCCCTCTCTCCGAGGCAAGGCAGAATATTTTCCACTTGGCTGGCTGGTGGCAGAAGTGTTCTTCAGAGAGGAAGAAGCTACAAGTCGAGATTTCACTGGAATAACATGAAGACTGGAGCTGGCTGGAGGTTGAAGAAAGTAGAGGCAGAGGCTGAAGGACCAGACCTTTGGATTTGGTGACATTCGGAGAGAGCTCTTGGAACCAAGCAGAGAGATAGGGCTCTAAGCTAACCGGGCTATATTGGGATAATAAAAGATCTGAACTTATATCACCTGGCTGCGTTTTGAGAAGAAAAAGCTCACTACATTTTGGCGCCTGAACAGGGGCAAACAGACCCCTCAGTGGATTTCAGTGGAAAAGCTCCGATCCTGATTCAAGTGGAAAAGCCTCTGATCCTGATCCAGTGGAAAAGACTTCAACCCAGAAATTAGGGTGAGTGCAACAAAGAAATTTTGTTAGAAGAGTTAAAGTAGAATTTCAGCTAAGATGGGACAGATATTTAGAAAACAGCCTGTTTCTGTTCAAGGAAAATGTTTAGAGAGCATTGTCAAAATTATGGAAAGCCAAGGTTTAATTATAAGTTTACAGCAAATCACTGAATTTTTACAAACTGTAAAGGACATATGTCCTTGTTTCTCTCTTGATAAGGAATTAGATCTAAATGAATGGAAATTGGTTGGAGAGGATCTTTGTCAATTCTATAATAAAAATGGGCCTAACTCAATAATTAATACATATAATGTAATACAATTGGCTATAAGAAGTTATTTAAGTGATAGAATGATGAAAAGGAAAGTACAGGAGGAAGAAATGCCAACTTTACTAGGTGAAAAGGAGGACGAATCAGATGAGAATGGAGTTAATTACAATTCTGAGTATGATACTTCACAGAAGGAGGAATTAGGTGATTCCACATCTCATGACCCTCCCCCCGCAATTAACCCTTCATGGGTAGAACAAGGGGGAGGGAGAGAGACAGAAACACAGTCAGCTTCTCCTGTAAAGCAGAATTTGACAAGATTAGAAAAAGCATTAATTAAAGCAAAAAATGAAGGAGAAGATATATCTGATTTTATAAATGCATATCCTGTGATTGAAGAGCTCAACTCCTCAGGTCAAAAAGAGAGAAAATACACTCCTTTTAATTTGGGACGCAATAGGCAAAAAGGAGCTGTTGTACAAATCACTTTTGACCAACTAGCTGGTGAAGGTCAGTATGCAGAGAGTTCAGAACAGATTTATTATCCCATAACAGTCTATGAGCAAATTTCTAAGGCTGCAATAAAAGCTTGGAATTCTCTCCCTGGACAGAAAGATGGAAATAATGCTTTCACAAAAATAGAGCAAGGTCCCAATGAACCTTTTGCAGATTTTGTGGGACGTTTACAAACAGCTGTAATAAGAACCATTGGAGACAATGCAGCAACAGAAATAATGACTAAACATTTGGCTAAGGGAAATGCCAATGAGATTTGCAAGAGAATTATATGGGGGCTAGACAAAAATGCTCCTTTAGAACACCCAGAGAGACTTTAGAAATTCAGAACTCTGAAGTCATCAACCAACAGAAAAGCAATCAGGATTACAGTTGGGAAGAATACAGGCCTTTTAAGACAACAAGACAATATCCAATGCAAACAGCTCCAATGTAATTACCAGATGATGAGGAGAAATCCCAAAAGTGGTAAATAGAAGAGAATTAGATAGGTTAAGTGCTTGGGGAAGAGGATCTGCTTATATTTCCACAGATGAAGAAAGAATCAGATGGCTGACAATGAGACTGTCAAAAGGATTCTTAAAATCTTCAGAAATCATTGGGTTCCCTGAGATGAAAAATTGTTGATGAGACTTTTTGCAGTACTTCAGAGCTTACAGGAATTATAAGATTCCTGGCACATGAACTAATGGACAATGGATTCCTATTTTAAGCAATTGCAAGAATCATTGGATTTCTTGAGATGAAAGATTGTTGATGAGACTTTTGCAGTAGTTAAATTTTCATGTTGATTCATGTTATTTGTTACATTACCACTAGCCTGTG
This sequence comes from Antechinus flavipes, assembly GCF_016432865.1. Classification (NCBI taxonomy): domain Eukaryota; kingdom Metazoa; phylum Chordata; class Mammalia; order Dasyuromorphia; family Dasyuridae; genus Antechinus; species Antechinus flavipes. The sequence goes on along the minus strand of NC_067400.1, from coordinate 128,907,065 downwards.
TTATATTGCTGTGTGCTTTTGTAAATTATGTATAATGCCTCCCATATTGATGGATTTATGTGTACCCCCTCAGAAACCCCCTATGTTTTAAAACAAAAGAAAGGGGGAGATGTTGGAATCCTTACTAACTGCTAACTAATTAGAGTTGATCTAATCTTACAAGAAGATGTTTTGGGCAGAACCTGAAACAAGGTACTAAGTAGAACTAAGTTCAATGAGTTCACACCTCCCTTGAAGCTCGTTGGGCCAGAGAGCACTATGGGAGAAAACCCATAATCCCTCTCTCTCGTATCCCACAATTCCTCCCTCTTGGATAAAAGAAACAGACAGAAGCTCTCGGTCAGATTTCAGTAGAGTTACGCCAGAAGCCCTCTCTCCGAGGCAAGGCAGAATATTTTCCACTTGGCTGGCTGGTGGCAGAAGTGTTCTTCAGAGAGGAAGAAGCTACAAGTCGAGATTTCACTGGAATAACATGAAGACTGGAGCTGGCTGGAGGTTGAAGAAAGTAGAGGCAGAGGCTGAAGGACCAGACCTTTGGATTTGGTGACATTCGGAGAGAGCTCTTGGAACCAAGCAGAGAGATAGGGCTCTAAGCTAACCGGGCTATATTGGGATAATAAAAGATCTGAACTTATATCACCTGGCTGCGTTTTGAGAAGAAAAAGCTCACTACAATAGGGTTTAAGGGATTCAAGAGACATGAAATGCAATGTGCAAAAAGGAAAACGTGACCTTGGTCTGAGGGTTTGTGTATAATTTCACTGGATGAAGTTGGTGAATTTGTTGAAGTCTTTTTTAAGATGAGGCATTTGGTGATATACCTACCGTCCTGTGATGAAATCATCTGTTACAGGTACCTTCTGAATAACACTTCTGTTTACTTCATGGGAAAGGACTTTGTTATAGGCATCAGTCACCATCAAGTTTTAAATACTATCATAATATTTTTATTATGTCAGTCTGTCCAGAACAATTATTCATCTAAGATATCAGATAAAAACAAATAAAGAGATAAATTAATTATTGAATAGATAGGTGAATGAATACATAAATAAGGGAAAAAATGAAATGAAAAAACAACCAAGGGTAGTCTGTATCTGTTGTAATCATCTGGTGTCATTGCTTATATTTGGCTATAGAATTGACAGTTTTCTAAGTATCATAATGACCATTTTTTTGAATCAAACTTGAAGCCTTTCTGTTTTCATTATTATACTATCCAAAAGTGTTTTGTTGTTGTTGTTGTTGTTGTTGTTGTAGTTGTTGTTTGTTTGTTTGTTTTTTACTGAAGCAATTGAGGGCAGATTTGAACTCTTCTTCAGGTCTAGCATTCTATCTGCCGTGCCATCAAGCTGCCGCAATAACATAATTTTAATTCCATTGTTATTATAACAGGCATAGTTTGGATCAAATTTTGTTATTAAACATGGTGATGAAAATTATCTTTTATTTGAGACTTCCACATGCCAGAGAGTCTATATTGATTCATTTTTTCCCCTTGAGGCATTTGGGGTTAAGTGACTTGCCCAGGGTCACACAATTAGAAAGTGTTAAGTATCCTAGACTAGATATGAACTCATGTCCTCCTAGCTTCAGGGCTGGTGATCTATCTATATTGATTTTTTTAGAAAGTTCTCTGACCACAAGCATTTTAGTTCTGGTATCAGTTTTATGTTATTTTTATTCCATGTATAGTATTGGAAATGATTAAAATATTGATTAGATTCTTCTGAACTTTTCTTTTCCTGATCTTTTATTCTATGGGAAAGATTTCTTTGGTAATTGACTAATGTTATTATTATTATTAATTTCATTTGAAAAACATGTCATTATTATTAACTAAGATTATAGATGATTGCTATCAACCTCATTTTAAATACATGGTGTTCTGAAAGTCTTCATGCAGATTTAGGTTACTAAGGCTTAAATTCTAATGGTTTTAGCTTTAAAAGACCAACATTTTGCTGAACCTTTTGGGGAATACTATATTTAAAAATTTGTTCTATGCAATCTGAAAATCACCATGACATCTGTAAGTTCACACAGACTTGATTATTCCAAAAAGTTTCCCAATCATACTCAATAATAATTTCTATAGTTTTTGTATACAAATATAATTTTTTTTGTTCATTTATAACTTGTAAGGATAAGGATAGAATAAACATAGACAGATAGCAATGACATAAGATTAAAATAATATAAAAAAACAGATAATGTATTCCCATCCAAGTTCTGATTATTTCTTTTCCCACATAAATTCATTTATAGTACCTTCTCTTCCCCCCAAAAATTTATGGTATCATAAATTCACCTCATATTTACTAAATTCAATAAATATTTATTAAGAGCCTCCATAAGGGTGTTTCTGCTGTGACCTGAAGATAATACTAAAATATCAAAAAGTTCTCAAGAACCTTACATTCCATTGATGAATATGACCTATCCACATACAAATAAATAAAGAAAATTTTGAAGCAGAAGCGGAAAACACTAACAGTTTCAGTTTTGTAGTTTTGTAGTTTTTTATGTTTTTTTTTTTTTTTTTTAACTTGGGAGAGTGGATACTGAGATCAGGAAAGGCTTCATGTAGAAGAAGACACATTAACTGAACTCAAATTGAAAATTGAAAGATTTTAAGGGGAATGAAGTGGATAAATACAAAACTATGCATGCAAAGATAAGAAGTAAAATGTCAATTTCAGATAAACAGATGGTAGTATGATTTGGCTCTAATTCTGAGTATACAAAGAGAGGAAATGTGAGATAATGCTTGAAAGTTAGATAGAAGAGGGCTTTAAATGTCAGGCTAAATAACTTTAATTTTATCCAAGAAGCAATAGAGAACCCCTGATGTTATTTTATTAAATTCCTTCCCCCATTACTCCTATCAGGTGTCTCAGAAATCATAGGCTCAGCCTCCTCATTCTAGTCTATTCTTTACTAGAGAATCTATCTTCACCCCATGTTCCAATAAATGGAGACAATAAAATCAATTTTCTAATAGTACAGTACTTCATGGTGTTATGGCCAGAACTCTGAAACAAGAATTCTTACAAAGTGTTGAGTAAATGGAATTGATGAAGACAATCGTTATCTAGTTTAGCATAGTGATTAATAGTTCTCTAAGTTCAGTACATGTACTTAGTACTTAATATAGATTCACAAGATTCACACCTATGATAATGTAATTATCAGAGAGCACATAAGCTGGGATCCTCAGCCAGATTCAGAGCCAGAGAAAACAAGGGGACTGGAGATGGGAGCTCAAACTCTTCAATTCAAGAAGAGCCTGACTCATTCCATCTTCATCAGCCTTGTGGTGGTTGGCCTGTCCTCCTGCTTCCCCTTCCTCCCCCCTCCAAACACAAAATGAGACAAAGGCCAGTCTGAAAGGCTCTCCAGAAAGCTGGCCTGGGCCTCAAGCAAGGAAACTAGATTGTGAAGGAGATAAAGAATTTGGACTATAACACCTGGCTATTTTTGTGTTGATTACTCTGCTGAAAAGAAGGCAGCTCCAAGACCTCCAAAAAACCAATAAGAACATTACAGTATGGTATTCAAAATGATATGAATTTAAAAATTCTCTACATGTTCATTTATCATTGCACTGCTGGTACCAATTGTGATGGTTACACCAATCAGAAATCCCTTATTTTCATATCTATTATATATGAGCCTTGGACCTTTAGTCAATGGGGAAAGAATTTCTTAGCTATCCTTGAAACAGTGTTAGCTCCTTTAACCTTAATCCTTTGAGAATCATAGGAAGGGGCCACTCAACATCTGTCACAATTACTAGTTACATCCTGGGCACTCCCTTCATATGACCCACAATTAAGGAATAAGAATTTGCAGTTCCTTTAATTTATACTGAATGAATTAAAACATGTGATGATATAGATTAGACACCATTCATTAAATTTCATTATATATAAATCACAACTTTGAAATTTTATAGAACATTACATGATTAATTTGGGATTCTAATAAAAAAAATACATCCTGAAGTCAGGACAACCTAACTTCAAATCTGATCTCAGACACTTAATACTTTATAGTTGTGTTATAATAATTTCTATAGCTTTTGTGTATAAATATAAATTTTTGTTCATCTATTGCTTGTATGGATAAGGATAGAATAAACATAAACATATAGCAATGAAATAAGATGAAAATAATATAAAAAAAAAAGTATTCCCATCCAAGTTCTGGTTATTTCTTTTCCCACATAAATTCATTTATACTGCCTTCTCTTCCCCCAAAAATATTTATGGTATCATGAATTCACCTCATATTTACAAAATCCAATGAATATTTATTAAGAGCCTTCTATTCTGCTGTGTAACTATGATGATGTAATTATAAGAGAGCATGTAAGCTGGAAGCCTCAGTCAGAGCCAGAGAAAACAAGTAAACTGGAGGCGGGAGCTCAAGCTCTCAGAGTCAAGAAGAACTTGGCAAGTTTCTCTCAAGATGAGACTCTAGGTGAGTCACTTAACCCCAATTGGCTCAACAATAAATAAATAAATAAACGAACAAACAAAATAAATAAATGCATATTTTGCTCATTAGACTTCTATTTTTTTTTTTTTTATTTTGTTGATTTTTGGATGTAAAACTTTTTTTCCACCTGATAACTTATGCAACTGAATCTTAAGAATATTTCTACATTTTCATAGTTATTATTTTATTTCAAAGTTATAGTTTCCATGACTTGTTGTTGTACTCACATTATTTATGATTTCATTGTTATATATACATTTAAATTTGTGTTCTTTTATATATATAACTTTTTATTGACAGAGATCATGCCTGGGTAATTTTTTTTTACATTATCCCTTGCACTCACTTCTGTTCTGACTTTTCCCATCCCTCCTTTCACCCCCTCCCCCAGATGGCAAGCAGTCCTATACAAGTTAAATATGTCACAGCGTATCCTAGATAGAATATATGTGTGCAGAACCAAACAGTTCTCTTGTTGCACAGGAAGAATTGGATTCAGAAGGTAAAAATAACCTGGGAAGAAAAACAAAAATGCAAGCAGTTTACATTCATTTCCCAGTGTTCTTTCTTTGGGTGTAGCTGCTTCTGTTCCTCCTTGATCAATTGAAACTTGTTGGAATCCTTACTAACTGCTAACTAATTAGAGTTGATCTAATCTTACAAGAAGATGTTTTGGGCAGAACCTGAAACAAGGTACTAAGTAGAACTACCCATAATCCCTCTCTCTGGAAGGAGCATAAATAGGCCAATGGGCCAGGCAGGGAGTTCTAGAGAGGAAGACGCTACAAGTCGAGATTTCACCGGAATGACATGAAGACTGGAGCTGGGGAGGCTGAAGAAAGCAGAGGCAGAGGCTGAAGGACCAGACCTTTGGATTTAAAGACATTTGGAGAGAGCTCTTGGAACCAAGCAGAGAGATAGGCCTCTAAGCTAACCGGGCTATATTGGAAACTGAACTTTTATCACCTGGTGTGTTTTGAGAAGAAAAAGCTCACTACATTTTGGCGCCCAACGTGGGACAAACAGACCCCCTCAGTGGATTTCAGTGGAAAAGCTCCGATCCTCATTCAAGTGGAAAAGCCTCTGATCCTGATCCAGTGGAAAAGACTCTTCAACCCAGAAATTAGAGTGAGTACAACAAAGAAATTTTGTTAAAAGAGTTAAAGTAGAATTTCAGCTAAGATGGGACAGATATTTAGAAAACAGCCTGTTTCTGTTCAAGGAAAATGTTTAGAGAGCATTGTCAAAATTATGGAAAGCCAAGGTTTAATTATAAGTTTACAGCAAATCACTGAATTTTTACAAACTGTAAAGGACATATGTCCTTGTTTCTCTCTTGATAAGGAATTAGATCTAAATGAATGGAAATTGGTTGGAGAGGATCTTTGTCAATTCTATGATAAAAATGGGCCTAACTCAATAATTAATACATATAATGTAATACAATTGGCTATAAGAAGTTATTTAAGTGATAGAATGATGAAAAGGAAAGTACAGGAGGAAGAAATGCCAACTTTACTAGGTGAAAAGGAGGACGAATCAGATGAGAATGGAGTTAATTACAATTCTGAGTATGATACTTCACAGCAGGAGGAATTAGGTGATTCCACATCTCATGACCCTCCCCCCGCAATTAACCCTTCATGGGTGGAACAAGGGGGAGGGAGAGAGGCAGAAACACAGTCAGCTTCTCCTGTAAAGCAGAATTTGACAAGATTAGAAAAAGCATTAATTAAAGCAAAAAATGAAGGAGAAGATATATCTGATTTTATAAATGCATATCCTGTGATTGAAAAGATTGACTCTTCAGGTCAAAAAGAGAGAAAATACACTCCTTTTAATTTGGAAAAAATTAAAGATTTGAAAAAGGGTTGCACTCTTTATGGGGCTACATCATCTTATGTGAAGATGTTACTGGATAATTTGTCTTATGAAATCCTAACCCCAAATGACTGGAAATCCATAACGAAAACTTGTCTAGAACCAGGACAAAATTTATTGTGGCTTTCGGAGTTTCATGAATTATGTAGGATTCAAGCCCAATGCAATAGGCAAACAGGAGCTATTGTACAAATCACTTTTGACCAACTAGCTGGTGACGGTCAGTATGCAAAGAGTTCAGAACAGATTTATTATCCCACAACAGTGTATGAGCAAATTTCTAAGGCTGCAATAAAAGCTTGGAATTCTCTCCCTGGACAGAAAGATGGAAATAATGTTTTCACAAAAATAGAGCAAGGTCCCAATGAACCTTTTGCAGATTTTGTGGGACGTTTACAAACAGCTGTAATAAGAACCATTGGAGACAATGTAGCAACAGAAATAATGACTAGACATTTGGCTAAGGAAAATGCCAATGAGATTTGCAAGAGAATTATATGGGGGCTAGACAAAAATGCTCCTTTAGAAGAAATCATTAGACGCTGTGCCACAGTAGGCACAAATGCTTATTATGCCCAGACTATGATGAACATGGAAAGACAAGGTCCTTCTTGGCAGAGGAATTCTAGAGAAACTCGTCGATGTTTTCAGTGCGGAAAAATTGGACATTTGAGAGCTCATTGTAGATATGGAGATAGAGTGAGAAGACAGGGTGAGAGAAAACCCAAAACCCCATGTCCAAAATGTAACGGAGGCTTTCACTGGGCCTCTAAATGTATATTGACCCAGAGGAATGAGAGGCAGGGCCCAGCTCTAAAGTATCAATCAAAGGACAGGTGGGGCATGATAGCAGCTGAGGTTACACCTAGAGAGACTTTAGAAATTCAGAACTCTGATGTCATCAACCAACAGAAAAGCAATCAGGATTACAGTTGGGAAGAATACAGGCCTTTTAAGACAACAAGGCAATATCCAGTGCAAACAGCTCCAATGTAATTACCAGATGATGAGGAGAAATCCCAAATTTGGTAAATAGAAGGGAATTAGATTAACTGCTTGGGGAAGAGGATCTGCTTATATTTCCACAGATGGAGAAAGAATCAAATGGCTGACAATGAGGCTGTCAAAAGGACTCTTAAAATCTTCAGAAATCATTGGATTTCCTGACACAAAATGAAACTGTTTTAGTTCTTGAAAAACCAGCAAGAATCATTTGGTTCCCTGAGATGAAAAATTGTTGATAAGACCTTTTGCAGTACTTCAGAGCTTACAGGAACTATTGGATTCCTGGCACATGAACTAATGGACAATGGAATCCTATTGGACCGTTTTTAGGACTTATGGACATGTGTAAATTTTCAGATTGATTCTTGTTATTTGTTACATTACTACTAGCCTGTGTTATATTGCTATGTGCTCATGTAAATTATGTATAATGCCTCCCATATTGATGGATTTATGTATACCATGTATATCTGTTACGAAGTTCTGGCCCATATTGATGGATTTATGTGTACCCCCTCAGAAACCCCTATGTTTTAAAACAAAAGAAAGGGGGAGATGTTGGAATCCTTACTAACTGCTAACTAATTAGAGTTGATCTAATCTTACAAGAAGATGTTTTGGGCAGAACCTGAAACAAGGTACTAAGTAGAACTACCCATAATCCCTCTCTCTGGAAGGAGCATAAATAGGCCAATGGGCCAGTCGGAGAGTTCTAGAGAGGAAGACGCTACAAGTCGAGATTTCACCGGAATGACATGAAGACTGGAGCTGGGGAGGCTGAAGAAAGCAGAGGCAGAGGCTGAAGGACCAGACCTTTGGATTTAAAGACATTTGGAGAGAGCTCTTGGAACCAAGCAGAGAGATAGGCCTCTAAGCTAACCGGACTATATTGGAAACTGAACTTTTATCACCTGGTGTGTTTTGAGAAGAAAAAGCTCACTACAGAAACTGAGTTAGATCTCTTTGTCGAAGAAATCCACTTCCATCAGAATACATACAGTATCATTGTTGAGGTATATAATGATTTCCTGGTTCTACTCATTTCACTTAGCATCAATTCATGTAAGTCTCGCCAATCTTCTCTCTTTTCATCCTTTCTTACAGAACAATAATATTCCATAACATTCACATACCACAATTTACTCAACCATTCTCCAATTGATAGACTTCTGTTTCTTAATCAGTACCAAATGATTTTAATGACCACAGCTTTATAATATAATTTTAGGTCTGCACATCTAGGCCATCTTTATTGGCATTTTTTTTTCATTAATTCCCTTGAAATTCTTGACTTTTTGTTCTTCCAGATGAACTTAGTTCTTATTTTATAGCTCTCTAAATTAATTTTCTGGAGTTTGATTGGTATAGCACTCAATAAGTAGATTAATTTAGGTAGTAGTGTCATTTTATTATATTAGTTTGTGTCTATCCATGAGCTCTTGATATTGTTTCCAATGGATTAGATATGACAATTTGTGTGAAAAGTGTTTTGTAGTTGACAAAGTATATATCTTCATATAGTCCTTGACATATCTTTGGGAGTTAAATTTTTAAATATTTTATATCATCTACAGTTATTTTAAATGGAATTTCTCTTTGAATCTTTTACTGCTGGACTTTGTTGGCAATGTATAAAAATTCTTATGATTTATGTGGATTTATTTTATATCCTGCAACTTTGCTAAAGTTGTGAATTGTTTCTAGTAGTTTTTTTAGTTGATTCTTTAGGGTTCTCTAAGAATACCATCATATCATCTGCAAAGAGTGATAATTTAGTTTCCCCACTACCAACTCTAATTCCTTTAATTATTTTATTATCTTATTGCCAAAGCTAGTATTTATGATATAATAGCAAATAGAAATTGTGATAGTGTTTCAACTCTGATCTTATTGAGAATAATCTAGTTCATCCCTATTACATATGAGGCTTTTGCTGATAGTTTTAAATAGATGCTACTGATCATTTTAAGGAAATCTCCATTTATCAATATATTTTCTAGTGTTTTTAATAGGAATGATAGATTTTATAAAAAATGATTTTTCTGCATCTATTAAGATAATCTTATGGTTTTTGTTAGGTTGGTTATTGATACAGTCAATTATATTAGTAGTTTTTCTAATTTTGAATCAGCCCTGCATTGCTGATATAAATTCTCCTTGGTCTTGTATGACTTTCTGTAATTTGCTAATATTTTATTTAAGATTTTTGAATCAATATTAATTAAGGGAAATTGGTCTCTAATTTTCATTCTCTGTTTTCACCCTACCTGGTTTAGGTATCAGCATCAAACCTGTTTCATAAAAGGAATTTGGTAGGACTCCTTCTTTCCCTATTTTTTCAAATAGCTTATATAGTATTGGATGTAATTGTTTTGTACACATGTTTGGTAGAATTCACATGTAAAGGTCTGGAGAGTTTTTTCTTAGGGAGCTGATTAATAACTTTTTCAATTTCTTTTTTTTTATTAAAACTTTTTATTTTCAAAATATATGCATGGATAATCTTTCAGCATTGAGCCTTGCAGAACTTGGTGCTCCAAATTTCCCCTTCCTTCTCCCCACCTCCTCCCCTAGATTTTATACATGTTAAAGTATATGTTAAATCCAATATATGTAAACATATTTATACAATTATCTTGCTACACATTAAAAATCAGATCAAAAAGGAAAAACTGAGAAAGTAAACAAAACGCAAGTGAACAACAAAAAGAATAAAAATGATATGTTTTGATCTATACTCAATTCCCACAGTCCTCTCTCTGGGTGTTGATGGCTCTCTTCATCAAAAGATCATTGGAACTGGCCTCAATCATCTCATTGTTGGAAAGAGTCAGAGTTGATCGGTATATAATATTCTGTTACCATATACAATGATCTCCTGGTTCTAATCATTCCATTTAGGATAAGTTCATATAAGTCTCTCCAGACCTCTCTAAAATAATCTTGCTTATTGTTTTTTTTTTTTTTTAACAGAACAACAGTATTCCATAACCTTCACATAGCATAAATTATTTCATCATTTTCCAATTGATGAGCATACGCTCAGTTTCCAGTTTTTTGCCACTATAAAAAAGGTTGCTACAAATATTTTTCCACATGTGGGTCCTTTTCCCTTTTAATGATCTCTTTACAATACCGATCCAGTAGAGATACTGCTGGGTAAAATGATATGCAAAGTTTGATAAACCTTTGGCCATAGTTATATATAGCTTTCTAGAATGTTTGAATCACTTCACAAATTCATCAAAAATGTATTAGTGTCTGAGTTTTTCCACATATCCTCCAGCATTCACCACTATTTATTCCTTTCATCTCAGCCAATCTGAGAGATGTGTGGTGGTACCTCAGAGTAATCTTAATTTGTATTTCTCTGGCCAATAGCAATTTAAAGCATTTATATGATTATAAATGATTATAATTTGTTCACTTGACAATTGTGTCTGTTCATATTCTTTGACAAATTATTAATTGGAAAACAGCTTGTATTCTTATAAATTTGTATTTAATTCTCTATATATTTTAGAAATAAGGCTTTTATCAATGAGGTAAATATCTGATGGACAGAAACAGCTACACCCAAAGAAGGAACACTGGGAAACGAATGTGAACTATTTGCATTTTTGATTTTCTTCCCGAGTTATTTTTACTTTCTGAATCCAATTCTCTCTGTGCAACAGGAGAACTGTTTGGTTCTGCAAATATGTATTATATCTAGAATATACTACAACATATTTAACATATATAGGACTGCTTGCCATCTTGGGAGGGGGGGTGGAGGGAGGGAGGGAGGGGAAAAAACGAAACATAAGCGAGTGCAAGGGATAATGTTGTAAAAAATTACCCTGACATGGATTCTGTCAATACAAAGTTATTATTAAATAAAATACAATTTAAAAAAAATGAGGTAAATATCAAATATTTATTTAATACATGCCCTTGGGTATAGTCTTCCCCCTTCAGTTTTTTGCTTCCTTTAAAATTTTGACTGCATTGGTTTGGTTTGTACAAAACCTTTTTAACTTAAATATAAACAAACTTTCATAACGTACTCTAGTTCCTCTGGCTACAAATTCCTTCCTTCACAGATTTGAGTGGTAGAATACACTTTATCCTTCTAAGTTGCTTATAATATCATTCTTTATGTCTAAATCATGAACTCATTTCAATCTTATCTTAATATAAGGTGTTAGATGTGGGTCAATACCTAGTTTCTGCCATACTAATTTACAGTTTTCCCCACAATAATTGTCAAAAAGTAAGTTATTATCCCAGAAGCTGGGTCTTTGGCTTTATCAAACACTAGGTTACTATCATCATTGATTATTTTGTCCTATGTACTTCACCTGTTTCATTGATGGGCTATTTCATTTCTTAGCCAGTATCATATGGTTTTGATGACTGCTGCTTAATAATATACTTTTAGGTTTAGTACAGTTCAGTCACCTTCATTTGCATTTTTTTTTTTTCAGTAATAACCTTGACATTTTTTTTAACTTGTGTTCTTCCAGATGAACTTTGTTATTATTTTTCTAGCAATGTATAATATTTTATCGGGAGTATGATTGGTATGACACTGAATAGGTATATAAATTTGGGCAGTATTGTTATTTTTGTTATATTAGCTCAGCCTACCTATGAACATTTACTATTTTTCCAAATGATTAGATTTAACTAAATTTGTATGCAACGTGTTTTGTAATTGTGTTCATATAGTTCCTGATTTTGTCTGGGCAGATAGACTTCCATATTTTATATTATCTATAGTTATTTTAAATGAAGTCTCTCTTTGTATTTCTTGCTTTTGGATGTTGTTGGTAATATATAAAAATGCTGCTGATTTATGTGGATTTATTTTGTGTCCTGCAATTTTGCTAAAGTTGTGAATTATTTCTAGGAGATTTTTAGTTGATTCTGTAGGATTCTTTGAGTATACCATCATATCATCTGCAAAGAGTGATAATTTGGTTCCTTCTTACCTACTCTAATTATTTTGATCTCTTTCTCTTCTCTTATTACCAAAACTAATATTTCTAATACAATACTGAACAATAATGATTATAATGCGCAACCTTGTTTCATCCCTGATCTTATTAAAAATGGTTCTGGTTTATCTCCATTACATATGTTGCTTGTTGATGGTTTTAAATAGATACTGCTGATCATCTTAAGGAAAAATCCATTTACTCCTTTACTCTCTAGTGTTTTTAAGAGGAATGTGTATTGGGTTTTGTGAAATAACAGCTATGTCAAAAGCATATATTGAGATAATCATATAATTTTTGTTAGTTTGATTATTGGTATAATCAATAGTGCTAACAGTTTTCCTTATATTGAACCAGCCCAAACAGGTTGATTTTAGAAAGATCTAGAGAGATATGTCTAGAGACAAACTGATGCTAAATGAAACAAGAAGAACCAGGAAAATGTTGTATACAGAAATAGAGATGTGAGATGATGAACAATGAGAGAACTGATTTGTCTAAGCAGTTCATTGATCCAAGGGAATCCCAATAAACTTAGGATGGAAAATACCATGCATATTCATACAGAAAAATAGGGGGAATGAATGTAAATAGAACATATTATGTTCACTTTTTTTCTTTCTCTTTTTTTTTTAATCGCTTGTGGCTTTTTCCATTTTGTTCTGATTATTCTCTTCCAACATGCTTCATAAAGAAATATATATATATATACTAATACTAAATACTAAATACTAATACTAATACTAATACTAAAGTATCCCTTATTTTCACATTTATAGTTCTTTTTTTAAATTTCCTGCCTCTTTCTAATATTACTTATCTATTAGTTTTATTTATTTTATTTGTTTTTCTAAAATTTCTCATTCTTTATTTTTATTTTGACACTAGTTATTAAAATGATGAAATTTGGGTTCCTCATTACCTACTCTAATTCCTTTAATTTATTTTTCTTCCCTATTGCTAAAGCTAATATTTGTAATACAACATTGAATAGTAATGGTTTTAATAGGCAAGTTTGTTTCACCCTTATTGGAAATGATTCTACTATATACCCATTATGTGACATGCTTACTAATGATTTAAGATGCTACTGGATCAATTTAAGGAAAAATCCATTTATTTCTATGCTCTCTGGTGGTTTTTTTTTTTTTTTAATAGAAATGGGTGTTGGATTTTTCAAATGCTTTTTCAGCATTTATTTGATAATTTGTTTATTGAAACACTAAAATAAGCTAACTTGCTTCCTAATATTGAAATAGTTCTTTATTCTCTTGAGTTCAGTATTTGGAAATCAAAAAATGCAGTAGTAAACTCAAATGGAGATAGGCAGATATAGTAAATCCATTTTTTTTCAGATCATGATTTAATAAAAATCACATGTAATAAAGGGCCAGGAAAAATATATGAAAATTAATTGGAAACTAAATAATCTGATCCTAAAGAATGAATGATGAAATAGCAAATGATAGATATAATCAATAACTTCATCCGAGAGAATGACAATTATGAGACAAAATACCAAAATTTGTGGGATGCAACCAAAGTGTTCTTAGTGGAAGTTTTACATTTCCAGATGCTTATTTGCATAAGACAGAGAAATAAAATATCAATGAATTGGGCATGCAAGTAGAAATATAGAAAAAAAGAACAAATTTTTAAAAAATAAATAAACAATAAATTTGAAGATTTGAATATGAGATTAATAAAATTGCAAGTAAGAAAATTATTGAACTAAAAAACCAAACTTAGAGCTGGCTTTATGAAATACATATGAAATACATATACATATGAAATAAACAAATCTTTAGTTAATTTGATTAGAAAAATGAAAAAAGAAAATGAAATTGTTAGTACCAAACATGAAAAAGGTGAACTAATGAAGAAAAAAAAAAATAGAGCAATAATTAGGAGCTATTTCTGCCAATAAATACAATAATCCAAGTGAAATGCATGAATATTTACAAAAGTATAGTTTGCCCAGATCAACAGAGGAGGGAATAAATTATTTAAACAGTCCCATTATTGTTAAAAAAAAAATAAAAGGAACTGAACAAGCTATTTGTCATCTTAACTCATGACATATAATGATTTACCTCAGGAGTCTTTTTGAGGCTCTCATGATACACGGGTATCATAGTCTTTTCATTTTTCTTTTTAATACTCCACTAAAAAGTGACACAGATTATAAAACTCTGTTACAATAGCATTGAATAACAACAGCATCAAAGGTTCTTTAGGCTTTTCATTCAGAGATTACAGTTTTTCTATGGCCTTCCACAAAAAGACTCAAGTTTTGCAGTTGCTTTTCTACCCTGTAGATGTTATAAAAACAAAACAAAATAAGACATTCTCTTGTTTGCTTTGTCTTTCCTTATCAAAAAATTAACATATTCTTCTGACACTAGAAAGTTTATAAAGTTGAATTTCTACAAATCCAGTATTATCTAGTAATAAGTAGCTAGTTCAACATATCTCCATCCTTCAAGGCATAGCTCAAGGGCTTCCTTTTCAAAAGGCCTTTCTTGATTCATTTCCCTCATTCTAAGAAGTGATTTCTCTCTCATCTGAATCTGAAAATTTTATCCTTTTCTTATACAATTTCTAAATTCTAATGCTTCACTATCCATGAACCTATTATCTCATCTCCTACTTGTTAATAATTTCCAGAGGTGGAATTTACTTGTAATATTTACCAAGCACCAGAGTGTTTTGTTTCTGGCACAACAAATATTAATAATTTCTAAAATGTATGTTGTTATTAAAGTTTATAAAATGATTATTTGGAATAATGTTGAAAGACAGAGAGCATAAGAGAGTTTTAAGATCTCTATTTTACAGAATGAGTAAATTAAAGATGAAGGAATTTAAGTGATTTAATTAATGTCATTTATTAGATATTATAAATTTAAGTTATGTTTTAGTCTGAATCCTTTGATGTTGGTCTTGAAAATAATGATCTACTATGAAAAATACATCTTAAATAAATAAACAAATGAACAAAACTGTGAAAAAATAGAGGGGGAGGATTCAAATAGAAGAAAAAATTTTGAATTTGAATTGCACAATGACTATATTCCTTAAATAAATGTTTTTGTTTTTGTTTTGGTAATAAAATATAGTTAGGGAAACTATTAGTTGTGCTTTTTGTGTTCTCAGCTGAATGAAAATAGTAATAAAATAACTTCTGATTCATTCACATTTATGTTCTTTTTTTTTTACTTACTCTTTTTTGAGTCTTCACCATTTGGTTATTTCTGTTTGTCTTGAGAATACTAATTTTTCAATAATTTTATCAGAGAAATGCACACATAAAACCTTTGAATTTTTTATTAGAAATGGTTTAATACTAACACAAATACTTCCAAATGTAATTTGCTGCCATTTTCTAATTATATTTTATTCCATTGTTTTCATTCTGTTTAAATGAGCCAGATTGATGCATTAAAATATTTTGCTTTCCTTTTTTTACAAAAAGGTGTTGTTTTGGAATTTTCTATGTTTTTATGTTCATTTGTCAACTTTATAAATGAACTTTCTCCTTGGATATATATACACATGGGGATACTTTGATTTTTATGCATCGTGAGACATTTATTAAGCTTTTCTCTAATTCTTCAATTCTTGAAAAATTTACTGAGTAGAAGAGTAGAAGTATGTTAACATTGTTTGAAGTTTCCTAATACAAAAGTCTTGATTTATTATGTATAGAAATTATTGATAATACTCATTTTGAAAAGCATAGGTTAAAAAAAAAAAACTTTCATTAAAAGGAATGTAAAATATTTCCTGAGATTAAAATATAATAATTTTATAGTGTTTCAGGAACAGACCGTTCCTAAAATGAATTTTAAAAATCATGAAGGAAATATTGAAATGCAAATATAAAAATATCTCTTTCTTAAAGAAGTTTTTCAATCAAAATGGAAACCTTTCTCATTACAATTTATTTTTAGTTCTAAATAGATTCACAAAAACCCCAAAACAGTAAGAATATGTATGTTAGCTGTACTCATTACTACTATTCATGTTATTTTTATTTAATCATATAAGTATGTGTGATATGTTTGTGTTGTTTAGTAAAAACAACTTTTTTATTGCTTCTGAGTACTTACTAAAATCAGGTACTGTATAATTGCCTCCGTAATTCCAATTACATTATAATTTAGAAAGCCATAGTGAATCATTTATACATGACTGAATGAAATGGATTGGTAAGCCCAATCCCATTATATTAACCTGAAAGCAGCAAGAAATATGCCAAATATTTTACAGCGACAACAATAGCAATATAAACAGCAATAACAATAACAACAATAAAGACCATGGAGAAAAAAGGAAAGACATTCTTAAAATGAAAATTCTAGGTTAAGAAAAATCATAAAACATCAGAGATTCTTGAAAAAAAATGAGCAAATAAAAAAGACTAATATATGATTTGCGAAGCAAAATTAAAGGTGAAATTTCCAGAACAATAAAAGAATCATTTTACAATAACTTATAAATGAAGACTTAGACAAATTTAATTGAGCAATGTTAAAAACACCTACATTGAGAATATTAATTAGATAATTCAGTTACATATGAAATGTAATTAGAGCTGTTGAGAAAAGAGTAAAAAAGAGAAAGTTTAGAACTGAAGATAGAGAATCTAAATAAAACTGCATTTCATGAATAAAGCTCTTAATAAAACTAATTTTAGAAAATTTAAAATGTATGCATAAAAGATATATTACAGCAAAAGAAAAAAAAACAACCAAATCAAAAAGAAAAAGTCAGTTCTGGACAAAGTGATTCAATTGATTCTAAATACAGAGCTCAACAAAATAATTTAAGTATCATTTAGTGATCAACCAAGCTGGGAGTGGGGAATGCATTACAAAATACAAAGTCTGAATAAATTGTATTGTGAGAAATAATTAAGAAAAGGAAACTTGAAATTTATCAAACAAGTAAATAAGATGCTGCTAAACATAACATATCAAAGTTTAATTTATTTAAATATATAGTTATTTCATAAGTCAAAGATCATCATCATCATCATCATCGTCACCATCATCATCATCTTATTATATCTAATAGGGAAGGAAAAGTTGAGATTTCAAAGAACGTTCACTAGCAAAATTCCCAGGACTACTCATCAACTTTCAGAAGGAATGTATTAGTTTATATATGCATGCATGCACACATTTATGAACACATACACTATACACACATGTGAATATACACATATGTGTGTATGTACATAAACATACATACAAGAAGTATATATGCTAAAAACAAATATGCCTCAACTCTGGATTTACTAATTACTAATAATACATGGATTCTGGGGAACTGGAAGTATACCAATCAAAATTATTTCCCTTGGTTCATGATCATTTAAAACATGAAGCTTCTTTATGATAATGATTTAGTGTAATAAAAATGAGTGAGACAATTTTAGGGAAATATGGAGGAATTTGTACAAAGGGTCAGAGAATAAAATGAAGCACATCTGAGAGAACAATGTTTATGATAATAATGTTGTAACGAACAACAATGCAAAAATAAAACTATTTTAATTTTTAAAACTGAAAGGGATTTCATAAACTATCTAATCTAATTCCTTCATTTTCTAACATATGAGGAAATTAAGATATATAGAGGTTAAGCCAGTGACAAGTTAGCTGATGCTTAAAATCTGTGTGCCTAAATATAGAATTAGTTCTCTTTCCATTTGCTAAGTAGCTATCCTATTTTCAAAATTCACATAAAACATGACAACTATTCAATTTTAAAGTTTAAATTCACACCCTGGTGTGGAGCCAAGATAGTAGAGAGTCCCTGCTTTCTTTTGTTTTAGAACACAGATAGTCACGACATCCATGACTTCTCAGGGAGGTGAGAACTCCCAAAAGGAGGTGATCATGCCCTCCCTGACTTCTCAGGAAAGGAGGTGAAAACACCAAAAAAGAGATGATCACACGCTCCCTGACATCTCAGGAAGGGAGATAAAAAGCACCAAAGAGAAGTGGGGATTGCTAGTGGGTTTCTGGGCTGAAGGGTCTTATAAGAAATAGGTATGCACAAACCCATCAGCATGGGAGGTATTACACAAGCACATAGCACTAACACACAGGCTATTAGTGATGACTCTCCCCACAACCAGCGCAGACTCAATATGGTACAACATACATGAATTGTAAATGCAAGTGGTGATATAACAAGCAATATAAATCAATATGGCATTATAAGAGATTTCCAGAAATCCTAGAAAGAGGGTATGTAAACAGTAGCCACACATATGCCTTCTTCAGCAGGCAAGAGATAGTCCAAAACCAATCTATTGTCCATTGCTTTGCGTGTCAGGGCATCCAATGATCCCTGTAAGTTTTTGAAGTCCTGCAACAGTCTTTTTATGTGTTACGGAATCCAATGATTCCAGGAGATATTGAAGTCCTGCAACAGTCTTATCATGTCTCAAAGAATCTAATGATTCTTGAGGGTTTTGAAGTCCTACAACAGTCTTATCATGTCTCAGAGAATCCAATGATTCCTGAGGGTTTTAAAGTCCTATAATATTTGATGTCTATGAATCAAACACCATAACTGCCATGCTCATTCAGAGATAAGACACAGTCAGCAACAGAACCACCCGATGTTTCTTGGGTCTTCTCCTTTGTTTCAAAGGTCTGCTCCATCTCTCTCTGATGGACAAGGTGAATACAGCTCATTGGCACCCATCTGATTCCTTCTCCGTCTGTGGAAATACAAGCAAACCCTCTCCCCCAAGCAGCTAACCTATCTGGTCCCTTCCATTCACCACTTTCTGTGTCTCTCCATACCACCTGGCGATTATCTAAAGATAGTGGAACTGCCCACACTGGACACTGCTCTTCTGGTGGGTTATAAAACCTGTCTGCCAAAGCCAGTGCATCTTTGCCAAAAATCAAGAAATTAATAGTATAAAGAGCTAAATTTAGAAGTTCTCTAGGGTTCCTGTGGCTCCCCTTTTCTTTTGTTTTTTGGAGGAGCATCTTAATGTCTCTGTTTCTTCTCTCTACCATTGTCTGTCCTTGAGGATTCAAAGGTATGCCAGTGGTGTGTAAAATCTCATACTGTGCACAAAAGTGCAAAATGTTTAGAAGTATATGCAGTTCCGTTATCTGTTTTTATTGCTTGTGGCACACCCATAATTGCAAATGCTTGGATAAGGAATTCAATGACTACTCGAGCTGTCTCTTTTGCTGCTGGTATTGAATTAGTGAATCCTGAAAAGGTGTCTACCACAACATGGATAAAAGACAGCCGACCAAAAGATTTATAATGGGTCACATCCATTTGCCAAATTTCATTGGGTCTCAAACCATGAGGGTTTTTCCCTGGAGGCAGTGTAGAAGCATGTAAAGGAAGGCAAGCTGTACAGGCTTTTACTATTCTCTTAGCTTCCTCTCTTGTTATTCCAAATTGTAAATGTAAAGCTCGAGCAGCCTGATGATGTTTAAAATGAGATTCTTGGGCTTCTTGAAACAAAGAAATATTGGCCAGCACAGTTAGAAGGCTACCTGCCTTTGAATTACCATCAAAAATAGGACCATGAGAGTGAACATGCAAGATATAAAGCTTACATGGATGCTTTCTCACTTGCTCTTGAAATTCCTTAAAGAGCTGATGTATATATTAGAGGCTACAAATTTTATTTGGGCTGTGGCAATTCTTTGTACCATACCTACTGAATAGGGCAAATCAGATATTATATTTATATCTCCTGGATAATAAGTAAGAGCTAGAATGATTGCATACAATTCATTCTGCTGAGTGGATTGAAAAGGAGTTCTGACTACTTTCATTATAGTTAATTCACAAGAGTATATAGCACAAATATTATGTTTGGATGCATCTGTAAAGATAGTTGGTCCTTTAAGAGGAACTTTAGAAACCTTCTCTTCAAGAATCCATCGCCAATTATGTAATAGTCTGGTTATCTTTAATAGAGACCCATGTGTAAAAGTTGGATACATGGCTAATAAAATTTACCACTCTGGGATGGTTTCACAGCATACATTGATTTGTAAATTAGTATAAAAGGTGTATATCTTGTCAGGACTTATCCCAGATAATTGTACTGTTTGCTTAATGGTCTTTAATAAAATTCTAGCCACAAGCACTGGGTAAGGAGGAAGGCTTTGTTCTGGTTGTGCCAGGAGATTCACCCATTCTATCACACTGTCTCCTTGATGAAGGACTACTGTGGGTGCCTCTTGTGTAGCAAAAACTGATATTTCCAAGGGTTTTTGAGTGACTCTTTCAACCACATTGGATAAAGCCAGTTCAACTTCCCTCAAAGTCTCTTGAGCTTCTTTTGTAAGCTGGCATGGTGAGTTTAAAGCATGGTCTCCCCTTAAAATATCATATAATGGTTGTAACTGATAGTTAAGCCTAACACTAGACACATCCATTAGATATCTCCTATCAATTTCTGAAAGTCATTTAAGGTGTTTAGCTTCTCTGTTCTTAAGGAAAGTTTTTGTACTGTAAGCACCTTAGGGTATACTTCATATTCTAAATATTGAAAAGCATGTCTTTGAATTTTTTTGTGGAGCTATGTGCAATTTGTAGTTCCTTAGTGTTTCCATGGTCTTTTGTATACATGCTTCTAACATTTGTTCCTCAGGTGCACATCCAAATATATCATCCATGTAATGTAATAATAACATAACTCTTGGAAATGTTTTCTTACTGGAGTAAGAGCAGCAGCAACATACATTTGACACATAGTAGGGATGTTTTTCATTCCCTGTGGCAAAACTGTTCATTTATATCTTTTATAAGGCTCAGCTAAGTCAACGCTGGGCACTGAAAAAGCAAATCTTTTCATATCCTCCTTATTTAGAGGGATAGAATAGAAACAATCCTTAATGTCCATAACCCAAAGAGGCCATTCTCTAGTCAATTGAGTAAGAGATGGAAGCCCAGGATGAACAGTTCCCATAGTTTCCATCTGTTCATTTACCTTTCTTAAATCTGTAAACATCTTCCATTTTCCAGATTTCTTTCTAACAACAAATACTAAGGAATTCCAAGGACTTAGAGAAAGTTGTAAGTGTCCTTGGTCAAGTTGCTCCTGTACTATATCAAATAAGACCTGAATTTTATCGCTACGTAGGGGCCACTATTCTGTCTGCACTGGTGTATCAGTTTTCCATTGGATAGGAACAGGTGAAAGTGTTGGCAGGCCTTCAACAGCAGCCCTGCCTAAAAAAATCGAGGCACTCATTTTTAACCTTAATTACTGTAAAATGTCTCTTCCTCACAGATTGATGGGGATTTTTTCAACTATAAAAGGAGTAAAAATTCCTGTTTCACCTTCAAAAGTTCATCTCAAAGGGTAGCACTAACTTCAGCTGCTATTGATCCTCCTACCTCAGACATGTAGGTGTCTGCCTTGATCTTTGGCCAGTGACTAGGCCAGTTGGCACCTCTAAATGACTGTATGAGCTGCACCAGTGTCTACCAATATTTCTAATGGTATGCCATTTATATAGATAGTGAGCATAGGTTAGTCAGTTGTTACAGCTGCTGTCCAGTATATTCCTGGATTTTGTTGCTTAGAGTCAGAATCTGGGCAACTATCACCAGATTGCTTATTAGGATTCTGTATGAGTAAACCTGATGCTACTAATTCTCCTGGGTGATAGGTCACACATTGTCTACCTGTATTAGTGACTGGGATATTATCTACATATTCCCCAATTTCCCACATCAGTGTATGGATGTTCACTGTTTTGTAAGTACTCTTAGGAAGTGAAATGGTCAAGCCTACTGTGCCTGGAGGGAAAGGATCCATAGGCTGGAGGAACAGATTTCACCTCTCCAAGAAGTATCTCAGTTGTCCCAGCTACATACAACTCTATTCTCCCCAATTGTAAGCCCTTTCTCCCATCAGTTGCTTCCTGGCTGATTGGTCATGTCTGGGTACTGGACATTTAGGCACTCTATGGATGTAGTATCAGCTGCCATCATGCCCCAAGTATTTTTTGTCTTGGGTCCTGAGGCTGGGTTCCTCATCACATTTCCCTGAATCAGTCTACATTCTGATGTCCAATGGAACCTCTGTTGCATTTTGGACATGGGGTTTTAGTCTTGTTCTCCCACCCTGTTTTCTCACTCTTTCTCTATGCCAACACTGATCCTTCAGATGTCCTACTTTACCACATTGAAAACATTGATGAGTCTCTCTGGAAGTCCCTTGCCAGAAGGAACCCTGTCTTCCCATGTTTGGATCTTGGGAAGTCTGTATTATATTCTGGCATTTGTGCCCACTGTGGCACACCATCTTATGATCTCATCTAAAGAAGCTTCCTTGCATAGTCATAGTATAATTCTTTTACAAACATCATTGGCATTTTCGTTAGCAAATTAGTTGCCTTATTGTAATGTTTGTTACTGCATTTTCACCATTAGTTTGTACAACAGCTATGTGCAGACGTCCCACAAAATCAGCACAGGGTTCATTTGACCCTTGTGTTATTTTTGTGAAGGCTTCATTCACCCTTATAGTTTTTATTGGGGAAAGAAATCCATGCTTTGATAGCAGCAGCAGCAGCAATTTGCTCATATGCTGCTAAGGGATAATTAATCTGTATTGAAATTTCTGCATAAGAACCTATACCTGTTAGTTGGTCATAGGTAATTGGAGGATTAACTCCACTATGACTATTTTGGTGGGCTTGTATCCTACAGAGCTCACTATATTCAGAAAGCCACAACAAGTTTTGTCCAGGTTCTAAGCATGTCCTTGCTATAGATTTCCAGTCCCTGGGGGTTATGACTTCATAGACCAAATTCTGTAATAACATCTTTATATAAAATGATGTAGCCCCATAAAGAGTGCAAACCTTTTTCAGGTCTTTGAGGATTTCTATATCAAAAGGAGCGTATCTTCTACTTTCTTGATCTGAAGAGTTAAACTGTTGAATTATAGGATACATTTCCAGTTACAAATCACCAAAATTCTGCCCTTCTTCTGTGGCTTTAAGTACTGCCTTTTGTAATCTAGTCATAGGAAGGGGTGATTTTTTGGGGGGAGGTGCTGGTGATGTCACTGCCCCTCCTACTACTCCTTCCCCCTCCATTCTGGAAGGTGAAGTTGATGGGGGCATGTCAAGAACCAGTTCCAGTTTAGGCCAAATGCAAAAGGAAGAAAAAAAAAACTAAATAAAGAAAATGATTCACTAAAAATTAGAATTTAACTAATATAAGTGAATGATTCAATGAAACATCAATAATCAAACAAAACCAAAAAAAAAAAAGTTAAAAATAGAAGAAAATGTAAAATACCTCATTGAAAAAAAAAAAAAAAAAAAAAAAAAACTGTTCTGGAAAATAGGTCCAGGAGAAACAATCTAAGAATTATTGAACTAACTGAAAACTACCATGAAAAAAAAAAGAGTCTGGAAACAAATATTAAGAAATCATCAATGAAAACTCCCCTGATAGTCTGTAATCATGGGTTAACATAGCTATTGAAAAAATCAACTAATCACCTCCTGAAAGGAATGCCAAAATAAAACTTCCAAGAAATATGAAAGCTAAATTCCAGAATTATCAGATCAAGGAGAAAAAGACTGCAGTCAGAAGGAAACAATTCAAATATTGAGGATTCACAATCAGGATTACCCAGGACTCTCCAGCTTCCATTTTAAATGACAGGAAGGCCTGAAATATAATATTCTGGAGTGCAAAGGACATTGTACTGCATCCAAGACACAACTACACAATGAAATAAGCATAATCTTTCAGGAGAAAAGATGAACATTGAAAGATGTTGAATAGAAAATTTGATCTTTAAATATGGAATTAAAGAGAAGGATAAAAATGTGAAAAGAAAAGAAAAAATAATATGACATTAATAGATTAAAATATTTATACCTCTACATGGAATGATGATTTGTGTAATTCTTGAAAACTTTATTTTTGTTAGGATTATACTTAGAAGGTTTAGGCATAATTTAATTTTATTGTGATGCTATAAAAAAGAAACTAGAGGTGGAAAAGGGTTTGTGGAAGAAGAGGAAAGGGAGGTAAAGTAGGATAAATTACATCACATGAAGAGGTCAAAAAAGGCTATTACAGTTGAGGTAAAGAAAAAAAAGGAGGATTAGCATTTTTTGAGTTATAATTTCATCAGATTTGGCTTATACAGGGAATATACCTATTTAATTTGATATAGAAAAGGGTCTTATTCTTTAGGGAAGTAGGAAGAGAGAAGACAAAGGAAATGGGGAGAATAATGAAGGGAAGGACAGAAGTACAAGGGAAAGGGGATAAGAAAGGGTAAAGTGCTGAACAAGGTCAGATTGATGGAAATTGGGGTAAGAAGCAAAATACTGGTGAGAAGGGAAAGGGATGAAAAAAGAGAGAAAAGTATAACTTGAGAAAAATAAGATGGTAGGAAATACAAATACACTGTGAATGTGACTAGGATGAACTTTCCCATAAAATGGAAGTGGATAACAGACTAAATTAAAAGCCAGAATCCTAAAACATATTATTTAAAATAAACACATTTAAAGCAGAGTGACACATAGAGAGTAAAGGTAAAGGTCTGGAGCAAAATCTATTATAATTCAGCTGAAATTAAAAAAAAAAAAAAAAAAGCAAGGGTAGTGATCCTTACTTCAAATCAAGCAACAGAAAAAAAAAAATAAATCTTAAAATCAATAAGGAAGGAAATTATGTCTTGGTAAAGGGATCATATCTAAATGATGTAATATCAATATTAAACATATATACACAAGTAGCATAGCATCCAGCTTCCTAGAAAAGAAGTTAAGAGATTTGAAAGAAGAAATAGAGAGCAAAATTGTACTAATGGGGTATTTCAGCTTCACTTTATCAGAACTAGATGAATCCAACCACAAAATAAACAAGAAAGAATTTAAAGAGATAAATACAAATTTTGAAGCTAAATATGATATGTCCTCAGAGAAAATTGGATGGGAACAGAAAGGAATATGCTTCTTTCTCTGTGGTACATGGAATCTATAGAAAATTTGATCATGCATTATGACATAAAAACATCAAAATCAAATGCAGAAATGTAAAGGGCTGAAACTCTTGAATTGTTGCACTGAGGTTGATTCAAGCACTTAGGGCTAATTACTGATTGGACAATACTCTATGGGAAATGGTCCTTCCCACTATCCTATGCTGTCTCAATGATCGGTGTATACAGAGGCTTGTAGGAGGAACTAGGGGGTGGAGTAAAATGAGCCAGGGTCACTTTAACTGTAGATAAGGAAGAAGACAGTTGTGGAGATTCTGCTTTAACTGTAGATAAGGAAGAAGACAGTTGTGGAGATTCTGCTTCCATCCTGTTCATTTCTATCCCTAAAGACCAAGATTAAAGACTAAGGACTTTTGCTTATCCTAACTCTGGCTGATTCTGGGGTGTCCTGGATGCTAGTGTGGTAATCACACAGAAAGGCAAAAATAATAAATGCATTTTTTCATATCATGATAAAACAAAAATTACATGTTATGGGCAAGAAGGTGAAACAAGGTCCTAAGTCAGTAGAAACTGATGTAATTTAGCATGATGCTTAACAGTTCTCTAGTTCAGTAACATGTACTTACTACTTACTATAGTTCAACAAGATTCACACCTTTAAGAGAGCATATAAAAGCTAGGAGCTTCAACCAGGATTCAGTTGGGGAGATTCAGAAAGTAGCAAAGGCAGCAGGAGCTTAAGCTCTCAGAACCAAAGAGAGAGATAGGCCTTTAAGAAAGCTAACTGGGTCCCAGAAAAGAAAACAAGACTTGGAAAGAGACAATAAAGGATTTGGACTTTGACACTTGACTGTATTTGATTTGATTACTTAACTGAAAGGAAGGTTGGCCCCAGAAGCCCCCCAAGAAACCTCCTCCCAGAGAATATTACATTTTAGAGAAGAATATTGCAATTACATGCAATAAAAGGCCAGGGAAAATAAGCCAAAAGTTAACAGGAAACTAAATAATGCAATACTAAAGAATGAGTGAGTGAAGCAAAAATATATCAAAAAACAATAGATAATTTCATACAAGAGAATGACAATAATGAGACAATATTCCAAAATTTATGGGATGCAGCTAACGCAGTTCTTAGGGAAAAATTTATAACTCTTGATGTTTAGTTGCATATAGAGAAAGAAAAGTTTAATAATTTGGGCATGCAACTAAAAAAGCTAGGGAAAAAAAAAAAAAACAAAAACAAATTAAAAACTGAAAATTAAATACCAAATTTGAAATTCTGAAAATAAAGGGGAGAGTAAGATAATAGAGAGTAAGAAAACTATTGAATTAATAAACAGAACTAAGAGTTGCTTTAATGAAACCCCCCCCAAAAGATAAATCTTTAGTTAATTTGATTAGCAAAAGAATGAAGGAAATCAAATTACCAGTATCAAAATGAAGAGAGTGAACTTTCCAACAATGAAAAGTAAATTAAAACAATAATTAGAATCTATTTTACACAACTGTATATCAATAAGCTTGATAATCTAAGTGAAATGGATGAATATATTTTTTTAAAAAATATACATTGGATTTCTGCAGGCAGAGTAAAGGAACTGAAACCAGGACTGGACTGAGCTGAAGCCAGGAAACTACTCTAGCTTTCTCAATTTACTTCAAAACCACATAAAACTAAGCCTCAGAACAGATTCTGATGAAATAAAACTCCAGCTTAACATAGATTGGAAACACTTCCAGAACGTTTATTCTCACTAGGGTAATAAGGACATTCAGCTCAATTCAGATAGACTCTGAGAAAGTCAACGATAGGGTCTTAAACATAGCAGATCATCAATTGAGACCTTGGGTCCTGGCTCAGTAGTAGAGCAGACTGGTGGGGCAGTCTCCATTCCCAACTAATAAGGCAATTCTGGGAAACAAGCTGTTTCCTGGAAAAAAGAAGTAAAGTTACTTCTTGCTGTGAACAAATCACAAAACACAAGGGGCCCCTCTGCTCAAAGCTAAGGTTCAGAGCAACTTGTTACACTGCCCAAGAGGTTAAAGCTTTTCTAGTTCCTCCTGAGGCTCCCGCCACATTCGGCTCACCCTAGGAGTTCCCACTTGGTGTTTGTGTGGAGCTAGTCAAAAGATGTTTGCACTTCACAAGGGTTAATCCCTGCCTTGGGGCTCTTTTCAAACATCTTTGGTTGTATCTGGAGAACCCCTATTCTGTCACAAGTTTTCTTGATTTTTTTTTTTATTGCTACTGTATGTATACCCTAACGCATAGATTTGTTATATTTGTGGGGAAATTATGGGGAGCTTGAAAATTTTCAATCTTCTCCATCATCTTCCCAGAATCCTCTGCCTGAAGAATCTGATTTTCATATGCTTTCCCAACTCTATTTCCTATTTACCATTTGTGGTATCTACTGCATCCCTTTATTTTATCTAGTAACCTCTTCCCTAAATAAATCTATTGTTTTCCAGAGAAAATGATCATTATGAATTTTTCATAGGCTCAAACCTCATTTGGTGCCTATCATTATCTGATGTCTACATCACCCATATCAGTTTAATGATTCTTTAGAAATAATTCCAGTTGGACTTCCGGTTAAGATGGCGGAGAGGAGGCTCACAGCTGCATAAGCTCCACGCTTTCTCTCACTATGCACTTCATTACAAGTCTCTGAATCAATGCTTGACTGAAAAAAAACCCACATATAGTTACCAAGAGAAGCCATCCTTGAGATCCGCCAAGAAAGATCTGTCTTTACTGGAGGGCTGGGGCGGTTTTAGATCGGGCGCAGGAGGCAGGCAGCGGCAGTGAGAGCACGGGAGCAGACTGGAGAGGGGGTGGGGAGTGATCGCAGCTGTCTCTGCGGGGAGAGCTTCGCTACAGGTTTGGATACTTTGCTCCAGCAGCAAGTCAGCAGCCCAACAGAGAAGCTAAAAACACCGGGGCTGAAGAATACAACCCCAAAGAGCTGGAGTCTCTCGGGACCTGGCCGTTCCCCCCTCCCCCCCCCCCCCCCCACACACAGTGACTCAGCACGCTCTGGGCTCAGGCGCACACAGTCCTGCTAGTGCCTCACTGCTGCCCCCTGCAGTCTGTAGAGGAAGCTCGATAACATACCCAACCCCTCCCCCAAAGAAAGACTCCAGTTTTTTCTGTTTTTCTTTGGTAGTTTGTCTCTGATTAATAGACAGAATGAGCAAGAAGCTGAAGAGGACTTTAACCCTTGACAGCTTCTACACAGATAGAGAGCAGACTCTAAATCCTGAGGAGACTAAAAACAGGCAGTCCCCAGGTGAATCCCCAAAGGAGGAGATCATCTGTTCCTCAGCACAGATGAACCTCATAGAAGTGATTAAAAAGGCTCTCACAAGGGAGCTAGAAGAAAAATGGGGAAAGCAGAGTGAGGCTTGGCAAAAGGAGAGAGAAGCTTGGGAAAAGGAGAGGGAGGCTTGGCAAAAGAGCCTGGAGAAAGTTAAAGAGAGAGTGGATAAAGAAGTAAAATCCTTGAAAAATAGGATTGGTGAACTGGAAAACAAAATTGGCGAAATGGGAAAAAAATTCCACAGAACAAAAGAACTCAATTGGACAATTAGAAAAAGATTTTAAAAAAGTGAGTGAAGAGAATACTTCACTGAAAATCAGACTTGAACAAGTGGAATTGAATGACTCGAGGAGACAAGAAGAATCAGTCAAGCAAATCCAAAAAAATCAAACAATGGAGAAAAATGTGAAATACCTTCTGGGGAAGACAACAGACCTGGAAAACAGATCCAGGAGAGACAATCTGAGAATCATTGGACTTCCAGAAAAACATGATGAAAAAAAGAGCCTGGACACTATTTTCCAGGAAATTATCAAAGAGAACTGCCCAGAAGTCATAGGAACAGAGGAAAAAATAAACATTGAAAGGATTCATCGATCACCCACTGAAAGGGATCCTAAAATCAAAACACCAAGGAATATAGTGGCCAAATGCCAGAACCCTCAGATGAAGGAAAAAATATTGCAAGCGGCTAGAAAAACCCAATTCAAGTATCAAGGAGCCACAATAAGGATCACCCAGGATCTGGCAGCATCCACATTAAAGGATCGAAGGGCCTGTAATATGATATTCCGAAAGGCTAAGGAACTTGGTATGCAACCAAAAATAACTTACCCAGCGAAAATGAGCATCTTTTTCCAGGGAAGAAGATGGACATTCAACGAAGTAAGCGAATTTCATCTATTTCTGATGAAAAAACCAGAACTTAACAAAAAGTTTGATCTACAAATATAGAACTCAAGAGAAATCTAAAAAGGTAAAGATTAATCTTGGGAACTATATTTTGACTATATAGATGTATAAAGAATACATGTATACCTTGTTCTAGAAATTGATGTGGAAAGGACATTGTATCAGAAAAAGGGTAAAGTGGGGGTAGTACATCTCATGAAGAGGCATAGGAAACCTATTATATCTGAGAGAAAGAATGGAGGGGGATGAATATAGTGGGTATCTTACTGCCTTCAGAATTGGCTTTAAGTGAAAAATCTTAAGACATATTCAATCTATGGTGAAACTTCTCCCACCTCATTGAAAAGTGAGAAGGGAAAAGTGAAAAGGGAAGGAATAAGCTAAGCAGAAGGGAATACGGGAACTGGGAGGGAAAGGGGTAAGATAGGGGGAGGAACTCTAAGGCGGGGGGAGGGATACTAAAAAGGGAGGGCTATGAGAAGCAAGTGGTGCTCACAAGCTTAATACTTGGAAGGGGGGGAAAGGGGAAAGAAGGGAGAAAAGCATAAACCGGGGTTAACAAGATGGCAAGTAATACAGAATTGGTCATTCTAACCATAAATGTGAATGGGGTAAACTCCCCCATAAAGAGGAAGCGGTTAGCAGAATGGATTAAAAGCCAGAATCCTACAATATGTTGTTTACAGGAAACACACCTGAAGCGGGGAGATACATGCAGGTTAAAGGTAAAAGGTTGGAGCAAAATCTACTATGCTTCAGGTGAAGTCAAAAAAGCAGGGGTAGCCATCCTGATCTCAGATCAAGTTAAAGCAAAAATTGACCTAATTAAAAGAGATAAGGAAGGACACTATATCTTGCTAAAGGGTAGCATGGATAATGAAGCACTATCTATATTAAACATATATGCACCAAGTGGGGTAGCATCTAAATTCTTAAAAGAGAAACTAAGAGAGCTGCAAGAAGAAATAGACAGTAAAACTATAATAGTGGGAGATCTTAACCTTGCACTCTCAGAATTAGATAAATCAAACCACAAAATAAATAAGAAAGAAGTCAAAGAGGTAAATAGAATACTAGAAAAGTTAGATATGATAGATCTCTGGAGAAAATGTAATGGAGACAGAAAGGAATACACTTTCTTTTCAGCAGTTCATGGAACCTATACAAAAATTGACCATATATTAGGACATAAAAACCTCAAACTCAAATGCAGTAAGGCAGAAATAGTAAATGCATCCTTTTCAGACCACGATGCAATGAAAATTACATTCAACAAAAAACCAGGGGGAAGTAGACCAAAAAATAATTGGAAACTAAATAATCTCATACTAAAGAATGATTGGGTGAAACAGCAAATCATAGACATAATTAATAACTTCACCCAAGAAAACGATAATAATGAGACATCATACCAAAATGTATGGGATGCAGCCAAAGCGGTAATAAGGGGAAATTTCATATCTCTAGAGGCCTATTTGTATAAAATAGAGAAAGAGAAGGTCAATGAATTGGGTTTGCAATTAAAAATGCTAGAAAAGGAACAAATTAAAAACCCCCAGTCAAACACTAAACTTGAAATTCTAAAAATAAAAGGTGAGATCAATAAAATTGAAAGTAAAAAAACTATTGAATTGATTAATAAAACTAAGAGTTGGTTCTATGAAAAAACCAACAAAATAGACAAACCCTTAGTAAATCTGATTAAAAAAAGGAAAGAGGAAAATCAAATTGTTAGTCTTAAAAATGAAAAGGGAGAACTCGCCACTAACAAAGAGGAAATTAGAGCAATAATTAGGAGTTACTTTGCCCAACTTTATGCCAATAAATTCGACAACTTAAATGAAATAGAAAAATACCTCCAAAAATATAGCTTGCCCAAACTAACAGAGGAAGAAGTAAATATCCTAAACAGTCCCATCTCAGAAAAAGAAATAGAACAAACTATCAATCAACTCCCTAAGAAAAAATCCCCAGGACCAGATGGATTTACATGTGAATTCTACCAAACATTTAAAGAACAATTAACTCCAATGTTATATAAACTATTTGAAAAAATAGGGATTGAAGGAGTCCTACCAAACTCCTTTTATGACACAGACATGGTACTGATACCTAAACCAGGTAGGCTGAAAACAGAGAAAGAAAATTATAGACCAATCTCCCTAATGAATATTGATGCTAAAATCTTAAATAAAATATTAGCAAAAAGATTACAGAAAATCATCCCCAGGATAATACACTATGACCAAGTAGGATTTATACCAGGAATGCAGGGCTGGTTCAATATTAGGAAAACTATTAGCATAATTGACTATATCAATAACCAAACAAACAAAAACCATATGATCATCTCAATAGATGCAGAAAAAGCATTTGATAAAATCCAACATCCATTCCTAATAAAAACACTTGAGAGCATAGGAATAAATGGACTTTTCCTTAAAATAGTCAGGAGCATATATTTAAAACCATCAGTAAACATCATATGCAATGGGGAAAAACTGGAACCTTTCCCAGTAAGATCTGGAGTGAAGCAAGGTTGCCCACTATCACCATTATTATTTAATATCGTATTAGAAACACTAGCCTCGGCAATAAGAGTCGAGAAAAATATTAAAGGAATTAGAGTAGGCAATGAGGAAACCAAACTATCACTCTTTGCAGATGATATGATGGTATACCTAGAGAACCCCAGAGATTCTACTAAAAAGCTATTGGAAATAATTCATAATTTTAGCAAAGTAGCTGGCTACAAAATAAATCCCCATAAATCCTCAGCATTTTTATACATCACCAACAAAACCCAACAGCAAGAGATACAAAGAGAAATTCCATTCAGAATAACTGTTGATACCATAAAATATTTGGGAATCTATCTACCAAAGGAAAGTCAGGAATTATATGAGCAAAATTATAAAAAAGTCTCCACACAAATAAAGTCAGACTTAAATAATTGGAAAAATATTAAGTGCTCTTGGATCGGCCGAGCGAACATAATAAAGATGACAATACTCCCTAAACTAATCTATTTATTTAGTGCTATACCAATCAGACTCCCAAGAAAATATTTTATTGATCTAGAAAAAATAACAACAAAATTCATATGGAACAATAAAAAGTCGAGAATCTCAAGGGAATTAATGAAAAAAAAAATCAAATGAAGGTGGCCTAGCTGTACCTGATCTAAAATTATATTATAAAGCAGCAGTCACCAAAACCATTTGGTATTGGCTAAGAAATAGATTAGTGGATCAGTGGAAAAGGCTAGGTTCACAAGACAGAATAGTCAATTATAGCAATCTAGTGTTTGACAAACCCAAAGCCCCTAACTTCTGGGAAAAGAATTCATTATTTGATAAAAACTGCTGGGATAATTGGAAATTAGTATGGCAGAAATTAGGCATGGACCCACACTTAACACCATATACCAAGATAAGATCAAAATGGGTCTATGACCTAGGCATAAAGAACGAGATTATAAATAAATTAGAGGAAAATAGAATAGTTTATCTCTCAGACTTGTGGAGGAGAAAGAAATTTGTGACCAAAGATGAACTAGAGACCATTACTGATCACAAAATAGAAAATTTCGATTACATCAAATTAAAAAGCCTTTGTACAAATAAAACTAATGCAAACAAGATTAGAAGGGAAGCAACAAACTGGGAAAACATTTTCACAGTTAAAGGTTCTGATAAAGGCCTCATTTCCAAAATATATAGAGAACTGACTCAAATTTATAAGAAATCAAGCCATTCTCCAATTGATAAATGGTCAAAGGATATGAACAGACAATTTTCAGAGGATGAAATTGAAACTATTACCACTCATATGAAAGAGTGTTCCAAATCATTATTGATCAGAGAAATGCAAATTAAGACAACTCTGAGATACCACTACACACCTGTCAGATTGGCTAAGATGACAGGAAAAAATAATGATGAATGTTGGAGGGGATGCGGGAAAACTGGGACACTATTGCATTGTTGGTGGAGTTGTGAACGAATCCAACCATTCTGGAGAGCAATCTGGAATTATGCCCCAAAAATTATCAAATTGTGCATACCCTTTGATCCAGCAGTGTTTCTATTGGGCTTATATCCCAAAGAAATACTAAAGAAGGGAAAGGGACCTATATGTGCCAAAATGTTTGTAGCAGCCCTGTTTGTAGTGGCTAGAAACTGGAAAATGAATGGATGCCCATCAATTGGAGAATGGCTGGGTAAATTGTGGTATATGAATGTTATGGAATATTATTGTTCTGTAAGAAATGACCAGCAGGATGAATACAGAGAGGACTGGCGAGACTTACATGAACTGATGCTAAGTGAAATGAGCAGAACCAGGAGATCATTATACACTTCGACAACGATATTGTATGAGGACATATTTTGATGGAAGTGGATTTCTTTACAAAGAGACCTGAGTTTCAATTGATAAATGACGGACAAAAGCAGCTACACCAAAGAAAGAACACTGGGAAACGAATGTGAACTATCTGCATTTTTGTTTTTCTTCCCGGGTTATTTATACCTTCTGAATCCAATTCTCCCTATGCAACAAGAGAACTGTTCGGTTCTGCAAACATATATTGTATCTAGGATATACTGCAACATATCCAACATATAAAGGACTGCTTGCCATCTAGGGGAGGGGGTGGAGGGAGGGAGGGAAAAAAATCGGAACAGAAACGAGTGTCAATATAAAGTAATTATTAAATAAAAATTTTAAAAAAAATTAAAAAAAAAAAAGAAAGAAATAATTCCAGTTTGTTCTCCAAAATGAATGAATCAATTCAGCATTTCACCAACAATCAATAAATGTCACAATTTTCTACATTCCTTTTTTGCAAATAATAAATTAGTAAAATTTATTACTTTCAGCTTCCATTATTTTAGTCAGTCTGGTAAGTATAAAAATGATATCTCAAGATCATTTTAATCTGTCTTTTTCTATTCAAAGGCAATTTAAATATTTTTAATATATGTATAAAATTGTTTTTATTTCTTCATCAGGAAGTGATCTGTCAATATCCTTTTATCATTTTTAAATTGGAGGGTTACTTATATTCTTGTATATTTGACAAACTTACATTTATATTTTAGATATGAAACATTCATCTGCAGACATGTCTAAAAGTTTTCCCCAATTTTTTTTTTTGCTTTTTTATCTGATATTGGTTATATTCCTTTATTTGTATAAAACCTTTAAATTTAAGGTTATTGAAATAAAACATTTTAATTTAACTTTGCTATGTCTACCTTTGTTTTGTCTTAGTCTAAAGTTATGTTCCATGTTCTAATTTGTTATATAAAAGATTTAACTTTATATCTCAGTCATGTATACATTTTAACTCTATTTTGATAAATGGCACAAGATTTTTGTCTTTACCCAATTTCTAAATATTTCTCAAGAAAAAAAAAAAATAGGGGACTTCCAGCCAAGATGGCAGAGAGGAGGCACACAGCTGTGTAAGCTCCGCGATTTCTCTCAGAATCCATTTCATTACAAGACTCTGAATTAATGCTGGACTGAAAAAAAAAATAATTACCAAGAGAAGACATCCTTGAAATTTGTCAGGAAAGGTCTGTTTTTGCTCGAGGGCGGGGAAGGTTTTAGATTGTGCGCAGGTTGATGGCAGGCGGCAGCAGCAAGAGCTTGGCAGGCAGCTCACAGCAGAGCAAACCAGAGCAGGGTGGGGTGTGATCTCAGCCGTCTCTGCGGGGGGAGCTTTGCTACAGGATTGGATACTTTGCCCTGGCAGCAAGTCAGTAGCCCAGCAGAGAAGCTAAAAAAACCTGGGGGGAGGGGTGGTGAATGCAACCCCAAACAGCTGGAGTCTCTCGGGACCTGGCCACTTCTCCCCCACAGTGTCTCATCATGCTCTCGGAGTCTCAGAGCGCAGGCGCAGTACAGTCCTGCTAGTGCCTCGCTGCTGCCCCCACACTCTGGAGAGGAAGCTCGGTAACACCACCCAGCCCCTCCCTCCAAAAAAGCAGACTCCATTTAGGGGTTTTTTTCCTTTTTTTCTTTGCTAATTTGTCTTTGATTCTTCTCTGACAAAATGAGCAAAAAACTGAAAAGGACCTTAACCCTTGACAGCTTCTATATGGATAGAGAGCAGACTCTAAACCCTGAGGAGACTAAAAACAGACTGTCTCCAGGTGAATCCCCAAAGGAGGAGATCATCTGTTCCTCAGCACAGATGAATCTCATAGAAGTAATTAAAAAGGCTCTCACAAGAGAGCTAGAAGAAAAATAGGAAAAGGAGAGGGAGGCTTGGTAAGAGAGGCTGGAGAAGTCATCCCACTCATTTAAAGACAGAGTTGTTGGAATCCTTACTAACTGCTAACTAATTAGAGTTGATCTAATCTTACAAGAAGATGTTTTGGGCATAACCTGAAACAAGGTACTAAGTAGAACTAATTAATATAAGGCTTGTGTTCACACCTTTACTCATTGGAGTTCAATGAGTTCACACCTCCCTTGAAGCTCTTTGGGCCAGAGAGCACTAGCATAAATAGAGCTTCAATGGGCCAGTCAAGGAAGTTCTTCAGAGTGAAGAAGCTACAAGTCGAGATTTCACCGGAATGACATGAAGAGTGGAGCTGGTTGGAGGCTGAAGAAAACAGAGGCAGAGGCTGAAGGACCAGACCTTTGGATTTGGCGACATTCGGAGAGAGCTCTTGGAACCAAGCAGAGAGATAGGCCTTTAAGCTAACCGGGCTATATTGGAGATAATAAAAGATCTGAACTTTTATCACCTGGCTGTGTTTTGAGAAGAAAAAGCTCACCACATTTTGGCGCCCAAACAGGGACCGATTCAGATCCATCTGAACTAGATCATAACACAGAGTGGATAAAGAAATCAAATCCTTGAAAAATAGGATTAGTGAACTGGAAACATAAAATAGCTCTCTAAAAAATAAAATTGGCGAAATGGAAAAAAATTCTATAGAACAAAAGA
This sequence comes from Antechinus flavipes, assembly GCF_016432865.1. Lineage (NCBI taxonomy): Eukaryota > Metazoa > Chordata > Mammalia > Dasyuromorphia > Dasyuridae > Antechinus > Antechinus flavipes. The sequence goes on along the minus strand of NC_067400.1, from coordinate 128,870,498 downwards.
ACTCAATTGAACAATTAGAAAAAGATATTTAAAAAGTGAGTGAAGAAAATACTTCATTGAATATCAGAATCGAACAAATGGAATTGAATGACTTGAGGAGACAAGAAGAATCAGTCAAGCAAAACCAAAAAAAATCATACAGTGGAAAAGAATGTGAAATACCTTCTTGGGAAAACAACAGACTTGGAAAATAGATCCAGGAGAGACAATCTGAGAATTATTGGACTCCCAGAAAAGTATGATGAAATAAAAGGGCCTGGACAATATTTTCCAGGAAATTATCAAAGACAACTGCCCAGAAGTCATAGAAACAGAGGGGAACATAGACATTGAAAGAATTCATCGATCAGCTACTGAAAGAGATCTTAAAATCAAAACACTAAGAAATATAGTGGCCAAACGGCAGAACCCTCAGATGAAGGAAAAAATACTGTAAGTGGCTAGAAAAACCCAATTCAAATATAGAGGAGCCACAATAAAGATCACCCAGGATCTAGCAGCATTCACATTAAAAGATCGAAGGCTCTGGAATATGGTATTCCAAAAGGCTAAGCAACTTGGTATGCAACCAAAAATAACTTACCCAGCAAGAATGAGCATCTTTTTCCAGGGAAGAAGATGGACATTCAACAAAATAAGCTAATTTCACCTATTTTTAATGAAAAAACCAGAACTTAACAAAAAGTTTGATCTACAAATATAAAACTCAAGAGAAACCTAAAAAGTAAAAAGAAATCTTGGAAACTATATTTCTGTTATAAAAATGTATAAAGAATACATGTATACCTTGTTCTAGAAACTAGATGTGGAAAGGTCCTTGTATCAGAAAAAGGGCAAAGTGGGGGTACTACATCTCATGAAGAGGCAAAGGAAACCTATTATATGTGAAAGAATGGAGGGGGATGAATATAGTGGGTATCTTACTGCCTCCAGAATTGACTTTAAGAGAAAAATTTTAAATATATTCAATTTATAGTGAAACTTCTCCCACTTCATTGAAAAGTGAGAAGGGAAAAGTGAAAAGGGAAGGAATAAGCTAAACAGAAAGGAATATGAAAACTGAGGGAAAGGGGTAAGATAGGGGGAGGAACTCTAAGGTGGGGGGTGGAATACTAAAAAGGGAGGGCTGTGAGAAGCAAGTGGTGCTCACAAGCTTGATACTGGGAATGGGGGTAAGGAGGAAAGAAGGGAGAAAAGCATAAATAGGGGTTAACAAAATGGCAAGTAATACAGAATTGGTCATTTTAACCATAAATGTGAATGGGGTAAACTCCCCCATAAAGAGGAAGTGGTTAGCAGAATGGATTAAAAGCCAGAATCCTACTATATGTTGTTTACAGTAAACACACCTGCAGCAAGGAGATATATGCAGAGTAAAGATAAAAGGTTGAAGCAAAATCTACTATGCTTCAGGTGAATTCAAAAAAGCAGGGGTAGCCATCCTGATCTCAGATCAAGCTAAAGGAAAAATTCATCTAATTAAAAGACATAAGGAAGGGCACTATATCTTGCTAAAGGGTAGCATAGATAATGAAGCAATATCAATATCAAACATATGTGCACCAAGTGGTGTAGTATCTAAATTCTTAAAAGAGAAATTAAGAGAATTGAAAGAAGAAATAGACAGCAAAACTATAATAGTAGGAGATCTCAACCTTGAACTCTCAGAATTAGATAAATCAAACCACAAAATAAATAAGAAAGAGGTCAAAGAGGTAAATAGAATACTAGAAAAATTAGATATGATAGATCTCTGGAGAAAACGCAATGGAGACAGAAAAGAGTACACTTTCTTTTCAGCAGTTCATGGAACCTATACATAAATTGACCATATATTAGGACATAAAAACCTCAAATTCAAATGCAGTTAAGGCAGAAATAGTAAATGCATCCTTTTGAGACCACGATGCAATGAAAATTACATTCAACAAAAAGCCAGGGGAAAGTAAACCAAAAAATAATTGGAAACTAAATAACCTCATACTAAAGAATGATTGGGTGAAACACCAAATCATAGACATAATTAACAACTTCACCCAAGAAAACGATAATGAGACATCATACCAAAATGTATGGGATGCAGCCAAAGCGGTAATAAGGGGAAATTTCATATCTCTAGAGGCCTATTTTTATAAAATAGAGAAGGAGAAGGTCAATGAATTGGGCTTATAACTAAAAATGCTAGAAAAGGAACAAAATAAAAACCCCCAGTCAAACACTAAACTTGAAATTCTCAAAATAAAAGGAAAGCAATAAAATTGAAAATAAAATATATATATGTAGAATTAATTAATAAAACTAAGAGTTGGTTCTATGAAAAAAACAACAAAATAGACAAACCCTTAGTAAATCTGATTAAAAAAAGTAAAGAGGAAAATCAAATTGTTAGTCTTAAAAATGAAAAGGGAGAACTCGCCACTAATGAAGAGGAAATTAGAGCAATAATTAGGAGTTACTTTGCCCAAGTTTATGCCAATAAATTTGACAACTTAAATGAAATAGAAGACTACCTCCAAAAGTTTAGCTTGCCCAAACTAACAGAGGAAGAAGTAAATATCCTAAACACTCCCATCTCAGAAAAAGTAATAGAACAAGCTATTAACCAACTCCCTAAGAAAAGTCCCTAGGAACAGATGGATTTACATGTGAATTCTATCAAACATTTAAAGAAGAATTAACTCCAATGCTAAATAAACTATTTGAAAAAAAAATAGGGATTGAAGAAGTCCTACCAAACTCCTTTTACAACACAGACATAGTACTGATACTTACACTAGGTAAGGTGAAAACAGAGAAAGAAAATTATAGACCAATCTCCCTAATGAATATTGATGCTAAAATATTAAATAAAATATTAGCAAAAAGGTTACAGAAAATCATCCCCAAGATAATACACTATGACCAAGTAGGATTTATACCAGGAATGCAGGGCTGGTTCAATATTAGGAAAACTATTAGCATAATTGACTATATCAATAACCAAACAAACAAAAAACGTTGATCGTCTCAATAGATGCAAAAAAAGCATTTGATAAAATCCAACTCTTAAGAGAGAAATTCCATTCAAAACAACTGTTGACAGCATAAAATATTTGAGAATCTATCTACCAACGGAACGTCAGGAATTATATGAGCAAAATTACAAAAAAACTTTCCATACAAATAAAGTCAGACTTAAATAATTGGAAAAATATTAAGTGCTCTTGGATAGGCTGAGCGAATATAATAAAGATGACAATACTCCCTCAACTTATCTATTTATTTAGTGCTATACCAATCAGACTTCCAAGAAAATATTTTAATGATTTAGAAAAAAATAACAACAAAATTCATATGGAACAATAAAAGTCAAGAATCTTAAGGGAATTAATGAAAAAAAAATCAAATGAACGTAGCTGTACCTGATAAAATTATATTATAAAGCAGCAGTCACCAAAACCATTTGGTATTGGCTAAGAAATAGATTAGTTGATCAGTGGAATAGGTTAGGTTCACAAGACAGAATAGTCAACTACAGCAACCTAGTGTTTGACAAACCCAAAGATCCTAACTTTTGGGATAAGAATTCATTATTTGATAAAAACTGCTGGGATAACTGGACATTAGTATGGCAGCAATTAGGCATGCACCCACACTTAACAACGTATACCAAGATAAGATCAAAATGGGTCCATGATCTAGGCATAAAGAACGAGATTATAAATAAATTAGAGGAATATAGGATAGTTTATCTCTCAGACTTGTGGAGGAGAAAGACATTTGTGATCAAAGATGAACTAGAGACCATTACTGATCACAAAATAGAAAATTTTGATTATATCAAATTTAAAAAGCCTTTGTACAAACAAAACTAATGCAAACAAGATTAGAAGGGAAGCAACAAATTGGGAAAACATCTTCACAATTTAAGGTTCTGATAAAGGCCTCATTTCCAAAATATATAGAGAATTGACTCACAAGCCATTCTCCAATTGATAAATGGTCAAAGGATATGAACAGACAATTTTCAGAGGATGAAATTGAAACTATTACCACTCCTATGAAAGAGTGTTCCAAATCACTAATGATCAGAGAAATGCAAATTAAGACAACTCTGAGATATCACTACACACCTGCCATATTGGCTAAAAAACAGGAAAAAAATTATGATTAATGTTGGAGGGGATGGGGGAAAACTGGGACACTGATGCATTGTTGGTGGAGTTGTGAACGAATCCAACCATTCTGGAGAGCAATCTGGAATTATGCCCAAAAAGTTATCAAACTGTGCATACCCTTTGATCCAGCAGTGTTACTTCTGGGCTTATATCCCAAAGAAATACTAAAGAAGGGAAAGGGACCTGTATATGCCAAAATGTTTGTGGCAGCCTGTTTGTTGTGGTTAAAAACTGGAAATTGAATGGATGCCCATCAATTGGAGAATGGCTGGGTAAATTTTGGTATTTGAATGTTATGGAATATTATTGTTCTGTAAGAAATGACCAGCAGGATGAATACAGAGAGGACTGGTGAGATTTACATGAACTGATGCTAAGTGAAATGAGCAGAACCAGGAGATCATTATACACTTCAACAACGATACTGTATGAGGATGTATTCTGATGGAAGTGGATTTCTTTGACAAAGAGACCTAACTCAGTTTCAATTGATAAATGATGGACAGAAGTAGCTACACCGAATGAAAGAACACTGGGAAATGAATGTGAACTATTTGCATTTTTGTTTTTCTTCCCGGGTTACTTTTACCTTCTGAATCCAATTCTCCCTGTGCAACAAGAGAACTGTTCGGTTCTACAAACATATATTGTATCTAGGATATAGTGCAACATATTTAACATATATAGGACTGCTTGCCATCTAGGGGAGGGGGGTGGAGCGAGAGAGTGGAAAAATTGGAACAAAGGAGAGTGCAAGGGATAATGTTGTAAAAAAAAAAATTACCTTGGCATGGGTTCTGTCAATAAAAAGTTATTATATAAAAAAAAAAAAGCTAAAAAAAAAACAACACTATTTTGCTAATAAATAAAATACTATATTAAAATATAAAAAAAGAAAGAAAAATAATTGCTCACAAATTTCATTGAAGATTTATATTATTTAATTTTAACATGGTCTTTGTAATGGGCTGAAACTGAGTTGATGCACTGAGATCCAAATACTTAAGACTAATTACCAATTGAGCAATACTCTATTAGCATATGCTTGGATAAAGAATGGCCCTGCCCACTATGCTGTGCAGGCTTGATCTGTTGGTGTATAGAGAGATTGGGTGAAGGATTTAGAGAATGGAGTAGGACTAGCAAGGTGGCTCTGGGCAGGAGAAGAAAGAGGAGATTCTTGTGTCCACAAGCTCTCCTCTCTCTTTGATAAAGAATAAAAATCAAGGACTTTTGCTTATCTTGACTCCAGCTGATTCTAAAGTACCCAGGGTGCTAACACGGTCTTCATAGGTCGTCTTTACTACACTCTTATATTTTTAATATTTTCCTATGTCTGATTATCTATTCCTCTCTTCTCAGGATTGTTTCAGACTTCCAATCTTCTCAAATCATCTATGCCTTCTCTCTTTCACTTTCTTTCAGAATGCATCTTGATTTAGAACTATCTTTAGAATATTAAAGCCATTTACCCAACATTTTAAAGGAATTTTTGTGATTCTTTTAATGTCATAAGAATTACCATATAGAAATCAAATTATTTATTATTATATCTTTCTACAATCTTTCTATATACTTAATTGTAGAGGGCTGGGACTCTGGAGAAGTATACTTGAAACAAGGATACTTACAAGAAGGTGTTCACTCAGTGGAATTCATAAGATGATGGTTCTTTAGTATACATATATTTAGTACTTAGCATGGTGATGTAATGATTTTCTAGTTTACACATAATCAGTGTGCTGTAATGATGTAATTATAGCAAGGTATTTGTAGGCTGAGAGGACTGGAAATAAGACATTTCGTCTTTGACCATCCTCCTAGTGGCTCTCCTGCCTCCTGCACTCCTTCACTAAGATCTAGACTGGGTCAGACTGTGACAAAAACAGACTATGAAGGAGACAATAAAGACTTTAGACTCTATTCCTGTCCATCCTTGTTGTGAGTATCCTGCTGAGACCAAGGTCTGTCCAGAGGACCTCTAGAAAGCTAACCTGGACATTACCCTTAATGATCCATTTCATGCTACAATACAAAAGAAAGTCATTGCTGGTTCCCATACTGCATTTTTATGCTGTCTTACAGTTATTTTTCTTAAAAGACTTTTATTTGTCCTGATGTCAATGTATCACATCAAGACAATCATTAAAAAGTATTGATGGAGGGAAAATGTACCACTGCAGATCAACCTCTCTCTTAAACTTGGCTCATTATCTTGTGGTTTCTCTTTGCATTGTTAGGTATTTTCCTCTTTTTTTTTTTTTTTTTTTTTTTTTTTTTTTTTAGTATCCTTTGTATATACATGTACTACTTGATTTATCTGTATAATTAAAAACAATTATGGGTCTAATTTCTTAATAGGACAAATACATGACTGGTTCTTTAATTTAGTTCCTTGAATTTCTGTTCAAAAAAGTTCAAGCAAGTTATATTTTCATTATTAATTTATAAACAATGGAAAATATGTGCTTGTTACTAAATATATATTTATAAGATAAATCAAACTTTAGGCTTAAATTGTGAACCTTAGACAAACATTACCTATGTTCAATATTGTTTCATTCCTTTGGTCTGTGCTGTCAAAGAAATAATCCTATTTAAAATTTGATGTACCCACAAATTTTTTTAAAATTAGAAATTAAAATTTAGAAAAGCAACAAATAAAATTACATTCAGATAAATATTCTTTTATTTAAACTTGCTAGAGCATGAAAGTATTCCTATAAATGCTTTGTGTGTGTGAATGTTTTGTAAGAAAGGTAAAAATGAATCTTTTAGAGAAAAAACATATTATATAACATTTTTTGTGCTAAAAAAGCCTGGGCAAGTTTTGTGGCTAAGAAAATAAAGTTATATTAAAAAAAATTAATCCACAATGAAAACCTAAGCTAGAGATTATTACTAAAACACATCTTCATTTAAACCTACCTTCATGCCAACACATACATTATATATAATATATGTGTGTGTGTGTATAAATATACATATATAGAGAGAGAGAGAAAGAGAGAAATATATATACAGATTTGTAATATGTGCGTATCTATACGCATGTGTCTAAGTTTCTATATTTATTTATATTTATCTGCATATACATATATATTTCATAGCACAAAAAACTACCTACCTCAGTACTGTTCCTATTGTTTTCTTCTTCATACTTTCACTGTATGTAAAACCACCCTTCTTTACACATCAATCATGAACACTTGATTTAATAATAGTTATTTAGTAAGACCATAATATATGCAAAGCTTTAGCATGGGAAAGTAGAACTACATAAACAAAACATTTTATTCATGCAATCTAGAAGCATATATTACATTAGGAGAGCAAAGGGTATAAAATGCATTTAATTCAATTTTTTAATTAATCTGTAATTTTAGCAGTGTGGATCTACCTTCTGTGTGCTACAACTCATTAAAAAAACATATCATACTATGTTAATCTTGCCTATATACTCTTAAAATATCCACTGAAATGCTGGAGAGTTAACAAAATTTAGGAACGATTTAAAGATTATTGATTACTGTGCTTCAAATAGTAATCTCAAAAAGAGGGAAAAAGATACACTCTCTATCTCCCTTTAAAAAAAATTATATGATTTTGATATACAAATCAGCAATGTATAAAATAAAGTAAAAGTATTGTAAACCCAAACTATCACCATTGTTTTAAATTTAAAATAAAAATAAGAAAGGGAATAAAGTTGGTGCCCCCCAATTAATTATTACCAACTTAAATTTCTATCAATATGGAAGGATGTTTTAATAATAAAATTTAAAAAAATTAAGATAATTAAGTTCTAAATAAGAAAGGTCACAAAAGCACATTATACTATTAGATGCAGGAAACAACTTTGTCAAACCAAAACCTCAATAGTATAGCCACAGAGAAATCTTTAATATGCCCAGAGACCTTTAATTAAAACCAAGAGTTAACATTTTTCAAAATAACACACATATTGTTGTTCAGTCCTATTTAATTCTTTTTGATATCATGGAGCATATTGTTCATGGAGTTTTCTTGGAAGTTGATGAAATGCTTTTTCATTTTATTTCTGTAATGGTTTAAGGCAAAGCAAGGTTAAGAAAGTACCCAGAGTCACACAACTATTAAGTATCTGAGATAGATTTATTTTTAGGTCTTCCTGACTCCAGACTCTGCTCTATAATCTCAGCCACCTAGATGCCAATATAAAAATACTGAATGCTTTTTCAATACTTCCAATGGGGGAAAGGGGGTGGCAAGAATATGTCTTTTTTCTATTATTATTTGATGTAGTATTAGATGAAAAAAAATGTCATTTTTTGTAATAAGACAAGTCAATTATAGGAATAAATATTGAAAGCAAATTAACAATAAATTGCGTGTATAAGTAGTTAATGTCACCATTCTAAGTATGTTTTTATTTGTCTAAAAAAAGAAAGGATAATTGTTCATTGCTTTTTTTAAGTTAAATCTTCTGATAATTTTTGGTCAGTAGCAAGATTCCTAGAAAAGAAGGATCAGGATATGCAAAGAAAATATAAGAGACAGTATGATGTCTTAGAAATAATATTAGATCATAAATTGGGTAAGCCTCTCTCCAAATCTTCCTCTGGAAATTATTACCCATATAATTATGGACATATTCCATTATCTCTCTGAAAGTTAATGTCTTTATCTGTATAAAATTAAAAACCTCATAGAATTGTTGTGAAGAACTAACAATCAAATGCCTTTTAAATGCTTTATAAACTAAAAAAAAAAATGTTTAAATATAAATTTCATGGAAAACATAAAAAGCAAGTATGTATTATCTTGATTTCTTAGAACTGAAAAAATGTGAATTTATACTTATATAACAGTTTATCTTATCTATCAGACTTTACTGAAGTACTCTCAAGTAATACCGATTTCCTTTGTGGTTCTCATACTTTTCACTATTTGCTGGTATTCTCCCTTTGGGACAAGGCAATATATTAAGTTAATAAAATGGGATGAATATATAGTTTTTTCAGTATGTTATACTCTCATTTACAAATGCATTATAGTGAAACAGTTCTTATTAAGGTTTAATTGGAACCTATCATACATAATTTGACTCAATAGATTAGAATTTTAAAGGCATATACTGCAAAGACTGAGTATTTCCTTATTGTTGTAAGCCAGATGATTAAAAATGGGTAGCACTGCCAGTTAATGATACCATCAAATTGCACATCTTTTTCATGGTTCTACTCATTACTATCACTATCACCACTACCACAACCACCACCATCATTCTCATCTTCATCCTCATCCTCCTCATTATCCTCACCATCCTTATCTTTATTGCTATTTATTTGTCTTCAATAGTACTTTGTTTTTCCAAATATATATATATATAAAGATAGCTTTCAGCATTCATTTCTGTAAATTTTTTTCTTCTTCCTTCTTCCTTGTCCCTTCTCTAAGATAGCAAATAATCTGATATAAGTTAAACATATAAAATACTTCTAAAATATTTCTGTATTTGGCATGTACAAGAAAAATCAGACCAAAAGAGGGGGAAAAACATGAAAAAGAAAAGAAAAAAAAGTGAAAATACTATTCCATAATTCACATTCAATTTCCATTGTTCTCTGTCTGGATATGGATGACATTTTCAATCCTAAATCTATTTGGATTGTCTCAGATTATTGCATTTCTAAGAAGAACTAAGTCTATCATACTTGTTCATCATATAATCTTGTTGTCTTTGTGTACAGTGTTCTCCTAGTTCTACTTACTTCACTCATAATCAGTTCATGTAAGTCTTTCCAAGCTTTTCTTAAATCAGCATGTTCATCATTTCTTATAAAACATTACATTACATCATAATTTATTGAAACATTTCCTAATTAGTGGATATTCACTCAATTTGTAATTCCTTGCCACTACAAAAAAGGCATTTTTTATTATATCAATTCAATCAACCCATGAGCAATTACTATCTTTTCAGTTGCTTAGATTTAACTATTTTTGTGTGAGCAAAGTCGTTTTGTAATTCTGTTCATATAGTTTCTGGGTTTGTTTGGGCATGTAGACTAGCATATCTTGCATTTTCTATAGTTATTTTAAATGTGATTTTCCTATCTCTTGCTGCTGAGATTTGTTGATAATATATAGAATTCATTCAATTACTTTTTCTTCTTTTATTGCAAAAACTAACATTTCTAGTATAATCTTAAATGATAATATTGATTTGGGGAATGCTTTTAGCCCATTCCAGTACATATAATGGTTAATGATGACTTTAGAGTGTGGCTTATCATTTTAAGGAAACCCAATTATTCTTATGCTTCCTAGTGTATTTAATAGAAATGGGTGATGCATTTTGTCAAATGTTTTTTCTATAACTATTGAGATGATTGCATGATTTCTATTAGTTTTGTTACTGATATGATCAATTTTGCTGATAGTTTTCCTGATATTGACCCAGCCAAGGCATTTATGATATAAATCGCACTTGGCCAAAATGTATTATTCTGGTTACAGACTGCTGAAATCTATTAATAATATTTTATTTAAGATTATAACATCAATATTCATTACAGAGATTGGTCTATAGTTTTCTTTCTGTTTTGGCTCTTCTTAGCTTAGGTATCATCACCATATTTATGTCATGAAAGAAGCTTGAAGGAACCCATTCTTTGTCTATTTTCCAAATTTTTTTTATAGTATGGGAATTAATTTATGGGAAGTTATTTAAATGTTTGGTAGAATTCCCTTGTAAATCCATCTGGCCCTGGAAACTTTTTCTTAGAGTACTCATGGATGGCTTGTTCAATTATTTTTTTTTCCTAAAATGAGACTATTTTAGTATTTTATTTCAGTTTTTGTTAATATGTGCAATTTATGTTTTTGTGAATAAACATATTTTTCTCTTAGATTATTAGCTTTATTGGCATAGAGCAGAGCAAAATATCTGTTAATTATTACTTTAATTTCTTCTTCATTGGAGGTAAATTTACCCTTTTCACTTTTGATATTGATAATTTGGTTTTCTTCTTTCTTTTTTAAACAAATTAAACAATATTTTTTCATAAAACCCACTCCAAGTTTTATTTATTAATTCAATAGTTTTTTTCTTTCAATTTTATTAATCGTTCTTTTGATTTTCAGAATTTTTAATTTGGTATTTAATTGGTTCTTTTTCTTCCTAGATGTTTTAGTTGCATACTTAATTCATTGATTTCCTCTTTATTTTATTCATGTAACTATTTTCAGATATAAAATTTCCTCTAAGAACTGTTTTGGATGCATCCCATAAATTTTTGTATGAGTTTGCATTATGGTCATTTTCTTGGGTGAAATTATCTCTTTGTTTCCATGATGTATTGTATGACCAACTCATTCTTTAGAATTGGATTATTTAATTCCCAATTAATTTTTGTCTATTTTTCCATTACACTTTATTACACATTTTTATTGCATCATGTTCTGAAAAGGATGCATTTATTTTTTTCTGTCTTTCTGTGTTTGATAGTTGAGATTTCATGGCCTAATATATGGTCAATTTTTGTGTAGGTCTCATGTATCATTGAGAAAAAGGTATATTCCTTTCTAACCCCTTGCAATTCGAAGAAGAAGAAGAAGAAGAAGAAGAAGAAGAAGAAGAAGAAGAAGAAGAAGAAGAAGAAGAAGAAGAAGAAGAAGAAGAAGAAGAAGAAGAAGAAGAAGGAGGAGGAGGAGGAGGAGAGGAGGAGGAGGAGGAGGAGGAGGAGGAGGAGGAGGAGGAGGAGGAGGAGGAGGAGGAGGAGGAGGAGGAGGAGGAGGAGGAGGAAGAGGAGGAGGAGGAGGAGGAGGAGGAGGAGGAGGAGGAGGAGGAAGAGGAGGAGGAGAAGAAGAAAAAGAAGGAGAAGAAGAAGAAGGAGGAAGAGGAGGAGGAGAAGGAGGAGGAGGAGGAGGAGGAGGAGAGAAAATGATAGTAAACAAAAAGTATGGAGGAAAATACGGCATGAAGATAAATCTAGGGAAAATAAAAGAGATTTTATCAAGAAACTACATTACAGACTACCTTCAATAAAGGAGGAAATAGATGAAGAATTAACAAATCCAATCACATATCTGGAAAAAAAGTGATGGGATTTTGGAATATTTCTTATATGAGCATACGAAATATATATAAAATCAATAGCTAACATATTTTTGGAATGCATTAATAAAAATCATCTTATAAATCACTGGATACTTGATATATATATTTAAAACATATCCTGGTTTATAAAACAAAACCACATTCCTGTTTTATTTTTTTATTAATAAGTAGTTGATGATTAAATTTATAACAAAACATATACTAAAAATCCTAAATATTTTCTTCTCTCTGTCTTTCTCTTCCTCTCACTCTGCTCTGCCCACAAAGAAATTATTTCCATATGATGATTTCCTTCCTTTTTTTTTCTATGTGTATCATGCATGCACAAAATTATAAAAAAAAATTCTAGAAACAGGACAGATTTTATGAGTAATCAGAGTATGTAACTGTCTATACATTATCTTTTAGGGTAGTTCCTAAAATTGATGAGCATCCTAATTTTTCTTTAATATATGCATTAGAAAATCTTATGCTACTTCCTGATGAGCCCTAAGTCTGGAGCCTGCAGCTTTAGTATTCTTCTCCCGCTAGAACTCAATCCTTCTCACCAGTTCCCAGTCTCGCCACAAAATTTCCTGGCTATTTCCATGCCATTCTATTTCATGATTCATGTATCTTATTAGCTCCTTCCTCCCCTCTCTTTTCTCCCCCCTCCCCTCCGCTAAATCTAGCTCTAAAAACTATAATCAAAACTGTTGGAATCCTTACTAACTGCTAAGTAATTAGAGTTGATCTAATCTTACAAGAAGTTGTTTTGGCCAGAACCTGAAACAAGGTACTAAGTAGAACTAATCAAGACAAGGCTTGTGTTCCCACCTTTACTCAAAGTCCACACCTTAAAGCTCTTTGGCCAGAGAGCACTATGGGAGAAAACCCATAATCCCATTCTCTCAGAAGGTTCACATATAAGGCGAGACAGCCATTCCAGAATACATTTTTTCCTCTTGGCTGGCTGATCGCGCTAGACTCGAGAGAAACGACTCTGCTGCAGAGAACACTTTTGGGATTTCAGTGGAGCTACGCCAGAAGCCCTCTCTCCGCAGCAAGTTGGTGCTGGGCTCCCCAGAAGGAGATAAGAGAGATCTTCCATCTCTGTTGGAGGCAGAAGAAAGCAGAGGCAGAGGCTGAAGGACAGAACCTTTGGATTTGGAGACATCCGAAGGGCTCTAAGCCTCTAAACCGGTTGTGCCCTGAGAAGAACAAACTCCAACATTTGAACTCTAACATTTGGCGCCCAAGTGTGGGAACCAAGGACCCTACTTTCACTGAAGAAGTCTCCAGTGACCAGGAACTGAGTGAGTACAACCTTTTTTGGCTGAAATGGGACAGATCCTAGGTAAAGATTCTCCATCCCCCACCCCAACCCCCCCAACCCCAGACCCACCCAAGAGTGGTGCTATAGAAAGCCTGCTTAAGCTGATAGAAGATCAAGGGCTACTTGTAACTTGGGGACAGACAGCTAGACTTCTGGCTACATTAAAATGCACCTCCCCTTGGTTCTTAGAGGAAAAGCAAATCTCTCTAAAAAACTGGGCATTGGTTGGTCAACAGATGTCTGCATATAACAATGAAAACGGTCCTCGTTCAGTTTCCATTGCAGTGTTCTATTTATACAATACAATACAGATGGCCTTAAAATACCGGGATATCCAAAGGGGGAAGCCTGAGATAAAGGAGGAAGACAAAGAACAGATTAATGGCCATATCCCCACAGGGCAGGGAGACTTAAGTGAGGCTCAAGGGTGGGGTGAATCTGAGGCAGCCTCAGCCCCACCTGAGGAGCAGGTAATTGACTCTCCCAAGGCAAAAAACACTAGGGGCATGATAGCAGCCAATGGTGCACCCAGAGAGTGCCTAGAAGTCCAGTACCCAGACATGACCAATCAACCAGAAAGCCATATGATGGGAGAAGGGGATTACACAGTCAACCAGCCAGGAAGCAACCTGATGGCAGAAGGGAATTACAATTGGGGAGAATAGAGCTGTATGCAGCTGGGACAACTGAGATACCCCCTGGAGAGGTGAAATCTGTTCCTCTCCAGCCTATGGATCCCTTACCTCCAGGCACAGTAGGCTTGACCATTTCACCTCCTTGTATGTACAAAACAGTGTCCATCCACACACTGATGTGGGAAACTGGGGAATGTGTAGATAATATCCCAGTCACTAATACAGGTAGTCAATGTGTGACTCATCACCCAGGAGACGTAGTAGCATCAGGTTTACTCATACAGAATCCTAATAAGCAGCCTCGTGATAGTCACCCAGGTTCTGACTCCAGACCACAAAAACCAGGAATATACTGGACAGCAGCAGTAACGGCTGACCGACCTATGCTCACTATCTATATAAATGGCCTACCACTGGAAGGATTGGTAGACACAGGTGCGGATCGTACAGTTATTAGAGGTGCCAGTTGGCCCAGTCACTGGCCAAAGATTAAAGCAGATACCTATATGTCTGGAGTAGGAGGATCAATAGCAGCTGAAGTTAGTGCTGCCCCTATGAGATGGACTTTTGAAGGCAAAACAGGAGTTTTTACTCCTTTTATAGTTGAAAAAATCCCCATCAATCTGTGGGGAAGAGACGTTTTACAACAATTGGGGTTAAAAATGAGTACTTCGGTTTTTTAAGCAGGGCTGCTGTTGAAGGCCTGCCAACACTTTCACCTATTCCTATTCAATGGAAAACTGATACACCAGTGTGGATAGAACAGTGGCCCTTAAGTAGCGATAAAATTCAGGCCTTATTAGATATAGTACAGGAGCAGCTTGAACAAGGGCATTTACAACCTTCTCTAAGTCCTTGGAATTCCCCAGTGTTCGTTGTAAAAAAGAAATCAGGAAAATGGAGGATGCTCACTGATTTAAGAAAAGTGAACGAACAGATGGAAACTATGGGAACTCTTCAGCCTGGACTTCCATCTCCTACTCAGCTTCCTAGAGAATGGCTCTTTGGGTTATAGACATCAAGGATTGTTTCTATTCCATTCCTCTGGATAAGGAGGATATGAAGAGATTTGCCTTTTCGGTGCCCAGTGTCAATTTAGCTGAGCCTTATAAAAGATATGAATGGACGGTTTTGCCACAGGGTATGAAGAACAGCCCCACTATGTGTCAAATGTATGTTGCTGCTGCTCTTGCTCCAATAAGAAAAGCATTTCCAAAAGTTATGCTATTACATTATATGGATGATATATTGGGTTGTGCACCTGAGGAACAAATTCTAGAAGCATGTCTACAAAAAACCATAGAAACACTAAGATACTACAAACTTCATATCGCTACAGAAAAAATTCAAAGGCATGCTCCTTTTCAATATTTAGGATATGAAATATATCCTAAGGCACTTACACTACAAAAACTGTCTTTAAGAACAGAGAGGTTGAACACTTTAAATGATTTCCAAAAATTAATAGGAGATATCCAATGGATGCGTCCAGTATTAGGTTTAACTACCAATCAATTGCAACCCCTATATGACATTTTAAGGGGAGACACTGCTTTAAATTCACCACGCGGCTTACAAAAGAAGCTCAAGAGACCTTGAGAGAAGTTGAACTGGCTTTATCCAATGTAGTTGAGAGAGTAACTCAAAAACCCTTGGAAATATCAGTTTTTGCTACGAAAGAAGCACCCACAGCAGTCCTTCATCAAGGAGACAGTGTGATAGAGTGGGTGAACCTCCCAGCACAACCAGAACAAAGCCTTACGCCTTACCCAGTACTTGTGGCTAGAATTCTATTAAAGGCCATTAAGCGAGCAGTACAATTATCTGGGACAAGACCTGACAAGATATATACCTTCTATATAAATGCACAAATTAATGTATGCTGTGAAACCATCCCAGGGTGGCAGATTTTATTGGCCATGGCTCCAAATTTTGCACATGGATCTCCATTAAAGATAACCAGACTACTGCATAATTGGCAATGGATTTTTGAAGAGAAGGTTTCTAAGGTTCCTCTTGAAGGACCAACCATCTTTACAGACGCAGCAAACAAAATATTTGTGCTGTATACTCTCATGATCTAACCGTAAAAAGAGTAGTCAGAACTCCTTTTCAGTCCACTCAGCAGAACGAATTATATGCGATCATGCTAGCTCTCACTTATTACCCAGGCGACATAAATATAATATCTGATTCAGCCTATTCAGTAGGTGTGGTACAAAGAATTGCCACAGCCCAAATAAAATTTGCAGCTTCTAATATATATCAGCTCTTCAAGGAACTTCAAGAGCAAGTGAGAAAGCATCCAGGAAAGATTTATATCCTGCATGTCCATTCACATAGTGGACTTCCAGGTCCTATTTTTGATGGAAATTCAAAGGCAGATAGCCTTTTAACTATGTTGGCCAGTACACCTTTATTTCAGGAGGCCCAGGAATCCCATTCTAAATACCATCAGGCTGCTCGAGCTTTGCGTTTACAGTTTGGGATTACAAGAGAAGAAGCTAGGAGCATAGTGAAAAGCTGCACAGCTTGCCTTCCCTTCCATGCTCCTACACTGCCTCCAGGGAAGAACCCTCGTGGTTTGAGACCCAATGAAATCTGGCAAATGGATGTGACTCATTATAAATCTTTTGGTCATCTGTCTTTTATCCACGTTGTGGTAGACACCTTTTCAGGATTCACTTTTGCCATACCAGCAGCAAAAGAGACAGCCCGAGTGGTCACTGAATTCCTCATTCAAGCATTCGCAATTATGGGTGTGCCACAAGAAATAAAAACAGATAATGGACCGTCATATACCTCCAAACATTTTGAACACTTTTGTGCACAGTATAAGATTCTACACACTACTGGCATACCCTTTAATCCTCAAGGTCAAGCAATAGTAGAAAGAAGAAACAGAGACATTAAGACACTCCTCCAAAAACAAAAGAAAGGGGGAGCCACGGGTAACCCTAGAGAACTTCTAAATTTAGTTCTCTATACCATTAATTTTTTAATCTTTGATAAAGATGCACTGGCTCCAGCAGACAGGTTTTATAACCCACCAGAAGAGCAGTGTCCAGTGCGAGCAGCTCCACTATCTTTAGATAATCGCCAGGTGATGTGGAGAGACCCAGAAAGTGGTGAATGGAAGGGACCAGATAGGCTAACTGCTTGGGGGAGAGGATTTGCTTGCATCTCTACAGGTGGAGAAGGAATCAGATGGGTGCCTACGAGCCGCATTCGCCTTGTCCATCGCAGAAAGATGGAGCAGACCCTTGAAACAAAGGAGAAGACCCAAGAAATATCGGGTGGTTCTGTTGCTGATTGTGCTCACAAGAATTATTAGATTCCTGGCACATGAACTAATGGACAATGGAATGCTATTGGACTGTTTCTAGGACTTATGGACATGTGTAAATTTTCAGATTGATTCTTGTTATTTGTTACATTACTACTAGCCTGTGTTATATTGCTATGTGCTCATGTAAATTATGTATAATGCCTCCCATATTGATGGATTTATGTATACCATGTATATCTGTTACAAAGTTCTGGCCCATATTGATGGATTTATGTGTACCCCCTCAGAAACCCCCTATGTTTTAAAACAAAAGAAAGGGGGAGATGTTGGAATCCTTACTAACTGCTAAGTAATTAGAGTTGATCTAATCTTACAAGAAGTTGTTTTGGCCAGAACCTGAAACAAGGTACTAAGTAGAACTAATCAAGACAAGGCTTGTGTTCCCACCTTTACTCAAAGTCCACACCTTAAAGCTCTTTGGGCCAGAGAGCCCAAACCCATAATCCCATTCTCTCAGAAGGTTCACATATAAGGCGAGACAGCCATTCCAGAATACATTTTTTCCTCTTGGCTGGCTGATCGCGCTAGACTCGAGAGAAACGACTCTGCTGCAGAGAACACTTTTGGGATTTCAGTGGAGCTACGCCAGAAGCCCTCTCTCCGCGGCAAGTTGGTGCTGGGCTCCCCAGAAGGAGATAAGAGAGATCTTCCATCTCTGTTGGAGGCAGAAGAAAGCAGAGGCAGAGGCTGAAGGACAGAACCTTTGGATTTGGAGACATCCGAAGGGCTCTAAGCCTCTAAACCGGCTGTGCCCTGAGAAGAACAAACTCCAACATTTGAACTCTAACAAAAACAATTTAAGCATTCCTGGAGAGGACATATCAATCAATTGCTCCCTGGATTCAGTCACTATACTTCTGACTTGCCAGTTCAAAGCACTTCTTTCTGGCTACTACATCTACATTTGTGATATCTTTCTCTAAAATGTTAGTTATTTGGGGAGAGGATTCTGGGCAGATGGTGGGATAGTTTGGTAAGTTTTAAGTTCTCCTGATTTCTTCCAAAAATAGAACAAACTTGCACCTCAGGGCAAATATAGACTAGTGAAAATTTGAGAAGACTTGGGGTAAAACTGGAGTCCTCCTGATACAAACTGAGGAGATCTGAAGAAAGGCCCTGGACTGGAGATGAATATGTTTGAAGTGTAAACACTTCCAGGTTAGCTCCACAGAAACATTAAGCAGGTAGTCCTCTGGCTAGTTGGTACACTGATGTCTCAGCTGGAATCACAGAGACTTTCATCTCCCAGACTATTTGTGGAGGTAGGGTTTGAGCCTAGGAAGACTGAACAAGCTTCAATTGATTGGTAACACTGGTCCCAGCTGTGCTGCTGAGATATGATCCTAGGTGAGAAGGAATCAGCATCTGGTGAGTACAGAAAAAGTGAGGTAGGAACACTTCTGGCTATAGGCACTTGCAGAAAGGTAGAACCCTTGGTTAGGGATTCCTGGTCAGAGTGGAGAGCTTAAGAGAAGCTTGAGGAATCATCCCTCCAATCCCATGATTACAAGTGCTTATCTTAATACCACTTTCTTATTAAAAAAAGAATTATCAAAGAAGAAAAACCCACCACCGAAACATAATATGGGAACAGGGAAGACCAGGATTCATTTTCAGAGGAAGACACATTAGTTTTTTTTTTTGTTTGTTTGTTTGTTTTTTTTTTTTTTAAGGTTCTACCTCAAAGAGCAATATGTAATGGTTCCTTGCCCAGAAAAACTTTATAGAACTCAAAAAATAATTCAAAAATCAAATGAGAGACATTGAGGATAAACTAAATAAACTAAATAAAATCAAAACCATCCAAGAAAAACAAGAAGCTTATGAAAAACGTTAACCAACTAGAAAAAGAGTTAAAGAATCTCAAACATAAAAATCATGCTTTGAAAATTAGAATTGGGGAAGGATAAGCCAGTAAAGCTACGAGAGACCAAAAAACAAAACAAAATGAAACAAAACAAAACATCTTATAAAGAATGATAAAATAGAACAGAATGTGAAAAATGACAGATCTAGAGAACAGTTAAAGAAGAGAAAATATAAGAATAATTGGATTGCCAGAACATTCTTACCAAAAAGAGAATCTTGACACAATAATGCAGGAAACAATCCAAGAAAATTTTTCTTGAGTGATAAAATGTAAGGGGAAAGTAGAAATATGTTTATAAAAAATCCACCAATCACCACCTTAAAGAGATCCTGTGTGAAAAACACACAGAAATGTTATTGCCAAATTTTTAAATACTCAAAGAAAAAATTTTGCAAGAAGCAAGGAAAAAAAATTCAAGTATGCTGGAGCTACAGTTAGAATTGTACAAGATTTATCTGGAGTTACAATAAAAGACAGAGGTCCTGGAATGATAACTTCCAGAAAATCTGTCCATAGTCCTGAATGCTTTACTTTTTTGCATTTCCTTTGTTTCCTTTTTTTCCTTTTTTACTCTTGTCAAAATAAAATAAAATTGCTGAGAAAGTGAAAAAAAATCAAATGTAAGTAAATTATTTGAGGGAAGGGCTTGCTTGTTTCTAGCACTTTGTTTTTTGGCACATGTTGAATATTTAATAGATGTTTTTCTTCTCATTCACTTATTTGTTCCATTGGGTCCTGAAATGTTTTATGTCCTCAATCATCTCCTATAAAAATCTCAAAATACTCTTGGGAAAGATAATACCTTTGGATTTAATCTATTACTGGTTAACACATTAGTATGGATTATTGACATTTGAACAGTCAGAAGACAGAAACTTAGAAATTTATTTGACATTTGAACAGTCAGAAGACAGAAACTTAGGGGAAAAAAAAGGAAGTTGAAATTGTAAGAGGAGACAGATGCCATTACCCAAGCAAAATTTACTTCGTTAAGACTGGCCTCAGGCATATTTTATACTCAGATACAAATATAGAGAGTAATAAAATAGTATAAGAGAATTTAAAAAACAAACATTTGTTTTAATTTGATAATCAACATCTAAATGATTAAACCAGTCTACTGAGCCTTCTGAATCCTGAATTTTTCAGAACATTTTTCTTCTGACTGTACAATTGTATTTTAAGTATTCTAAAAGACAGTATAAGAATGGATCTGTTCCCTCAAAGAGGCAACATGAAAAAATCAATAATATGCTGGATAATATGCTGGATTTTGAGTTCGGATGTTATGTATTCAAAATCTACCTTAGATAATTGTGAGCTAAATGAACAGGGTCCAAATAAATCTAATTTTTTATGCCCATTTCTTTATCTGTATAAGAAAAGTATTATAATCAATGGCTTCTGACTTCCATTCCAGCTCTACTATGATCCTATTATTTATCTCCTTAATGGAATATGAAATTCCTTAATGGAATATGATATTAGTATTGCATTTATTTTACCTATGCATTTCCACTCCCCCAAATTTGTCTTCTTTATTTTCACTGTCCTCTTCTTTAGCTAATTTATCATTGAGAAATTTCTGGTTGTGTCCTACATAGTCAGGACTTTGAAAACTACATGGTCAATGACTTCATTGCTGACTTCAAGCTAAAGCACAAGAAGGATATTAATGAGAACAAGACGGCTGTTCACCATCTGCACACCTTTTGTTAAATGTGCAAAGCATACCTTCTTCCAGTAATCAGGTCACTATTGAGATTGAATCCTTTTATGAAGATACTGACATGTATACATCAATCACCTGAGTCTGTTTTAAAGAGCTAAATGCTAATCTCTTCAATGGTACACTGGATCTTGTGCAAAAGGACTTAAGATATGTCAAGGTAGATAAATGACAGATTCATGGCATTATCCCATTGGGTGATTCCACTCACATCTCCCAAATCCAGAAGCTTCTGAAGACTTCTTCAATAGCAAGGAACTCAATGAAAGTATCAATTCTGATAAGGCTGTTGCTTGTGTTGCAGCTATCCAGAACACTATTTCCTCTGGAGATAAATCTGAAAATGTGCAGGATTTACTACTGTTAGAAGTCACAAATCTTTCCCTTACAATTGAAACTGCTGATGATGATAATTCTGATAAAACATAACACTACTATCTCCAACAAACAGACACAGAACTTTATCAACTATTTGGATAAACAGCTTAGTGTGTTTACTTAGATTTATAAAAGTGAAAGAACAATGATAAAAGATAACAATCTAATTGGCAAATTTTAACATGCAAGAATCTCCCCAGCACCCAGAGGTGTTCTTCAGATTAAAGCAATGTTTGATATTCATGCAAATGACTTCCTCAATGTTTCTGCCATGGAGAAGACTGCAGGCAAAGAGAACAAGATCACCTTTACCAATGACAAAAGTTTTATAAGCAAAGAATAAATTGAACATATAGTCCAAGAGGCTGAGGAATACAAGGCTGTGCACAAGAAGCAGCAAGACAGGGTTTCTTCCAGGATTTCTTTTGAATCTTATGCTTTCAACATGATGGATACCATAAAAGATGAAAAATGCAAGACAAAATTGGTGATGAAGACAAAAAAAAATCCTTCACAAATGTAAAGAATTCATTAACTGTCCAGATTAGATCCAGATTGCTGCAAAAGGAAGAATTTGAAGAGCAGCAGAAAGAATTGGAGAAAATGTGTAACCCCTGTGTTACTAAGCTGTACCAGAGGGCATAAGGCATGCTAGGAGGCATGCTAGGAAGATTCCCAGGGAGTAGAGCAATCCCATCTGAAAGTTCTTCTTCTGGACCCACCATTGTAAATGCTGACTAAATGCACAAGAAGGGAGAGTGTTCCACATAACTTTCAGAAAATTAAAGGACTCAAAATTGTAAATAGGTAATAAAGTCACATATAAGATACTGTGTAAATCTGTACATTCTGAATATTTGAATTTGTGCAGAGGGAGAGAAGTAAACAATATTGTATTTCATCAGTACTGTTAACAAATGGAAATGGAATTTTTGTCCTGGAGAATAACATCTATTTGAAATTCCAAATAGCAAACCTATTACATTTGAGAGAAAAGAGAGAGGAGGAGGAATATTGTATGAATCTTACTGTCATCAGATTTGCCTCAAAGAGAAAATATTAGACATATTTGGTTTCACAGAGAAACTGCTCTCACCTTGTAGAAAAAATGGGAGGGAAAAGGGAAAAGGGAAGGGATAGGCTAAATAGAAGAGAAAACAGAAATAGTAGGGGAAAGTATAAGAAAGGGGGAGGGACGCTAAAGGGGGAGAACTTCTTGAGGCAAGTAGTGCTCATAAGTAAAATAGTGGGGAGGAGGGAAAGAGGAAAAAGGAAAGAGAAAAGTATAATTTGGAGTTAATAAGATGGCAGGAAACACAAAATTAGTAATCTTAACTGTATATTTGGATGGGATGAACTCCCCCATAAAGCAGGTTCATGATCTAGACAAAGAATGTTATCATAAAAAAAATTACAAGAACATAGAATAGTTTACCTCTTAGATCTATAGAGGAGGAAGGAATTTGTGACCAAAGAAGAACTAGAGATCATTATTGATCACAAAATAGACAATTTTGATTATATTAAGTTATTTTTTTTCTATAAACAAAACTATTGCGGACAAGATTTGAAGAAAAACAATAAATTGGGAAAATATTTTTACATTCAAACATTCTGATAAAGGCCTCATTTCTAAAATATAGAGAGAATTGACTCAATTTTATAAGAATTCAAGCCATTCTCCAATTGATAAATGGTCAAAGGATATAAACAGACAATTTTCAAATAAATAAATTGAAATGATTCTTGTCATATGAAAAGATGCTCCAAATCATTATTGATCAGAGAAATGCAAATTAAGACAACTCTGAGATACCACTACACACTTTTCAGATTGGCTAAGATGACAGAAAAAGTTAATGACAAATGTTGGAGATGTGAAAACTGGGACACTGATACATTATTGGTGGAACTGTGAACAGATCCAACTATTCTGAAGATTAATTAAGAACTATGCTCAAAAACTTATCAAATTGTGCATATCATTTAACCCAGCAGTGTTTTTACTGAACTTATATCCCAAAGAGATCTTAAAGAAGGGAAAGGGATCCACATGTGCAAAAATGTTTATAGCAGCCCTCTTTAAAGTGGCAAAAAACCTGGAAACTGAATGCATGCCCATCATTTGGAGAATGGCTAAATAAATTATGGCATATGAATGTTATGGAATATTAAGTGAAATGAGTAGAACCAGGAGATCATCATATATAGAAAAATACAATGCTATAAAACAATCAATTCTGATGGATGTGGCTCTCTTCAACATTGAGATGATTCAAACTAGTTTCACTTGTTCAGTGATGAAGAAAGTCATTTACACCCAGAGAAAGGACTGTGGGAACAGAATGTGCTTCACCACATAGCATTTTTACTCTTTTCTTTGTTGCTTGCTTGCATTTTATTCTGCTTCTCCATTTTTTTTTTATTGGTTTGATTTGATTTTTCTTGTGCAGCATAATAGTTATATAAATGTGTATATATATATATATATATATATATATATATATATAGTGAATTTCATATGTTTCTACCACGTTTTACATATCTTGGACCTCTTGCCATCTAGAGGAGGGCATGGGGGAAGGGAGGAAAAAAATTGGAACACAAGGTTTTGCAAGGGATAATGTTAAATAATTGTCCATGCATATGTTTTGAAAAATAATAAAAAAAAAACTTTAATAAAAATAAATAAATATGTAGTTGTAATGTTCTCTTCTTTTCTATAAATATAATTATTCTCTCTGGGAGCAGGTTTCTTGGGGAGGTTTTCTGGAGGCAGCCTTAATTTCAGTTCTGAATAATAATCACCTCAAATGCAGCCAGGGATTAAAGTACAATCCTTTATTGTCTCTTCCAAAATAGACCAGTTAACTTTCTTTGGTTCTGAGAGCTCTTGTTGCTAGTCTTTTGCCTTTGCCTCTGCCTCTGCCAGCTTCAGCCTCTCCTCTTCTGAATCCCCAGTTCTACCCTACTGCAGTCTCTAGCTTCTCACTCTCCTTAACGGACTCCTGCTTTCTCAACCTCCTGAAGTCCCTTGACTGAGGCTCTGAGAGCTTCTTTTATATATCTCTTAAAGGTGTGAATCCAAAGGTTTCTTAAAGGTGAATCCAAATCCTCCTCCCAGTGAGTGGGGTTATGGGAGGTATAACATGTGAATCTCCTGGACTTGTGAAATCTAATGTGTATTTAAAGTTAATGTGTGAACTCTCAAAGGTGTAAACTTAAGCACTGTTTCTATCAATTCCAGTGAGTCAACAACTTGTTTCAAGTTCTGGCCCATAACATATAGTATTACAACTTAATAAAAAAATTTAATGTACATTATGAAGTGCTATTAATACACTAATAAATATATATGCACCAAGTGGTACAGCATTCAAATTTTTAGACAAAGAAGTTAAGCACATTATTGGAAGAAATATACAACAAAACTATTCTTGTGGAGGACTTCAATTTCCTTCTCTCTGAATTAGGTAATTCAAAATTTACCATGATTTGAGTATAGAACCCTCATGATCAAATGCAGAAAAGCAGAAAAAATAAATGTTTCCTTTTCAGATAAGGATGCATAAAAAATTACATTCCTTAAAGTGCCAGAGAAAGATAGACTAACAATAATTGGAA
This sequence comes from Antechinus flavipes, assembly GCF_016432865.1. NCBI lineage: Eukaryota > Metazoa > Chordata > Mammalia > Dasyuromorphia > Dasyuridae > Antechinus > Antechinus flavipes. The sequence goes on along the minus strand of NC_067400.1, from coordinate 128,845,337 downwards.
ACTAAATTATCTAATTGTAAATAAATCATTTGGTTAAACAATTATAGAAACCATAATTTCATCCAAGAAAATGACAATAACAAGACAGCATACAAAAACATATGGGATGCAACCATAGCAATTCTTAGGGGAAGTTTTATATTTCTGGATACATACTTGCATAAAACAGAGACAAAGGAGATTAATGAGTTGGGAATGCAACTTAAAAAAGTGTGGAAAAGAACAAATTAAAAGCCCCCAATTATATAACGAAATTTTAAAATTCTGAAAATCAAAGTAGAGATTAATAAAATTGAAGGAAAGAAAGCTATTTAATCAATAAAATTAAGAGTGGGTTTTATGAAAAAGACAACAAAAAATAAAACATTGGTAAATAAAAAAGACAACAACAATAAAAAAATTGGTATGATTAGAAAATGAAATGGAAAACAAACAAAAAACATTACCAGCCTTAAAGATAAAAAGGATGTGTGTGTGTGTGTGTGTGTGTGTGTGTGTGTAGCTATGATGGCTGAAAATAGATAGGTTTTTATCTGAACTCTTCATAGTGTCCCTCAGATCAACATCAGATCAAGCCTGTGAACTAGTTTTGGAGTGAAAGCACTGGATACATACTTGCATAAAACAGAGACAAAGGAGATTAATGAGTTGGGAATGCAACTAAAAAAAGTGTGGAAAAGAACAAATTAAAAGCCCCCAATTATATAACAAAATTTAAAATTTTTGCATTTTATTCTGCTTCTCCCACAAAAGAGAAGTAGTTTTGACTACTCTAAAGCTAGTCGATCAGCATATTAACTGAGAGAAGTGCAACACAAATATAAAAAGGCAAATAACTCTGAACTCCAGGATAACAAGGTCAAAAAAGTGAAAAGAACTCTGACCATGGATTGCTTTTATAGAGACAGAGAAAAATAGACCTTAAACCCTGAAAATACTAAAAGCAACTTGTCTCTGGATGAAGCCCCAAAGGATGACATGAGTTGTAAATCAACACATGCTGTATTCACTTTTTTTCTTGAATTTTTTTTCTAGCTTTTTCCTTTTTGTTCTTATTTTGCTTTCACAACATGATTCATATGGAAATATTTTTAAAAGTAATGCTCATGTATAACCAAAAAATGTTTTTTATGTGTAATTGGGGAAAATGAAAATAATAATAAAAAGACCCAATCTCATTTTTTAGTTGCTAATTGTTTTTCTTAGACAATTCTTATTTTTTAAAGTTTTTCTTTAATCTCTCCTATTTGAGTTTTAAAATTTTAGTCTCTTTTGAGTTTTATAAATTCTTTCTGGACAAATAGTCATCTAACATTTTTTTTTTTCAGTAAAAGTGGCTATTTTTTTACTTAAACATCCTCCTCTCAACATGAACTCTAGTCTTCCCTATTCTCATAGTAAGTTTCTAAAGTTGCATTCTTTCTTCTTTGTTCATTTTTAATGAAGCCCATTAATTTAAGCACTTCTATTCTTGGAGTAAGGTGGGGGACTAAAAATTATAATTTTCTTGCTTTCAAATACAATGCTATAGTAATTTCTAAAAAAGAAATCAATTATAAAATTATCACAAGTTTATGATTCTTTAGTATTTATGTTATCTAATTCTTATGTTACCTACTTGATAACAATAATAAACTGAAGAAAAATAGTAATGGTAAAGATTTCCATAAATAATTAACAAGTGAAAGGTATAGAAAATAAAAGAAAAAAAAATCCACCCTTTCTCAGAAGAAAAGTTTGCTCTCAAATGAGATCCCAGAGCAGATATCATTGTTTTTCATGATTGCTACTTTGTAGTATAGTTTGAAATTCAATACTATTTCCTTTAGCCATCTTTTACCCCCTCCCCGCCCCATTGATTCTCTTGATAGTCTTGATATTTTGTTCTTGGCATTTGTCAATATGCTTTATATGATTTTACTTGTCAGAGTGATGGAGAGAATTTGGAACTCAGAATTTAAAAAAAAAAAAAGAATCTTAGTAGTAGAAAAAACATTTTAAAATAATTTTTTTTTTTTTTTTGCCATTTGCTGCATGTATGGTTTTTTTTTTTTTTTTTTTTTTTTTTTTTTTTTTGCTGAGGCAATCAGGGTTAAGTGACTTGCTCAGGGTCACACAGTTAGGAAGTGTTAAGTGTCTGAGGTCACATTTGAACTCAGGTCTTCCTGACTTTAGGGCTGGTGCTCTATCCACTGCACCACCTAGCTGCCCCACTGCATATATGTTTAGAACTGATGTTATTTCATACTCAATGTTACATTTTGCAAAAGAAAAAAAATAGAGTTTCCCTGATTATCTCTTTTGTAGGTTTTGTGGATTTGTAGGTCTTTTTAAGCCTTTGCTTTGCTCAATTATAATCACTACTCTGGTATTTTTCCTCAAATACAGCAAATTAGATTCTACTCCAGCACCTTATTTTAACTTAGTGTATTCCTTTCTGTTTTAAATGTGCTTTTTTTTATTTTACAAACAATATTGTTGAATTCTGCCTTATAATCCTTTCTGCATTTCACTTCTCTTTTGTGGGTGAGTTTACCCCCTTTACAATTATGGTTACTAGTTATTTATTTTCTTCCATTTATCTTTCTTTGTATCTTTTCTCCTGTAACTCTTCAAAAATCAGTTTTGCATTAAATTACTGCCTCTCTTAATCTGATACACTTTTTATAACCCTGTCCCTCACCTATCTCTTATTCCTTAATCTTTAATGGATAGATTTCTATATCAGTTGAATATATATATATATATATATATATATATGTATATATATGTGTATGTATATGTGTATATGTATATATGTGTGTATATGTATGTATATATGTATGTATATGTATGTTTATATGCATATGTATGAATGTGTTTATATATGTCTATGTATGTATATGTCTATATTACATAATACACAATATATATTTCCCCTCTCCTAATTCTAATGACAGTGAGATTCAAACATTTCCTTCAATTATTGCTTTTCCCTCCACTGTTAAAGCTCTTGCTTACCTTATTTATGTCAGTTAATTTTACCCTTCCCTCTTTATTCTTTACCCTTCTGGCCAGTGCATCCCTCTTTCTTACATCCTCATTTTTTTTGAGCTTATTACATCATTTATTTCTAAAAGTTCCACAGAGACTTTAGGACTTAATACTCCTCTTTGCTATGGGACTTTGAATCAGAATTATATTTGATTAATGCAAAGGGTCTTTCTTGAGATAGTCCCCCCCCCAAAAAAAAAAAAAGGTGCTGCTGCCACTGTCCCATCCTTCTTTATGGGCTGCTACTGGTTTCACTATGACATATGCTTCTGGAGGTTGCCAACCCAAGGTCATAGAAGTCTCCTGATGACTTCTTAAGTTAAGTCATTTGTACTGAAAAAAATCTCACTTTAACCTTTTCTTGACTGTGCCAAATCCGAATTTTATATATACATATACATTTATACATATACATATACATATATTCATAATTTCATAATTTCTTCTAGGAGAATGTTAGCTGGGTTCAGCTGGTTTGCTTCTTCTACTCAACCATTTTGATTTACTCATTTTGCCGATTATCTTAGAAAGCAATTTTTAAGTAACTTCTCTAGAATCCTGTCATATGAATCATTGTCATTTTGATAGCTCTTTGGAAGTCCTTCAACATGTTTATTGTTCAGTCATGTGCCCAAAATTAGGGGAGTTAAGTGTTCTTCACTTGAACATCTCTGTTCTGAACATGACAGAAAGGGAAGTTAAAATACTATAATCAAGAAAACATGATTTCTATTAGATGCGATTGGATGGGAATCAAAATGGGAAGTAGAAGAAACTGAAAGCATGAGGTAAATCATTACATTGTAAACCTCTAACCACATACTTCAGAAATGTTATAGTCCATGAACAACAGATGAATAATTTGTTTCAGGCAGATATATTGCAATGCACTTTGAATACTCATCCTGTCACCATATTAAGGAAACTGCACAGCCTTCCAGAAAGGCATTATCTGGCAAGGTTAACATTCATAGAACACAAAAGGTACTCAGTATACAATCAGGGTAGCCTAATAGCTGCCATCACATTAATACAAATATATTTCTAGGGTGCATTGAGACAGATACATGTATGATATTGCAAATAGAAGGAATAAATCTCTTGTCTTCTAGTCCAAAAATGCAACCTCATGAAGCAAAGTAAAAAAAAAAATAAGCACATTAAAGTTCAGAATTATTATTCATCATTCCTTTAGGTTTATGACACTTAGGTCCCCATGGTGTTGTCACACATAGCAAGTAGAACTCAAGTCTCTCACAGGCCATAAGTATACCTCTATGTCTGTCTAATTTGGGCAAGGATAAAAAGAAGGTAAGTATTTTGAAAACCAGCTTACACCAAGTATGTCTTAACTTGCTGTTCTGTTGCATCTCGGAAAATACTAATAAATGAGGAGTCAATTATAATTGTATTTGAATATAATTGAGTTTCTATGTAATTTTGGCTCATTTCCCCCAGTTAACATAAACTGGAGGTATTTTTATTTTTCCAAGACATTTACAGAACCCAAGCAATCTATAAAAATATTATGATGATGATAAAAGAACTGGCATATTTCACCTAATTCCCATTCCAATGAGGGAACATATCCAAGTAGATAATATAGAATATGAAAAATGCTTTATTTCTTTCTTTTAATCAAAGAATCATGATATAAAGTAAAACTTATTGCATCTATTAAATGATCCATTCTTTGTAAAATTTAACTGAATTTGAAAAGACCGTAAGTATTATAATACATGAATCATTTTCTTTAATGTAGAGTTTGACAAAAATAAATTTCCATATCCCTCTTTGGAATTAAACACACACACATTTTGAAATAATGATCTATTTGGAGAATAGAGGTAAATTAAACCAGTGTTCATAGGTATCTCAAATAATGTAGCATCATTTGCAAGAATCAGATGAATTTTAAGCCCTGTCTATTGCTGAGAGGAAAAAAAAAATCCTCTGAGCAATGTGACTTTCATTCTTCATCTCAATAATAATCATATATGAAATATTTAATCATAATATTGTTGAAAAGTCTAGGTACTGTCCACCTTAAATAGAAAATAATTTTATAGAACTGAAATGACTTTTGTAAAGTCTGAATTGGACCTTTCAAGCCCTTAACTATAAAGTTTCTAATACTCATTAATACCTCTTATACTAAAATGAAGAATGATGAAAAGAATGACAGGGAAAATGTCTTGGCATCTCTTCCATCAAGTTTTAGCCTAAGGCAATTTTAATAAACTAGCTATATACCTCTGAATAATAAGGTCTTTAATAGAAATGTTCCCATTATTCCTAACTAGACTATTATAAATGACAATGTATTAATAAAAATAAAAACTTTGCATTTTCTGACTGCAAAAACAAGTCAATTCAGATGAAATCACTGAAGCTGTTTCCATTTACTCTTTCACAATGTTATTTAAAGGGCTGTTAAATATTAGAGAGAATTGGTGTTGTCATAATACATGTCCTAACTTTAAAACAAGATGGGGCACATAAAGCAATTTTTTTCTCTTTTCCAAGAAATACAAAGCACTAATTCCTTGTCTAGCCATGATGCAATATAGTTTTTAACCTTGGATAATAAATGGCAGTTCATCTAGCCACATTTTCAACAGACATGGGATGATTCATTTTGTTAAAATGAACCATTTATGGTAGCACCATAGCCTCTTTAAAAAAATCTAATTTGGAAACATCCAAACCTGTGTTATTTTGTTGACCTATTGATTAGTAATGACAAGAATGACTTTAGCAGCTTGACACATACTTTCCTACTTCCAGGGCAATGTTATAAAGAAACACAAGGAGCAGAAGGAAAATGTCAACTTCACTTTGATAGCTATTGGCTTTACACTTTTCCAGGAAAAAATCAGCACTTTTTGGTGCAATTACAATAGGACCAGTTCTTTATTTTATAGTCTTTTGTACAATTCATGATGTTATTGCAATTTATGCAAAATTTATGTAGTGCTCACAAAAAAGATTGTAATGATTTTCTTACAAATAAGAGTCTAGAAAAAGAAATATAAATATTTGTAAAACTGAACTCAACAAATCCTTGTATCTTTGGATCTCTTGCAATAGCCACCCACTTGTTCTTGCAAATTACCTCCACTTTCAAATTTCTTTGTTTACAAGATTAAAAATTACTAACTTGCTATCAGGAAAGAAAGAGTTACATATTGTTATCATATAATATACTAGAGGAATAAACTGACAAACCATAGCGTAAGATCAAATTTTGAAGATGGACATCATAAACTTTTGTTCCTGAATATCTATTTTTGACAGTTTGGTGAATGCTAAAGTAATCAGACAGTTAAAAGTTAATGTTAAGAAAGATATGCAAAACAAATACATGTTCATAGAAACAAAAAACTGTAATTTTCCAACTTTGAAATACCATCTATGTTTCCTTGCCTGCCTATTTTCTGATGATTTTTGAATGAAATATTAAATTGCCCAAAGAAGTTACACAAAGTAATTCTATTGCTTTAACAATTGCCTTAGAAGAGTTATTTGGCCTTTTTGGAACAGAAGAGTGTTTTGTTCTAACCTAGTATTAACTTTTTAAAATATTAAAAACAAAAAAGATTCTTGATGAGAATATACAACTGAATCTAAACTTTTCATCAGTCCCACACCTAAATGTGTTTATTAAAGGAAAGTAATGTTCATAATTAAAAAAAAAAAACCTTGATTTTGTGTCAGTTGAAAAGACTATGTTATTTAAGACATACCTGAATTATTTCTATTAGTTATCTTTTCTTAACTGAAAGTTAAACATTCTGAGAAATTTTTCTGTGATGAGAATGAAAACGAATTCTATGTTCCTTTTAAATATTATTATAAAATAGAGATTTATCTTGCTAGAAAAAATATGTCCCATATGGAATAAAATCAAATTAATATTTCCATAAATTTGTTTTGAAAAACAAGACTAAGTGCACCAGTATCTTAAAGATATTTTAACATCAATAATGTTTATATGGTAACCAAAATATTTTAATATTAAAATGTATTATTGATTTAAATAACAATGTTAAAAATAGAATTGTAACAAAACTAAGTTTTCTAACTTTAAGATTTTGCTGTTTTAAATTCCCACCCCAATTACATGTCTCTTTTACACTTCAATTTTTGTACCTCTAGAGAAATCTCTATCTTAATTAGTTAATGATGTACTTTTCAAGTGCATTTTTGAAGTAGCTTCTTTGGGCAATATTAAAGGAGGTCATTTAAGAGTTCTTTCAATTAAGGAACTTAAAATCTTGCAGAGAACTTCAAGACTTATTACGAGGCAAAATTAGAAATACATATTGCATCAAAACAAAATAAAAAACAATCAGGTGGTGAGTGTACAATGTACATAGGGAACAAAAATTTTTAAGAATAGTTATCAAGAGGGAACAAGCAAAAACCTATTGAAAAAGAGAATCAGGCTATTGTTCTATTTCTATCAGTAACCAACCATATATATTTATCTTGCTGCATACTCTATAAGCAAGGCACTACTTGATGTCCAAGGACAAAGCCAAAATATGTTTAATTTTCAAAGATCTTATATTCCATTGACAGAAAACAAAACAACAACAACAAAAAAAAAGAATGGATATTATATCATATACACAGATAATAAAATACAAAATATTTTCATAATGAACATAACACTCCTGAGATATCAGTAAATAATTTAGAAGGCTGCACTTGAACTCAGCTTTGAAAGAGGCTAAAAATGCTCTAATGTAAAAGTGGGAAGGGCTTCCAATCAGAAAAATGGATAATTATTTTCATTCTTCCCCCCTCCCAGAAAAAGATTTTAAGAAAAGATAATCAAGTAAGAGAACCAATAGATAAAGAATTACTATAGGCTGGAAATGAGAGTATGTCTATCTAGATGAGATGGTAAATTATATTAAAAGGTTAAATAAAAGTCAAATAGGTTGAAGAATAAAAAATACTTTCTTTTTATAAAATAACAAATAATTGGTTGCAGTAGAGAGAGAAATTTAGATAGATTGTTCCAGTTCAAAGCTATATTGCAAGAAATAGAATATCAGGTGACCAATTTAAGGGGAAAAAAGTAGACATTCACCCTCTTTTTCAAAGAATGTGGATATGAGTCATAGCTCGAATGGATGGCAAAGTTAGGAGTATACATTTTAAGCATGGATATTTTATCCAAATCAAGTGCAATAAAACAATTTTTGAAGAGCAACTTAAATATAGAATAAAGTACAAATAATAAGAGTTTGCAAGCATGAATATAAGTAGAAATAAAATTTGCTTCAAAGAATTTTTGAAGCTATCTAAAATATCGAAACAATATTTTACAGATCATTGCTGAATAGTATAGTCTCTTGCAACTAGTAAGGAAAAATCTAGGTTTTACAGCTCATATAAATAGATGAACTCAGAAGTCAGTTATATGATTATTTGGGCATTTAGAATATAAAATTCTTATGAGGGAATGTATGAGTTCTACAACAAACATCAACAATTTTTTTGTAAGGCTATACAAAAATTTTTAAAAAGAAAGAAAAAAATATACTGACTAACTTTTAGTTTGAAATCTATAATTGATTTCTTTTCAGATGTAGCATTTTAGGTCAGATTGTAGCCTTAATATTTTATTTATTTCAGGAATCTAAACCATGATTAATAGCCATCTTTATTATACAAGAGATTTTTAACTGTGTTAAATCTAGAATGAATGTCAATAGGTTATTTGACCCATTCACACCTCTGATATTACAGATGTGAAAATGAAATGAAGGACATAAAGAGACTTAGACTGTTGCAATCAAAGTTAGTCAGTAGTTGAACAGTTATTTACATAGTGAATAAATTAAAAAAAAGCAGAAATTCAATCCAGATCCTCTGCTGTCATATCCAGTACTCTTTACTAAGCCATATCTGACTATGATGACAAAGTATTACTGTTAAGTAGAATAAAATCCTTTCTATTAATTTGCTTTTTAAAAACAATGATTTCTGAATTGCATCTATAAATTATATTCTCATTCTCCAAATTACTTATAATATGATAGTCCAAAAATGCCATTTACCAAAATAGCTTATTGGTTGGCTCACTAGCACACACACAATTAAATGCCCAAAGCACACATTTTTCATTTGGCTTGTAGTCTTTGAAAGATATTATCTCATATCAAACATTACTCATCTATTGAGACTAAAAGTTTCATTTCAACTGTAGAATATACATTTAGAATACTCAGCTACAAACTGAAGAATACATTTAAATTCAATTCTGGAATATCGAATACCACAAAGATACTGACAAATTAAGTGGATTTAAGAGAAGAGTAATAAACAAGATTAAGCCACCATAAGCACTGACTTATGAAGAACTATTAGAGACATTAATATGTTTAGCTGACTTAAACTATGACTGAGGGGAATATGATAATATAATCATTCAGTGATTAAACACTGAAGAGAAACACAAGATAATTTAGATCAGTGGAATGCCTTTGGGGTCTTTCCCTCAAAACTAATTTTTTTTACCAAGCCATAAATTTAATCTTCCTGAAAAAAATGACTATCCTGCTGTTGAAAAAGTTTTGAAAATTAAAAATCCCACACCACTCAGGCTTAACATGTTTTTATTGACTTTGCCTATTGTTTCTTCAAGATCTAGCTCAATGTCTTCATCATGAAGTTTGTCCAGATTACTTTAGTCTACAGTGATTGATCCCTTCTCTATAGTCATAAAATGTAAAGTTTATATCATTGTCAATCAATTTTTAAAGAATTTATTAAATAAATACTGCATTACTGTTACTGTACAAGGTAGTAATGATACAAAGGACTCATATTATACTAACAGGCAGCAGCATACTCAGAATTGAGTAAACATACAAGTACAAGACCCAGAAATGAAAGAGAAAGAAGATACTAAAAATGGTGGAACAGGAAAGAACTTTTGATGGAAGTAGAATTTGAATTGAACTTTGAGATAATCTAGAGGTTCATTCAGCAAATATGAGGTCAAGTATTTTAGACAGGGGGTGAGGGGTAGTATGTGGAAAGACACATAAATCAAATATTAAATTTTATGCATTGTGAATAACAAGCATAGTATGGCTTTAGAAGCGTATATAAGGGTAATTATATGTAAGCAATCTGGAAAGCTAGACTGGATTTAGATTCTGAAGGTTAATAAATGCTAAACCAATGAATTTTAATGCTTTCCTAAAGGCAAGACTTAACTACAGAAATTTTTTGAGCAAAAAAGAGAAAATGCTAGAAATATTTATTAAAAATAGGAATGCAGCAGCTTTGTAGTGTGAATGGAAAAGCAATTACTGAATTCAGGGTGACCATTAAGTAGTTATTAGAGTAGGCCAGGTTAAAGTGAGGAGAAAAAAACATATATCATGATTGTCTGGTATAAAAAGAAATAAATGAACATAAGTAAGAGAATTAGAGGTGTGAATTGAGGGATTCACATTGAGGGAGATTAATATATATATATATATTAATCTATACATATATATATATATGGGGAAGTTCAGAGGAAGTTAAGTAATAGCAAGATAAAATCAAACTGTTTTTCACCCCGATCTCCTAACTACACTAACAAAAATACAGTTCTCAGGATTTAGAAGTATCATTTTTCTGTGTAAGGATGTAAACAATTTACCCTTTGAAAAACATGATGTTGTTGTTGTTGTTGTTTTTTCCTTTCCCATTTACTTTTTATGCTTCTTTTCGGTTTTGTATTTGAAGACTGAATTCTCAGTTTATTTCTGATCTTTCCATCAGAAATGAAAGGAGATCTCCTATTTCATTAAATGTCTATCTTTTCCTTTGTAATACTATGCTCAGTTTTGCTGAGTAATTGATTCTTAGTTGTAGGCAAAGCTCTTTCACCTTCCTACTAATATATTTGAAGTCAACTCATTCTTTAATATACAAATTTCTAATTCCTAGGTAATTCTAACTTTGGTTCTTCAATATTCAATTTTTTTTTTCTTTCTGGCTTCTTGCAGCATTTTCTCTTTGACCTGATAGTGCTGGAATTTGAATAACACATACCTGGAGTTTTCATTTTCAGGTCTTTTTTAGAAAGTGATCAGTGGATTAAATCAATTACATTTTACCCTTAGGTTCTAGTATAGCAGGGTAGTTTTACTTTCTGGGTTCTTGAATGATATTATCCAACTCTCTCTCTTTTTTTTTTTTTTTTAATAATGGCTTTCAGGCAGTCCAATAATTCTTGATTTGTGAGGCAATTGGGCTTAAGTGAATTGTTCAGGCTCACACATCTAGTAAGTGCTAAATATCTGAGGCCAGATTTGAACTCAGGTCCTCCTGATTCCAGAGCTGGTACTCTATCCACTTCATCATCTAGCTACCCCTACTCCAATAATTCTTAAATTATCTCTTCCAGATAATTTTTTTTGAAAGAAATGTTTTATGTTTTCAACATTTTTTACTCTTTTGATTTTATTTGATTGATTCATCATGTTTTATACATTCATTTGCTTTCATTTCCCCAGTTCTATCTTTTTTTTTTTTTTTTTTTTTTTTAGGGAATGAAATCCTAATCATTTCTTTTTTTTAATATTTTTTTTATTGACAGTACATATTCATGGGTAATTTTTTTACCACATTATCTCTTGCACTCACTTCTGTTCTGACTTTTCCCTTCCCTCTTTCCACCCCCTCCTCTAGATGGCAGGCAGTCTTATACATGTTAAATATATTATAGTATATCCTAGATATGATATATGTGTGCAGAACCTAATGGTTCTCTTGTTGCACAAGAAGAATTGGATTCAGAAGGTAAAAATAACCTGAGGAAAAAAACAAAAATTCAAACAGTTCACAATCATTTCTCAGTGTTCTTTTTCTGCATATAGTGGATTCTGTCCACCATTGATCAATTGGAACTGAATTAGATCTTCTCTTTGTCAAAGATATCCACTTCCATCAGAATATATCCTCATACAGTATAGTTGTTGAAGTGTATAATGATCTTATGGTTCTGCTCATTTCACTCAGCATCAGTTCATGTAAGTCTTTCCAAGTCTCTCTTTATTCATCCTGTTGGTCATTCCTTACAGAACAATAATATTCCATAACATTCATATACCACAATTTACCCAGCCATTCTCCAATTGATGGGTATTCATTCATTTTCCATTTTCTAGCCACCACAAAAAGGGCCGCCACAAATATTTTGGCACATACAGGTCCCTTTCCCTTCTTTAGTATGTCTTTGGGATATAAGCCCAGTAGTAACACTGCTGGATCAAAGGGTATGCAGAGATTGATAACTTTTTGGCATAATTCCAGATTGCTCTCCAGAATGGTTGGATTCATTCACAACTCCCATTAACAATGCATCAGTGTTCCAGTTTTCCTGTATCCCCTCCAACATTCGTCATTATTTTTTCTTGTCATCTTAGCCAATCTGAAAGATGTGTAGTGGTATCTCAGAGTTGTTTTAATTTGCATTTGTCTGATAAATAGTGATTTGAAACACTCTTTCATGAGTGGAAATACTTTCAATTTCATCATCTGAAAATTGGCTGTTCATATCCTTTGACCATTTATCAATTGGAGAGTAGCTTGATTTCTTATAAATTAGAGTCAATTCTCTATATATTTTGGAAATGAGGCCTTTATCAGAATCTTTACCCAGTTCTAATTTTTCAGGAATGATTTTCTTCAGTTATCTTTCACAACATTTTTCCAATTAGCTAATTCTATTTTACTAGTATAATACTTGTATTTTTGTTTGTTTGTTTGTTTGGCTTATCCTATTTTTTTAAGACCTGCTTTCTTCTGTCACTTTTTACTTCTGTTTCCAAGCTTTTGATTCTCTATCTTGCATACTACTCATTTCTTTACCCAGTTTTTCTTCTACCTCTCTTGTTTGACTTTTAAAATTCTTTTTGAGCTCTTCCAAGAAGGATGCTTAAGTTTAAGACTTATTCATATTGCTCTTTGAAGTTTCATATTTAAGAATTATGTTTTCTTCTGAGTTGATATTTTGATCAAAGAGAAATTCAATTTAAAGTAACTACTGATTATATAAAATATTTAGGAATCTATCTGCCAAGGGAAAATCAAAAACTTTATGAGCAAAACTACAAAACACTTTCTACACAAATTAAGTCTGATCTAACCAACTGGAAAAATATTAAATGCTCTTGGATTGGTGAGCAAATGTAATAAAGATGACAATACTACCTAAACTAATCTATTTATTTAGCGCTATACCAATCAGACTCCCAAAAAACTATTTTGATGACCTAGAAAAAATAACAACAAAGTTCATATGGAAAAACAAAAGGTCAAGAATTTCAAGGGAATTAATGAAAAAAAATCAAATGAAGATGGCCTAGCAGTACCAGATCTAAAATTATATTATAAAGCAGCAGTTACTAAAACCATCTGTTATTAGCTAAGAAATAGACCAGTTGATCAATGGAATAGGTTAGGGTCAAAGGACAAAACAGCCAATAACTTTAATAATCTAGTATTTGACAAACCCAAAGATCCCAGTTTTGGGGATAAGAATGCATTATTTGACAAAAATTGCTGGGAAAATTGGAAATTAGTATGGCAGAAACTAGGCATTAACCCACACTTAACACTGTACACCAAGATAAGGTCAAAATAGGTTCATGACCTAGGCATAAATAATAAGATTATAAGTAAATTGGAAGACCATAGGACAGTTTACCTCTCAGGCCTGTGGCAGTGGAAGGAATTTATGACCAAAGAAGAACTAGAGATCACTATTGACCACAAAATAGAAAATTTTGATTATATCAAATTGAAAAGTTTTTGTACAAACAAAACAAATGCAGACAAGATTAGAAGGGAAACAATAAACTGGGAAAACATTTTTACAATCAAAGGTTCTGATAAAGGCCCCATTTCCAAAATATATAGAGAATTGACTGTAATTTATAAGAAATGAAGCCATTCTCCAATTGATAAATGGTCAAAGGATATGAACAGACAATTCTCAGATGAAGAAATTAAAACTATTTCTAGCCATATGAAAATATGCTCCAAATCATTATTAATCAGAGAAACGCAAATTAAGACAACTCTGAGATACCACTATACACCTGTCAGATTGGCTAGAATGACAGGGAAAGATAATGAAGAATGTTGGAGGGGATGTCGGAAAGCAGGGACATTGATACATTGTTGGTGGAATTGTGAACACATCCAGCCATTCTGGAGAGCAACTTGGAACTATGCTCAAAAAGTTATCAAACTGTGCTTACCCTTTGATCCAGCAGTGTTTCTACTGGGCTTATACCCTAAAGAGATACTTAAGAAGGGAAAGGGACCTGTATGTGCCAAAATGTTTGTGGCAGCCCTAGAAGCTGGAAAATGAATGGATGCCCATCAACTGTAGAATGGTTGAGTAAATTGTGGTAAATGAATATTATGGAATATTATTGTTCTGTAAGAAATGACCAGCAGGATGAATACAGAGAGGACTGGCGAGACTTACATGAACTGATGCTAAGTCAAATGAGCAGAACCAGGAGATCATTATATATCTTAACAGCAATACTGTATGAGGATGTATTCTGATGGAAGTGGATCTCTTCGATAAAGAAAAGTAATTCAGTTTCAATTGATCAAAGATGGACAGAAGCAGCTACACCCAAAGAAAGGACACTGGGAAATGAATATAAACTGCTTGCATTTTTGTTTTTCTTCCCGGGTTAGTAGTCTAGTCATTCCCCTTTTTCTCTGTATTCTGGGCCTTTCCCATATAGAACTCCTTATTTCTATCTAATACTCGTGTTTCTTTCTTCCCTTGAATTGTGAATTGAAACTGGGAAATAAGACATGAAGCTGCCAAATGGAAATATATTTTTGCACCCCATGTTAACACAATGGTCCTCTGGATTCTTTTTCTGACCAGATTTTCAGTAACCTTATTGTCTTTTTAAACTTAATATACCTGATCCTTTTCCATATAATTTTGTTCTGCAGCATACAAGGGCCATAGCTATTGCTGCTTCACCTCCCACTGCAGTGTCTGTAAACCTCCTAAAACTTTCTTGGGCTGTAACTTACTAACTTTCTGTTGACTCTTTCGCTTAGAATTAAACTGGTTTCTATATTCATGATATAAGCAAAATTTTAAAGGAGGTTTCACCTTTATTACTTTTTCTATCTGACATTTACATCCACCACTGGACTTCTTGACAACTCAGTCCTTATAGGGAAGAAGCTCTAATGGAGATATAATCTAATAAAAGGTTATTTAGGTTTTGGTATTCTCATATCCTTAGCAGCTTCAGAAAATAATAATCTAGAAAAGAACATTGTCACCACTTTAGTTCTAGGGACTATTAAATTTCTCAACATATGAAATATATATATATTCTTCACAGAGTATATAATATAATCTTCAAAAACTCTGAGAAGTCTTTTTCTAACTCATACTCATTTGGTGATTTGTATCCCATGGAGAAAGGCTGGTTATATCTCTTCACTAGTTCTTTGGAGTATCCCAAAAGATTATATTTTGTTTACTACATGTGTACCATTATTATTTACTGATGATTAGCATACTAGCTTAATTTTACCAATTAATTTAAATTATCTTTTCAGAATTATTGGAGTGGAAAATAGGGAACACTGAAATATTATTGGTCAAGTTGTGAACTAATGTAGCCATTCTGGAGAGCAATTTGGAATTTATGCCATAAAACTGCATATACTTTGATTTGTCAGTGTCAATACTGGTTCTATGTCCCAAAGATTATAAAAGATAGGAAAAGATCCACATATACAAAAATGTTTATTGCAGCTCTTTTTGTGATGACAAGGGATTGAAAAATGAGTAGATCTCCATCAATCAGGGAATGGTTGAATAAGTCATGGTATATGAAAGTAATGGAATAGTATTGCTCTATAAGACGTGACAGCCTGCTTTTACAAAAACTTGTAAAGACTTACATGAACTAATGCTGAGTAAAGTGAGCAGATCCAGGAGAACATTATACATATTAAAAGCAAGATTATGTAATGATCAATTATGATATACTTAGTTGAATTCAACAATACAGTGATTCAAGAAATTTCCAATAGACTTGGGATAAAAAAATCCACATCCAGAGAGAAAATTTGGAGAAATGAAGAATGTTATTTTCATCTTTTTAATTTGTTTCTTTTTTTCTCAGGTTTTTGTTGTTGTTGTTGTTGTTGTTGTTGCTGTTGTTCTGATCTTTTTTTCACAATATGACTAATAAGGAACAATTGTACATGTATAACGTATATCAAGTTGCTTGTTTTATGGGAAGGGAAAGATAAGGAACAGAGAAGAAAAAATTTGAAACTCAAAAATCTTACAAAAATGATTGTAAAAAATTATCTTTATATGTAAAAATAAAAAAAAAAACTTTAAAAAAAGGATTTGCTTTGCACTGCAAGAATCTGAGTTAAAAAAATAGCAGCAATTGAAGTATAAATATTTCTCCACATTTATGAGTATATATGCTAATCTGATAAATGAATGAATGACCCAGTCTCTTGGCTGATTTTGATTCACTTCGCTTTTGTGTTTAGCAGGTTACGCTGGACTTTGTCCATGATTGGATTGTCTCCATAATCTACCTCTGTGCATTCAAAGTTCAAGAGATACCTGATTCCTTAACCTAAAAACAAGAAAAAAAACTGAAAGAACAGAGATAGCAACAATCTCATGATTGATGCACATAATGGTGACTCAGGCAAGACATTAAAAGCTCAAAGCTTTTATCCTGCAGAGCCGTATGACAGTTCTCATTTGAAACTGGTAATCAAAAAAAAAAAAAAAAGCATGAAGTATTATTTCTGCCTTCTAGTTTCAGTTCAGCAACCACCCAAAAGCTTTCCTTCAACAAAAGGAGGGTGAATCCAAAGTAGTGGTGCATTCCATGAATCTTTTTACAAACATTTTCCTTAGACACTCTCCTTTTCTACATGGGCTGCCAGCAGGCAGACCCTATTACACATGTTCAAAAGTATTTGTATCTCATCACCTAGTGTTAAGGACCATGCCTAGGTGAAGATGCAGGTCAGTTTTCTGAGAGCCTCCACAGCTATGAATCATAACATTTGAAGAAGTTACAAAGCAGCCTTTATTTATACAGATGCTTCTTATGGATTGGGATGAAATAAATTGAAGCAAGAGGGAAGAGGAAAGAGGTCAGACAATGCAACTGCCTCTCAGTAGGGAGGTAAGAGAAATGCAACAGCTTCTCAGTCTCCTTGTATTTTCAACATCATCCTCTCACATGAAGAGATCCATTCTACAGGTCTAAATTAGTCCTCCAGCAGTCACTGGCAGGTGGCTCCCATATCACAGCAGCCTAGTATCTTGGTTCAGTGACATTAAAGAAGATATAGTTTATGCATTTTTAAAATTATTCTCTGAAGGGATCTACAGGTTAACCATTATCCTAAAAGCTTAGGATACAAAACAGCTAAGGACTCCTTATGTTGTTTAATCCACACATTTTGTATTTGAGATAACTGAGACCAATGAGACTATCTTTTTCCAAAAGTCATAAAAGGAGTAAGAGGCCAAACCAGAATTCAAAGACATATCCTATAATTTTGAATTTAGCTGACATTTCAATAGGCTGACAATGCAATCTTGTAACATTTTGTAAATAAAAAATAGTTATAGATTATTTGAGTTTACCTAAGTACAAAATTTTCATCTGAACTAACTTTCTCACCTTAATTTTTCCTAGGCAATTAAAAAAAAGATATTATGATCTATTAAAATAAACTCAAATATTAAAGTCTAAGGGCATCATCTGGATCTTTTCAATAATTTGACCTGTAACTATTATAAGCAAGTAAAAAGGAACAGATTGTAACTTAGTAATACAGTACCAGCAATGGTAATTTTGTATTTTCCCCAACTCACAACACACTTAAAAAATTTCAGGCTTTTTCATAAGAAATGTACTTTATACTGGTTATTTGATTTGAAAAGAGTTCCCCAGAGTTCATATAACTGTAACTTGTTCTTACCTTATAATACTGAAAGTATATTTGTTGGAACTATTTCCCATTAAGAACTTAATGATTCTAAAAGCCTATGAGAACAAAGAATAAAGTAAATCTATGTGGAAAAATAGATTCTTTGAAAAATTTTAAAGCAAAAGATGTGCAATTGTTTTTAGACTAACAAATTTTGGCAACATAAAATGAAATAATTTATTTTTTTCTTTATCCTGCAATAAAAGCACTTGAATTTTGCCAGCAGAAGTTCAAATTTTTTATTTTAATTTATTTTAATTCAGAAACAACAGAAATAATACTTGACATGACAGATGGCTTAGTTAAATGCACAAAACCCTATATTGAAAATACTCCATTTTGCAAATGCCGATGGAAACTGCTTCTCCACAGAGTGCCTAGAAGGTATTTTTTTATCTTGTCCTCCAACTGTATCTAAAGAAATGCTAATTAGAAAAATACACAAAAAGCATGATTTACCAGAAATGCAGAGTTAATTGAAATTTATTAGCAATTGCTTTGCAGTACCTTCAATGGCAAGACTTCCTGTTTAATAGAGAAAAAAATAGCGGGGTATACATTTAGAAAGTTGCTTCATTAATTTTACCTGATTGCTTTTTTCATTTATAGGTTATTTGAAGAGAAAAGCAAGAAAATCTCCCAATTTGATATTTTAAAAATTATTTTCTTATTTTATTAAAATATGCTTTAGAATATTAACATTAAAAGTTGTGGATTTTTTATTTTTATGTGAGTAGGTAAAGGCTAACTTAAAAATGTGTCTTAGTTGAGGGCAGCTAGTTTGTGTAGTGGTTAGAGCAACAACCCTGAAGTCAGGAGGACTTGAGTTCAAATAGCAGTGTGACCCTGGGCAAGTCACTTAACTTCAATTGACTCTGGGGGAAAAATGCATCTTAACAACTAAAGATTTCATGACTTATTTTTTAAAAAATCTCAACAACAGAACTATAGAAGAATTAATTTTACCTACATGCAACTGCTTCAACCATTAACTAATTAGACATATTAATTGTTAAGGATCATGCCTAGACGAAGGGGAAGTCAATTCTCTGAGATCCTCCACAATCCTTGATTGTAAGGCAACCTTTGCTGACACATTTGTTGCTTGTGGAATGGGAAAATTGCAGGCAGCGGGAAGAGAAGAGAGGTCAGATAACGCAACTGCTTCTCAGTAGGGAGACGAGAAAACAGCAACAACCTTTGAGTCTCCTTATATCATCATCATCCTCTCACTTGAAGAGATCCATTCTACAGGTCTGAGTTAGATCTCTATCAGCCACTGGCAGGTAGCTCCCATATCACAACAATTAGTCACTGAAGAGAAAAATGTTAAATAAACCATAGATTATAATAATCACTTTGTCCATAGCAACTTGAGTATTACTATGACCAAGATATAAAATTCAAAGTACTTTCTTTCTTCTATGTGAAAATCTCTTTGTTTTGGAACAATTAAAAAGATATGACATCTATAAATTAGTTTTTTTTTTTAAGAAAGTTTTCCAGCTTCCAATACAGAGAGTTCCATATCAATCTGATAAACTATTAAGGAATAAATACCCAACAAAACCTACTCTTCTTAATATAACATTCATTGCATAATTTTGAAATTACCAAAATTACCTTGCATTATGTTTTCCCATTAGAATGCAAACTTCTTTCTTTTAGCTTGCATTTACTTAGAGTATACTTACAGTGCCTGGCACAAAGTATCAGTTAATAAATGCTTGTTGACTTGTTTGACTTGCCTAATTGCATTCAATAAGACTATTAGTAAATTTACTGCAAGCCCCTGGCTCAATTATATTATGGTCTTGCAAATAGGTCTAGCTGAACATTTTTCCTATCTTCCCCATTTAAAATAACTGTCTACATGTTTTATCTTATTTTTTTGATCTTGTCCTAAAAATTCTGTGTGCCTAGGTTCTCAGTATCTATAGCACACTACAATATCTGTAACAAAAGCTATCACAGGCTTCAGCATGCTAGAAAGGGAACAATCTAGCTAAGGACAGGCTAATTAATCTCTTCACACATGAAGGGATCAACCTTTCCACTTGAGAAAGATTCTGACAACTTCTTAAAATTATTTTCCATAGAAGATTCCAACCCTACAATTACATAATTGACTGAGATGTAAGAATTACCCAAGATTTCATGGTATTTATCCTTTGCTTACTATTTAAAAGTACAAAACAAATCAGTAGATAAAACAAAATGTTATTTTCAAGACTCTCCAAAAAGTTGTTTTACCCACATATGTCAAAATTATACGTAATTATAAAATAAGTGCACATGTTCAACATATATTGGATTACTTGCCATCTAGAGGAAGGGGTGAAGGAAGGTGGGAAAGATTTGGAACACAAGGTTTTAAAAGGGTGAACATTGAAAATTATCCATGCATCTATTTTGAAAAGAAAAAGCTTTAACAAAAATATACATAATTCCTTGAATTATGGAATCTTTACTTAATTATCTTGCAATTATTAGTGAGATATTAGAAAAATAACAATGGAGAGATTTGTCCTTACTATAGATATGTGACACTGTTGAACTGAATTTCAAGAGAGTATCCAAATCAGAAATGGAGAAAGAAAAACCTGAACATTGGGAAATCTTCCCAACATCCTTTAATGAGGAAAAAATGAACTCATTCTATCAAAGTCTAAAATATTACCTAGCATTTAATGAAGTGATGAAAAATGAAATTTAATAAAAACAAACAAAAAAATCTCTGGATGGAAAGGCTGCATGGTAAAGCAATAAATCGTCCAAAGCCTAACTTTGAAAGAAGGTTTAGAATTCCCAGCCATTTCTTCATTCACAAGGTATGTTGCTTGCTTGTGCCACTATCCCCACCCCCCCACTACCCTTACTCTTTTGCATCTATCCATTTTTCTCTGTTGGCTTGTAATAATAAAATGAGAGCTGATTTCAAAACACTAACGGTAGAAGTTGTGTGTGTGTGTGTGTGTGTGTGTGTGTGTGTGTGTGTGTGTGTTGGTTACAATCTATTGTAAATTTCTTGAGGTCAGAGACTCTTTCATTTTCTTATCAGCATCTCCATTGCTTATCATAGTGCCAAGCACAGTAAATACTTAATAAATGTTATTTTATTGTAGTCTACCTATCTATTCAGGAAAGAAAAAAAAAACAAGCAAAATGCCTGTTGTCCAATTATGACATGAAATTATTTAAATAATCCATAGAATTGTCCAATTAATGCGATGAATTATAAACATATTTATAGGTTTTGATGTGAGGTTAGAACTGAAGAAGAACATGAGGAGAGTGGGATGGATTTCCTTCAATAATTCAAATTCTGATTTCTTTTAAATTCTCTATGAAATATAAATCCATCTTTTCAAAATTATGATTCATTTGTTGCCATCATGTGGCACAAGTTCTTGGTTAACTAACCTCCAAATAATTAAGTCTGAGGATCAGCTAAATGGCAGTAGAAAAGTATGACAGTCATAAGTAGACAGAAATATACTGCCCAACAACAATTCTAGGAAAGTGACATAATTAATGCCAACAGAAAGATGTAAGTTGACTTGACTAGAATGATGAAGAAATGCTGAATAGTTTTATATTATAAACGAGTTTCTTTTTATATGTTGTCTTCTTTATTAAATTGTGAGTTCTTTGGGAAAGGAGTGTTCTTATTCATTTCTTTTAATTCCAGCACTTGACAGATTTTTATTTTTATAGAGATTTATTGACTGACAATATACAAATACACATATGTATATTTTTAGCATACACACATTTAGACACACACATAATACACAAGTATGTGTATATATGCATTCAAGAACAAGGTAATACATTTAGGAATATGTATTCATTTATTTGTATAAGTTCATATGTTTATTGGCATATATAAATGTATTTATGTAATATGTTAAATGTATGTATGTTCATGCATATTATTTACTTTTGTGTACTTTTCTAAGATGTGACATAAGAAAATAAAAGCAGAAACTGTAAATCACTAAAGAAAGATGTTAAAACTTTCACTAAATACTATTTCACCTGCTTTCCAAGCCTCCTCTTCCTTCTTTCTATTACCTTAGACATCTATAAAGAAAAAAAAAATCAAAATCAGATTTTCCAAAGCAATAAAGTCTTTTGTATGTCTATTAACAAATATAAAACGCCCAGCTTAAGTGATTTGAAAAAAAAAACATTTTTTCCATACTTTCAAACATGAAACAATTTATTTTAATACTGTTGTATTAAAATACTGATGTAGCAACCATGGTAAACATTTTGTATTTTGATGGGATTTTATTGCTGAGCTACAAGTGACTCAAGTAGTAGTCACAAATAAAATCCATCCTAAGTAAGCATTTTAAAATTCAATATTTTGTTTTAAAATAAATTATAAGAAGATAAAACATCATAGTTAATGGAAGCTATTTTTCTTTTCATAATTGGGCAACATTTTGGTAGGTGATATGCTATTATACTATAATAAGTATTAGCAAGACATAACATATTGTTAAGTACAAAGTTACCCATTTAACATACCTATCTCATATTTAAGTTATTGCACTTTTTCTAAATGAATAGAGTTTCAGAGTTTCACTGTATTTCTACCTAGAAAATATGAATCTCAGATGAAGTCAGATGTCAAGGAGAAAACAAAACAGTTGTACCTATCAACTTCACTATTTTTGTCATTTCCTCAAACTTAAGTTAAGAAAAAATATACACTTACCAAAAGCAATTGCTGAAATAGAAAAGATCCAGAAAAGAGTATGTTTCAAAGAGAGTTTCCATGTAAAAGGTAAGGTACTGTAGAAACTCCTATTTGATGATGATGCTATTCTGATATCATAAAACCTGTAGATATTGCAGAGCCTCCAAGGAAGTTACATTCCTTCTTTCTCATACTATTCAATCTGTTAAGTAGGCGGCACTTCTAAATTGTTTTAATTTGCTTTTCTCCAATCCATGGAGACAGAGAGCATTTTATCATTCATAAAACAATTAGTAACATATTTATTCATCTGAAAATTTCCTGTTCATATCTTTTGACCATTTACCATTTGGAAAATAACTCTTATTCTTATAAATTTGATTCAGTTGATTGAATATTTGAAAAATAAGATGTTTATCAGAGAAATTTGTCATAATTTTATCCACTTCCCAGTTTTCTGCTTTCCGTCTAATCATAACTTCCTTGATTTTGTTTTTGCAAATATGAACTTTAAGGAATTATTTTGTTCAAGATCTTTTAAATCTATTTTGTTATTTAGACCATTCTCCTTTTAAAAGTTTTTTTTAATTCAACGAATTTTTGAACATCTTCACCACATCCCCCATTTTATGCTTTCTTTATTGAAATGTTAATTTTATTTTCATCTTTTGCATCACTCTCTTTTCCCCGTTTTTGATCTACCTCTCTCAGTTTTTAATATCATTTTCAGCTCTTCTAAAAATTTTGTTTGGAGTGCTGAAATCAATGCACATTTTTCTTTGAGGTTTTGCAAATATCTGTTTTGATATTGGTATGCTACTAGTAACTTGTCAGCACAGTAGCGCTCTATAGTCAGGTGCTTATTTGATGTTTTCTTTTTTTAATTTTTTCAGTCTTGTTCTTGATTTTTAAATTTTCTGTTAAAGTTGAATTCTGCTTTCAGGTTAGAAGGGGCACTTTCACAAAGATTCACTTTTTTATGCTACTATTTTCTTTTTATAATTAAAGCTTTTTATTTTCAAAACATATCCATAATTTTCAACATTCACCCTTGCAAAAGTTTGCATTCAACATTTTTTCCCTCTTCTCCTTACCCCTCCCATAGATGGCAAGCAATACAATGTATGTTACACATATGCAATTCTTCTATACATATTTCCACAATTAACATACTACATAGAAAAAATCAGATAAAAAGGGGGGGGATGAGAAAGCAAACAAAATGCAAGTATTCAACAACAAAAAGAGTGAAAATAATATGCTGTGATCTACATTAAATCACTACAATGCTGTCTTTGGGGGTAGATGGCTCTCTTCATTTCAAGACCATTGGAACTGGCCTGAATCATCTCATTGTTGAAAAGAGCCATGTCCATCAGAACTGATCATCATTATAAACTTCCTGTTGCCATTTATGATGATCTTCTGGTTCTACTCACTTCACTTAGCATCAGTTCACATAAATCTTTCCAGGCCTCTCTAAAATCATACTTGTGCTACTATTTTCAAAGGTAATTCTGTGAACCTTTTTGTAATGCAATTTTGACATTCTTCTTAGAAAAAAGAAATAATTTTTCACCAAACTAAGGCTTATGTATAGTCTAAAATATGTTATTTATTCTCATTTAAAGTTTCTAAATAATAATTTCCAATCTTTACAAAAATTATCCAGGATTTTAGTAATGTGATTTAATTTTGAGAAGCTTAATGAGTTTTTAATGAAATATCTTTATTATTACACACAAAACACACACAAATAAAACAATGACACTTAGGAAACAATTATATTTGATGTGATATATTTTAGCAAATACTTATTAAAAGTGCTTAAAAATTCAAAGACTAATATATCATGATTTTATTATTATTATTGCTATTGTTTTGAAAAATGCCAATTTTGCAAAGCATTTTTTTCCTTTAAAATTTTCTATTAGGATTTCAATCCTGTCTTGGGGAACTAGATATCCCAGTGCTGCTCTAGCCATTTGCCTGCTTCTAAACGATGATGAATTAGACTTCTACCCTACTGCACAATAATGTGGTTCTTCATTTAACTTGGATTGTCTTTAAGTAACCACATAATCATTTAGGTAATATAGAGGACCAGGGGGATCTAGATGGCACTCTGGATAGAAGTCTGGGCCTTGAATCAGAAAAACTTTTTTGTTAGTTCAATACAACTTCAGAAATTTTCTCACTGTGTGATCTGAGCAAGTTATTTAATCCCAGTTTTCTCATCTATAACTACCTGGAAAAGAAAATCACAATCCAGAATATTTGCCAAATTCCCAACTCAGAGTTGAACATAACTGAACAATATGATAGAAGACACCCAGGTTTTACCATTTTCTCTATCACTTTAATATTGCCTAGATTTTAGAAATTTCATTTTCTTTAATTTTTAAAAACTTTAGTACTTGTATATACATCTTTCTGTTTATATGCATATTTCATATCTACTACTTATACTTTATATAGTTATGGAGAGAAGAGATAGAGATTTTCATTCATTCATTCAGCAACTTTATTAGCAATATATTTTAGTTCTGCTTCCATCAATAACAAGAATGTCAATATTGTGTAATTAAATTCTTTGGATGGCATATACTATATATATATATATATATATGTATATATATATATATATATATATATATATATATATGTGTGTGTGTGTGTGTGTGTGTGTGTGTGTGTATATATATGTGTGTGTGTGTATATATATATATATATGTGTATATATATATAGTATATAGTATATATACTTTAAGAATATATATTAAACATTTAAAGCTCATTATTTAAGAGCAACCTTGACATTTGGATGGTTCCATCTGAATAAACCAATATCCTGTGGTTAACATAAATTGCCATGTTACCATTGTCTCTTTCCAAGAGCACCAACAAATTGTAATCTCAAAATTCATGAAAATCATCACCAACGTTAACTGTGTAATTTTTATTGAAGCCATATTTCAGTTACATTAGAAATTGCATGATCCAGTGGATGGTAACCTAGACAGTACAATGGTTAACAGCACTGATTGTAGAATGATCTAGACTTGAATTCAAATTTTGCTTTAATAAGTTTATTAGTTGTGTAACCCCAGAAAGTTACTCCCCCAGCCTTACTGTCTTTACATGGAAAATGGGAATGATGATCCATATTCCTCAAAGAGTTTTCATGATGAACAAACAGCACAAAATTGTGAAGTCCTTTACAAATTTCAAAATGCTACATAAATATTATTGTTATCATTTTTATTAGCATCCTCCTTTTTATCATCATTATCTATTCTCAGCTGCAGGAAAAACTGCATTGATGTTCCACCTCTGATTCCTACTGATCATGTGATCCCAGGAAAATCACATGGCTTATCAGTGCGGTAAATGTTTAAGACAATAAGTTTAAATGAAGATTCCATCCAGCTTTGATGGCAGAAATTTGCTCATCTGAATATTTCCAAATCAATTAAACGATATGTATTTTTCTAATTTTATCCTTCAATATGTAGAAATATTATAGTTGGGAAAAAGATACATTATGTATATAAACATATTTCATAAATATAGGTATTTTAGAAGAAATGTGTAGAAAACTGGGAAAGAACAGTTAGAAAAATGAGTTAAAATATTCATTATTTTGAATAATGGCACTTAAAATTAAGGAGACATCTTTTTACATATAAATTTTCATTCTAAGCAATAGCTGAACCCTTTCAGAATTCTTTATCATGAACAAAGAAATGTTGACTAACTAATTCAAAAGTGTTAGCTTGACTGCTTAATGAGGACAGAGCTGAGAAAATGGAGAGAATGCAAAAATGGATCTTTAAGGAATCTCTGTCATACCACCATGTGTTTTAGGAAGTTTTCCCCATCTTCAGAGGAACACAAATGATAGAAAATAGGGACCACATTTAAAACAATACAAGTAGTTTTCAGAAAAGCTTTTCCAACAAGAAACAAAACAATAAAAACAGAGAAACTGAAAGCAAAAAATCAAACATCAAAATGGTTTAGCTCCAGACAATATAAGGATCATGTAGTTTAACACCCAATTGTTTGACAAAAATTGCAAATGCAAAAAACAAACAAAAAAGCCTAAGGTAGCCCTAAAATACTTCATATAATGTTGAGCAATAGAAAGCATTCAATTTTTTCCTGAAGAAAAAATGTTCTGAATATAATAATTCACATTTGCAGATTTTGCAACCCACATTTTATATATATGTAAAACCCCCATATAATTAAGACTTCCAATATAAATATTGTTTATATTTTATACATGTGATTTGCTATCACTTAGCAAGCTAGTCACAATATAAAATCCTATCCTGAATAAGTATCTTTTAACATATGTTTTCATTTTCATAGTTGATATGTTATCACAATGTACTAAGAAAAGCTAAAAAAATAAATCAAGTCAGAAGATTTATTCTTACATCCACTTCCAATTTGGTTATAGAGGTTTTTTCAAGCCATTTTGTCAAATCTTTTCAATCATCAAGTTTCTTATTTGCAAACCAGGTCTGATGGAGCTCTCCTAGATTAATTCAGAATGATCTGAAGCTTTTCTAAGATCAAGTTGGCAAACCATTTTCCAATTGTAAGACACTGCATTCAATGCTATGATTCAAATTTTTATAAAAGCGCACATTGTTTATCACATTGTAATGTATATTCTTTATGCATTTTTAGTTTTACTCCAAATAGTTTAGAAATTTTGTTTTTCTTTGTCTAAAACTGCCTAGCATTTGTGCTTTGTGATGTACAATACACAACATAATGTTTCAATAAATACTTGTTAAATGATAAATATATGAATTGAAAATAATAAAAGTTGAGTTTTTTAATGAATGCAGTCTTACTAGTGTAAGAATTTTAACACTATTATTAATATTGTATAGATAATTATTATCAATAATGTGACAATTTCAAAATACTTTAAATTTTTCAAATGCTTATTAGTCAATATTAAGTTAGTTAAGTAATGAAACAATTTTAAAAGCTATATTGAAAGTGTTTATTAGCTACTCATGAAATGAAATTCTTATAAATTCTGATATTTTGAAACTATGTCTTTAATACATTTATAGAACTGACTCAGAAATAAATCATGTTGTAATTTGGAGTGCAATCTACAGTTTACAATCAGTCACAGTAAAATGGTAGAGTATAAGTTCTAAAATTTTCTGTCAAAGCATGTGATGATGAAGCATTTTAATTTCAAATATCTAAAATTCAACTAATACTATATAACCAGCCAACAAACCTATCAGAATGTACATTTTTAAAATTAATGCAACTTCTTGTTTCTAAAAAAATCTGAGACTATATAATATTTTAAAATATATTTAAAAATATTTTTGTATATAATAATCTGTAGATAAAAGAATCTCCTTCTTCCCTGTCTGCTTCACAGTTTTATCCTGAGGATTAATAAAGACAAAATATTTAAAACATTCTATTATATTATTCATGCAAACATATTCATGGAATTAAAGAAATCAATAGTCAAGGAAAGTATCTGATAGATGATGGTTTCTATGCAGAAATGAAAATCTGTAGTTGATGAGGAATTTCTAGTATATAGGTTTCAGCAGAAGAATTATCCAAAGCTGAACTTGGGGAAATTCTTCTACAGATGTAGAAAAAAAAATTAATAAAAAGAAAGGCATCACACAAAAACTGTGCACATTTAGAAAGTGAAGTAAGCCAGGAGGAGTGTATTCAGTACAAAGCCATATCTTAGGGAACCAAATAATACCTATGAATAATAAGATGTCCAATTTGGTTAGATCATAGAGAACAGGACATTAAGTTTGGAAAGAAGCATTGGATAAAGATTCAACATCTGAAAAAAATGAAAATGATACTTTCTCCAAAAGACACACAGGTCTTTCTTTGCTTGACAATTGATATGCCATTTTAAAATTTAGATGCTGATCTATGAGAATTTCATTTATACACTGATTTGCCAAGGAATAATAAATATTTTATGGAAAATTAATATACTCCAAAGAAGATCTGATTTGAGATTTAGAAGAATTAAATTTTATTCCTTGAATTACTAATAACAGCTCACTACATAAGCTCAGGAAAACCAAACAATCAAGTATGATGTGGAAAAGAACACCTTTGGCATTGGTTTTGGCATGCAAATATGGGCAAGTCTCTGAGCCTTAGCTTCTCTCATTTTAAAACATGGCCAGCAATGCTTATACTACCTCTGCTTCATAGTATTGTTCTTGAAATTATGATTCTCAAAGCATATTGTTATGAGTTATTAATATTAATGCTCAAATGTATAGAACTTTTTTGTGTATATATGCTGCTTTAAAGGTAACCATGAGATCTGATAATTTAATATCATTAAGCACGTCACAGCAATAATTTAGACATATCCATTAAGGAAAAAAAAATAGAAAAAGTAAAATGTGCCTGAATTTTAAAAAAATGTTCTTTTATTTTAATTCATTTCTTTGTCCTCCATTTTGAGCAAAAGCTTAAAACCCTTGTGATTTCCTAATTTAGATTTTACTACCTGCACAGATAGGTAATAATATAATAATAATTTTTATAGTCCTTCAATTTTGTGAATTATTTTACAAATATTTTATTTGAACTTTAAAACCACTTTGGGAAGTAGATGTTGTTATTATCCCCATTTCACAAATGAATAAACTGAAGCAGACAATAAATTAAATGACTGGCACAAATTCATCAACCAGAAACTGTTTGAGGATGAATTTGAGATAAAATCATCCTTAATCTAGGTCTACTGCTCCATTCCCTGTACCAGTTATTTATGGGAAATGGACAAATAGCTGTTGGATTGAATTAAATCTACTAGAATTCTAGTCTTGCCATTGTTCTTAAGCAGGCATAATAGCAAGATCTTTTATTCATATATATCTCAGTTTCCTCACTTATAAAATAATTAATTTAGAATAGATGATTTCTAAGTTCTTTTTTAGCTTTCAAGTCCAGTGAAATTAAAATACCTAATTCTTGAAACCTTAGCAAAATGTAATACTATATAATTTCTCAGCTGAGGGATAGTCCATTGCAAGGGGATTACTAGCTTCCCTAGATTGATTTCTAAACTGTTAATCTCTGACTTCAGTTAAGAAAAAGCAACTATACTACTGAGAGTTAAGTATTGGTATCTTATACTGAATTTATTATATTTTAACCAGCTAAGCTGAAAGTCAGGGAGGTTTTCCCTCCCCCAAGCTGGTTTAATGGCAAGATCATAGATACTCTAACAAAAGTCAGAAATTTCTTTAGCTAGTTTCTGTCATATTTTGCTTCAATGAGCCATAGGTCAGTGGGCAGCAATTTGGTGTTAACTTCACAAGAAAACATTTCCATTCTCAGCACATGAAATGCTCCACTTTGCTAAAGTAGAAATAAAAAGCCTAAATTTGTGACTATGCTGGCTTTATTAGAAAAGAAAATATATATATTATAACTTCCCTTGGCCTTTTTAGTATTGCTTAATTCAGTAAACTTGACTTTTAAGTATCTAATTAGGCAGTATTTATGTCAAGAAAAATTTGTTGAATTATTGTAGAAGTTTAATTCCCACAAAGTGCCCAATTTGCTTCATAAACCAGCAGAATAATTGGTTCTATCTCATATAAATACCTTGAAGTTGTCGAAATTATTTTTCACAGTGCCATTACTAGCCTGAACTGTGTGATTTAGAAGATTATATTAAAATACTTATGCCTTCTCAGATAAATTCTGAGAAAAAAATTAAATTAAATTCAAAATAAATACTGATCAATTAATTAATATATGTTCCTCTTCAAAATATTATGTACCATATTTTGTTTATTTTTTAGGTTACACATGAGCATTCATTTTTATATATTTCTATATGAGTCATGTTGGAAGAAGAAAATCAGAACAAAAGGAGAAAACTGTGAGAATAAAAAAAAGCAGAAGAAAAAAGTATAAATAATATGCTTCAATCTGCATTCAATCTTCATATTTCTTTCTGTTATTACATACAATGTTTCCCTAGTTCAGCTTCACTTAGCATGAGTTCATGTAAATCTTTTCAGGCTTTTCTAAAATCAGCCTGTTTGTCATTTGTTATAGAACAATAATATTCTATTAAGTTCACAACTTTTTCAACTATTCCCTAATTAATGGCCATCCTTTATCAGAAACAATGAGTGTTAAAATTATTTCTCAGGTTTCTACTTCCCTTCATATCCTGGATTCACTAGTTTTGTTTGTGTAAAAAAATTTAAATTTAATATAATCAAAATTATCTATTTTGGATTTCATAATGTTCTCTATTATTTGGTCTTAAATTCCTTCCTTCTTCAAAGATCTGCTATGTATACTATCCCTAAGTTGCTTATAGTATCACCCTTTATGTTTCAATCATGTACACATTTCAACCTTAACTTGCTATCGAGTATGAGATGTTTCTCTGTGGTTAGTTTCTGACATACTATTTTTCAATGTTCCTAGCAATTTTTTGTTAGACAGTGACTTTTTATCCAAGAAGCCAGAGTGTTTCTATCAAACAGTAGGTTACTATAATCAATGATTATTGAATCTTACTATTTGTAACTTATTCTATTGATCTATAGCTCTATTTCTTAGCTAGCACCAGATAGTTTTGATGACTGCCACTTTATAATAGAGTTTTGGATCTGATACTATTAGACTACTGTCCTTTGCCTTTTCCCCCATAAATTCCCTTGATATGCTAGACTTTTTGTTTTTTGTTATTTTTTTTCTAGCTCCATAATGTAATTTTTTGGTGTTTTGATTGGTAATGGCACTGAATAAGTAGATGAATTTAGGTAGAATTATCATTTTTATTATAATAGCTCAGCCTGACCATGAGCAATTGAGACATTTTCAGTTGCTTAGATCTCACTTTACTTTTGTGAAGAGTAATAGTTCCTGGTTTTCCACTCATTCTTGTAAAGACAAAATGTATATTGTGGAAAACTTTAGTAAATACACAAGCACCATGTTTAGTCTTCTATCTTCTGTCACATATTTTGCCACTGCACCCAGATGGCTCTGTAGCAGAAAGTGAGGCAGATGAATTTACACAGTCCCTCCATCAAATTCAAGTCACTTGCATGTCATAATATCCCCACCTGATGTCACATTTCTCTTCAAAGACAAAGGATAAACAACAACAAAAACAATGATTTGGCAAGAGATTCCTAAATATTTTATTTTGTCCACAGTTATTTAAAATGAAATTTGTTTTTCTGTATCTTACTTTGTTGATAATATAGAAATGTTAATGACTATTATGGATGTATTTTCCATCTTGCAACTTTGCTAAAATTGTTAATTGTGTCTAATCATTTTTAGTTGATTCTCTAAGTATACTATCATTACATCTGCAAAGAGTAATAGTTTTATTTCCTCATTGTCAAGGCAGATTCTTTAAATTTCTTTTTCTTTTCTTATCACTAAACCAAATATTACTAGTGCAATATTAGATAATAGTGGTTATAATGGGCATCCTTTTCACCCCTGATTCTTCCTGAGAATATTTCTAGCTTATCTCTGTTACATATAATGCTTATTGATGATTTTAGATTGAGGCTGCCTTTTTTTTTTCTTTTTTTTTACTATTTTAAGGAAAAGCCCACTTATTCCTAAGCTGTTCTCTACTGTTTTTAATAATAATGGGGTCTAAATTTTGCCAAAGCAAATAAATATTCAGATTGACTAACATTTATTTAATAGAGAATTGACATGACTAGATTTCTGCTTAAAGAAAATAACTTTTGGAATTATATAGTCAATGAACTAGAGTAGAATGGAGCAGGGGTGGGAAAAGATCTGAGGCCAAGAGAATAACTGGGAAGCTAATGCAAAACGCTTATATCATATTTGGACAGTTGAAAGGGGCTTAAAAACAACTACTGATCCACATATACATCTTATTGGAGGTATACAGCAAATATTTTCAAGCATAATCTTATTTAAGTATGGAAAAATCCAGCGTTTGAGGCAAGATCATGACCAGAACAGGAGAAAAGTCCGAATTTAAAACTGTTTACAAAATGATACTTTTATCACTCTCCAAAACATAACATTGTCTAGCAAGCCAAATAGTTTGGGTCCCTTTTAATACCATGAGGTTATTTGGAAGTTAGAGGATCTCTTTAATACTTTAATGTACTTTAAACCCTGTTATTTGTTTGTCATTGTATTTTTTGGTAGGCAATTTAAAAAAGAATGCCAGATAATTTCAATGCAGTCAACTTAAATTCTTAATAAATGATATTTTAAATGAATATGAAATTATCAAAGAATCCCATACTACTTCTGAAATTTCATCATTGTTATACTCTGGGAAAAGGCAAGAAACTAAAAGTACAATCACAGCATGTAATGATTTCCTAAATATATTCAGTGTTAAAGAATTACTACTTCTTGTAGTAATCATTTAAAATTCCTAAGTATGTGAATAGTGAAAATTGCAACTCATTAACATTAACTATTTATTTTTTTAAAAAGAAACAACAACAAAACTACTTTTTCATAAATAAAACCCTAATGTATGTCTTAACTTTTGTTTTTCTTCTTCTTTCTGGAAGAAGATGGTTACCAAAAAGAAATGATGCAATGATATGAAAGTAAATTGGATTTAAGCGAGGGAGGGCTGTGCAAGGTCACCTACCTCACTTTCCCTTATAGAGATATCTAGGTTCAGTGGCTAGATATAGATCAGGACAACTAGAGATGGCTCTTAGTGAAATGGGAGACCATGGCTTTTTAAAGCTAAGGTCTTCAACAGATTTCAGTTTGACTGAGCCCACACCCATTCAATGATTAATGCTAGATAGCAATTGGGCAAAAAAAAAAAAAAAAAAATCTCTTCTTTCATTTAGTCAAAAAAAAAATCAAATCTAAATAAATAAATATGTGAGGGGAAGATCCTCAGGGTTTCTGGTCAAAGCAGAAATGATTGCTATTTATATTCGATCTAAGTTAATCGGGCCCATAACAATGACCAAATAAGTCTTGGCCTAAGATCAATAAATGAAAATCCAAGTCATTTTGTTTTAAGGCATGGTCTTTAAGAAAGAAATCTAGCCCCTAATCCCCAAGATATCTTGAGAGGATTCAGAGATCCCTCCCCCAAAAAAGAATTTTGAAGAGCATCTATAAGTAAGAGTTTGTATATAGGGAGAAGGAAGAAAGAGATGGAAGACAGAGAAGGATAGGGAGAAAGGCAAAAAAAAGGGAGGAAGTAAGGAAGAGATGGTACAACATGGAAGAAGAATGGATAGAGAGATAGAGTACCATTAGTTTTCTCTGATGCAAATCTTTAAAAGAGTACATAGAACTTTAACAAGATATTTTTCCTGAAAGGAAGGCTTAAAAATTATACTTTATGCATTTGTTCCTTAGTGAATAACTGCAGAGAAAAATCATGACTAAAGCAGATTTACTATGTATTAAGGAGTTCAAAAAAATGGATGGAGTAACTTGTCTATTTTATGGGATAAACTGAATGAAGATATCTCATAAGAATAACAATGGCAAAACTTCAGAAGTAGCATGGGATTCTATAATAATTCCATATGAAGATCTCATAAGATCTCTCATGTGCCTTCAATCCAAACCCTCATTTTGACTTGAGACTTTACAATAAAAAAACTGATCTATAGCTAAAAAATTCAGGTGTTCAATTGTCTTGGATGAACATTCCCTTCCTGTTTCCCACCACCTCTCAATTAACATTTAAGTATTATTTTAAAGGCAAATTTTTTTCTTTTCTTTCTGTAATAGATTTAGACTTGGTTCTTCTCAGTGGTTGAGTGATCCAAAAAATCACAATAAACTTTGGATAGAAAATGTTATCAGCATCCAGAAAAAGAGCTATGGAGATTGAATGTATATTAACACATGCCATGTTCACTTCTTTTTTTCTATTTTTTTTTCTTTTCCATGTTTTTGTTTTCCTTTTGTTCTGATTTTTCTCTCCCAACATGATACATAAGTAATATGTATTAAAAATAAATGCATTAATTTAAAAAAAAAGAAATAGAGTAGTGGATCAGTAGAATGGCTTATGTTCACAAGTCACAATAGTCATTGACTATAGTGATCTAGTATTTTAAAAACCCACCGACTCCAGCTTCTGGGATAAGTCCTCAGTATTTGACAAAAATTGCTGGGAAAATTTAAATATAATATGGCAGAAACTAGGCATTGACCAACACCTAATGTTTCATACCAAGATAGTGTCAAAATGGATCACTATTTAGACATAAAAACTGAAAGTACAAGAAAATTAGGAAATCAAGGGATAGTTTACCTCTCAGATATTTGGAGAAGTGAGGAGATTATAGGAGTTTATAGCCTTTGATTCAGCAGTAATTCTACTCAGTTTGTATCCCAAAGAAATTATAAAGAAATGAAAGGGACCCACATGTACAAAAATGTTTGTAGTGGTTCTTTTCATAGTGACAAGAAACTAGAAATTATGTAGATGCCCATCAATTGGGGAATGGCTGAATAAGTTTTGGCATATGGATGTAACGGAATATTACTGTTCTATAAGAAATAATGAGCATACCGATTTCAGAAAAGCCTGGAAATCCTGAGTGAAGTAAGCAGAACCAAGAGAATATTGTACTCAGTAACAAGAAAATTTTGTGATGATCAACTATTATGAATCTGGCTTTTCTCAACAATGCAGTGCTTCAGGGCAATACCAATATAATTGAGATGGAAAATGCCATCTGCATTTAGAGAGAGAACTATGGAGAATGAATGTAGATCAAAGCACAGTATTTTCACTTTTTTCTTTCACTGTATCCTTTTTTCTTACTCATGGTTTTCCCCCTTCTTTTTATATGATTTTTCTTGCACAACATAACAAATATGGAAATACATTTTTTTAAAAAAACAATAAAAATGAAAATTCCAAAAACTGACAAAATTTTTTTAAAAATTAACATTCTTTAAAGTTCAATACAAGTATTACTTTTTATATGTCTCTAGATGCTTATATTTTCACTTGTATTGCAATGTATTTCTTTGTGAAAATGTGATTTGAGCATGTTCATATCAGCAAAGACAGACATCCATGTGAAAGGGCAGGTATCAATTTCTGGAAGAAAATATTTTTCATTTCCCTTCCATCTAAGTTGGAATAGCTTTTTTTTTTTTTTTTTTGTATTGACTGCATAATTGGGTTACTCTGGATCTTTGAAACTACTAGACAAGGACATATCCTTTTTTTTTTTTCCTGCAGTGTGCAGGGGATGATGATCTTTATTCACCTATAACATAGTTATCATATACTAAACTGATTATTGGGAAAAGACTATTTTTACTCTTCTCCCACCACTGAAAATTATCCTTAAAAATTGGGGCCTTTTTGTTTGCTCTTTTCTTGGTACAAGTGGTTGAGTCCTTCCATCCAGAAATACCAGCACTGGCAAATTTGAAGCAGATATAACTTTTAGATCAGTAAGCAAGCTTTGAGAATTTAAGATGCTATGTCTGGAGCTTTTTGAGTTTTACATTTGGTGTGGCTTTGTCTTATAATTATTGAGCTATCCAACTCACTTCCTCAGAGAGTAAGGTGATGTGCAGGTGAAGTTAGGGGAAGGAGAGGTTGTATGTTTTTCATTTTAATCTTTAGAAACAAATTGATTTTTTTTTCTTCTAGAAACAAATCTGATTATTAAGTTGTAAAGTGGAAGTGGAATACTTTGGACCACCCTAAAATTAAAATACAATTATTATGTATTATGTATATAAGTTTATCATAAATTTGATATCTTCAAACCCTCTTAATGTAACCAAGGAACCTGGGAGGGAGATCATATGTAATATAGCTGACTTTGAATCAGGAAGTATTAGGATAGATGATGTTATGTTTTTCATAATTTATATGTGTTTATACATAAATATGCTATTTTCCCCAGTAGAATATAAGAACTTTGAGGACATGAGTTATTGTTATTAATTTTCTCTTTATATTCTCTTAGAATATATGTTATATTCTAATAATAAATATTATTATATTTATATATAATAAATAATAAATAACAATATATTTATTGCATAATTGTTTGAGGTTAGATCCATTACTAAGGATGATAGAATGGTTCCATTTAGAAACATCTAAAAACAGGAGGAAAATTCAAAGAAAAAGAAGAAAGGTGTTACTAAATGTCATCTATTTTCTAGGGTTAGTAAATACTGTATTTAAATCCAGTTATGCAGAGAGTTCTAACTATTAAAACCTTAACTTTGATGTCTTTTCCACACCATCAAAGTTGAAACTGTTTTCAAAACTCACTTTGTAAACTAAAAATACATCTAAGTATGTTTATGAAATTAAGCAAATTTTCACTTTAATTGACTTTAAGTGTAAGGGAGGTAGTTATTTAAGTATAAGGAAAGTATCTGACCAATTTGATCAGTTATCCAATGAATTTGATTTGAAATTGCAAAAAAAAAAAAAAATGACTCCTTATTTAGATATGTGGAACTGGTATTTATCACATGGAACATGATACTAGGATGCTAATTGGTTTCATATGTTTAGGTTTCAGATAGTGGGACTTTCTCTTAATAATTGATGGAGAATCAGTAACTAGTACTCTGAAGTCTATAAAATTGAACTAATTTTTTTGTCTTAATCTTCAAGATCTCTTTTCCCCTTGATCTTTTTTCTACATGGATCAAAATTAGGAGTAGATATTGGTTAAGGAAGAAATATTCAGGAAGAACAAAGTAGTGGATATTTCTATGTTTCTGTGCAGATAAAATATTTACCATTGAAAATTTATCTACATGTTTCTGTAGAATTAGTCACATTAATTTTAATAACTGTCATTATCTTAAATTTCTATAATTTCCCGACTCACAAGATCAGTAGAAAGCTAAAATGCAAGATCTATATTTCTAAATATCATAAGTTTAATTATGAGACATAAAAAAATTGAAATCAGACTTCTGTGTATCTTGGATTCTTTTTACAATCATATACAGAATTATAAAAGGTAAAGTACATCATGTATTTTTGTGGAAAAATTCTTCTGTTTCTTAGCAACAAAATATATTATATATAATACCTCTAACATAGAAGTGAATGTACAAAAATAGCATACTGTACTTACCTGAAAATGTCTCCTGATATGTCAGTGGAAAATATAGATTAAAAGTTATTTCATGATCTACAGTACTCTTGTAACAAAATTCCATTTACTGAATAGTATAGATCTCATTTACTTTCCTGACACAATTTAGCATTTTTAGTAAAACCTTGAAGGATTCTTTCTTAGACTTCTGTAATAAGAGCCAAATATTAAAGAGGTGCTGGTGTGTGTGTGTGTGTGTGTGCGTGTGTGTGTGTGTGTGTGTGTGTGTGTGAAAGGAGGAAAGATGATGATTATTCTATTCCATTCTGGTATTTTCATGAACAAAATCACAAAAAAATATGAATTGTAGAATCATTGATTTAGGCTAAAAGAGAGACAATAGTTGCAAGGAATGCTTCATTTTACAGATGAGAATGCTGAGAGCAACTGATTTACCTAGAATTGCAAAATTGATGTCTGAGGTAGGATTGTAATCTATTTTTTTTTCCTTGACCTTAAGACTCTTGACTCCAAGACTATCCATTATATCATATTCTTTCTCTAATTCAACAAAAAATAAGTTTTCCTCACATATATCTGTCTTATTTTCTTCTCTCTAAAACAGAGGAGCTGGTCTTGTTTTTTAATACTCTGATGCCCTTTCTCCAAATTTCCTCAACTATAATCTTTTAAAAACTACTAATTCCTGCCATGAGCCCCTCCATGATTACCTAGTGGACATGCAATATCACTTCTGAATTTGCATTTTCCCATTATTCACACACTTGTATTATTATTGGAAAAAACTAATATTACAAAAATGGTTCTCCCTTTCAGGAAGAAACTAGTGTGTCAAAAGACCAAAGTTAGAAAAAGACCAAATTAAAAACCCCCAATCAATTACTAAACTTGAAATTCTAAAATTAAAAGGAGAAATTAATAATATAGAAAGTAAAAATACTATTGAACTAATAAATAAAACTAAGAGTTGGTTTTATGAAAAAACCAATAAAATCGATAAACCTTTGGTAAATCTGATTAGAAAAAGGAGAGAGGGAAATCAAATTAGCAGTCTTAAAAATGAAAAAGGAGAACTTTCCACTGCTGAAGAGGAAATTAAAGAAATAATAAGGGGTTCCTTTGCCCAACTTTATGCCAATAAATTTGATAACCTAAGCTAAATGGATGACTACCTCCAAAAATATAGGCTTCCCAGATTATCAAAGGAGGAAGTAAACTGCTTAAATAGTCCCATTTCAGAAAAAGAAATAGAACAAGCTATTAATCAACTCCCTAAACAGAAATCCTCAAGACCAGATGGATTTATATATGAATTCTACCAAACAGTCAAAGAGCAATTAGCCCCAATGCTTTATAAACTATTTGAAAAAATAGGGAATGAAGGAGTCCTACCAAATTCTTTTTATGACACAGACATAGTACTGATACCTAAACCAGGTAGGTTGAAAACAGAGAAAGAAAATTATAGATCTATCTCCCTAATGAATGTTGATGCTAAAATCTTAAATAAGATATTAGCAAAAAGACTACAGAAAATCATCCCCAGGATAATACGCCACGATCAAGTAGGATTTATACCAGGAATGCAGGGCTGGTTCAATATTAGGAAAACTATCAGTATAATTGGCCATATTAATAATCAAATTAACAAAAACCATATGATCATCTCAATAGATGCAGAAAAAGCATTTGATAAAATCCAACAACCATTCCTATTAAAAACTCTTGAGAGTATAGGAATAAGTGGACTTTTCCTTAAAATAATCAGTAGCATCTATTTAAAACCAACAGTAAGCATCATATGTAAGGGGGACAAACTACAACCATTCCCAATAAGATCAGGAGTGAAACAAAGTTGCCCACTATCACCATTACTATTTAATATTGTATTAGAAATGCTAGCTTTGGCAATGAGAGTTGAGAAAGAGATTAAAGGAATAAGAATAAGCAATGAGGAAACCAAATTATCACTTTTTGCTGATGATATGATGGTATACTTAGAGAACTCCAGAGATCTACTAAAAAGTTATTAGAAACAATCCACACCTTCAGCAAAGTTGCAGGGTATAAAATAAACCCACATAAGTCATCAGCATTCTTATATATCACTAACAAAACCCAAGAGTTAGAGTTACAAAAAGAAATTCCATTTAAAGTAACTACTGATTGTATAAAATATTTAGGAATCTATCTGCCAAGGGAAAATCAAAAACTTTATGAGCAAAACTACAAAACACTTCCCATACAAATTAAGTCTGATCTAACCAACTGGAAAAATATTAAATGCTCTTGGATTGGGTGAGCAAATATAATAAAGATGACAATACTACCTAAACTAATCTATTTATTTAGCGCTATACCAATCAGACTCCCAAAAAACTACTTTGATGAACTAGAAAAAAATAACAACAAAGTTCATATGGAAAAACAAAAGGTCAAGAACTTCAAGGGAATTAATGAAAAAAAAAGACAAATAAGGGGCCTAGCTGTACCAGATCTAAAATTATATTATAAAGCAGCAGTTACTAAAACCATCTGGTATTGGCTAAGAAATAGACTAGTTGATCCATGGAATAGGTCAGGTTAAAAGGACAAAACAGCCAATAACTTTAATAATATAGTGTTTGACAAACCCAAAGACCCCAGGTTTTGGGATAAGAATGCACTATTTGACAAAAATTGCTGGGAAAATTGGAAATTAGTATGGCAGAAACTAGGCATCGACCCACACTTAACACCGTACACCAAGATAAGGTCAAAATGAGTTCATGATCTAGGCATAAAGAATGAGATTATAAATAAATTGGAAGAGCATAGTATCCATAGTTTACCTCTCAGACCTGTGGAAGAGGGAGGAATTTATGACCAAAGAACAACTAGAGATCACTATTGACCACAAAATAGAAAATTTTGATTATATCAAATTGAAAAGTTTTTGTACAAACAAAACAAATGCAGACAAGATAAGAAGGGAAACAATAAACTGGGAAAACATTTTTACAATCAAAGGTTCTGATAGAGGCCTCATTTCCAAAATACATAGAGAATTGACTCTAATTTATAAGAAATCAAACCATTCTCCAATTGATAAATGGTCAAAGGATATGAACAGACAATTCTCAGATGAATAACTGAAACTATTTATAGACATATGAAAATATACTCCAAATCATTATTAATCAGAGACATGCAAATTAAGACAACTCTGAGATACCACTAGACACCTGTCAGATTGGCTAGAATGACAGGGAAAGATAATGGGGAATGTTGGAGGGGATGTGGAAAAACAGGGACACTGATACATTGTTGGTGGAATTGTGAACACATCCAGCCATTCTGGAGAGCAATTTGGAACTATGCTCAAAAAGTTATCAAACTGTGCATACCCTTTGATCCAGCAGTGTTTCTACTGGGCTTATACCCCAAAGAGATACAAAAGAAGGGAAAGGGACCTGCATGTGCCAAAATGTTTGTGGCAGCCCTGTTTGTAGTGGCTAGAAGTTGGAAAATGAATGGATGTCCATCAAATGGAGAATGGTTGAGTAAATTGTGGTATATGAACGTTATGGAATATTATTGTTCTGTAAGGAATGACCAGCAGGATGAATACAGAGAGGACTGGCGAGACTTACATGAACAGATGCCAAGTGAAATGAGCAGAACCAGGAGATCATTATATACCTCAACAATGATACTGTTTGAGGATGTATTCTGATGGAAGTGGATCTCTTCGATAAAGAGAACTAATTCAGTTTCAATTGATCAAAGATGGGCAGAAGCAGCTACACCCAAAGAAAGAACACTGGGAGATGAATATAAACTGCATGCATTTTTGTTTTTCTTCCCGGGTTATTTATACCTTCTGAATTCAATTCTCCCTGTGCAACAAGAAAAGTGTTCAGTTCTGCACTTGTATATTGTATCCAGGATATACTGTAACCTATTCAACATGTAAAGGATTGCTTGCCATCTGGGGGAGGGAGTGGAGGGAGGGAGAAGAAAAATCGGAACAGAAGTGAATGCAAGGGATAATGTTGTAAAAAATTACCCTGGCATGAGTTCTATCAATAAAAAGTTATTAAAAATAAAAAATAAAATAAAATAAAGTGAAAAAAAAATAAAACTCGTGTGTCTTTAAAGACTCTATGCACTTTGGGCCAAGATGGCAGAGAGGAGGCACACAGCTGTGTAACCTCTGCGTTTTCTCTCAGAATTCACTTCATTACAAGCCTCTGGATTAATGCTTGACTGAAAAAAAAAAGTTACCAAGAGAAGACATCCTTGAAATTTGCCAAGAAATGTCTGTTTTTGCTCAAGGGTGGGGACAGTTTTAGATAGGACTCAGACTGAAGGTAGGCAGCTGCAGCAAGAGCACAGCAGGCAACTCACAGCCGAGCAGACCGGAAGAGGGTGGGATATGATCTCAGCCGTTTCTGTGGAGAGAGCTTTGCTACAGGACTAGAGACTTTTCCCTGGCAGCAAGCCAGCAGACAAGCAGAGAGGTTAAAAACACAGGGGGTGAAGAATACAACCTGGAAAAGCTGGAGCCTCTCAGGAATTGGCCAGCCCTCCCCAACAGTGTCTCAGCACACTCTCAAAGTCTCAGAGCTCAGGCACACATACAGCCATTACTGTCCTGTTAGGGTCTCACTGCTGCTCCCTGCAATCTGTAGAGGAAGCTCAGTAACACCACCCAGCCCAAAAAAGAAAGCAGATTATTTTCGTTTTTTTTTTTTTTCTTTTTTCTTTGCTAGTTTGTCTTTGATTCTTCTATGACAAAATGAGCAAAAAATTGAATGGACCTTAACCATTGACAGCTTCTATATGGATAGAGAGCAGACTCTAAACCCTGAGGAGACTAAAAACAGACTATTTTCAGGTGAATCTCCAAAGGAGGAGATCATTTGTTCATCAGCACAGAGAATCTCATAGAAGAAATTAAAAAGGCTCTCACAAAAGAACTAGAAGAAAAATGGGAAAAGGAAAGGGAGGCTTAGCAAGAGAATCTGGAGAAGTCATCCCACACATTTAAAGACAGAGTGGATAAAAAAATCAAATCATTGAAAAATAGAATTAGTGAACTGGAAACAGAAAATAGCTCTTGAAAAAATAAAACTGGTGAAATGGAAAAAATTCCATAGAGCAAAACAACTCACTTAAACACTCAATTGGACAATTAGAAAATGATATAAAAAAAGTGAGTGAAGTAAATACTTCATTGAAAATCAGAATCGAACAAATGGAATTGAATGACTCGAGGAGACAAGAAGAATCAGTCAGGTAAAACCAAAACAAATCAAACAATGGAAAAAATGTGAAATACCTTTTTTAGAAAATAACAGACCTGGAAAATAGATCTACGAGAGACAATCTGAGAATTATTGGACTCTCAGAAAAATATGATGAAAAAAAGAGCCTGGACACTATTTTCCAGGAAATTATCAAAAATAACTGCCCAGAAGTCATAGAAACAGAGGGTAAAATAGACATTGAAAGAATTCATCGATCACCTACTGAAAGTGATCCTAAAATCAAAACATCAAGAAATATAGTGGCCAAATGCCAGAACCCTCAAACAAAGGAAAAAATACTGCAAGCAGCTAGAAAAAAAATTCAAAAACAGAGGAGCCACAATAAGGATTACCCAGGATCTAGCAGCATCCACATTAAAAGATCAAAGGGCCTGGAATATGATATTCCAAAAGGCTAAAAAACTTGGTATGGAACCAAAAATAACTTACCCAGCCAGAATGAGTATTTTTTTCCAGGGAAGAAGATGGACATTCAATGAAATAAGCAAATTTCACCTATTTCTGATGAAAAAAAAAACTAGAACTTAACAAAAAGTTAATATAGAATT
The DNA here is from genome assembly GCF_016432865.1 of Antechinus flavipes. NCBI lineage: Eukaryota > Metazoa > Chordata > Mammalia > Dasyuromorphia > Dasyuridae > Antechinus > Antechinus flavipes. The sequence continues at coordinate 128,801,551 of NC_067400.1, read as the reverse complement.
CAAACGAAAACTAAAAAGATAAAAAGAAATCTTGGGAACTATATTTCTGCTATAAAGATGTATAAAGAATACATGTATATCTTGTTCTAGAAACTAGAGGTGGAAAGGACATTGTACCAGAAAAAGGGTAAAGTGGGGGTACTACATCTCACGAAGAGGCAAAGGAAACCTTTCTGAGAGAAAGAATGGAGGGGGATGAATATAGTGGGTATCTTAGTGCCATCAGAATTGGCTTTAAGATAAAAAATTTAGACATATTCAATTTATGGTGAAACTTCTCCCACCTTATTGAAAAGTGGGAAGAGAAAGGTGAAAAGGGAAGGAATATGCTAAGCCAACGAGAATACGGAAACTGTGAGGAAAAGGAATAAGATAGGGGGAGGAACTCTAAAGTGGGAGGAGAGGGATACTAAAAAGGGAGGGCTGTGAGAAGCAAGTGGTGCTCACAAGCTTAATACTGGGAAGGGGGGTAAGGGAGAAAGAAGGGAGAAAAGTATAAACAGAACTTAACAAAATGGAAAGTTAAACAGAATTGGTAATTTTAACCATAAATGTGAATGGGGTAAACTCCCCCATAAAAAGGAAGTGGGTAGCAGAATGGATTAAAAGCCAGAATCCTACAATATGTTGTTTAAGGAAACACACCTGAAGCAGGGAGATATATACAGAATAAAGGTAAAAGGTTGGAGCAGAATCTACTATGCCTCAGGTGAAGTCAAAAAAGCAGGGATAGCCATCCTGATCTCAGATTAAGCAAAAGCAAAAATTGATCTAATGAAAAGAGATAAGGAAGGGCACTATATCTTGCTAAAGGATAGCATAGATAATGAAGCAATATCAATATTAAATATATATGCACCAAGTGGTGTAGCATCTAAATTCTTAAAAGAGAAATTAAGAGAGCTGCAAGAAGAAATAGACAGCAAAACTATAATATTGGGAGATCTCAACCTTGCACTCTCAGAATTAGATAAATCAAACCACAAAATAAATAAAAAAGAAGTCAAAGAGGTAAACAGAATACTAGAAAAGTTAGATATGATAGATCTCTGGAGAAAACAAAATGGAGACAGAAAGGAGTACACTTTCTTTTTAGCAGTTTGTAATGAGCTGAGGCTCTAGTTGATGCACTGAGGTCCCAAGCATGTGAGGCTAAATAGTAATTGGACCATACTCTATAATGACCATACCGCATTCGTAGGATATGTTCTCCCCTGAGGCCAAATATCATTTTAAGGAGCTACTGTCATCACTAATCTCCTATCAGCCATCCTTTACATCGGCACCACCCTGGCCAAATTAAGCTGAGGGGGTTTTGCAGTAGATAAAGCCACCCTCACCCGATTCTTGATTCTTTGCATTCCACTTTATCCTCCCCTTTATCATCATAGCACTAGCCATTGTCCATCTCCTTTTCCTCCATGAAACAGGCTTTAATAACCCCTCAGGCATTAACCTAGACTCAGACGAAATTCCTGGCTGGGTTCTTGTTGCAGCTGATCAGATTGCTACTGCCATCCCTCTTCACCTCCACAAAGAATAAAGCCAGCAGTCTCTTTCCCCTCTCTTAATGCCCCTCTGCCTGCACCCACCAACATTGTCCCTAAGTCATTTCCTATACAACTCATCAGGACTTGCATAAAGAGTGGGTGGAAGCCATTCTTTCTACAAGCATATAGATTAATAGAGTATGGTCCAATTACTATTTAGCCTCACATGCTTGGGACCTCAGTGCATCAACTCGAGCCTCAGCCCATTACAGCAGTTCATGGGACCTATACAAAAATTGACCATATATTAGGACATAAAAATCTCAAACTCAAATACAGTAAGGCAGAAATAGTAAATGCATCCTTTTCAGATCATGATGCAGTGAAAATTACATTCAACAAAAAGCCAGGGGAAAAGAGACCAAATAATCTCATACTAAAGAATGATTGGGTGAAACACCAAATCATAGACATAATTAACAACTTCACCCAAAAAAAACGATAATAATGAGACATCATACCAAAATGTATGGGATGCAGCCAAAGTGGTAATAAGGGGAAATCTCATATCTCTAGAGGTGTACTTGCATAAAATAGAGAAAGAGAAGGTCAATGAATTGGGCTTGCAACTAAAAATGCTAGAAAAGGAACAAATTAAAAACCCCAAGGCAAACATTAAACTTGAAATTCTAAAAATAAAAGGAGAGATCATTAAAATTGAAAGTAAAAAAAAAAAAAACTGTTGAATTAATTAATAAAACTAAGAGTTGGTTCTATGAAAAAACCAACAAAATAAACAAACCCTTAGTAAATCTGATTAAAAAAAGGAAAGAGGAAAATCAAATTGTTAATCTTCAAAATGAAAAGGGAGAACTCAACACTAATGAAGAGGAAATTACAGCAATAATTAGGAGTTACTTTGCCCAACTTTATGCCAATAACTTTGACAACTTAAATGAAATGGAAGAATACCTTCAAAAATATAGCTTGTACAGATTAACAGAGGAAGAAGTAAATAGACTAAACAGTCCCATCTCAGAAAAAGAAATAGAACAAGATATTAACCAACTCCCTAAGAAAAAGTCCCCAAGACCGGATGGATTTACATGTGAATTCTACCAAACATTTAAAGAACAATTAACTAAAATGCTATATAAACTATTTGAAAAAAGTAGGGATTGAAGGAGTCCTACCAAACTCCTTTTATGGCACAGACATAATACTGATACCTAAACCAGGTAGGTTGAAAACAGAGAAAGAAAATTATAGACCAATCTCCCTAATGAATATTGATGCTAAAATCTTAAATGAAATATTAGCAAAAAGATTACAGAAAATCATCTCTAAGATAATACACTAGACCAAATAGGAATCTGGGCTGGGTTCAATATTAGTAAAACTATTAGCATAATTGACTATATCAATAAACAAAGTAACAAAAACCATATGATCATTTCAATACATGCAGAAAAAAGAATTTGATAAAATCCAACATACATTCCTAATAAATACACTTAAGAGTATAGGAATGAATGGACTATTCCTTAAAGTAGTCAGGCAAATATATTTAAAATCATCAGTAAGCATCATATGCAATGGGGACAAATTGGAACCTTTTCCAGTAAGATCTGGAGTGAAGCAAGGTTGCACACTATAATCATTATTATTCAATATTGTATTAGAAATGGTAGCCTCAGCAATGAGAGTCAAGAAAGAGATTAAAGGAATTAGAGTACGCAATGAGGAAACCAAACTATCACTCTTTGCAGATGATATGATGGTATACTTAGAGAACCTCAGAGATTCTACTAAAAAGCTATTAGAAATAATTCATAACTTTAGCACAGTTTCAGGATACAAAATAAATCCCCATAAATCCTCAGCATTTTTATATATCACCAACAAAATCCAACAGCAAAAGATACAAAGAGAAATTCCATTCAAAATAACTGTCAACAGCATAAAATATTTGGGAATCTATCTACCAAAGGAAAATCAGGAATTATATGAACAAAATTACCAAAAAAAATGTTTTTCCACACAAATAAAGTCAGACTTAAATAATTGGAAAAAAAAAGTAAGTGCTCTTGGATAGGCCAAGTGAATATAATAAAGATGACAACACTCTGTAATTAATCTATTTATTTAGTGCTATACCAATCAGACTTCCAAGAAAATATTTTAATGATCTAGAAAGAATAACAAAAAATTTCACATGGAACAATAAAAGGTCAAGAATCTCTTGGAAATTAATGAAAAAAAAAATCAAATGAAGGTGGCCTAGCTGTACCTGATCTAAAACTATATTCTAAAGCAGCAGTCACCAAAACCATTTGGTATTGGCTAAGAAATAGACTAGCTGATCAGTGGAATAGGTTAGGTTCACAAGACAAAATAGTCAACTGTAGCAATCTAGTGTTTGACAAACCCAAAGATCCTAACTTTTGGGATAAGAATTCATTATTTGACAAAAACTGCTGGGAAAACTGGAAATTAGTATGGCAGTAATTAGGCATGGACCCACACTTAACACCATATACCAAGATAAGATCAAAATGGGTTCATGACCTAGGCATAAAGAATGAAATTATAAATAAATTAAAGGAACATTGGATAGTTTATCTCTCAGACTTGTGGAGGAGAAAGAAATTTGTGACCAAAGATGAACTAGAGACCATTACTGATCACAAAATAGAAAATTTTGATTATATCAAATTAAAAAGCCTTTGTACAAACAAAACTAATGCAAACAAGATTAGAAGGGAAGCAACAAACTGGGAAAACATCTTCACAGTTAAAGGTTCTGATAAAAGGCCTCATTTCCAAAATATATAGAGAACTGACTCTAATTTATAAGAAATCAAGCATTCTCCAATTGATAAATGGTCAAAGGATATGAACAGACAATTTTCAGATGATGAAATTGAAACTATTACCACTCATATGAAAGATTGTTCCAAATCATTATTGATCAGAGAAATGCAAATTAAGACAACTCTGAGATACCACTACACACCTGTCAGATTGGCTAAGATGACAGGAAAAAATAATGATGAATGTTGGAGGGGATTTGGGAAAACTGGGACACTGATGCATTGTTGGTGGAGTTGTGAACGAATCCAACCATTCTGGAGAGCAATCTGGAATTATGCCCAAAAAGTTATCAAACTGTGAATACCCATTGATCCAGCAGTATTACTTCTGGACTTATATCCCAAAGAAACACTAAAGAATGGAAAGGGACCTGTATGTGCCAAAATGTTTTTGGCAGCCCTGTTTATAGTGGCTAGAAAGTGGAAATTGAATGGATGCCCATCAATTGGGGCATGGTTGGGTAAATCGTGGTATATGAATATTATGGAATATTATTTTTCTGTAAGAAATGACCAGCAGGATGAATACAGAGAGGCTTGGAGACACTTACATGAACTGATGCTAAGTGAAATGTGTAGAATCAGGAGATCATTGTATACTTCAACAACAATACTGTATTAAGATGTATTCTGATGGAAGTGGACTTCTTTGACAAAGAGACCTAACTCAGTTTCAATTGATAAATGATGGACAGAAGCAGCTACACCCAAAGAAAGAACACTGGGATATGAATGTAAACTATTTGCATTTTTGTTTTTCTTTCCGGGTTATTTTTACCTTCTGAATCCAATTCTCCCTGTGAAACAAGAGAACTGTTTGGTTCTGCAAACATATATTGTATCTAGGATATAGTGCAACATAGTTAACATATATAGGACTGCTTGCCATCTAGGGGAGGGGGTGGAGAGAGGGAGGGCAAAAACTGGAACAGAAGTGAGTGCAAGGGATAATGTTGTAAAAAATTACCCTGGCATGGGTTCTGTCAATAAAAAGTTATTAAAAAAAAAGAAGAAAAGAAAAAAACTCTTTCAGAGTTGAACATCCTTAAAATATTGCTATGAAAATGTATAATGTTTTCTTGGTCCTTTTCACATCATTTTCTATAAGTTTATATAAATCTTTCCTTGTTTTTTTCTGCACCCTTCTTCCTTATCATTTCTTATAGCACAACAGTATTCCATCACAGTCATTTACCACAATTTATTCAACTATTTCCCAATTAAAAGACATATTCTCACTTTCCAATTTTTTGCCACAACAGAAACAGTTGAACACAATCACACATATTCCTCCACACATCCCAAATAATTTCCTTTCATTTAGTTTAATAATTTTAGAATACAGGCTTGATAACTAATATCAGTAATTCTTGGTCAGATAGAATGTATAGTTTTATAACTTTTTGAGTAGTTACAAATTGTTCTCCAGAATGATTGGGAGAGTTCATAACTGCACTGACCATGTATTAGAATCTAAATTTTTCCACTTTCTTTCCATCATGTGTTATTTTCATTTCCAATGATAGGTGTTAACCTATCTGATAGGTGTGAGGAAGTGCATGCTGTTAATTTACATTTCTGTAATCTGTAGTAATTTTGAGAATTTTTATGTGATCATTAATAGCTTTGTTTTCTTCTTCTGAAAACTGTTATCATATATTTTTACAATGTATTTGCTGGCTAATGGTGTAGATACATTCATTTTTTTTTTAAATTAAAGCTTTTTGTTTTCAAAATATATGCATGGATAATTATCAGCATTCACCTTTATTAAATTTTGTGTTCTTATTTTCTTAGCCAGTCCCAAATGGTTTTGATGACCTCTGCTTGATAATAAAGTTTGTGATCTGATACAGCAAGGCCACCTTAATTTGCATTTTCCCATTAATTCCCTTGAAATTTTGAACTTTTGTTATTACAGATAACCTTTGTTTTTATTTTTAGCTTTGTAAAGTTATTTCTTGGGAGTTTAATTGTCATGATATTGAATAAATAAGTTCATTTAGATAACATTGTCATTTTTATTATATTAGCTCTGCCCCATGCATGAGCTCTTAATATTTTTCCAATGAATTAGATCTGACAATTTGTGTGAAAAGTGTTTTGTAATTGTGTTCATATATTCCTCACTTTGGCAGATTGATTTCCAAATATTTTATATGATTTTCAGTTTTTAAAAATTGGAATTTTCCTTTGAATCTCTTGCTGCTGGATTTTGTTGGCAATGTATTAAAATGCTGATGATTTATGTGGATTTATTTTGTATCCTGAAACTTTGCTAAAGTTGTGAATTGTTTCTACTAGTTTTTAGTTGATTCTAAGGTTTTCTATGTATACTATATCATCTGCAAAGAGTGATAATTTGGTTTACTCATTATCTACTCTAATTCCTTTAATCACTTTTTCTTCTCTTATTGACAAAGCTAACGTTTCTAATAACATATTTAATAGTAATGGGTATAATAGTCAACTTCCTTACTGATCCTATTATGAATGGTTCCAGTTTGTCCCCATTACATATGATATTTGCTGGTGATTTTAAATAAATGACACTGAGCATTTTAAGGAAAACTCAATTTATTCTTTTACTCTCTAGTGTTTTTAATAGGAATGAGTGTTGGATTTTGTTACTTATTTTTCTGAGCCTATTGAGATAGTCATATGAATTGTATTAGTTTGGTTATTGATATAGCCAATTATGTTAATCATTTCCCTAATATTGACACCAGCCCTGTATTCCTGGTATAAATAATATATAGTCATGTTATATTATCCTAGGTAGAACTTGCTATCATCTCTTTACCAATATTTTATAGGATTTTTGCATAAATATTCAATAGAGTGATTGGGCTATAATTTTCTTTCTCTGTTTTTACCCTAACTGGTTTAGGTATCAGTACCATATCTGTGTCATAAAAATAAATTGCTAGGACCCCTTCTTTGTCTATTTTGCCAAATGATTTATATAGTATTGGAATTAATTGTTCTGTAAATGTTTGGTAGAATTCCCTTGTAAATCCATCTGATTCTGGAGATTTTTTCTTAGAGAGTTGGTTAATAGTTTGTTCAATTTCTTTTTCCAAAATGAAACTGTTTTATGTAATTTATTTCCCCTTCTGTTAATCTGGGCAACATATATTTTTGTAAGTATTCTTCCAATTCACTTTCAAATTTATTGCCATATATTTGGGCAAAATAACTCCTAATTATTGCTTTAATTTCATCTTCATTTGTGGAAATTTCTCGCTTTTCATTGTTGATATATTTGATTTTCTTTTCCTTTTCTAGTCAAATTAACTAAAGTGTTATTTATTTTGTTAGTTTTATCATAAAGTCAACTCTTACTTTTATTTATTAATTCAATAGTTTACTTACTTCAAGTTTTATTTAATCTTCCCTTTCATTTTCAGAATTTGAAATTTGTTATTTAATTGGGAGTTTTTAATTTCTTATTTTTCTTGCCTTTTTAGTTGCATACTCAATTCATTGACCTCTTTCTCTATTTTATGCAAGTAAGCATCTAAATATATAAGACTTATCTTAAGCACTTCTTTGGCTGCATACCATAAATTTTGGTAGTTTGTCTCATCATTTTAATTTTCTGGGATGAAATTATAGATTGTATCCATAATTTCTTGTTTCACCCACTAAATTTTTAGGATTAGATTATTTAGATCTAATTAATTTTTGATCTGTTTTCCCCTAGCCTTTGATTGCAAGTAATTTTTATTGTAATATAATCTAAAAAAAGATGCATTACTATTTCTGCCTTTCTGCATTTGCTTTTGAGATTTTTATACCCTAATACCTGTTCCATTTTTGTATAGGTTCCATGTATTGCCAAGAGATAAGTATATTTCCTTTCTGTCTTTATTCACTTTTCTCCAAAGTTCTATCACACTTAACTTTTCTAAAACTATATTTACCTCTTTAACTGCTTTCTTATTTATTTTGTGGTTCAATTTATCTAATTCTTAGAGAGCAAGGTTGAAATTCCCCCTCCAATATAGTTTTGCTGTCTAATTTTTCTTGCAGTTCTCATAAATTCTTCTCTAATAATTTGGATGTTGTATCAGTTGGTGTATATGTTTAGTATTGATATTACTTCCTTATCTATTATTAACAAGATGCAGTTTCCTTCTTTATCTCTTCTAATTAGGTCTATTTTTCCTTTTGCTTGATCTAAGTTCAGGATTTCCATTGCTGCTTTTTTTTTTTTTTTAACTTCAGCTGAAGCATAATAGATTCTGCTCTAGTCTTTTACCTTTACTCTGAATGTATCACTCTGTTTTAAATCTGTTTCTTGTAACCAACATATTGTAGTTTTTTGGCTTTTAATCTAATCTGCTATCAGCTCCTGTTTTATGGGAGAGTTCATCCCATTCACACTCATGATTAAATTTACTAACTGTATTTTCTACCTTATTGTTTCCCCCAGTTATACTTTTTTCCTTTCCCCCTTTCCCTCCTCCCATATATTTTGCTTCTATTACTTACCTCAAAAAGTCCTCCTCTTTTACAGTTCTTTCACATTTCTTATAAATTTTCTCTTTTAATTCTGTTCTTCATTTTATTAGCCTCCCCCTTTTCTTTCCCCTTTCCTCTGTTACTTCCCTGTCAAGTGAGACAACTTTCTCTGTGAAAACTAAATATGTCTGATATTCTCTCTTTGAGATTAATCTGAGGAGAATAAGATTTAGCAAATGTTCATTCCCCTCCCTTCTTTATCTCAATAGTACTAGTTAATTTTCCCCTCTCAATAAGATTTAATACTGGAGTATTTTAACTCCATTTTCCTCTTCTTCAAGTAGAATCTCATTTCCTCCTCTAGTTTCTTTTTATATCATTACAATAAAATCAAATTATACATGTACCCTCTAAATATAGCTATAACAGATATACAGATTGTAAATTAAACATATCTTCCCATATTAGGATATAAGCTTTTTAACTTTTTTTAAAAGTTATTTTTATTTCCTTTTTACTTTTATATTCTTCTCTTGAGGTCTGTATTTAAAGATCAAATTTTCTGTTCAGCATCTTGTCTTGTCATCAAAAATGAATGAAATCCACCTATTTCATTGAAAGTCCATCTTTTCCTTTGAAAGACAATCCTTAATTTTTCTGGGTAATTAATTTTTGGCTGCAATTCAAGTTTCTTGGCCTTTCAGAATATCAAATTCTAGGCCATTCAATCTTTTAAAGTAGAAGCTGCTAGATCCTGAGTTTGGCTCTTCAGTATTTGAATTGTTTCTTTCTGGCTGCTTCCAATATTTTCTCCTTGATTTGATAATTCTGACCATTAACTACAATGCTCCTTGGAATTTTCATTTTGTGGTCTCTTTCAGGAGGTGATTGATAAAATCTTTCAATGACCATTTTACCCTCTGGTTCTAAATGGTCATCAGTTCAGTTTTCCTTGATAATTTCCTCCAATGTGACATCTAGGCTTTTTTTTTTTTTTCTTCATGATTTTCTTGAAGTTCAATAATTCTTAGATTGTCTCTCCTAGATCTATTTTCTAAGTCAATTGTTTTTTGATTGAGTTATTTCTCTCTCTCTCTCTCTCTCTCTCTCTCTCTCTCTCTCTCTCTCTTTCTCTCTCTCTCTCTCTCTGCTTTTGTTTGACTGATTCTTGAAGTCTTAATGAGTCTTTCACTTCCATTTGCTCAATTCTAGTTTTTAGTGAATTAATTTCTTTAGTTAGTTTTTTTTTTTAATCTCCTTTTGCTTTTGGCCAATTGAACTTTTAATGAGATGATTCATTGATTATTATTTTTTTTAATTTCATACATTCTGTTTTTCAAGGAGTTATTTTCTTTTTTTTTTCCATTTCATCAAACCTATTTTTGATTTATACATTTCACTACATCTATTTTTAATGACTTTTCTTCAGATAATTTCTCTTTTTCTTTTTCCAAGCTCTCTTGAAAAAGTTCTCCTTTTCTTTCCCCATTTTCCTCTCTCCTTTAAGATTCCTTTTGAATTTTTCAAAGAGAGCCTTGTGAGATGGTGACCAACTCATATCACCTTTGGGGCTTAAAGTAGAGATTATTTGCCTTTAGTATCCTCAGGGTTTGAGGTCTGTTCTCTTTCTTCATAAAAACTATCTGTGAAGTCAAGCCATTCTCCAATTGATAAATGGTCAAAGAATATGAACAAGCAATTCTAATATGAAGAAATTGAAACTATTTCTAGACATAAGAAAAGATGCTCCCAGTCATTATTAATTAGAAAAATGTAAATTAAGACAACTCTGAGAAGTGCAAATTAAGGCAACACTATACACCTGTCAGCTAGACAGAATGTTAGGGGAAAATGATATGGAATGTGGGAAAACAGGGACACTAATACATTGTTGGTGGAATTGTAAATACATTCAGCTATTCTGGAGAACAGTTTGGAACTATGCTCAAAAAGTTATCAAACTGTGCATACCCTTTGACCCAGCAGAGTTACTACTGGGCTTATATCCCAAAGAGATTTTAAAGAAGGGAAAGAGACCTGTATGTGCAAGAATGTTTGTGGCAGCCCTTTTTGTTGTGGCCAGAAACTGGAAAGTGAGTGGATGCCCATCAATTGGAAAATGGCTGAATAAATTGTGGTATATGAATAATATGGAATATTATTGTTTGGTAAGAAATGACCAACAGGATACTTTCAGAAAGGCCTGGAGAGACTTACATGAACTGATGCTGAGTGAAATGAGCAGGACCAGGAGATCATTATATACTTCAACAACAATACCATATTATGATCAATTCTGATGGACCTGGCCATCTTCAGCAATAAGATGAACCAAATCAGTTCTAATAAAGCAAAAATGAACTAAACCAGCTACATCTAGTGAAAGAACTCTGGGAGATGACTAAGAACCATTACATCAAATTCCCAATCCCTATATTTTTGCCTGCCTGCATTTTTGATTTCCTTCACAAGCTAACTGTACAATATTTTGGATTCTGATTATTTTTGTACAGCAAAATAATGGTTTCAACATGTATACTTATTTTGTATTTAATTTATACTCTAATATATTTAACATGTATTGGTCATCCTGCCATCTAGGGCAGGGGGTAGGGGGAAGAGGGGGAAAAATTGGAACAAAAGGTTTGGCAATTGTCAATGCTATAAAATTACCCATACATATAACGTATAAATAAAAAAGCTATTAAAAAAAAGACAACTCTGAGATACCACTACACAGCTGTCAGATTGGCTAGAATGACAGGGAAAGATAATGCAGAATGTTGGAGGGGATGTGGGAAAACAGGGACATTAATACATTGTTGGTGGAATTGTGACTATATCCAGCCATTCTGGAGAGCAATTTGGAACTATGCTCAACAAATTATCAAACTGTGCATACCCTTTGATCCAGCAGTGTTATTACTGGCCTTATATCCCAAAGAAATCTTAAAGAAGGGAAAGGGACCTGTATGCGCAAGAATGTTGGTGGCAGCCCTCTTTGTAGTGGCCAGAAACTGGAAACTGAGTGGTTCCCCTCAATTGGAGAATGGCTGAATAAATTGTGGTATATGAATATTATGGAATATTATTTTTCTGTAATAAATGACCAGCAGGATGATTTCAGAAAGGCCTGGAGAGACTTGCATGAACTGATGCTGAGTGAAATGAGCAGGACCAGAAGATCATTATATACTTCAACAACAACATTATAATGATGATCAATTCTGATGGACGTGGCCCTCTTCAACAATAAAATGAACCAAATCAGTTCCAATAGAGCAGTAATGAACTGAACCAGCTACACCCAGGGTAAGAACTCTGGGAGATCACTGTAAATCACTACATAGAATTTCCAATCCCTCTATTTTTGTCCATCTGCACTTTTGATTTCCTTCACAGGCTAATTGTACACTATTTCAAAGTCCGACTCTTTTTGTATAGCAAAACAACTGTTTGGACATGATATATATATATATATATATATAGTAGCAAAAGGATTTGCAACTGTCAATGCTGAAAAAATGCATATATCTTGTAAATAAAAAAGCTGTAATAAAAAAAAAAGCTATCTGTGGTTTGAATTCCTTTTGCTTTTTGCTCATTTTTTAAAAGATTGCCCTCATGGACAAAAGGGGAGATTGTCCCAAGCTTCTACAGGTGACAACAGCTTTAGACTGCCCTTGGCTGGTGGTGACTCACTTCCTGACTGACTTCTGGTGCTGTTTGGGCATGGCTAATTCCTGTGTTTTTCTGGAATTCAGAGGCTTATTATTTGCCTGCCGTATTTTGGCTAAGAGCTTTCAGGTAGATTCTCTGCAGCCATCACACCTCCCTGACTTCTTGAGCTATGCCTGTGAATAGCACCTATTTCTAAGGAGAGTTGTAATGACAGAATTAGATATTAACTGGAAGGCACTTTGCAAAATATTAAAATAGTATAAACTATTAGTTGTTATTATATCATTATAATCACTAAACTTTGGTCCATATCTTTCCATTTTGTCTTTGATAATAATATGATAAGCTTTTCAAATGATTTCATAAAATTTGAAAATTTTAGCATGATGTGCTATTACATAAGTCAATTAAAAAAAAAAAACAAACATCTTTCAGTTGTATCCAACTTTTCATGAACCTAATTGGGGATTTCTTTGCAAAAGTACTAGAGTAGTTTGCCACTTCCTTCTTTAGTTCATTTTACAGATGAAGAAATTAAAGAAAACATGACTTGCTCAGGATCACACAGCTATTATGTTTCTAAGATCACATTTGAACTCTGGAATATGACTCTCCCTTACTTCAGGCTAAATAGTTCATCCACCATGTAAATTGCCTATAAATTGCCTACCTATTATAAGTGCTTGATATGATAGGCACTGTTCTAAATGTTGGATATACGAAAAATAAGAAGACAAAGATATTCCCTCCCTTTTAAGGAATGTACCTTTTAATGAAGGATATAAGTATATACAGAGTACTCTATACACAAGATAAATAAGCTATACTTACTGAAAGGAAGGTGCTGGCATTAATAAGAGTTGGGGAGACTTACTGTAGAACTTATAGAGACTTACTGTAGAAAAGATCATAAATCTTATTGCTACAAAATGTTTAAATGGCGCAATAAACTGTAAATTAACATAGCAAATGATTATGATAGAAAAATACCATAGAAAATGTGATTCTCACATAACAAAAAAAATTTAAAAAATAAATAAAAACACACACAAAGATAGGTTTTAACAAAATAAAAAAAAATAGAAAATATTGAGTAAATTGATTGAGTGGTCACTTTTTCCTTTTTTGTTTTTCATCATTTCAGAAGTTCAGTTATGTGTAAAAATAATATTAATATCCATTGTTAATATTCTGAGTTTTTCCCTATCCAATGTCCCTAAGAAGATAAGCAATTTTGAAATCGGTTATACATTTATAATCATGCAAAACATATTTTCATATCAACTATGCTGTGAAAGAACTGGGGGAAAAGAAATCTCAAGTGAAATAAAGTAAAAAAAAAAAAAAAAGTATTCTTCAATATGCATTCAGACAGCACCAATTTTCTCACCCTCCACTATAAGTCCTTCACAGTTAGCTAATATCATTTTATTGCAGAGAAGAGCAAAGTCTGTCATAGTTCTATCTCCCTCTTTCCTTTTCTCTTAGTACAATCCTTTTTTCACCTTCTTTTAATATTACCCCTTCAAAGTGATCTTATATCATACTCTCTTTCTATCTTTACTTCCTCTAACTGCCCTAATAGTGATGCACTTATCAAGAGTTACTAGTTTCATCTTTCTATGTAAGGAGGTAAGCAGTTTAACCTTAGTAAATAACTTCTTTTTTTTTTTTTTTTTACTTGTTTCCTATTTACCTTTTGATGCTTTTCTTGAGTCTTATATTTGAAGATTAGATTTTCTGTTCAGCTCTAATTTTCTCATCAGGAAAAATTTTAAATTCTTTATTTCATTGAATGTCTATCTTTTCCCCTGAAAACACACACACACACACACACACACACACACACAATTTTGGTGAGTAGTTGATACTTGGTTGTAATTCAAACTCATTTGCTTTCTAGAATATCGTATCCTAAGCCCTTAGATACTTTATTGTAAAAACTGCCAAGTCTTCTGTAATGCCTACTGTGACTCTTTAATATCTGAATTTTTTTCTGGCTTCTTGCAATATTTTCTCTTTGACCTGAAAATTCTACAATTTGACTACAATATTCCTTGGAGTGTTCATTTTGAAACCTCTTTCAGGTGATCAATGAATTCTTTCAGTTAACATTTTACCCACTGGTTCAAGAACATCAGGGAAGTTTTCCCAGATGATTTTCTTTAAAATGTTGTCTAAGCTCTTTTTATGATTATGGGTTTCAAGTCATCCAATAATTTTAAAATTATCTCTCCTGCATCTATTTTCCTAGGTTAGTCATTTTTCCAAGGAAATATTTTTACAATTTCTTGGAATTTTTCATATTATTTTTATTTTGTTTAACTGATTGTTGAATTCTCAACAAATCATCAGTTTTAATTTGCCCAATTCTAATTTTTAAAGAATTATTTTCTTCAATTAGCTTCTTTATATTCTTTACCATTTGGCCAAATGTACTTTTATGGAATAGTTTTTTTTTTTTTTTCATCAGTTTTTGTGCTTCCTTTTGCAAGTTCTTGACCCTTTCTAATATACCTCTCATTTCTTTTCACAAATTTTCTTCTGCCTATCTTACCTAATTTTTAAAAGCTTTCAATCAAAACTTTATAGGCTTGAGACCAATTCCTATTCTCTTTTAAGGTTTAATATATATATGAATGATATCATTGTTGTTGTTTTTTTTTTTTTTTTTTCCTGTAAGTTTCCGTTTGGTTCTTCTCGGCAGCCATAGTAGCCTTTTATGGCTAGGGCTCTTTTCTGTGTTTTTGTTTTTGTTCTTTTGTCATTATTTTAAAAGTTGATTCTGCTCCTGAGGCACAGAGGCTACTGTTCCAAACCTTCTTGTTTTAGGGGTCATGGACCTCGTCACTGGCTTTCTGCTGTGATATTTTAATGGCTTGCCCACTATCCTGCAGCAACCCAGACAAGTCCTGCCTGATATGAGCTTGGTTTCCGGATTGTAAATTTGCTTCTTGCACTAAGGCTAGAGGCTCACATCTGACCTGCTGTAGTCCTGATTTTTTGAACCCAGATCATGGGTTTTCAGCTGCTCATGCATGGTGTGGCTAAAAGCTTCCTGATAACTTGTTCTAACTCCACCTGTGCTGGACTGAGTTTCCTTTCTACCCAAGTGAAGACAGTTTCCTGAAGATTCTCTAAATTCGCTTTGATTATAAAATTGTTCCACTTTATCATTTTGTGAATTCTGTTGTTCCAGAATTCTTTTAGAAGCTTAAATTGTTTCCAAGAGAATTGAGAAGATCAGGCAACTTCCTGACTTCTCTCTGCCATCTTCACTCTGTCCTTCTTCATCCAGGTTCTGTGAGAGGACTATAGCAGAATTCAGAAAACACCTTTGACCATCTAAACATCATTGGTTCCTAATAAAAGACAAAAGAGAGTGGATAACTGAAAAGATTTTTGTTTTATCAAATTAAATTTTGAATACAGAAATTGAAAAGGGATAACATTGTGGTAAGAAAATATTTTTAAGAATCTTCAAACTATTTGTTACAGGCTTTAGCTTTCAGGAATAAATATTGAAGAGAAAATGTCTTCATCAATACTTTACATTCAATTAATTCAACAAATCTTGTGAGACATTGCTTTGGCTAAAAAAAAAAATAGCTTGACTTCTACAAACCTAAATGTTTGCTTTAATGAGGGAAGCAATGAAACCATAATATGTTGGTTTATATATGGTTCATATTGAAAGAGGATGGAAATGTCAGTATCAAAGTTTATCTTAGTGACTGATTGGACCAATACAAGCTTAGAAGGCTTTACCCCAGGTCAGACACAAATAATCCATATGAATATTTGGAGTAGAGAAGTCTCTAAATTTGTATGGCTCACATTTCTTTTGAGTTACTACAATTCCCCTTTCCCCATAGAGCACAGTAATTTATTCGATATAGCATGTCAGCAACATCTATGTCTCATGATTGCTTCCAAAGTTTTTTCAGAAAGCACTTGAGTATGTCCTTGTATCACTTCTTATAATCTCCATGTGAGTGCTTGCCTTGTTTGAGATCTTCACAAAATATTCTTCAAAACCACTGTGCATTTGACATTTGACCAATATTGCCACAGAGATTCATTCTCTGCTGTAGAATGCTTAGCAGTTCAGCATGAGAAAAGAGCTGTGTCCTAGCTCTTTTCTTGATAATTGATCTCAGAATCTTCTGGTATACTGTTGGTTTCATAGATGTGTTACTGACGTGGAGGACTGGTGTGTGTGTGTGTGTGTGTGTGTGTGTGTGTGTGTGTGTGTGTTAATTATGAGATCCAAATTATCACAAGCAGTAAAGACTTGATCAATCTGTGAAGAAAATGGCATGCATCAATTCTCTCTCCACTTTAGTTTTGATTTGTAGCCTTTTCAAGTAATTTACTGTCAGTGTGGTAGGTAATCTTGATGCTATTTTCATCTTCATTGAGGATGTTTGATAACATTGCTAAAAATATCATGCTAAAAATCATGGAAGCAACCCTACAGCTTAATTTTACTTCATTGGAGATTAGGAAAGAATGAGAACATCATCCATTATACACAATCCATGCAATCATGCTGTCATGGAACTAGTTGACTACTGAAATATATTAAATGTGTGAATTGTTCAAAAAATTTAGAGTAGATTTTCTCTAATTAATGCAATACTGTCATTTAAATAATTAAAATAAAATATCTAGTGGACCTTTATATTTTGAAAATAATTTGCGCTTTCTAAAGGGCATGCCATACAACAAATAATCTATGCTGGTATAATTTCTTCCACATTAGAGGAATGATTTTTCTTTTGACTGGGATCAGAAGGAAACATTGCACCTTCCTTTTTCTTTATTGCTTTTTCTTGAAGTATCCCTTTCTGGTTATCTCCACAACTCAAAAGATAATATAAAACCATGTGATCTAAGAGGTAATGTTCTGATGTGACCCTGGTTATATGAAATGTTGAGATGATACACCTCTTACCTTTAACTGCTTTGGTTACTAGATAAATTGAAGGAGGAGGAAAAAAAACTGAGTAAGAGAGAACACTATTACTATATCAAATAAACTTATTGAATATTTAAAACATTGCATTTGTTTCACTATGTAATTTGAATGTCTATCTACATAAGCATTAATCATTAATATAAATTATTTGTGTGATAAGTTTGTTGGTTTAGTTTGTACATACATGCTATATTCTTATTGTATCTGGAGGAACAAAATGTTCCCCAGATACTTGCTTCAGAAAGGAACTGACAATGTTTTTTTTATTTAATATAAACATTATTTGAAAACTGGGGATGGGCAGCTAGGTGACACATTGTATAGAATACCAGTTCTGAAGTCAGGAGGACCTGAGTTCAAATCTGGTCTCAGACACTTACTACTTCCCAGCCCAGTTACCCTAGGCAAGTCACAAAACTAACAGAAATCATATGATAATCTCAAAAGATGTAGAAAAAGCTTTTGAGAAAATACAGCACCCATTCCTCTTAAAAGTGCTAGAGAGCATATAGCTAAAGGGAGCTTTCCTTAAAATAATAAGTAGTATCTAAAACCTAGCCATATCAAAGGGTATGACAAGGATGTCAATTATCAGCACTATTATTCAACATTGCATTAGGAATGTTGATTTTAGCAAGAAGAAAAGAAAAAAAAGAAATTTAGAAATTAGAATAGGTCATGAGGAAATAAAAGTATTACTCTTTGTAGATGATATAATGATATAATAAAGGGATACTTGAAAATGATTTAAAAACATAATAGAAACAATTCACAGCTTTAGCCAAGTTGTAAGATATAAAATAAACCCACACAATCATCAGCATTTCTATATATTATTGAAAAAGCCCATCCTCAAGAAATAGAAAGAGAAAACCCATTCAAAATTACTGTTGAGAAAAAAATACTTGAGAATCTACCTGCAAGACAAACCCAAGAATTATATGAACAAAATTATAAAACACTTCTCAGTGTAATAAAGACCAATCTAAACAACTGGAAAATATAAGTTGTTTATAGATAGGCCAAGATAATATAATAAAAATTACAATTCTGCCTAAATTGGTCTACTTGTTCAATGTCATACCAATCAAATTGCCAAAACATTATTTTATAGAACTAGAAAAAAACAACAAAATTTACCTAGAAGAATAAAGGTCAAGAATATCAAGGGAATTAATGGGGAAAAAATACAAACAACAGTGGCTTAATAGTACCAAACCTAAAACTGTATTATAAAGCAGCAGTATTTAAAACCATTTAGTACTGGTTAAGCAATAACACAATAAAGACGACAGGGGGGGGGGCGGCTTCACAAAAATAACACAAGGGCCAAATGAACCCTTTGCTGACTTTGTGGGACGCTTGCAGACAGCTATCACAAGAACAAATGGAGAAAATGCAATAACAGACATTTTGATAAGGCAACTTGCTAAGGAAAATGCTAATGAGGTTTGCAGAAGAATTATACTAGGACTGCACAAGGATGCTCCTTTAGAGGAGCTCATAAGACGTTGTGCCACAGTGGGCACAGGTGCCTTTTATAGCCAGGCTATGATGCAGACTTCCCAAAATCCAAACATGAGAAGACAGAATCCCTCCTGGCAAGGGACTTCCAGAGAGACTCGTAGATGCTTTCAGTGTGGAAAAGTAGGACATCTGAAAGCTCAGTGTTGGTATAGAGATAGATAAGTTAGATGACCAAATGCGTATCAAGGCCTAGAGGAATCTAATATTTGATAAACCCCCAAATTCCAGCTTCTGAAATAAGAACTCACTCTTTGACATAAATTGCTGGGGAAAATGGAAAATGATATGTCAGAAACTTGATATAGACCTACATCTCACACCCCATACCAAAATAAGGTCAAAATGGATACATGATTCAACCATAAAGGATGATACCATAAATAAATTAGAAGAGTAATGGAAGTTATCTATCAGATCTTTGGAGAGGAGAGGATTTATACCAAAGCATAACTAGAAAACATTATGAAAGATAAAAGGAACAGTTTTGATTACATTAAATTAAAAAGCTTTGTACAAACAAAAACATCACAAACAAGGTTAAAAAACTAAAAGTACAAAGTTGGAAAAAAGATCTTTACAGCCAATATTTCTGATAAAGGTCCCATTTATAAAATATAAAATACAAAAAAATTGTGTCAAATTTATAAGAATACAAGTATTCTTCAATTGAAAAATGGTCAAAGGATAGTAAACAGACAATTTCAGATGATGAAATTAAAGCCATTTATAGTTCTATGAAAAAACACTCTAAATCATTATTGATTAGAGAAATGCAAATTAAAACAACTCTGAGATACTACTTTACACCTCTCAGATTGGGTATAATGACTGGAAAAGGTAAGAATAAATGTTAATGGGGACAGCTAGGTGGCATAGTGGATAGAGCACCAGCCCTGAAATCAGGAGGACCTGAATTCAAATGTGGTCTCAGAAACTAAAATTTCTTAGCTGTGTGACTCTGGGTAAGTCACTTAACTCCCAATTGCCTCAGGAAAAAAAAATGTGGATGGGGATGTGGGAAAAGTGGAACACTAATACATTGTTGGTGGAGTTGTGAAATGATCCAGCCATTCTGGAGAGCAATCTGAAACTATATCAAAAGGGCTATAAAACTGTGCATACTTTTTGGCCCAGAAGTGTCACTACTGGATTTGTATCCCAAGGAAATAATAAAGGAGGGAAAAGTACCCACATGTGAAAAAATGTCTGTAGCAACTTTTTGTGGTAGCAAAAAATTGCTAACCAATTGGGAAATGATTGAACAAGTTGTGGTATATGAAAATAATAGAATATTATTTTTCTATAAAAAATGATGAACAAGCTGATTTTAGAAAGTCCAAGAAAGATTTACATGGATTAATGCTTAGCCAAACAAGTGAACCAGGAATACATTATATAAAATAACAGGAAGAATGTGAGATGATCAACTATGAAAGAACTGGTTCTTCTCAGTGCTTCAGTGATCCAAAGCAGTCCCAAAAGTTTGGAGAGAAAATGCCATTTGCATCCAGAAAAAGAACTAAGGAGACTGAATGTAAATCAGCACATGCTATGTTCATTTCATCCTTCTATTTGTTTTTATCTTTCACATGATTTTTCCCTTTTGTTTCTATTTTTTCTCCCAACATGATTCATAAAGCAATATGCTAAAAGTAAATAAATAAAGTAAAAATTAAAAAGTGCTAACTTAGGCTTTCCCAGAGTATGTAGTTTGTGATACATGTCCAAAGTTACAAATTCCTCTAATTAAGAGTTTTGCATTAGAATTCCTGAAAATGAAATTTTTGAAAATTTGACATGATTCACAACAATGTGAGATTATTAAATTAAAGGATAGTTTACATTTATATGGCACTTTTAGATTTGCAATCACTTAAAAACATTGTCTCACCTGATCTTCAAAAAAATCCTTTACTGATTGGAAAAGGACCCATTTGTACAAAAATGTTTGTAGCACTTTTTTTTTGTAGTGATAAAGAACTGGAAATTGAATGGATGCCCATCAGTTGGGAACTGGCTACATAAATTGTAGTGTGTGATGTCTGGGTTAGCTTTCTGGAGGATCTCTGAACAGGCCTTGGTTTTAGCAGAAGAGTCACCATGGAGGATGGTCAGAGATAGTCTGGAGTCTTTATTCTTGAATCTCAAGTCTGAAGTCTGGAGTCTGAGCTCGAGCTCACACACACTCATTCACAATCTCCTCACATTCTCTCTCTCTCTCCAATCCTCTCAGTTCTTTAACATCTTAGTACAATTACAGCACTACAGCACACTGAGCATGTGCCAACTGTAGAACCATTACATCAACATGTATTAAGTATATGTGAACCATTATCTTATCAAACACACTGAGTCACCACCCTGCTGTAAGTATCCTTGTTTCAAGTATACTTTTTCAGCATTCAGGTCCTCTACAGTAGTGTATAAAAATAATGGAATATTATTGCTCTATAAAAAATGTTGAGCAGACTGATTTTGAAAAAGCCTGAAAAAATCTTCATGAACTGATGATGAGTGAAGTGAGTAGAACCAGGAGAATACTATACATGATAACAACAAGATTATGTAATGGTCACCTGTGATGGACTTGACTCCTCAACAATGTGGTGATTGAGGGTAATTCCAATTGATTTGGCTTGGGAAATATCAATCACATTCAAAGAGATAACTATGGAAACTGAATGTGAATCAAAGCATAGCATTTTTGCCTTTTTCTTTGTGCATTTTTTTTGTCTAATTTTTTTTTTTTTGGCTTGACTCTTCCTGCACAACATGACAAATATCGAATTATGTTTAAAAATAATAGCTTATATGATACCTCTAACAGATTATTTGCTGTCTTGGCAAGGGAAAGGTGAGAGAAAGAGAAAAATTTGGAATACAAAGTTTTACAAAAACAAACATTGGAAACTATTTACATGTATTTGGAAAAATAAAATACTATTGAGAGAAAAAATAAATGACCGAGAGAAATTATCATCCCCATCAATTTTCATTTAAAAATCAAATAAAGTGCCTAAGCATAAATATTTTTGAAAAATCTTAACTGAGAATTTTCTCAACTTAGAGGAATGAAAACTCTAAGGAAAGGCATACCATTAAGTAGGAATCAGATGACTGTGGGCTAAACACAGGAGACCAAAATGGGAGGAGTGAAGTATATTAACATGCTAAGGAAATTTCTGGCATGCATGTTTAAGTATTCATTTATTTGCGTCTAGTTTTTCAGGGCCATAGAATAAACAGCAAATCAGAAGCATCTTCAGAAACTGGGGATACACAATTAATACAGGAGAAGAAGGGGTAGTGAAAGGAGAATTATCAAAAGAGAAAAAAATGGAAGGTAACTTCTAAGGGAAGATTTACCATGATAAAGCAGTTGTGACTAGAATAAGAAGAAGGCATTTCATGTTCAAGTACAAGAAAAAAGGTGATTTTGTTTCCAATTTCCTCATGCTATTATCATTACCAACTATTTATTTATTATATTATGTTATTATATACTAATATGTACAATATAATGTTTACATAATATTATTGTGATAATGTAGTAAATATCATATTGTGTTATTGTTACCACTTTTGGATAGCTGAGGGAACTGGGGTTACTCAGTATTAAGTTAATTAAATATCTAATCTGAAATTCAATCTCAGGTCTTTCTGACTTCTGAGTCCAGTGACCTATTTCGGTCTGTCTTTGTTTATATAGTATATACACATAAATATATTAAATCATGTAATTATATGTAATCCATGCATATATATGTATGTCTATATTCTTAAGCATATACACACAATATTTACATACAAATGTATGCTTACATGCATAAATATATACATGTATTTATCTTTTCTTTTTTCCTTTCCTTTAACAGGGAATATGTTCTCATTATCCTAATGAACCCTCCAAATGCAGGCATGGCAAATATCCTCATACACACTCACACATACATTTTCCCCCCTTGAATGTTCCTTCCATTCTCTACTCTTCTCTCTCCTATTTTACTTATGTATCTCAAGTTTCCAGAGAATGCTTCTGAGTAAGTATATACTCTAAGTAGATAAATAGAAGACACTTTACATAATAGTCTAAGTACTAAATGTAATTATATATCTATATGGATATATAGTGTATATGCATGTGTTTATACACACACACACACACACACATACACAAGCATGTTATATAATCGATTAAATAAATGTATAGGTAACATTTAAACTCTTTAATTATCTACTATATATATATATATATATATATATATATATATATATATATATATATGCATACACATAGCTGATTTTTTTTTTTGCTTGTACTTTTAAGTCATTTACATTTGTAAATCTAAAACTGAATGCTATTGAAAAGAAATGATTATTTGGAAAAACAGAGATAGCTATAGGAAACATTGGCACAAACCTAAATGGTCTAAGAGTTGTCAATTGCCACATGCAGGTTTTAAACATTAAATTACCATTCTGAAGCTCTGAATATTGATTCTTTTTCAGTGTTAAATCTTTAACTGGGGAAAAAGAACTCATTGAACCTCTCACTCAGGATTGTTCTTCCATTATATTAATATGATAATCCCTCAGTTTGGAATCCATTTTTAACTATGTAAAACTTTCTAGAATAATTTTTCATTTTAAATATCAATATATGTTAAAATAATTTTATTCAACCAATGTTTTAATTAAGTACTCCCATCTACTTACCCTCCAATCCCATTATTCAATTAACAAGCAAAAATTGTACTGAAAATACAGAAAAGAATAACAACATTAAAGACAAAATAGTCTCTAATCTCAAGGAGCTTACACTGAATG
This sequence comes from Antechinus flavipes, assembly GCF_016432865.1. Lineage (NCBI taxonomy): Eukaryota > Metazoa > Chordata > Mammalia > Dasyuromorphia > Dasyuridae > Antechinus > Antechinus flavipes. The sequence goes on along the minus strand of NC_067400.1, from coordinate 128,777,705 downwards.
GATTCCTTGCTCTTCCTGCAAATATAGGGAGAGGAACAACATAGATAGATAGATAGATGGATATACAGACAGACAGACAGATAGATAGATAGATTAGATATAGATATAGACAAATATATGTGTGTATATACATATGTGTGTATGTGTGTGTGTGTATACATATATAATGTGTATATATATTTTATTTATTTAAACAACTATCACATTAGTAATAGAAAAATATATGCCAAGGAAACACAATGTAATTATGACATATGATCAAATAAACTGGGTAACCAACCAGAGATTCTTCAACTAGAAGATGATATGTGACTTGAGCTTTGAAGGAAATAAGTAATTCCAAGAGCCAGTAATAAAGATAAATTGCATTCCAGAAAAAAAAAAAAAAAGTTACAGCCTATCTTACAGAAAGGAAATAAAAAATCAGGAATACTATTTTTGTTTAGAATTACAAATTGATGGATGGGAATATATATCACCTTGAAATTTTGGTTTTATTTTTGTGTTTTTCTTTTTTTTTAGATTTACCATAGAAAGAGGATCCAAAGGCTTTAAAATTTATTTTAATTGTTTGTTCTACTATTGACTTTTTCCTGATATGAAACTGATTCAAGTTACTTTTTTTTTAAATAAAGATTCCCCAGATTTACTGTTGCATAGACAGTTAGGGCAGAGAGTATACGACTAATAATCCACATTCATAAAAAGAAGTAGTCAAAGACCAGAGATCAGCTACAATTCCTCTATCATCATAGGATCAAAGACTCAGAGTATTTAGAGGGAAATTAGAACAACTGCATTTTACAGATGAAGGAACTGAGACCCATGGAGCTTAAATGACTTGACCAGGACCATCCAGATAATAACTGAAAAAGCCAAAATTTGATCTCATATGTCTTGATTCTAAATCCAACATGCTTGTACTGTACCACAGGTTCACTTATGTGTTCTTGCTCTATCTCAATTCATACATTGCATCTGCTTTGGCTTCACTGCCCTCATGTTCAGTTCAAAATTCTCCTCTGTACTGGATTATTATTTTTTTTTTTTAATTTCTTGGGTTTGTTTGATTTTTTTTTTTTGCATCACTCTTAGGTAATTGTTTCACCTTATATTTTTGATTATCTTGATTTGCTTGACTTTGTGACTTTGAGATCCTGCATATTTCAGTGGAAAGGACATTGCTCTTGAATCAAATACTTCTGGATATGAATCTTAACTCAGCTGCTTATTTCTTCTGTGATCATGGACAAATCATTAAACCTCAATAAATCTTCTTTTCCCTATATGCAATGGGAAGTTGAACTGGATGACCTCTATTGTCATTTCTAGTTCTAATCCTATGATCCTATAACTTGTGTCATTGAATTGAAATAGAAATAGGTAACTGAAGCTGTGTAACAAAATAGAAAACCAGAAATTAACATTATCTATTTGTATTATAAATACTTTCTTATGAATTATATTTTAATCTGATTTAGGCTATTCTTGGAAGTTTATCAGGTTGAGAGTTTGGGACTTCTGCTATAATAACTTGTCCAAACTTTGTACTTGGCCCTGAATTTGTTTTGCCATTTTGCATCAAAGTCCTAAAATGTCCATATACCAATCTAGACATTAGTTAAATTACTTTCTCTTTGAGATAAAGTAAGGAGGATGAGGTTCCAATCCTACTTTAGCTCCTTATTAGTTATATGATCCTGACAAGACCTAACCTTTGAGAACTTCAGGTTCCTTGTTTCTAAATTGAGCACACTAGATCTGATGATCTCTAAGGTCCTTGTCAATTTTAAATACATAATTATATGACCTCAAATCTCCTGCATATATAAGCCTCTACATCTTCATTTTCTTCTCTACTCAGAATTTTAAAGACTGTTCTGCTTTTATTTGGGCTTTGAGAGTATGATAAGGAAAATAAACAGCTAAAGACTTCAGTACTGTAGAGTGGAAAGAACCTTGGCTTTGGAGTCAGAAACAGGTGCTCAAATCCTGTGTTTGATGCTTATTTCATGTGCTTTTTTGACAAATAAGTTCTACTTGGACTTTGGGTCCCCTTGTGTAAAATGAGGGATTTGTATTAGATGACTTCTGAAATACACTTTAATTTTAACACTATTATTCTCTGATATAAATACAACAGCAATCTTCAACAACCAATAGAATATGAGGAAGTTAGGTGTCAGACAGTGTTAACAAATAGGAGAAAGTGATAAGATTATTTAGTATAAAACTTTGTTCATAATTGGAACTGAACAAGATTTTTGTTGAATGATTATCTCCTTATCTCAGAGAGAAGTGAGATTCTGTATGGTAAATCCAAAGTGACAATCAACTATATCATTTAGTCGGAGAGTGTTCTTACTGATAATAAACTTGAATCTCTCTTATATAACCTGTTACTATTGAACTAACCTTTTCCTATAAAATACAACATAGTTAGTTTCAACATGTCTAGATGCTCTATAGTTTAAAAGTCTTATTCTATAATTATATGCTCATTTCATGCCTAACATGAATTAATTTTCAGAATTTTCCACATCCTTATGGCAACTTTTCTTCCCTAAATATTGCCCTGATTGGAGTTCTGATTGTTCTGATGTCCTAAATATTGTCCTGATGAATCCCTCTCCCAAACCACAGTTTCATGAGAGCCCCCAGCTATGCTCACTTTTCTAGCTCAATTCAGCATCTCCTCTCCATCTTCTTGCCAAGTCTTGCCTTCTCTTTCTCTTTTCATTAGCATATAAGCTTCTGGAGAATAGGTACTACACTGTTTGATTATATTTGTATTATATTTGTATCCCTGTTACTTAGCAAAATTCTTTACAATAATTATTCAATAGGTATTCTCTATAGGGAGGAATAAGAATGAGTAAAAAGATTGGATCTGTGATTAAAGAACTCCCTATTAGGTCAGTAACTTCTCTTCCACGTATGGAATTAGAGATTTGTCTTTTACTATGTAAGCTCAAGTGAGCCACCCAAGATCATACAGTCTAGATGAGTCAAAACTATGATACTAATTCAGATTTTCATGATTTTAAAGCCAACTCTTATCAAGCAGGCAATGTTTCCTATTATTATTATTCCTATTATTATTAAATATTAATTTTCTTATGTGCAGAAGAAGTACCACTCACTGTCCTCTTCCTAACCAAACTTAGTCTATATTACTCCTTAGACTAATATTTTAAAAAGTAAAATATTTCACATATATCATTTAACAAAATATAACATAAATTTGATTCATTTTTTCTACTCAGAATTCTGGGAAACTGTCTTTAAGAAAGTAATTTATAGGTTATTTCTATAAGCTTATTACCTTCTACTTCAAGTGGTCCCGAACCACAATAACATTATAAAAATAAATGCAAGTATATTACCATGTATTTCATCCTAGCAAAATCACAATATATGTTACAAAATCTAGTAATAAAACTTCAAATAATTTCATTGTGGAAACATAAAAGGTTAGCCATCTCACAACCTAGCAACAACAACATTCCAGTTAATGGCTTGAGTTCATAGCTTTACTTTTCCCAAAGGAATATACTCCTGGAAATTACTGGCACATGGCAAGTACTGTACATTGCTCTGAAATATCAAGGTCATTGATAAGGGGAAGAGTCAGGATGTTCTTATTTAATGTGAAGGAGTAGGTGGGAAAAAACAAAACAAACAAAAGTCCTCTATTTACACAACAGAAGGCTAGATATATATCAGGAGCTTATAAAAAGGTTTTTATTTTTCTGATCTACTCCAGAAATAGTAGAATTAGAGAAGTTAAGCAAAAAATAATTCATAAGATATAAAATTGGCAAAGACCATAGACATCATTTTGTCCAACCTAATTTTATATAAATAAAAATTCTTACTGAGGGGGGATTGTGTACCTAACAAACAGTAGAGCAAAATTCAAATTCATTTATTGTTCTTTAAATAAAAATCCAGTGTCCTGCCTCCTCACTTCCCCTCTGCTTCACTATACTGCTTCTAATTATGTGATCAAACTATGTCAAATATCAGTGAGGTAATTGCATAGACATTTTATTAATTTCAAATACAGGGACATTACAAAAATAATGATTTTTTTAACTTAAAGAAATAATTTTTAAATGCATTTGACATGATATTATAATATAATTTCCAGCCAATCTAAAACTTGGGGTTCTTGCTGACTTATAACTGCATAATATAACTTTTCATTTATAAGATAAAAGCTCTATTTGTAAATATGATTACTTACTCATAAAAACAATTGTCTTAACCAAGCAACAATGGTTCCTGGAAAAAAATAACTGTAAATAGTTTGTTTTCTTTGCTAAAAACAACATACATCTAGATGGAGTGAGTTCTAAAAAATTGAGCTCAAATTTTAAGAAAAAATAACAAAATAACACATTTTAACTAAATTTCAGGGAAAAAAAAAAAAAAAAACTTCAGTTTGGGGAGGATCAAGGAGGGTTTAAGACAGTTCCTTAGGAAAGATAAAACAATGGTAATAGACAACTGAATAGGCAGAGTTGCTCATTTTTATTTTGTTTTTGTTCTCTCTCTCTCTCTCTCTCTCTCTCTCTCTCTCTCTTGCTGGGCCAATTGGGGTTAAGAAACTTGCCTAGGCTCACACAGCTAGGAAGTGTTAAGTGTCTGAAACCAGATTTGAACTCAAGTGCTCCTGACTTCAGGGCTGGTGCTCTATCCACTGCTCCATCTAGTTGCCCCTTTTGTTTTCTCTTTTAAGGAAAATAATATTTAAAGTGGGAGTACAGGAGAAAAAAATGGATATAAGGAAATAATATCCAACATAAATAGACAGTCAAAAGAGTTGATTACTTACCCCAGATGAACCACATTTCAAAGTAATGCAAAAAAAAAAAAAAAAAAAATCAGAGGTGATTGTTTTTTGGCCCACTGTCAATGACCTTGTAAAAATGACGGAAAAAGAAGAAATGCCATAGGATTGTAAAAGGAAAAATTTTCTATTTTTTTTAAACAGCCCAAATTAGAATTTTTAAACTATAGATTCATGAATTTGATTTCAATTCCTTGCAAAATTCAAAAGAAAGTAATTAAAAATTATATAAGTTAGAGATACTCATACTGTGAGTTCAACAAGGGATCAGGTGGCAGGGGGAAGACATATTTTCTAGTGAATCACTTTTTGGCTCGTATCATTATAGAGGATCTCTTGAGGATGCTAGCATTAGACTGATTTTGTTACCATCCATCATTTTCCTTGAGTGTATTAGATTAGTTCATACAGCTAATTCTGCATAGATTTAGATACAAATATATATTGGGTATAAAATGCCTTTTAATTTTTCCCTCAAAAGTCAACACTTCCGTACTTCAGAGAACTATATAGATGACTCAGATGAATTCATAAACAACAAAACTGATACTTCTTCAATTTAGATTAATCTTATCTGTTACCGTTCAATTTTTTTTTTGTCATGTCTGACTTTTTATGACACTATTTGGGGGTTTCTTGGCAAAGATATTGGAGTGGTTTGCCATTTCCTTTTCCAGTTCATTGTACATATGAGGAAACTAAGGCAGAACACAGTGATGTGTTCAGGATCACAAAGCTAACTAGTTATGTCTGAGGCTAGATTTGAAATCAGGAAAAGACAACTTCCTGATGCCAGGTCCAGCATACTATCCACTGTGCCACCTCATTGCACTAATTTTACCTATCCTGATTAATTCCCTTCTTCTTCCCTTACCCAGCAAAGCTGTACACTACGTTCCTGTTGAAGTAAGGCCTTTGGACATGTCATCAAATTGACAGGGATGAAACTTTGTCCCTTTTAATCTGTAAAAGAATTACTCTAAAATTATGTCCCTTTTGATCTGTAAAAGAAGGAAGATTTGGGAAGAGTCTGGGAGAAGACATATTTTCCACACAAACTTTTTCTAAGACAAGCAACTTCATTCAACTGGAGATCTCAGGCAAATCAAGCCCCACTGATCTTTTGGGTAGTCAGATCTTCAGGAATTTCATTCAATTGGAGATCTGGGCTAGTGATAATGAGTGGCTTGAAATTCCAAGATAAGTATCTAGGCCTGGGAGGATTGTTTTTCTTTTCAACTGGAAGCCTTAGCCTCAGACTTCTATAAAGGATAATTCTGAACTCCAAAGTTTTGCAGAAATTCGAAGTAGAATTATGCTTTTGCCAAAGAACCTCTCCTCTTGGCACAGCTGCCTACCAGGATTCCTGCCCACTGTGAAGACATTTTCTTCTCACTGCTAACCTTTATTTCCCTAACAGGACTTTGCCACTGAGAAGTCTGCCTTCCTAGCAAAGCTGATTTCTTAGTGCCAATAAACTTCCCTTTTGCCATTCAAACTTTTCAGGTTTGTGAGTTCTTTTCACATTGGACCTGTGCCTCTGACCAAAGAGGGGATTCTCACATTTCACATCAATTCTCTGCATGGCCACTAGAACAGCATCAAAATGATCATCAAATAAGAATTTCCTTATCTACCCAGAGATCATCACAAGCAAAACCCAAGTCCCCAGAGATTTATGTGTTTTTCCAGAATTATAGAATCCTTCATGTTTGTAAATCTTTTAAAATGGGGCAAATATACAAGATCTATTATTAAGTTCAGTTCCCTTAGAAACTTAGATAGCTCTCTATAATTATGCTGTTATCTTAGGTCTGAGATTTCTCCAGAAAAGGAATGCACTGAGGACTCTAGAGTTTAACCTTAATGTCGAATTCACTAAGTACAAATAGTTTAACAAAGTGATAGAAGAAAAGGCACAGGTTGATCTGACATACCAAGTCTCTTGTTCCTTCTAATTGCTTCTTTAATTATTAGAACTGTATAGTTTCTTTTCTTCCAATTAAGAGTCCTATTTCAGAAATTTCTCATTTTTTTCTTTAGCAACCTTGCTACAAAAATTATCATTCCTTCCTAATCATCTCACAGCTAATGTCATTTCAATTAGTGCACTGTTTTCCTCTTCTTTTTGAAGGACATGTCATTGATGGTGAGTAAGACAGGGCTTTCAGCAATGACTGAATTATATCAAGATAGGGTAGATATGATCTGCATCCTCTACTCAGATGTTTTAAATAGGAAAAATAGACCTTTGGTGGTATAGGAGAGAACTACATTTGAAATTAAGATTAGAAATTAAAAAAAAAAAAGTTCTGAATCAGAGTGTAGTTGAGCTAAGAACCAGCTTCAATTTCCCAACCCACCACACTCATATATGTAAAGAAGGATTGATTCCATTCATCAGGAGTTGGGAAAAGTGAAGGAGCATATGAAACCTGTAAATGTATACAGATTTATACAGATCAACTTACATCAAGAGAAAGCAATAATAGAACAGAATAGAATAGATCAATTTTTGTGAAAGTATTATGTGAAATTGAAACAGTATTTTTCCTCAATCTTCTACCACATTCTCATGTAGTAGTGGTTAATTAGTATATTAAGTGGAGTACTGAACCTGGAATAAGGAAAATCTTAATTTAAATCCTCTCTCAAACATTTCATTGTTGTATGATCTTGGGCAAGTCATTTAGATTTTTCTTCTATAAAAGGGGGATAATAGTACCCATCTCTTATCTTGAAGATAGGATAAAATGAGATAACATTTATGAAATGCTCTGTAAATCTTTAAGTACCATAAAAATATTACCTAATATTACTTATTATCATTAAACTCTTTGCTATCATCCCTCAGCCTAAATAATATTCTAGTCTCTGATGCAAGATCAACCTCTTAACCTGAATCCTTGATATCATCCTTTTTCTTCCCTCCATAAGATTTCCTCTGCATTAAGCCACTTTCTCACCACCAATTGGAGTTTTCAATTTTCTGCTCTATTGGCCCTTTTCCTGATGTCTACAAATATATCCAAATCATGCTAGTTCTAAAACAAAAACAAAAATCTTATTTTTTTTTAACCAGGTTCTCAAACTATTTACATATATCTCTCTTCCTTTTCAAAATAAAACACTTTAAAATGTTGACATTTAGTATTTCTCCTCTCTTTCAAATATCAATTTAATTTTTTTCTTTCTAATCAGATGAATATTTTTTCATTCTCATTTCTAATAGTTTTTTCATAAGTCTTTATCTTTTTCAAACTCCTCTGCATCTTTTTTTTTTTTGATATTTTAACCACTTTTTCCTAACTCATATTCTCTTCCTTAATTTTTCATTATCCTATTCTTTCTTGGTTCTTCTCCTACTTCTCTGACTACTTCTTATTACCCTTTACTAGATTATTATCCTTATCACTCCCTCCTCTATATATACTTTCTCATCCAATGATTTCCTCAGCTTGCTGGAGTTCAATTGCAATTTTTTTGAAGGTTACCACCATATCTATACATCCAAACTTACTTTCTTACTGAACTCCAGTCCTAGATTAACAACTGCCTATTAAACAATGAAAACAAAAACTAATAACTTTCCCCAAAAATGGATATGCAATCACTGTAAGACTTATTTATTTTAACTTTACAAAAAAAAAATCTATTTCTGTTTCCTTCTCTCAACTCACACAACCCCTACTGTATTTCAAGCTCTTTCAGCTAAACTATAGTAGTCTTTTACATGCTTCCTGTCCCAACTCTCTTGCCTCTCTTATGTCCTTCATTTAATTTCCAAATTGCTAGTCCTAAAGCACAGATCTTATTATATCATATTTTTCTTCTTAATAAGCACCATAGCTCCCTATTCTTCTATAATAGGGAGCTATTATAACAACAAAGAAACCTCAATTTACCATTTAAAACTCTTCATAAATAAACTTCTGTTTTACTTTTTTTCCATACATCATTGTGCTTTATTCATTTCTGATCCAATCAAAGTGGTATATTTGTTCCTAATAGATAACATTACATTTTGCTTCTATTTGCATTTTTATAGTATCCACTCCATACTAACCACTGTCTCTTTAGAAACTTTGTTTCCTTTAAAAAATTATTTCAAATGGTATATGAAGAACTTCTTAGATTCCCTGATGATAATTCTTAACTGAAATTCTCATATATTTAAATTTGCAAATATTGTTTCAGAAAAAAAAAAGTGTGACTTTATGCTAATTTTTACACATCCTTGATGATAATGCAGATAAGTAAAAGGGAAGGGGGGATATATTTGTGCCTAAAATAACAAAATTATTGGGAACAGCTCAGTTTTGTGGATGAACCTCAATGCATAATAGTTTCTATATTTCACCATCTAAAATCAAAAGATAACATTAAAATGAAGAATCTAAAGAAAATGTATGTTCTTTTGCCATCAATATGTTGTTACTCACTCTTGAAAGCATATATTCAAAATAAATTATTTTGTGCTTCCCTCACTGCCATATAAAAAAATGATAGAAATTCAGGTCTTAGTAAAAAAAAATATTAAAAAGGTCATATGTATTTACAATATTTAAATAACCAATAATATTTTAATAGGTCAAGAGTCTTATAATCAGTTTTCTAAGAGATAGAGAGAAAACTTTCTAAAACAATATGAGATAAATCCATCAAAGCCAGTCCCATGTGAAAAACCACTCTGTTTAAATAGCTCTTAGAAGAACTAGTGTTTTTGAGAAGGCACTTTTGCAAAAAAAAAAAAAAAAAAAAAAAAGTTTCTTTTTGTCAGTAATGAGTAAATTAAAGAAAGCTACAAACTATTACCATTAGCTTTTAACTGTTTTCCCTTTGAAGTGTGAAGTGTCCCCAGACAAAATAACTCTATTTATCAAAGAAAACTTTGCTTACTCACCACCACCCCCAATCTGGCTTCTTAATATGAATGCTTCATTATATTGGAAGTGGAATTAGAACAGATTGTCTTTTGGGACAGGATCTAAATATCGTAATTAAAATAATGTTCACAAAAAGCATCTAGCCATTCATGATAAATATACTTTGAGAGTTACCCCCAGAAGATAGATATTGTGAAGGGGAAGGAAGCAAGAAACTCTCTCTTCAATATTTTCTTTTTTTCTTTCTTTTTTTTTTTTTCTTAAATCACATTTTGGGTATTGATGTGTATTTGAGTTATCAGTTTTAAATGAAGCAGATTATATTAATTAATCAGAGTCTCTTGCTCTAATTTTGGTTTTCTAATTAAAGTAAGTAATTCCAAGTGAAATATTTTGAAGAACTGGTGGCTCTTGTGGCAATGCCTTCATAGAAATGTGATGATTTTCTCTCCAGTGAGTCCCTTTTGCTATTTCAGAACTATTATGATACTTACTATTAAAGGTGATGATGATGATGATGATGAAATATTACTATTGCCATTTCTTTTGGAAACATAGCTGTACTTACCCACATATTAGATTAAAATATAAATGAAGACTAATCTGAGTCTCTTTTCTGAAATCTTATTTGTTACTTTGCATATCCCCTTTGTCTTTATTACTTTAAGCTTTGTATTAGGTTTTCCCTCTAAGGAAGGATTAATGTTTTTCTTTCTCTTTTGTTTATTATTTTGAGGTTAGGAATAGCCACTATCATTCAACAAGATAGATGATGTTGATGTTGGTGGTGGTGGTGGTGATGGTGATAATGGTGATGTCAGCTAACATTTACCTAGTGCCTGAAGATTTTAAAAGTGCTTAATGAACATTATATCATGTTGTACTCACAACAACTCTGAAAGTTAAATGCTATTAATTTTTTTTTTCCATTTTGTCTTTGAGAAAACAGGCAGGCAGAGGTTAAGTAATTTGTCCAGGGTTACACAACTAAGAAGTGTTTGAGGGGAAAAAAAATTATAATCTGATCTTTCTGAATCCAGGTCCAATAGTTTATCGATTGTACCAGTTACCTGTGCATTATCCAATTAAAATTTTGTAAAGTTGTATTTAGTTAATTAAATTATATTATCCTGCATTCAGAAACATGATTCTTTAGTAGAAGGGACTGGGAAAATCAATTAAAAATAATAATACAACAACTTTCTCATGTCAAGAGTAAGTAATAACGAATCTTGCTAAACACTTTTTTGAAGCGTTTGTGGGTAACGAGTAATTAAAAAAAATATTTGATTTATTCAACAGAACTCCCCATTTGTTGTTGAATCTAACAACACCCAAATATATTAAGAAGCAGGACAACAAGAATTTTGTACAGATTTTAAACTGAATGAACTAATCAACACCACCAAATTTAAACTGTCATGCTTTACATGAGAGTCTAGAATTCCACTTTCTGTGCAGTCTATCAGGTGATTTTTAATATAACTGATACATGAAACTAGTATAAGTTTAACTTAACTTCATTTGCTTATTAGTCCCCTCACAGTCTTTATTCCCAGTCTCTTAATTCAATAAACATTACTCTATCCAAGGCTGTCTATTATCTCTTCCTTTGGCAAAATATTTTAATTACCATATTTTGTCATTCTATTAAAAATAAATACTGCCTTTGGTTTTTATATCATCTCATGATTTATATCTTATTTGACAAATAGTATCTACTTTTTTCTGATGTTCTTTTTCTTTCTAATCTCTGCAATATTTTTTAACCACAATTTTATCCTTAATTATTTTCTCTCAGTCTGGTTTTTATGATGGTGCCCCTGCCTATCTAGGATTTCTTCTCAGTTTCCTTTGTAGCACTATCATTTGTAGCCAATTTTGGGGTGTTTTTCTTAAGGTCTGTGTCTTAGGTTTACATCTTTTCTCTCTGAAAATCTCTTTTTGTCAAAGGTTTTATCAATTCATTAGCTCCTATTCATTTAAATATTATGTGTATGCAGATAATTCTTATATATATATATCCAACTCTCTCTCCTGATCCCCAGATTCACAATTTCAAAATGTCTTGGACATTTTAAATTAAATATCCTTTAGGCAAACTTTTATTCCCCTCATAAAATAAAATGAATCACATTTGATATTGAGGAGCTGCAAATATTTCATAATGACTCTGCTTTAAAATTCTTAGTGAATGGGGTAGCTAAATGGCACAGTGGATAGAGCACCAGCCATGAAGTCAGAAGACCTGAGTTCAAATCTGGTTTCAGAAACTTAACACTTCCTAGCTATATGACCCTGGGCAAGTCATTTAACCCCAATTGCCTCAGGGAAAAAAAAAATTACTATTGAAAAATAAAATGGTTCACTGCCTATTTAGATGTTTCTTTGAATCCATTATGGTTTCATCTAATATACTAGAATACAGAAGATTAATAAATAGTCATCATAGAAACTAAAAAGATGACTCTAAAAGGGCTTAATCTGCTAAATACTTTCTAATGAACTTTATAAATAAATATATGCTTATATGTGTAAAGTATGGGCTGGCTCCCTGAAGGGCCTGAGGGTCAGCCAGAGTTAAGATAAATTAAATCCTTCGTCTTTAGACCAAGAGAAGTGAAGGAGGCAGGCAAGCTGCCACAAGGCTTGCCAAAGATGCATCCTGGATTCTGGAGTTGAGTCACCAGCTTCTCTCCTCCTTGTCCTGCCACTAAGTCACCCTCACTTTTCTCCCTCCACCCTCCAATCCTTGACTACAATTATCTTACTTCCAAACATTCAGAAAGCACCAAAGGTGAGGAGAGCTGAGATCCAAATATATGCTAATAAAGCCATTGTCTCACAGCAAATAGGTAATTAGCCTTAAGTGCTCTGCATTCTCAGATTCAAGTACACCTATTCAGAGTTTCAGTCCTTTACAATATGTATATATGTTACTTTATATTTATCTATACATATACTTATATGTATACATGTAACCATATACATAGGTAACATATCTCCATTTATGTTATATATTTTGTAAAGTCTACAAATATATGACATATTAGGTATCTATATCTATATTAAATACTATAATAGAAAATATAAAATAAAAACATCAGAGTTGAAAGGAACTTCAATGATAAGAACTTAAAAATATAAGAAAAGTGAGAGAGTAGAAATGAGAAAGGATAGGATACTAGATATGACTACAGAATCTCTAAGAGAGAAATAGAAATACCTGGTGCTGAGAGATGGAGTATTCTGTCTGTGGAATATCTTTGCTATTGCAAAGGCCAAATTAACAGGATTGAAGAATATATATAAAATAATTAAGTGTCAGACAACTGAAAAGGTAAGAAAGAGAAAAACTTTGAATATCAAATAGCTCCCCCTTTATACCAGCAGCAGAGCTTGATCTTTCAAGTTAAAAAAGGAAATATCATAAGAAAAGGAAAGAAAAAAAAAATTGAATTGGTCTCAAACCCAATAAGGCTTCTTGGAACTGTCCATAGAAGACTTTAAAAGGCAAATAAGAAAGGTCCTTTAGAAGAAAAAGTGAGAAAGAAAATGAGAGGCATGTATGAGAGAATCAACAATTTGGAAAAGGAAGAGAAAAAAATTCAGAAGAAAACAATTTGAAAAGTAAAATTAACCAAATGGAGAAAGAGATACAAAAGCTAACTGAAGAAAACCACACATTAAAAACTAGAAAAGAGCAAATAGAAGCTAATGACCCAGTCAAAGAAATAAAAAGAATAAAAAAATGGAGGAAAGTATGATGAAAATATGAAAAAATACTTTCCACATTGGAAAAAAATACAGCACCTATTCCTATTAACAACACTAGAGCATAAGGGTAAAGAAAGCTTTTCTCAAAATAATCAGTATCTATCTAAAACCAACAGCAAGCATTATTCGGAATAGAGAGAAGCTGGACTTATTCCTAATAAAATCAGAGGTGAAAAAAATGATGTCCATTATCACCACTATTATTCAATATTGTACTACAAATGTTAGCTTTAGTAATAATAAAAGAAAAAATGAATTAGAATAGGCAATTAGAAAATAAAATTATCATTCTTTGCAGATGATATGATGATATACTTGGAGAATCCTAGAAAATCATCCAAAAACCTACTGGAAACAATTCACAGCTTTAGGAATGTGTCAGGATATAAAGTAAACCCACACAAATCATCAGCATTTCTACATATTACTATCAAAGCCAATAAATAAGAGATAGAAAGAGAAAATCAATGTAAAATTACTGTAAAAGAAATAAAATACTTGGTGGTCTACCTGCCAATATAAACGCAAAAACTATATGAACAATTAGAAAACACTCTCACACAAATAAAGTCAGATCTAAACAATTGGAAAAATATGAATTGCTCATGGGTAAGTAGAGCTAATATAATAAAAATCATAATTCTGCATAAATTAGTCTATTTTTAGTGCCATGGTAATTGAACTGTTGAAGAGTTATTTTATAGAACTAGAAAAAAATTACAAAAGTCACCTGTCAGAATAAGAGGACAAGAATATCAAAGGAATTAATGAAAAAAATTTACAAAGGATGATGGTTTAGCATTAACAAACTTTATTATTATAAAATATATAAACTATATTATAAAGCATCAGTCATCAAAACTAGCTGAGAAATAGAGTGGTGGACCAGTGAAATAGATTAGATACATGTGACACAATAATCAAGGTCTATTTCATAACCTCTTTTTGTAGAACACTAGAACAGATTTCCTTAATAACCTCTTGTATAATGCTATGCAGACTTGTTTATTGGTCAAGATCTTCAGCTAGTTCAACAATTTATAAATCGTCTCTTCTGATAGTTCTTCAGGTTGGCTATTTTTCCAATGTGGTATTTCACATTTTCTTCCATTTTTTTTTCATTCTTTTAAGTTTGTTTGACTGATTCTTGTTGTCTCACAAAATCGTTGGCTCCTATTTGTCCTGTTCTAGTTTTTGATGTGTGATTTTCTTCAGTTATCTTTTGTAACTCTTTCCATTTTGTTTATTCTACTGTTGTTTTTTCAATTTTTTTCCTTCCTTTTCCAAATTGTCTGTCATGCATACCTCTCATTTCTTTTCTCATTTTTTCTTTTACCTCTCTAACTTGCCTTTTGAAGTCTTTTATGAGCATTTTCAAGAAACCTCTTTGAGCTTGAGACCAATTGATCTCACTATTTGAAATTTCTTCTGTGGGCATTCTGTCCTCATCTGCATTTGTGTTTTGTTCTTCCCTGACACCATAATAGATTTATGTGGTCAAGGTTCTTTTCAGTTTCTTGCTCACTTTCTTTCCTCTTCTTGCAGTATTTTATCCTTTTTTTTTTTTAACTTTTAAGGTGGAGCTCGGTTCCTGGGATAAAAGTAGAGCAGTCCCAAGTTTCCTGTGCAACTCTCAGCCTTGGCTTTGAGCACAGGGGCCCCTTGGGTTTTCAAGAGTAGCTTTGCCTGTTATTTTCAGGAGACAGCCTTATTTCCCAGAGTTTGTCTTCTGAGCTGGGATTAGGAAATGCCTCACTGATCTGCTTCTCTACTGAGCCGAGATTGAGGGTCTTACTTGCTGATTTGCTGTGATTAAAAATCCTCTCACTGGCTTTCCCAGAGTCTATCTGACCTGGTAAGAACATGAATACCCTTTTTACTTCAGTGAGAATGATCTTTCTTGAAGTTTCTTTTTTTCCCCCCCAATATATCTTGAGCTGGAGAGTGGTTTTATTCCATCAGACTCTGTTCAGATTTTTGGTTGCATGTGGTTTTTGAGAGAAAGTGGAAGACCTCAAACAGTTTTCTGACTTTACTTCACCATCTTGGCTCCACCCCCAGAACTTCCAAGTATTTGAGTCTTGATAAACCTAAACTAGGCCCTTATTTGTTTATGTTAGTACATGATATATTTACTTATTGTTGTTATTTTCAGTATTTGATTAGATTTGTTATGCTTATGCATGATCACAGGGGTTAAAGGATGTTGGTGTTACTATACAAAATATCTGAAGTGTTATATGCACATGTTGTGGTGAGCTTTTTCTTCTCAAGACACAGCCAGGTGATAAAAGTTCAGATCTTTTATTATCTCCAATATAGCCTGGTTAGCTTAGAGGCCTATCTCTCTGCTTGGTTCCAAGAGCTCCCTCTGAATGTCGCCAAATCCAAAGGTCTGGTCCTTCAGCCTCTGCCTCTGCTTTCTTCTGCCTCCAACCAGCACAGAGATGGAATGAATCTCTGAAATCTCGACTTGTAACTTCTTCACTCTGAAGAACTTCTTTGACTGGCCCATTGAAGCTCTATTTGTGCTAGTGCTCTCTGGCCCAAA
Organism: Antechinus flavipes; assembly: GCF_016432865.1. Classification (NCBI taxonomy): domain Eukaryota; kingdom Metazoa; phylum Chordata; class Mammalia; order Dasyuromorphia; family Dasyuridae; genus Antechinus; species Antechinus flavipes. Next base: position 128,761,636 of record NC_067400.1, on the reverse strand, counting down.
GAGCTTCAAGGGAGGTGTGAACTCATTGAACTCCAATGAGTAAAGGTGTGAACACAAGCCTTGTATTAATTAGTTCTACTTAGTACCTTGTTTCAGGTTCTGCCCTAAACATCTTCTTGTAAGATTAGATCAACTCTAATTAGTTAGCAGTTAGTAAGGATTCCAACATCTCCCCCTTTCTTTTGTTAGATGAAAACACCAAAGGAAATAGGAAATCTAATCAGATTAGTGGGTTTCTGAATGGGGTACACATAAATCCATCAATATGATATACATGGTATACATAAATCCATCAATATGGGAGGCATTATACATAATTTACATAAGCACATAGCAATATAACACAGGTTAGTAGTAATGTAACAACATGAATCAACCTGAAATTTTACACATGTCCATAAGTCCTAGAAATAGTCCATAAGGAATCCATTGTCCATTAGTTCATGTGCCAGGAATCTAATAATTCCTGTAAGCTCTGAAGTACTGCAAAAAGTCTCATCAACAATTTTTCATCTTAACGAATCCAATGATTCTTGCTGGTTTTTTTTTTTTTTTTTTTTTTTTCAAGAACTGAAACAGTCTCATCTTGTCTTAGGAAATCCAATGATTCCTGAAGATTTTTAAAAGTCCTTTTTAACAGTCTCATAGTCAGCCATCTGATTCTTTCTCTATCTGTGGAAATATAAGCAGATCCTCTTCCCCAAGCAGTTAACCTATCTAATTCCCTTCTATTTACCAAATTTGGGATTTCTCCTCATCATCTGGTAATTACATTGGAGCTGTTTGCACTGGATACTGCCTTGTTGTCTTAAAAGGCCTGTATTCTTCCCAACTGTAATCCTGATTGCTTTTCTGTTGGTTGATGACATCAGAGTTCTGAATTTCTAAAGTCTCTCTGGGTGTAACCTCAGCTGCTATCATGCCCCACCTGTCCTTTGATTGATACTTTGGAGCTTGGTCCTGCCTCTCATTCCTCTGGGTCAATATACATTTAGAGGCCCAGTGAAAGCCTTGATTACATTTTGGACATGGGGTTTTGGGTTTTCTCTCACCCTGTCTTCTCATTGTATCTCTGTATCTACATTGGGCTCTTAGATGTCCAATTTTTCCACATTGAAAACATCGACGAGTTTCTCTATAATCCCCTTGCCAAGAAGGACCTTGTCTTTCCATGTTCATCATAGTTTGGGCATAATAAGCATTTGTGCCCACTGTGGCACAGTGTCTTATGATCTCCTCCAAAGGAGCATCTTTGTCTAGCCCCCATATAATTCTTTTGCAAACCTCATTGGCATTTTCCTTAGCCAAATGTCTGGTCATTATTTCTGTTGCTGCATTATCTCCAATGGTTCTTATTACAGCTGTTTGTAAATGTCCCACAAAATCTGCAAAAGGTTCATTGGGACCTTGCTCTATTTTTGTGAAAGCATTATTTCCATTTTCTGTCCAGGGAGAGAATTCCAAGCTTTTATTGCAGCCTTAGAAATTTGCTCATACACTGTTATGGGATAATAAATCTGTTCTGAACTCTCTGCATACTGACCTTCTCCAGTTAGTTGGTCAAAAGCAACTTCTACAATAGCTCCTGTTTGCCTATTGCGTTGGGCTTGAATCCTACATAATTCATGAAACTCTGAAAGCCACAATAAATTTTGTCCCGGTTCTAGACATGTTTTAGCGATGGATTTCCAGTCATTCGGGGTTAAGATTTCATAAGACAAATTATCCAGTAACATCTTCACATAAGATGATGTAGCCCCATAAAGAATGCAACCCTTTTTCAAATCTTTAATTTTTCCCAAATTAAAAGGAGTATTTTCTCTCTTTTTGACCTGAGCAGTTGAGCTCTTCAATCACAGGATATGCATTTATAAAATCAGATATATCTTCTCCTTCATTTTTTGCTTTAATTAATGCTTTTTCTAATCTTGTCAAATTCTGCTTTACAGGAGAAGCTGACTGTGTTTCTGTCTCTCTCCCTCCCCCTTGTTCCACCCATGAAGGGTTAATTGCAGGGGGAGGGTCATGAGATGTGGAATCACCTAATTCCTCCTGCTGTGAAGTATCATACTCAGAATTGTAATTAACTCCATTCTCATCTGATTCGTCCTCCTTTTTACCTAGTAAAGTTGGCACTTTTTCCTCCTGTACTTTCCTTTTCATCATTCTATCACTTAAATAACTTCTTATAGCCAATTGTATTACATTATATGTATTAATTATTGAGTTAGGCCCATTTTTATCATAGAATTGACAAAGATCCTCTCCAACCAATTTCCATTCATTTAGATCTAATTCCTTTTCAAGAGAGAAACAAGGACATATGTCCTTTACAATTTGTAAAAGTTCAGTGATTTGCTGTAAACTTATAATTAAACCTTGGCTTTCCATAACTTTGACAATGCTCTCTAAACATTTTCCTTGAACAGAAACAGGCTGTTTTCTAAATATCTGTCCCAATTTAGCTGAAATTCTACTTTAACTCTTCTAACAAAATTTCTTTGTTGCACTCACCCTAATTTCTGAGTTGAAGAGTCTTTTCCTTCACTCTTCAACTGGAGTTGAATCAGGATCATAGCTTTTCCACTGAAATCCACTGAGGGATCTGTCAGCCCCACGTTCAGGGCACCAAAATGTGGTGATCTTTTTCTTCTCAAAAAGCAGCCAGGTGATAAAAGTTCATATCTTTTATTATCTCCAATATAGCCCGGTTAACTTAGAGGCCTATCTCTCTGCTTGGTTCCAAGAGCTCTTGCCGCTTTGTCCTTTGCTTCTGCCTCTGCTTTCTTCAGCCTCCAGAGCCAGTACCAAGTTGAATCTGTCTTCCCTTGAAGAGAGGGCTTCTGGCGTAATTCTGCTGAAATCCCGACTTGTAGATTCTTCACTCTGAAGAACCTCCTTGACTGGCCCATTGAAGCTCTATTTATGCTAGTGCTCTCTGGCCCAAAGAGCTTCAAGGGAGGTGTGAACTCATTGAACTCCAATGAGTAAAGGTGTGAAAACAAGCCTTGTATTAATTAGTTCTACTTAGTACCTTGTTTCAGGTTCTGCCCAAAACATCTTCTTGTAAGATTAGATCAACTCTAATTAGTTAGCAGTTAGGAAGGATTCCAACAACATGTGTTCAATATTTGTCTTCCTCTGTTGATTTTCACATTTAAAAATATCTTGATTTCTTAAAACTTTTCCATTTTATAAACATTTGTACGTATTATCTCATTTCCTCACAATTGTCAATCCTGTCATGTTGGCAGCAAAGTTATCCTTATATCATTGAGTACAATGAGACTTAGATTAATAAGTGACTTAGTTAAGGTCACATAATTATTAATATTGGAATATGTTTCTTCACATAAAATAGATTTTTTTGTTTATCTGAAGAATTTAATAGTCAAATGCATCAAAATCTTTCATATTTATATGAATTTAAATGTTAGATTGTTAATCATTTATGTAAATTGTATATCACCAAATCATTATTTTTTTCTTTTCACTTCTCCCCTAACCAAACATTAAAACTCTGTCTTAAACTTATTAGTATTCAATGTAAAGTTTTTTGAGTTGACATGACCTATTTTCATTCATTTTCATGTTAAATAGTAATGATATATTCCAATAATAAATCATAAATAGTAAAGAGGTGCTATTACATTAAAATCACTTCCTCCAAGGGCCTAATGTTAAATTTAGCCGAAAATAATTTTGCAGCTTGATTTATGATTACTTGGTCAAATAATTTTTAAAACAAATTAAGATATAGTCAACAAATAATGAATATTCAAATTGGAAAAGAAATAAATGCATCTAAAGATAAATGTGAATTTTCAAAAGTTGTGTAAATTTATTTTGCATTTAGTCTGATATAAAGGGCAATACTTTCTGAAGTAGACATTTAATGCAATTACTGGAAAGTCATTAAAGAAATGTGCTTGGAAATCCACATTCTTAAAAGTCAGTTTAAGATACTTAAGCTATTTAAATACGCCACCTGCTAATTCATTTAGAGTCACAACTTAATCATGGCCTAAATTTACTGTTCTGTTTTCTGAAAACTAAATGTTCAAAGCAAAGTTCAATGAGTGACTAAGGAAAATGATTTATATTGACCATCATAAAGCTCTTTTAAAAATGAGGCAGCTAGATTACAGAGGGGATAGAGCACCATCCTTGAAGTCAGGAGAACCTGAGTTCAAATCTGCCCTCAAATATTTAACACTTTCTAACTATGTGATCCTGGGCAAGTCACTTAACCCCAATTTCCTCAGCAAAAATAAAGAAAGAAATTGTCAAAGTATTATATCACACATGAGTTAAACATTGCTCAGAACAGAGTAGTGAATCCAAATTCTATTATATTTTAAATGAAAAGTAATATGCCCCATCTGCTACTTGTAATTTAGATGATTTCATAAATTTATTTCATTTTTCCAGGTAAATAATTTTTAATATAAACAGACAATATATTCTAAATAGAAACTGGAAGTTAAAGTGAGGCCAAAAATTAAGTATAAATTATTTTAAGGTTTGGGATTCATAACTTATGAAGAAGTGTTAAGTCTGGGGAGAATTGATTGACTCCTACTATAAATGTTATGCAAAATACAATTGCAGAGAATAGAATACTATTGTACCCAGCCTAAGCACTACTTCTGGATTTCAAATTTTGCTCCTAGCTCTTAATATATGTATGAAATTGGGTAAGTCATTTAAACCTTATAAACCTTTTTTTTTTTTTCATTTGTTAAAAAAAGTCATCAAAGGTCTTTTCAGATATAAAATTTACAATGCTTCCTGTAAAACCTGAGATACATTACATAGTGAATTTTTTTTTCTAATTTAGAAATAAGGTACATTCCAAAAATTTGTGAAGGAATGCATTGTTGCAATATTGTACTTATTGTCATTATAAAATACACTTAGAGAAATGGAAAAACATATAACTCACTAAAAATAGAATTGACAAAATGGAAAAAGAAAACAACTCCCTGAAAAACATAATTTGTGAAATGGTAAAAGAAAACAACCACCTGAAAAATAGAATTTGGGAAATGGAAAAAGAAAATAACTCCTTAAAAAACAGAATTTGTAAAAAAGGAAAAAAAAAAACAACTCATTTTAAAATTCAATTGGACAAATGCAAAAAAGAAGCAAAAAAGTAAATGAAGAAAATAATTCACTAAAAATGAGAGCTGAAGAAATGGAAAAGGATGATTTAATGAAACATCAAGAATCAGTCAAACAGAAACAATAAAATGAAAAAAGTAGAAAATGTAAAATACCTATTTGGGAAAACAACTAACTTGGAAAATAGATCTAGGAGAAATAATCTAAAGCTTATTAGCCTTCCTGAAAATCTTGACCAAAAAAAAAAAAAAAAAAAAAAAAAAAGAGCCTAGACATGATTTTTCAGGAAATCATCAAAGAGAACTGCTCTGATGTCCTAAAATCAGAAGGTAAAATAGCCATTGAAAGAATTTCTCCTGAAAAAGAACCCAAAATTAAATCTCTAAGGAATATCGTGGCTAAATTTAATAACTATCAGACCAAGGGAAAAATATTATAAGCAGCCAGAAAGAAATAATTCAAAAACTAAGGAGACAAAATAAGGATTACCCAGAATCAAGCATCTTCCATGTTAAAGGATTCAAGGGCCTGAAATCTGAAGCATATGACTGGATTAAAACCCAGAAATCTTCAATACATTATTTACAAGAAACACATTTAAAGTAGAGTGATACATACAGAGTAAAGATAAAAGACTGGAGCAGAATTTATTATGCTTCAGGTTAAAAACCAATTAACCAACCAAACAACAACAATAACAACAACAAAAACAAAACAAAACAAACAAACAAAAAATAGTTGTAGCCATCCTGATTTCAGATAAAGCAAAATCAAAAATTGATCTAGTTAAAAGTGATAAGGAAAGAAACTATATCTTGCAAAAGTGTATCATAGATAATGAAGCAATATCAATACTAAACATATATATGCACTAAGTGGTATAGCATTTAATTACTAAAGGAGAAGTTAAGAGAGTTGCAAGAAGAAATAGACAACAAAACTATAATAGTAGGAGATCTCAAGCTTGCTCTTTAAGAACTAGATAAATCAAGTCACAAAACAAATAAGAAAGAAGTTAAAGAGGTAAATAGAAAACCAGAAAATTTAGGTATAATAGATTTTGGGGAAAAAAAGTAAATGGAGACAGAAAGAATTACTCTTTCTTCTTGTAAGTTTATGGAACCTATACAAAAATTGACTATGTATTAGGACATAAAGACCTCAAAATCAAATGCAGAAAGGCAGAAGTAGAAAAAGAATTTTTTTTTTTCAGATCATGATGAAATAACAATTGCTTCCATACAAGGACAGGGAAAATAGACTAAAAAGTTATTGGAAACTAAATAATATCAATGGGTAACTAAATAAATAATGGATGAAATGCAAATCAAAGATATAATTAATAATTTCATCCAAAAGAATGATAATAATAAGACAACAGACCAAAATCTGTGGGATGCAGCCAAAGCAGTAACAAGGGGAAATTTTATATCTCTAAATGCTTACTTGCATAAAATAGAGAAAGAGATATCAATGAATTGGGCTTTCAACTACAAAAGCTAGAAAATTAACAAATTAAAAAAAAAAAAAAACATCAAATACCAAACTTGAAGTTCTAAAAATAAAAGGAGAGCTTAATAAAATTGAAAGTTAAAAAAAAAACTATTAAATTAATAAATAAAACTAAGAGTTGAGTTTATGAAAAAATCAATAAAATAGACAAAGCTTTAGTTAATTTGATTAGAAAAAGGAAAGAAGAAAATCAAATTGTTGGTCTCAAAAATGAAAACAGAAAACTTTCCACTAATGAAAAGAAAATTAGAGCAATAATTAGGAATTATTTTGCTTAACTTTATGCCAATAAATTTATAATCTAAATGAAATAAAGGAATATCTACACAAATATAGCCCAGATTAACGGATGAGGAAATAAATTATTTAAATCATCCCATTTTAGAAAAAGAAATAGAATAAGCTGTTAATCAACTCCCTAAGCAAAAATTTTCAGGGCCAGATGGATTTATGTTCTGGGCCAGAACTTGAAACAAGGTGCTATGTCAGTGGAATTGAAAGAGACAATGATTATTTAGCATGGTATATAACAATTCTCTAGTTCAGTACTTGTACTTAGTACTTAATATAATTTCACAAGATTCACACTTTTAAGAAAGCATATATAAGCTAGGATCCTCAACCAGGATTCAGTCCTTGAGATTCAGAAGCCAGGATTCAGTTGGGGAGATTTAGAAGCCAGAGCTCAAGCTCTCAGAACCAAGACTCCAGAAGGCCTGTAGGAAAGCTAATGGGGCCGCAGAAAAGGAGACAAAACTTGGAAAGAGACAATAAAGGACTTGGACTTTAGTACCTGGCTGCATTTGGGGTGATTACTGAACTGAAACTAAGGCTGCCTTCAGAGATCCCAAGAAAACCCCAACAAGATAAGATTACTTGTAAAGAAGAATATTACAGATTGACATGCAAATTCTACCAAATATTTAAAGCACAATTAACTCATATAATATATAAACTATTTGAAAAAAAGAAGGAAAGAAGGACTTCTACTAAATTCCTTTTATAACACAGACATGGTGCTGATACCTAAACCACATAGGATGAAAACAGAGAAAGAAAATTATAAACCAATGCCCATAATGAATAGTGATGCAAAAAGCATAAATAAAATATTAGCAAAGTGATTACAGAAGGTCATGCTCAGGGTAATACATTATGAACAAGTAGGATTGATATTAGGGATGCAGGCCTGGTTCAATATTAGGAAAATTATTTGCATAATAGACATATCAATATAAAATCCAACATTCATTCCTACTAAAAATACTAGAAAGTAGAGTAATAACTTATTTTTACTTATATAAGTAAATGTCTTATTTTTTACAATATTTAAAACCATCAGCAAGCATCATACGAAAAGGGGAAAAACTGGAACCATCCCCAGTAAGATCAGGGGTGAAACAAAATTGCCTAATATCACCACTGCTATTCAGTATTGTATTAGAAATGCTAGTTTTGCCAATAAGAAGAAAAAGAGATTAAAGGAATTAGAGTAGATAATGAGGAAAATAAATTATCACTCTTTGCAGATAATATGATGGCATACTTAGAGAACCCTAGAGAATCAACTAAAAAAACTACTAGAAAGACAATGCACAACTTTAGCAAAGTAGCAGGATACAAAATAAATACACATAAATAATCAGCATTTTTATACATCACTAATAAAATCAAACAGCAAGAGATATGAAAAAAAAATGTTGAGGAATCTATCAACCAAGGGAAAGTCAGGAACTATATGAGCAAAACTACAAAATATTTTCCACACAAATAAAGTCAGATCTATAAGATTGGAAAAAATTTCAAGTGTTCTTGGATAGGTCAAGCAAATAAAATAAAGATGACAATACTACCTAAACTAATCTATTTATTCAGTGCTATACAAATCAAACTCCCAAGAAACTATTTCACTGACCTAGAAAAAATAACAACAAAATTCATCTGGAAGAACAAAATGTCAAGATTTTCAAGGAAATCAATGAAAAAAAAATCAAATGAAGGTGGCTTAGCTGTACCAGATCTAAAGTTATATTATTAAGCAGTGGTCATCAAAACTATTTGGTACTGGCTAAAAAAAAAAAAAAAAAAGAGTAATGGAATAGATTAGGCTCATAGGACAAAATAGTCAGTGACTATAATAATGTAGTGTTTGACAAACCCAAAGACCCCAGCTTTGGGAGTAAAAATTCACTATTTGACAAAAACTTCTGGGAAAATTGGAAACTAGTATGGCAGAAATTAGGCATTGACCCACACCTAATATAGTATACCAAAATAAGGTTGAAATGGATTCATGATCTAGTCATAACAAAAGATATTATGAACAAATTACAAGAACACAGGACAGTTTACCTCTCAAATCTGTGGAAGGCGAAGGAATTTGTGATCATAGAAGAAGAGGGGATCATTATTGATCACAAAATAAATATTTTAAATTATTTTAAGTTTAAAAGTTTTTGTTCAAACAAAATTAATGTAGACAAGATTAGAAGGGAAGCAATAAACTGGGAAAATATTTTTACATTCAAAAGTTCTGATAAAAGCCTAATTTCTAAAATATATAGAGAATTGACTCAAATTTATAAGAATTCAAGCCATTCTCCAACTGATAAATGGCCAAAAGTTATGAACAGATACTTTTTATATGAAGAAATTGGACTATTTTACTTTTATGAAAAGTGCTCTATATCACTATTGATCAGAGAAATTCAAACTAAGACAACTCTGACATAACACTGTACACCTCTTAGATTGGCCAAGATGACAGGAAAATATAATGATGAACGTTGAAGGGAATGTGCGAAAACTGGGACACTAGTGCATTATTGGTGGGACTATGAAGGGATCTGACCATTCTGGAGAGCAATTTTGAACTGTGCTCAAAAATTACCACACTGAGCATATACTTTGACCCACCAGTGTTTCTAATGGGATTATATCCCCAAAAGATCATAAAGAAGGGAAAGGGACTCACATGTGCAAAAATGATTGTGGCAGCCCTTCTTGTAGTGGCAAGAAACTGGAACCGAATGGATGCCCATCAATTGGAGAATAGCTATATAAATTATAACATATGAATGTTATAGAGTATTATTGTTCTGTTAGAAATGAATAGCAGGATGATTTCAGAAAGGATTGGAGAGACCTACATAAATTGATGCTAAGTGAAATGAGCAGAACCAAGAGAACATAATACACAACAATAACAAGAGTATACAATGATCAATTCTGATGGAAGTGGCTCTTTTCAACAATGAGAAGATTCAAACCAATTCCAATTGTTCAGTAATGAAGAGAGCTATCTACATCCAGATAGAGGATTGTAGAAATTGAGTGTGGTTCACAAGATTTCATTTTCACTCTTTTTGTTGTTCTTTGCTTGCATTTTATTTTGTTTCTCTCATTTTTTTTTTACTGGTTTGATTTGATTTTTCTTGTCTGGCATTATGGTTGTATAAATGTGTATTCATATATTGGGTTTAACATATATTTCTACGATATTTAGCATATATTGGACTACTTGCCATCTAGGGGAGCTAGTGGGGCAAGGGAGGGAAATGAGAACACAAAGTTTTGCAAGGTCTAATATTGAAGAATTTTCCACACATATGTTTTGAAAATAGAAAGGTTTAATAATTTTAAAAAAAGAAGTGAGGGAAGGATGAAGCAATTCTATTGTCACACTTTTTATCAATATCAAGTTTTTTTTTTTTTTTTTTTTTTTGGCTCACATGAAAAGAATGGAGGAAGCAAAAAATTAGTCTCAATTCAGTGGCAATTTATTTCATCCAGATCACTTTATAGATGAGGAATCTAAAGGACAGTGAAATTAAATGACTTGCCCAAAGTAACACAGATAACAAGTATTAAATGTGAGATTTGAATGAAGGTTTTCATACTTCTGAGGCAGTGTTTTTTTCCACTATGGGAACATTTGTCAACTTAAGAATTTAAATATTAATCTTGGGAATTTCTTTTTTGTTGCTTATTTTGGCTCAGCAAAACTGAAGAATGCAAGTTATATAATTCTGTAATATATACTTTTCTGAACAGATATTGAATTCCTTCTGGTTTTTTTTTTATCCATGCTTCAGACTTTCCACATAAATCACTCAAATTCTTGTTCAAAGCTTTAGACTTGTTGTTTTAAAGGTTTTTTTGTTTTTTTTGTTTTTTTTTTTCCCTAATTTCCCCATAAGCAGACCAATCCATAATTTATTCAGGGAAAAGTTGTCTGGGGAAGAGGAGGGTTAAATTTGTACATTGCTATTTCTATTAAATACTTTGTAGAGAATTCAGAAATATCTAGTCTGGATGTGGAGATTATTGGTTGAGGTTCTAACTCTAATAATTTTAATTGACACTTATAATTTCATGACTATTAAATGTATGCCTGCCTCAAATCTCTCTCTGTTCTAATTGATCTTTTATCCAGTCACTTAATTTTCTTAAACCATATGTTATAACATGTTCCTCCACATACACTTAATCCAACTCAATAAACTTCAGTGACTCTATATTACAGTAGAGTCAAATACAAAATCTTATGTTTATTGTTCAAAGCCCTGAACACCCTCTTCTCACCCCACAATCTCAATAGTATTTACCCTACTACTTTATACATGCCTTTCATCCAATGGCTTCCTGACTGTTCGCTAGAAAAAATCTTCCATTTTTTCTATTTTGACTAGTTCTTCTTAAACTAAGAAGCAAAATAAGTCTGATCTCTTCTTCATATGATAATCCATTAAATACTTGAAATAGTTTTTAGTGTTGTCCTTAAGATTTCTCTTTTTTACATGAAATATAACTAGTTCCTTCAATTTATTATTTTGGTATGATCTTTAGGCATCTTATCATCTTAATTGTTTTCCCTTGGATGTTCTTCAGCTTTTCATTGTTCCTCTTCAAATCCCCATAAATAACTACAATGCTCTGATATGTTCTTATCAGAGCAGAGTAGAGAAGCATTATCAATATATATATATATATATATTATGTTCAGACTCTATTCTTCAACAAATTGCATTTTCCTTCTGTCTTATTATCTCCTGGTTTGATAAGTATGAAAACTATTTCTTTAGCTATATTATTAATTAAAAATATTAAGTATTTCAAAAACACCAGCAGACATATCAAAAATATCTTGCCATATGTAATGCCTGATATAAATTGTATCTCACCACTATTATGAAGCAAAGAGAAGTACATTCTCATACCTTTTCTTCTGGTACAAGCTTAAGATGTTATAAGTTTTCAGCATTCACTTATTTTATTACTCTTCCAATTTAAATTGGTTTGGTCATGTATACATTATTTGTCTCATTCTGATTATGTCAATTTTCATCAGTTCAAATAAGTCTTTCAATGCTTCTCTACATTCATCATTATATTTATATGGCAGTTGATTTAACCATAACCAAGTGTATGTGAATGTATTTAGCTTCCAGAACTTGGCTGCAAGATGTCTTTCTAGAAATATTTTGGGATCTATGGAACTGCTGGGGGAGGGCTGAAACATCACTTCTTGGTAGAGTATATATCTGTTATTGGTATATCTAGATCACAGATATAAAATCTTCAGTCATTTTCCTTGCATAGTTCCAAATAACTTTCCAGAATTGACTAATTCATAATTCTACAAATAATATATTAGTATGCCCATCTATCTATGACCCCTCTATCATTGAGTATTCCCAAATTTGAGTACATTTTATTTCTTGCTATTATTGTATTTTTAAGAAATCTTGGTTCATAAAGACTAAGTGACTTCTATGAACATCTGGGATTTCTCAGTGGTTTCAGAGGTGAAAGAAAATGAAGTAATTAGGGGAAAATATATGTATATACATATATATGTACACATTTGTATTGAATATACACACAGTTTTTTTTTTTTTTTTTCATCACATATTCAGGAAGGTAAAGTAGATTTAACAAATTTTATTATAGTGAATTCTCTGTTTAAAATCTGCAGAGCTTGGGGACTATTGATTATTTTTTGTAATATCTTTTTTGTATAAAACCAGTAAACTTGTTTAAATCAACTTTGTAGCTTTCAATATAATTACAATGCCTAACAGCAATTCTACTAATTATTGGGTTTAACATTGAATAAATTTCTGTGTTATGCAGATGAAAAATTACTTTCTATCATTCTATTTCAAGATAGATGAACTACTCAGAGGGATTACATTGACAATCTGATACTGTCAGATATAGATCTGATTTTTGAACTGGATTCCCATTAGTTAATTGAAGAAAAAGTATGTGAATTGAAAATTTGAGCAGAATGGTACAATATGAAGTGTTTATCATACTTGCAGTTGACATGAAGTTGGTAAACATATCAATATGTTATATAGGAACATCAATATCAAAGTAGTTTTCAAGAACTTAGAACAATGGAGCAAACCAAACATGATCATGTTTAATAAACACAGATTCTGAGGTCATACTTTTAAAATAATCAATTGCAAAAATACAAAATGAAGATAAAAGGAATGACTAGATGACAATTTATCTGGAAAAAATACGTGTGTGTGTATGCATGTATATGTACATACATATATATATATATATGAAGGTAGATATACATCTATACATGTGTACACATATATATTTAAATTTTCTCTGGACTCGATTCAATGATAAAGAAGTTAAATAAATGAATGTAGCTTCTAACTGTATTTTAGCATATAGAAAGAGGGAGGTATTTAGTTCCATTGTAGTCTGGTGCACTTATTGAAAATTGGTAGTATTGTATTTATTTTTAATTATATTTTCACAAAGTAATTTTCCAGCAAGAATATATTTGTAGAAGACAGCAAGTCTTGTAAGGAAACTAAAAATAATGTTGTACTGGGATTATCATATGAATTAAATTTATATAGCTTAGATGTCAACCTGCAGGATAAAATATTTAAAAAAAATATTTCAAAAGCTTTAAGTTGGATAATGCTATAAGATTTTCCTTCTAGTTTCCAGTTAGCATAACTAGATCTAATGAGTGAGCAATATAAATTAATAAATTTCAGTTCAATATTAAGGAAAAAATCATCAAATCTATATATTGAAAATATTCAGTTAAAGCTGAATTAGATATCTTAATAGTTTGTAAAAGGAGAGGACAGTGTCCCAAACTTTAGGAGAGAATATGATTATTTTAAAAATGATTAGATAAATATATTTTTCTGAGGTGAATTGAAAATATTAATTTGGGATATCAACTGAGAACACTGGGGTAATAGAAGGCAGAAAAATATTTTTTAATTCCCTCTGACTTTCTGTGTCGGTTTAGAAAAGCCATGCATTAGCATAAATATTTGAGGATGGCATACATTTGACATGCTATATAATTACTGTCTTTGAAAATCCTCAGTACCCTGGCACCCTCTACAAAATGATGCCAAAGAACCAAACAGTTCTCATGTGAAACAATCACATTAAAATTAATTTATTTGATCTAAAATCAAACATCAGTATAATGTTTGTCTGGGCCAACAATATTTACAAAATGTTCTTACTGGTATGAGAAGCAGGTGTTAGCAATTATTCACTCATCATAATAATCAAATAAAATATAAAGAGAAATTAGCATAATCAATGGAAACAAATGTAAAATAGCCATATAATCACTAATCAAGCATCCTCCTCCTAAGGCTTAGTAATCAAAACCAGATGCATAATTCATTTGGATAATTAGCGAACACAATTCAAACCCTGTAGATGCTTTGCATTTTTGTCTAAAAGCTTCATAGGAATCTGTCTCAGAAGCAGTGAAAAGGGCATTGTGACTGTCCATATTAGCTTTTAGTAAGAAAGCAGCAGCAGGTGGGAAAACAGCTGATGACAAATGAAGAAAACACTCTGACATTTTGAAAACGGAGAAAAAGCGTCAATAATTAGATGCACTGTAGGTAGAATATACCTATGCCAGACTAACAGCAGGATTTGCCAATCCAAGAATAATTGAGACTGGTGGTATAGCACACTTTAATACATTCTAGAATATAGCATAGCAGATTAAATAATGGGAAAAATGCCAGTTTTCCATGTCTTCCCAGCATCTCTTTATAGGCATAATAGCTGTCAACCAAATGGGAAAATGTAAGGTTATTCTTCACATTCATACAGATACTTTGAAAAGTGATTTCCTACCTGGAGTTTTTTTCTCTTGCTCCAATTTCCATTCCTTGATAATCAGAGGTCTTTATTAATGAGAAAGGAGTTGAAGGCTTTCCATGGACTGAGTGAATAATCTTCCCTCTCCTCTTATATATGAATGTAATAGTAAAAATACTATATAAATGACACTTCTGTAAATATTCTGAAAATATAAACTGGTTTTTATTGTTGAAATAAATTGATTTAACATTCTTATGCCAAAAAAATTGGAAAAAGCATAAGAAAAACACAACAGCAGCAGCAGCAAAGATCACCACAATAGTAACAATATAGTTGCAATGACAATAAGAAGACCTTATTTATCTGTAGGACTCATTTTCCTATTAACTAGAATTTGTTAAACTCTGTGTGAATTTCCTCATCTCTGATACAAAGGGATTAGATTTGATGCTTTCTAAAATTATGCATGAGAAATCACATCTAAAATATGAGTATCCATATCAACTAAACTTGAAAAATCTTTTGAAGAATATTTAATGTATTTATGGCATTGTTTTAGACATTAACTCATTGGTTAAATCTATACTGACAATATGGAGTTCAAATGTCTGGCTGTAAATATAAACCTTACATGCTCTTACAATTATATGCACAAAATATGTGAATATACACACTAAAGAGCTACCATTATGTAGTAAAGAGAGAGTTGGCCTTGAAGCAAGACAATCTTTGTTTCAAGCCCTAGATCTAACATATATTTTCTACCTGCTCTTTCCCATCCTCTTCCTTCTCCTCTTCCTTCATTTCCTTCTCATTCTCCTTTTTTTTTTCTTTCTTTATCTCTCTCTGTCTTTGTCTTTCTGCCTGACAAATATTAAAGCAGTCAGGAACCTTCAACCACCACAGCCATTACAATACACAAAGTTGACCCGATGAATTGTTTGTTGCAGTGTTCTGTTCCTATTATTTCCCTCTTAATTGATAGCACTTTAATGCCTTTATGGATTGTGACCCCAACAATCCCAAAATGAAGGAAATGGGAGTAATTGAGTTAAGTCATTGTATCTGTTAGGAACCTGCCAAAGTCATCATCACTTCACAAAACTGTTAAGATGTTGAAATGAGATTATGCATTAAAAGATACAGTTAAGTAACATCATGGATATAATGTCAGGCTTGGAGTCAGAAAGATTCATCTTCCAGAGTGGAAATCTAACTTCACACACTTAATAAGTATGTAAACCTGCACAAACTAACTAACCCAATTTGCCCCAGTTTCCTCATTTATAAAAAGCTGGAGAAGGATATGTAAGCCACTTCAATATTTTTTGGAAGGAAAGCAACAATAAAACCATAAATAGTTGCACACAACTAAAAATGACTATAAAACAGCAATAATGACCACAACATAAAATAGAAATGTTAGATACATATAACCTACAATATTCCAGAGTAAAAATTGACTAAAATATAATTTGAAAATCTTAACCAAAAAATGAAATAGAACATAGGTCATATTTAAAATTGTCGATATTAGATTCATAAAGGTTCTTGTGCATGATTTGATAATTCCTACTTCTGTGTGAGTTTGACCTTGGTGATATAAATAATACAGAGTTTTGATAAAATATAGCTCCTACTTGCATAAATCTTACAAGTCAGCAGAGGGTGATCAAATATTAATATGTATCAAAGCTGCAAACTATAAGATAATATTTTAATGTTGCTATTGTAAGTATAATATTTGAGTCTCAAAAGATTTGATGAAATCAAGTTATACATTTGCCTTAGCCATTTAGATCTGGTTCTAAGTACTTGTGAGAAAAACAGAATTGCTCGAATGCTTACCTAGATTGGCCAGAAATGGAATGGGATTCATTCTTAGTTATGCATGTTCTCAAAATATAAAATGTGGGGCTCTTGATCCAATTCAAAAATTGGATAGGTACTTAGAACTCAAGGATTTGGGAAGTTGTTTTTAAATTTTGCAAAGGTAGATTGTATAAAACATGAGAGTGAGCATGATCGAATATCTACAGTGACTCACTAAAATGAAGATTTTATCCATTATAATTGGCTGATGGAGAAGAGTGTTAGGGCACCCACCAGTTAAGGCACTAACATATTCATAAAAACAAAGCAAATAAATAACTTTCCTTGTAAAATGACTGGGGTCAATCCTAGAGGTCAATTCTAATAGAGTACAATCAGGGCATTAAACAAAATATATATCACACAGTGATAGGAGGAAACAAAGCTTGTGAAACAAATTTTATTATTTATTAATTTAATAATTGCAAGACTTCAACTACTTTTTTTTATTATTCTTTCTTTCACCTGGCATAATAAGACCATTAGAGAGAGATGTAGATTTTATTTTTAAAGTTAACTATATTGTCACAGTCTAACAATAATGACAAGGAATTATGTAGAAGTGAATAAAGAATCTTACATTTGCTGTCTGTAATATTGTTCTCATCTTAACATAAGATCCAATTTTCAAAATGGAAATTGTCAGTACTTTTATTCCTAATGTGTGTTTATGTCTATGGCTATTTCAGAATAATAGCAAATTCTGAGTAAAGATTATTTCATTCAATAATGATGCTGTGAAAGGGAAATCATTTTTATTGTCAAAATTGATATACTTTTTTTTTTTTAGCATGCCAAGTATTCTGTGTGTTTATGACAATTACAGTCTTTTGGATTATAAACCACAAAGTCAAAATTGTTGCAATTGACCTTGACAGGCTACACTAATTGGCTCCTAAAGAGCCACTATGTTCTACCTTGTGAACAATCAATGAATTATATGACAACTTGTCTAAATCTGTCAAATATTTAGTTATTAAGTTGTATAAAATATCAAAATTTACTGACTATGAGTTGTTAATATATAGTCATTTGAAGACAAAATCATTGCATTCAAAGATTTTGCTATCTTAAAAACCATACAACAATAAACCCTTTGTTGTTGGTAGATTTCTTAGGTATACAAGATTTTAAAAATTAAACTTCTGTGTTCTGATTTTCACTGGATAATGATAAATCCCAGATATTCTGAAAAGATTGTACCATGTGGGAAAATATTCTAGTAACATTATCGATAATAGAAATATCTTAAAATGGCAAAGAAGACTTTAAATGAAGTATAGAGATTCTATTTTGGTATCTTTTGGAATTCACTTGATTTTACCACAACAAGCCTCTTAACTTCATAGAAGCCATTTCTGAATCTATCTATAGCAACTCTTGTACATCTTGCTTCTGAGACAGAGTCCTATAGTACTGAAATGTATGTAGGGGTGAGGAGAAGATGCCTCTGCCTTCACTTTAGCTCTCCCCTCTGATCTGGAATCTCAAACCAAAGCTTTACCCTCCTACAAGTACTTAAAGCTTACAGTATCCCTGCCCCACCATTGTTGGGCTCACTGGGTAGGCTGATTACTTTCTCCTAGTGCCTTATCTCAGCAGCACAGCTGGGTTTGGGGTTCTTTATCAGGAAAGATTCCTTCAGCATTCCCAGACTCACTTCTCAGATTACTCACACTGTCTAGATGAAAGTTTTTGTTGTTTTGGGCTGAGACCAGTCCCAGGGCACCCTGCTTGCTGTTCATCAGAGTTAGTCTGGGCATATTTACTCTTCACAGGATTTTCTTCTGGGTTTCTTGGATTGTCCCAAGAGGACCCCCATTCAGCCCCAAGTATTACTTGTTTTTCACTGTCCTATGTCCATCCTAAAGTACAATTTTGTTTTGCTTCTGGGAAAAATCTGAAGGGCTTAGAATTTTCTGAGACATTCTACCATTTGCCTAGAATCATTCCACTGCCTCATTTCTAACTTAGGCTTTAAAACTGACTGGACGTTGCCTTTGTCTAACTCAGACTAGTTAAAGATGTTAGTGTAAAAAAGCAAGATCTCTCATTGTATGCAAGGTTATCTCTAGTCATCCTGATTGGCCACTCTCAGATGGCTCCAGAGGAGAAAATGAGGCTGTGACTTTGCATTGCCAAATCTCACTTGAATCCAATTCACTTGAATGTCTTGACATCATCTCTTTTATGTCATGGTCTTCTTTGAGAATAAAGGACAAACAATAATTTTAAGGGTACTTTTGTCTAAATACTTTTTTTGTTTGCCATGAAGTTCTATAGAAATCTGTCTAACCATATAAGAAAGTAGAAGAGGGAATATTTAAGAAATGAGGGTGTTGCTGATAGAGGAGAGGAGCATATTGAGTGAGATGAAATTCAAAAGGAAAATACTTTTGTAAATAGATAATATAAAAAGAGATGGAGAGAAGGATAAACAGGAGAAAAATAGAATAGAGAGAAATACTAATCATAACTTTGAAACATTTACAGGAAGTTTCTCTCATAAAGATCTCATTTCTCAACTATCTCCAAAATTGAGCAAAGTTTATAGGAGGCAGGTGTTAAATGGTCAAATTATGTGAACAGGAAATTTTCTAATGAAGTAATCAAAATTACTAATCATATGAAAAAAATTTCTATAACAATGTTTATTAGAGAAATACAAATTAAAACAACTATCACATTAATTGAAATGAAAAATGAAAAATCTTTGAAGAGGTGGAAAAATTGAAACACTAAAGCTAGTGAAGTAATATACTGATATAACCATTCTTTACAGTATGTAGAAGTATACCCAAAAGGTCATAAAACCATGCACAAACCTTTGAAAAAGCAATACCACTAATTGGTCTGCATGACAAATAGATTTTAAAAAATGAACAGATATATACATATATATGTATGTGTGTGTATACATATATATACATACACACACATATACATATACAACTAATGTTTTCAGTAGTTCTTTTAGTGATGGTAAATAATTTGAAATTAAGCAGATCTTCATCAATTGAGAAATGGTTGAATAAGATGTTCTATATGGTTGTGATGTAACATCACTGTTTTATAAGAAAAAAAAAAAGATTCTCTCATGAAGTGCTGAAAAGTAAAATGAGTGCAACTATGAGAACATTATATGCGATAACACCAGTATTGTATAATGACCTATCAGTTCTCTGCAAAATTGTGTTTTAAGACAATTCTGAAGGACTTATGAAAACTGTTATCCATTTGCAGAGAAAAAGTAATAAAGTCTGATCAGAAATTAAGCATATGTTTCTTGTGTTTGGGGTCTATATTTTCTTTTACAACATAATTAAAATAAAAAAAAAACAATTTTACAAGACTACACTTATAGAGCCTGTATATTAAATTACTTACTTTGTTTATGTGGGGGAGGGTAGACAAGGAATATGGAATTCAAAAAAAATAGAAATTCAATGTTATTTTACATGTAATTGGGGGAGATAAAATACTAAATTGAACAAAAAAGAATTTCTTTCAAAGGGCTATCATTCTGAGAAAGAAGTAAACTTGATTTATTTGGATCCAGAAAGAATATCTAGTATATTCATTTTCTTTTTTTTTTAATCATGCTCTTCTGGAATTTTTAAAATAAGCTTTTTATTTTCAACATTCACCTTTGCAGAGTTTTGTGTTCAATTTTTTTTTTCTCTCTCCCTCCCCTTATCACCCCAGATGGCATGTAATTTAATATATGCTAAACATATTCAATTTTTTGTACATATGTCTACAATTATTATGATGCACAAGAAAAATTAGATCAAAAGGGAAAAAAATGAAAAAGAAGACAGAATGCAAGCAAACAACAACAAAAATGACAATTCTATGTCATGATCTGCACTCAGTCCCCAAAGTCCTCTCTCTGGATGTGGATGGCTTTTCTTCATCACAAGACCATTGAAACTACCCTAAATCACTTTGCTGTTGAAAAGAGACAAGCCTGTCAGAATTGATCATTGTATAATCTTGCTTTTGCTGTGTACAATGTTTTCTTGATTCTACTCACTTCACTTAACATCAATGCATGTAAGTCTTTCTAGGCCTTTTTGAAATCATCCTACTGATTTTTTCTTATAGAACAATGATATTTCATAACATTCACATACCATAAACTTAGTAATTCTTACGACTACATGTCTATGCACAATTTTCTAATTCTTTTGTTTTTCAATATAAAATATATTTCATTTGTTTTTTTCCTCATATTTCTTATATTATCATTTATGTAATTTTTCTCTGTATTTTCAAACTCTTCATTTCTTAGTTAAAACTGCCAATCTTTCCTTTATTTCTTATATCTAATTAGTCCATTTATCTATGTTAAGATTTCTGTGAATTCTGTAAAATTTTCTTTTGGTATTCAATCATAGAATTAATCTCATTTGGTATTTTGTCCTGGGGATCTCTTACCTTATACTATTTATCCATTCCCTTAATCTTGTTTTCTTTTTTTTTTAAGTTTATTTATCAATATCCTCAACTGAGGACAAAGGAAACAACTCCACTATCTTTGCCAAGAAAGCTCCAAATGAGGTCATAGAGAGTCAGTCATAAATGACATAACTCAACAATTACAACAATAAATCTGTACCTGGTTGTGACTAACTCTTGAACTTTGTCCTTTTGAAGTTTTGAGAATTCTGGTTAAGTTTCAGTTCTAATCAGACTAATGGACACTATAGATATGTTACTCAAACCTCAGCAAAATATTTAAGAAAGCCTTTAAATGTCCTGTTTTCAAAGAGAAAGAAAGGTGTGACTTTAAAAAATACATATCAGTAGATTAATTATTTGGCTTATTGGCAAATATCAAAAGTCTTTCTTAATGGCTTGAAGAAAGGAAGGATGAGAGGAAGAGAGGGAGGGAGGAAGGAAGGAAAGAAGGAAGGGAGGAAGAAAAGGGGAAGGAAAGGAAGGGAGGGAAGGAGGAGGAAGGAAAGGATGGGAAAAAGGGAAGGAGGGAAGAAGGAAAGAGGAGGGAAAAAAAGGAAGGAAGGAAGCAAGGAAAGAAGGAAGGAAGGAAGGAAAAACAGAACATTTTAGTAAGCAGCTACTATCTTTCAGTAATTACACTAAATTCTAGGTATATAAATATTAGTGGGGAAAACAAACAAACAGACCAACAGAAACAGAGACAGAGTCAGAAAGACAAAGACAGAGACACAGAGTCACAGAGAAACACAGAAAGAGAAATAGTTTATTGACAAAGGGCTCAATATAATCTGGATCTATCCATAAAATGGAAGGTCTACCATAATCCAGCAATGGTTAAAGGAAACTGCTTTTTTTGGAGGATTAAGCCAAGAATAATAGGATGAGGAGGTAGTAGACTAATCCAGGATGAGAAGATGCTTAGGGAAGATTCAGAATGAGCCAACAATAGAGGGAGCATGGTTTTGAATGCCAGAGAATATTAAGAATGTGGCATATTGAGAATGAAAAAGAAACAACAGAGTAAATATGATAATTGTGTTTAACTCTTTAAAGTCATTTAGAAGAGAATCCATTCTAGAATAAAATATTACAGGCAGAAAGAAAATTTTAAAACTGCTCTAAGGGGAAAATTTCAAGAAATTTTATGGAATTGAATGAATAAAGAGTTGGTGTATTGTTACTCACTGAATGTATTTAAATAAAGACATAAATAATATCTCCATGTTTTCTAATTTAAACCCCTAATTATACCTTTGAATAATGTGAATTTTCTGGATAACAATTTTTTATAGATGTTGTCTGTACAAATTGCACTAGATGACCTCTGTAAGGTTTTCTAATTTTGAGGTTTTATGATTCATTGAATCAGAGAATTGACTCTGCAATTAAATCTTCTTCCTCTCCCATTGAAGTTTAAAATCATTATTGTTAATTTATTCAGTCATGTCCAACAGCTCATGATCTCTTGGAGTACAGCATTTCAGGCCCTTCTTTCTTCCACTATTTTGGCATTTTGAGTTAAATTATAAACATATATAAATATTTTTTTTAAATCTTGGTTGGATTAATGTGTTTTTACTCAGTTTTCTATTCTTAATCCAATTAGGTATATTATCTTTATAAAAAATAAATTGAAAATTCATTCATTAAGTTTAAAAGGGCAGCTACTTGGGGCAGTGAATAAAATGCTTACCTATGAATCAGGAGTGCAAATCTGGCCTCAGACACTTAATAGCCTAACTGGGCAGGTCATTTAACCCCAGTTGTCACACACACACACACACAAACACACATACACACATGCCTAATATGTGTCAATTATGTAGTTAAGTGATAGGAATACAAATATAAAAATGAAAAGTTTATATATCCCTACATATCAGAAAAATGTTGTTGCTTTTGACAATGATCCACATCTACTCTTTGTATTGCCTCTATGAATCTAATCATACCTACATTCCAATTTAAATGTCTATAATACCATTACCAACACCAACAATTCCAACAGCAACAAGAATAATAAAAGTTTTCTAATTAAAACAATAATAATTATTTTGTAGTTCTGCTCATAAATCTGCTACAAATATCTCTGTAGCTTAGTGTTTGTCTTCTAACTAAGCTGTTGGGTTAACAGCTTTTAAGAAATATTAAGTACTAAAAAATACTGCATATGCTTATCTGTTCATATTGGGTGTGCCAAGAATTCCAGACCATTAAATCTCCTTGCCATTTATGAAACAAATAGAATTTCAAAAGGATAAACCAAGGTAGAAGTCAGATTGATCTGACTACAAGGAAAGAAACATTTAAACAATCACCAAATTACAAAATGTATTATATTTCACTGCCTTTTTGAAATCATGTTGATGCAATCTGGATGAACCATTTAGAAGTATGCATGAAATGTAGTGAAAAGTCATTATTGATGACTGAATTTGGTTGCTAAACTACCACATGTTCATTATAATCGAGACTCTAAGAGTCAAGGAAAAAGGAAAGTCATTCCTCCTTAAGTTAAAAAAAATATATTTCCCGCTTTATTTATCTCTTTTTGCTTCTGTGATTGTTAAAAATTTTTCTAATGATGAAAACATACATAGCTTTACATTTCACAAATTAGTTTAGAAATCATTTATTTAAAAAAAATAACTTTTTAAAAGTTTTTAAAAGAGTTTGAATATTATTGGAAATATAATTTTAATATATAAGCTAAGGGAAAAAAATTTCCCCACACAATATACATTACTTTGAATCACCCTCCATAGGTGTTATGTATATTTATCATTTGTATGTATTTAATCTATGTATGCATCTTAGCATAAACATTTTTGGAAATTTATGCTATGGTAACTGAAAGATTAAATGAATTTCTAAAGGTCACACAAACTCATTTTGGATCAGAGGCTATATTTGAATATAGAAATTCCTCACTCCAAAGGCAACTGTCTTCATTAGGAAAAAAAATGTCTCTTCAAAATTTGGCATACTATATTTCTTTGTTTAACCATATATAATAATAAACTAGAGAGATAAAAATAGATGAAGATTTTTAAAGACATATACATATATGCCTACAAACACAAATATGGATATATGAATATAATATATAATACATACACATTTCTGTAAATATGAACATACATACCTATACACATAAGTGTACATCTTTGAAATATATCTGTACATTGCTATGATATGCACATATGTGTAAGCACTATCTAGGGCAATTGAGAGATTAAGTAATTTACCCATGGTTACATAAATAGTACATGTCAGAGGAATGATTTCAGCCTACATCTCTCTTACCCCAAGTTTTTCCCCCCAGAGATACTTTTATGTAATAATAACAACTAATAATAATAAAATCACATACAACTTCCTCCATTATTGTGTTTTTCTGAAAAAAAATTACAAATGCTTTAATTCAATAATTATGCAAAAAATATGTGTTCGTTGTTTTCCTTCTGAATTTTTGCTTGCTTGATCATTAAGTAATAAAACATATATGTATACATATGTGTGTTTTTATAATGTCCCACATTAATTTGGTTTCAAGGGCCTAAATTAATGTGAGAAAACTCCCTATCATTGCCAAATAAACCCCAAATAGGGTCAAATAAGTGAAAGTTATAGTTTACATTCTTTAAGATGGTACAAACAAATTTTGGACATAGAGATGAAATTAATTTGCAAGACATTACACTAGACAATGGAATATATTTACAATTCTAGAAAGAACTTGTATATGAATCAGTAAATACAAGTATAGATAGGTACATGGATAGATGCATAGATAAACAGATACCTATATAGATATACACATGTGTATAATAAATGAATATATATATATACATATAGATGTATATATATATACATATATACATACATATATATATATATATATATACTTACATAGTTATGTATTTGTGTGTGTGTGTGTGTGTGTGTGTGTGTGTGTGTGTTGAGAAAAAAGAGACAGACAGAGAGAGAGAGAGCATTAACTACTGAAATGATCTAGGAAGACATAATGAAGGAAATGGTACTAGAATTAAATATTTAAGAATAGTGAAGATTATATTACATGGTCAAGAATAAGTGTATTTCACATTAGAAAAGCAGGTGGTAGAAGAAAACTATAAAAAGACATGAAGAAAGAAAATGAATGGTTTATGTTTGGGAAAGATATAAGTCAAGTGTATCTGGGGAATAAAGTTTGTAAATTAATGAGATTAAATAAGCCTTAAAAGGTTATTTGGGAGCTAAGTATGGTGGTCTTGTTTTTTAAACTTAATGTTTTATTTTCTAATTACATGTAAAAATTGCTTTCAACATTCATCTCTATAAGATTTCAAATTCCTAATCTTTGAACTTTATATTCTTCTTTCCTGTATCTCTAAGATAGCAGGCAAACTGATATAGTTTATACCAGGGATCCTCAAACTTTTAAAATAGGGGGCCAGTTTACTGTCCCTCAGACTGTTAGAGGGATGGACTATAGTAAAAACAAAAACTATGAACAAATTCCTATGCACGTTGCATATATCTTATTTTGAAGTGAAGAAACAAAACGGGAACAAATACAATATTTAAAATGAAGCAAAGTTAAATCAAGAAACTTACCAGTATTTCAATGGGAACTAGGGGCCTGCTTTTGGTCAATGTCTGGTTCCAAGTTTGTCACTGCTAGTCATAACAAGTGATGCAAGTGTGCATCCCTTAGTCTTGATCTGATTGGAGATTTCAAATGTTTCATTCTAGAAAAAGTCTGTTCACAGACATAAGTGCTGCCAAAGATGGTTTCCATTTTGAATGCATGGTTCCTGAGATGAGGATATGTCTCAGAGGGGAGAGATGCATAAAAATTATGAAGACTGCTTGACTTGAATGCATCTTTCAGAGAGTCACAATTCTGCAGTTCAGCCAGTTCCATTTGGTAAATTGTATCCACATTTTCAATGTCAATAGAAAATGGGTTATGGAAAAGCTGTATGTCCTATTCATAGAGATGAAGCTTTTAAAATCTAAATTGGAAATCCTTTTGCAATTTTTCCAGTGAATCTACACATGTTTTGTTTGGGAATGTAATCAGCGGTTTTTCCGCTAACAGATTTTGAGTTGTGGGGAGATGACAGAAGTTTTCCTCTTTCACTTGTTTGATGAGGAGACCTAATTTTACTTCAAATGCTTTGACATGTGATTGCATATCACAGATGAGCTTCCCCTTTCCTTGAAGTTGCATATTGAAATTGTTGAGTAATTCTGTTATATCTGTCAGAAAGAGAAAGTGTCATTTCCATTCTGCATCATTGAACTCTGGTACTTCTTTGTTTTTTGAAAGCAGAAAAGTTATAATCTGTGGAAGTAAGTCATAGAAACATTTCAAAACTCTCCCTCGACTCAGCCAATAGACTTCTATGTGATATAGAACATCTTCATACTCAACATTTAGCTCAGACAGAAATTCCTGAAATTGTCTGTGATTTAGTACATTAGCTCTAATGAAGTTAACACAAGATACCACAATTTTTCATAACAGAGTCCCACTTTAGTGATTTACTATACAGTGCTTGTTGGTGGATGAGGCAGTGTATGGCTATTGGATGAGAATGGTTATGTTCGTCCATCTCTTGGTTTATGCGAGTGATTACTCCTTGCTTTGACCCCACCATGCTAGGAGCATCATCAGTTATCATGCTGGCTACTTTAGCTCAGTCCAGCTCCAAACCATTCATAGTTTGGGAAACCTTTTCATAGATATCATCTTCTGTAGTTGTTCCTTTGATGCTTTTCAGTGTAGCAAACTCTTCTATGCCTTCAAAATAAGCATTCATCCCACAAATAAAAATAGGGTGTGCAGAATCATGAACATCATTGCTTTTGTCGGTGCCAAGGAAAAATATGAAATTTTTGTAATGGAGTTTTGCAAATGCTGATGCAGATTGTCTCCCATTTCTTCAATCCTCCGTGTAATTGTAAGTCCTGAAAGACTCACTGTACTAAATAAATCGGCCTTCTCTGGACACATCTCTTTGGCAATAGAAAGAAGGCATTCTCCCTCCACAAATGGTCTGCCAGTGTGTGCTCTTAGCTTGGCAACTTGAAAACTTGCTAGCAGTGATGAAATATTTAGCTGCTTCTGCTTCACAAAAGTATTTTGCTGAGTTGTCAATGTATTTTTCAGTTTTAATATTTTATCTTTTCTTACTTCTCCAACCAAACAACCATATATTTATCTTTATGTTGAGTTTCATAGTGTCAACACAAATTACATTCTTTGAACACAGACACTATATTCTGGCATATCAGACATACAGCTCTTTCCTTGTACTGCATGAAAAAGTAATCATAAGTCCACTGTTCTTTGAATATCCTACACTCTGAGTCAATTTTTCTTTTTCTTGACATCATTATTTCCTAGGGATTCAAATTGCTATTAGTAAAATACATACACACACACACACACACACACACACACACACACACAGCACTACAAAAACAATATACCAGCAATAACTTTACCCAACTTCCTCCAAGCCACCTTTGCACTATGATGCCTCCGTTTCCACACTCTCTCTCCTGCTCTTCACGCTCCCGTTTCTGACCTTCACTGCTGCAGTGAATTCCCCCTGCAGCAGCCATGACATGCGCAGCATGCACTGTACATCCCTGCGCCTGTCTGTTGTGGTGGCTGCCATTACTGTACAAGGTCATGGGCCATCAATTCTCCATCTTCTGCATCTCTCTCCCTTCCCCATACATCCTGGCCTGGGAACTCACCTCACCTTGGTATTGCCTCATACTCCATCTCCACTGCCTCAGCCCAGTGACGGAGGTGTGCTTTGCTAACGCGAGTTTAGGTTGAATGTCACTTCCTGTCTGATTTTACCATAAACCCGCAGGCTGCATAAGTGCCATCAGTGGGCCGCAGTAGTTTGAGGACCCCTGGTTTATATATTATATTAGTCATGTAATAAGTTCTAAGAAGACTTAGGGAAAAAACAAAACAAAACAAAAGAAAGGGGGAAAAGTGTATTGTGCATTAAATCTGCATTCATACTTCACAATTCCTTAACTGCATGTGGTCAAAATTTTTCATCACAAGTTCCCTGGAATTGTATTTGATCATTGCATTGCTGAAAATAAGTTTGTTGTAGTTGATCACTGCACAATGATGCTGATATGCTATACAATAGTCTGCTGATTCTGTACACTTCACTGAGTATCAGTTTATAAAAATCTGTCCAGGTTTTTCTGAAATTTATCAGTTTATGACTTAGAGAACAATAGCATTTCATTTTATTCCCACATCACAGCTTGTCCAACCACAATTTCCAACTTTTTGCCACCACACAAAGAACTATTATAAATATTTTTTGTACATGTGGTGTATTGTATGATCAAAGGGTATTCAAGTTTGATTGCACTTTGGACTTAGTTCCAAATAACACTCCAGAAAGGATGGATTACTTCACAACTCTACCAAAAATGCATTTGTGTTTCTATTTTCCCACATCTTCTCCAATACTTATCATTTTCTTTTTCTGTCATATGAGTCAATTTTATAGGTCTGAAATAGTACTTCAGAATTGTTTTAATTTGTGTTTCTCTAATTAGTAGTAATTTATAATATATTTTCATGAGTATAAATAGCATTAATTTCTTCATCTGAAAATTGCTGATTCATATACTTTGATCATTTTTTCGATTGGGAAAGACTTACATTATTTACTTACAAATGACTCAATTGTCTATGTATTTTAGAAATGAGCCCTATGACAGAAATATTTGCTATAAATATTGTTTCCCAGCTTTCTGTTTTCCTTCCAAACTTGATTGTATTGATTTTGTTTGTCCAAAAATTTTTAATTTAATGTAATCAAATAATCATGGAGTTCTTTTAATGCCTGGATAAAAAGTTTATATTTTCTGCATTAATAGAAGCCACAGAGGGTTTTGAGATGTGAAATGGTACATAAAAATTACATTAGTAATGTTATTTTAGTATCATTGTATAGAGTAGATTTAACAATTCTAATTATTATTAGAGGCAGTGACATCAATTAGGAAACTATTAAAATCTAGTTGAGAGGAAATAAAGCTATATATTAGTATAGTTGGTTTATGTAAGTGAGGAAAATATATGTGAGAGATTTCTTTGAGGTGCAGGCAGGAAGACTTAATAAGTTGAATATGGGCATAAGAGAGAGGGAGGGGAAACAAGGAATACTGAGTTTGTGAACCTGCATGGCTGAAAATTTAGGGCTCCCTTAGCATATAAAGAAGCTTCCTCAACTAGTAATAAATTCATGTTCCAATCATACCAAAATAAAATCCTTAGATGGTGAATAAGAGCAAATTTATACTTAAACCTTATAATTCACAGGGTTTCCAGAGAAAAAAAGAAGGATTTTTTTTAGAATTTTACTTGATTGAATTAATTGTAATTGATCCTAAAAATTCAGTGTTCTGTGCAAATTTAAAATGAGCAAGTTGCTTAGCAAGATTTGAAGAAACCATTTTTGCCCATTAAAATACT
The DNA here is from genome assembly GCF_016432865.1 of Antechinus flavipes. Classification (NCBI taxonomy): domain Eukaryota; kingdom Metazoa; phylum Chordata; class Mammalia; order Dasyuromorphia; family Dasyuridae; genus Antechinus; species Antechinus flavipes. The sequence goes on along the minus strand of NC_067400.1, from coordinate 128,732,001 downwards.
CTCAAATGGAAATCCACAGATCCATGAAATTTGGTTTTGTTTTCATTGGGTTTAAATTATGGTAGAAATCTTCTTTGCGTTTATTCCCATTGATATTCATCTCCATTTGTGCATGAAATTTAGGGTGTCTTTATCATTCTATCTGTATCTCTTTTAAAAATTCAAATTCAAGCAGCTAATTATAGAACTTTATTCAGATATAAATTGGTAGTCACTTTTACTGGATAAGATTTATTTGTCTTGAAAAGGTACTATTTTATGTCTCCTAAAATTAGCTTGAAAAACTGCTTATGTTTTCTTTTCTATATTTACTAGATATTACATAAGAGTACTAATTTCCCCCTTGATTTTAAAAGATATAATGATACAACATCTGAAAATTGTAAAAAAATCAGAATTCTTATTTACTGTTCTTGACTTCCCAAGTCTTCCTTTCATAGATTCATGGTATCTTAGATTCTATTCCAAGACAGTAGAAAATTTAACTTCTGTCTTTTATTTTTTCTTATACTATTTCTGAGTTGAATCATGTTCATACTGATTTAACAATGAGAACATGTTCCTTTTGGAAAATAATATTAATGACCTCAGTGAAAGTTGCTTGGTAAGGAAGCTCAATTAGCTGTTACACGTAAATAGGAACATGTTGCTCTATATTTTGACAGCTGTGGGAAAAGCAACTCTACTCTGTCAATGACAATGAAGTGAGAGTGAAATTGCAAATATTTCAGTCAGGTAAGTCCTTAAAGTTCGAAAACCATAGTACAAAAAGTTGAATTTGTCAAATAATAAAAATTAAACATATTTAATGTTTTCTTACAATTTATAGCAAAACTCTGAGCAAAATGTTATTTACAATTAATGTTTTTGTTCAGTAATTTAAATCATGTCTGAATTCTTTATTCATCTTAAAAGAAACTTATTTCAGACTCTCATCATACATTTCTGAATTAATTTGTTTGTCTCTAAATCCTCTCCATTTTTTTCACCATTTCTTCGCATAATTTTTAAAATGACATTTGCAAAACAAAAGATCAAACAGACATAGTTCTCATTTGCCCAAGAAGCACCAGTTGTTTTCTCTTAACTTTACAATCAAATAAATACTCTGGCTTATTTTAAAATCATTGTTAATCTATCTTCAACCTGTATTGTAACCTTATTTCATCCTACTTTTAAATGCATTACAGCAGATGCTACCTCCAAGTATCTGTACAAATTGTTTTATATACCTTCTATGAAATTTTAAAATAGCTCATAATATTTTTTGTTTTGCAATTTCAAAAAAAAAGTCAGCATTTCAAGAAAAATTTGTTTAGCCAATATTTACTTAAGCACTGATAACAAAGCTGGAGAAAATTATAACTCTATTGACTGTGTTCACTAAACATTTATGCTACAGAATTCCAATGTGCCCTTATTGGAAATTATTTTACATCTCATTAATCAATTAATTATTCATCTCACCACAGGATTTTTTTTTTATCCTTCCTCAAACCTCCAATGATTGCTCTTCCTCTAGCCCTCTAAGCTGAAATATTTGTCTCATATTTTATGAAACAAACACTGAGATTATAGGGTGGCAAAATTTTCATATAATAGTTTTTATTTATTTATTTAAAGCTTTTTATTTACAAAATAAATGCATGAATAATTTTTCAACATTGATCCTTGTAAAGCCTTCTGGTTCCAATTTATCCCTTCCTTCCCCTCAACCCCTCCCCTAGATGTCAGATAGTCTAATATATGTTACAGGGATTAAATATTTATGTTAAATCCAATATATGTATATATGTATGTGTGTGTGTGTGTGTGTATACACACACACACACACATACATACATATATATATTTACAGTTATTTTTTTGCACAAGAAAAATCAGATCAAGAAGGAAAAAAAAAACTGGGAAAGAAAACAAAATGTAAGCAAACAACAACAGAAAGAGTGAGAATGCTACACTCAGCTCCCACGGTCCTCTCTTAACATGTAGATGGCTCTTTTCATCACTGAACAATTGGAATTGGTTTGAATCATATCATTATTGAAAAGAGCCCCATCCATCAGAATTGATCATTGTATAGTCTCGTTGTTGCCATGTATAATGATCTCTTGGTTCTGCTCATTTCACTTATCATCAGTTCATGTAAGTCTCTCCAAGGAATCTCTGAAATCATCCTGCCAATCGTTTCTGACAGAACAATAATATTCCATAATGTTCATCTGACATAACTTATTCAGCCATTCTCCAATTGATGGGTATCCATTCAGTTTCCAGTTTCTTACCACTACAAAAAGGACTGCCACAAATATTTTTGCACATGTGGGTCTCTTTCCTTTCTTTAAGATCTCTTTGTGATATAAGCCCAGTAGAAACACTGCTGGCTCAAAGGATATGCACAGTTTGATAATTTTTGAAGATAGTTCCAAATTGCTCTCCAGAATGGTCAGATCCCTTCACAGCTTCACCAACAATGCACTAGTGTCCTAGTTTTCCCACATCCCTGCCAACATTTGTCATTATCTTTTCCAATCATCTTAACCAATCTGAGAGATGTGTAGTAGTATCTCAGAGTTGTCTTAATTTGAATTTTTCTGATCAATAATGATTTAGAGTACCTTTCATATGACTAGAAATAGTCTCTATTTGTTCATCTGAAAATTGTCTGTTCATATCTTTGACCATTTATCAATTGGAGAATGACTTGAATTCTTATAAATTTGAGGCAATTCTCTATATATTTTAGAAATGAGGCCTTTATTGGAACCTTTGAATGTAAAAATGTTTTCCCAGTTTACTGCTTCCCTTCTAATCTTGAATGCATTAGTTTTGTTTGTACAAAAACTTTTTAACTTAATATAATCAAAATAATCTATTTTGTGATCAATAATGATTTAGAATTTCTCTTTGGTCACAAATTCCTTCCCCCTCCACAGATCTGAGAGGTAAACTATGCTATATTCTTGTAATTTGTTTATAATATCTTTCATCATGTCAAGATCTTGAACCCATTTTGATCTTATTTTGGTATACAGTGTTAGGTAAGGGTCAATGCCTAGTTTCTGCCAAACTAAGTTCCAATTTTCCCAGCAGTTTTTATCAAATAGAGAATTCTTATCCCAAAAGCTAGGGTCTTTGAGTTTGTCAAACACTACATTACTATACTCATGCACTATTTTGTCCTGTGAGCCTAACCTATTCCACTTATCAATTTCTCTGTTTCTTAGTCAGTTTCAAATGGTTTTGATGACCACTGCTTTATAATATAGTTTTAGAACTGGTACAGGTAGGCCACCTCCATTAGCATTTTTTTTATTAATTCCCTTGAAATTCTTGATCTTTTCTTCTTCCAGATGAATTTTGTCATCATTTTTTTTTATGTCAATAAAATAGTTTCTTGGGAATTGATTGGTACTAAATAAATAGATTAGTTTAGGTAGTATTGCCATCTTTATTTTATTTGCTCTAATAATCTAAGAGCACTTTATATTTTTCCAGTTGTCTGACTTTATTTGTGTGGAAAAGGTTTTGTAGTTTTGCATATATAGTTCTTTACTTTTCCTTGGCAGATAGATTCCCCAATACTTTATACTATCAACAATTATTTTAATGGAATTTTTCTTTGTATTTTTTTGCTGTTGGATTTTGTTAGTGATGTTTAAAAATGCAGATGATTTATATGGATTCATTTTGTGTCCTGCAACTTTGCTAAAGTTGTGGATTATTTCTAATAGCTTTTTAGTAGAATCGCTGGGATTCTCTAAGTTTACCATCATATCATCTGCAAAGAATAATAATTTGGTTTCCTCATTACTTATTCTAATTCCTTTATTTTTTTCCTTCTCTTATTGCCACAACTAGCCTTTCTGATACAATACTGAATAATAATGGTGATAGTAGGCAACCTTGTTTCACCCCTGATCTTATTGGGAATGGTTCCAGTTTATTCCTATTACATATGATGCTTGCTGATTGTCCCTCAGATTCTTGAAGAGTATTTCTCCTTCCCTCAACCACAACAACCATTAATTTATCTTCCCTAGTCTTAGAAAATAACCTCAATTAATAACATTATGGTCTTCTTCATTTCTTAATAGCTATTCTCCTTAGGTCTTCACATTATGTTTTCACTCCTTAATCTCTGGAAAAGTCATTCTCTAATTTACTTCACTTTGTCCATAATAGTTCATTGTTGACATACCTTTATAATCCTGTAACATCTCATTAATTTTTTAACTCCATCTTTTCACAGAAATGAAGACAGATTTAAACAACTAGATTATTACTATTGTTGGATAGGTTGAGTCAATGCAATAAAGTGATATTTCTACAGATGTTTATTTACTCATTCAATGCTTTATCAATCAAACTACCTAAGACTAATCTAGTATTTGATAAATCAAAAGAATCAAACATTGGTTGTAGAGTAGTGATGGTAAAAAACTTACCATTTTCCAAAAAAAAGAAAATGCTGAGAAAATTTGGAAGCACTTTAGTTAAAAAAAAAAAAAAAAAAAAAAAAAAAAAAAAAAAAAAAAAAAAAAAACTAGGTATAGACCAATATCTCACACCATACACATATCACACACACACACACACACACACACACACACACACACACACACATACACACACACACATATGAGAATTCTCTCTTTCCATAATTCTCTGTTCTGGCATCTCTGACTTTCTTCAAATCTCAGAATCCCAACTTCTCTATACAGCCTTTCTCACTTCTTTTAATATCATTGCCTTTCCTTTTTAAATTATATAATATTTATCTTATAGGTATCTTGTTTGCCCAAAGTTACTTGTCCATTGTCTCCCACATTACACAGCCAGCTTCCTATGGGCATAATTCTTTTACTTGAAAGAACTAAAAATTTTTTTTCAAGAGATAGCAATAAGAAAAGATGCCCCTAATAAAGGAGGGGGACCTTGAGTAATGTCAATTTCTATTATGATGATTAAATGAGTGTTTGTAATTTTGGCTTGATATACTGCTACAGAGGAAATCATGCACATAAACCTACCTACTACATAGAAGCAAGATTATATGTTGTTTCTTTTTGTCCACCTCCATACTCTTTTAATTAACTGATATTATGTAAGCAACCCATAGAAAGTTTTATTCTCAAGAGAAATATTCCTTTAAGATATTACTCTACTCATCAGTAGTCTTACCTGATTTTTGGGAGGAAAATAGAGAACAAATTACCTAGCAATTTTGCCAGGTTAGGGAATTCTTCTTTTCATGTTGAAAATAAATTTAATTCTTCACCTTATATTTTAAAACCAAGCAAATGAATGCTGAAGTTGTCCACTTATTTTATGAAAAAGATGAATAGATTCATAATTTTTCACAGAATATTTAATCATTTACACTTGTTAATCTTTCTTTTTTATCTTGGTAGCAGGAGGATATGCTTGATAATTCAAATTCTAAAGTTTTATTTCTAGCTCTGCTCATGAAGTTTCAGCAAGAACATTACTTTTCAGTTACCATTTATGTTCATGGAGAAAAGGGATAATTTCACTTTTCAGTGTCATACTCCTTGTAACCTTCACAAATAAGGATACAATGATACACAGGTGTGTCCAGAAGAAAGAGAATGGCACAGGCAGGTGTGGTCCCCAGTCAATACTTGTTGACAGTCAGTTAACGATACCTCATTCCTTTTCTTCTTTCCACTCCTTTGACCATGTGAATCCAAATAAGTAGAATTAGATTCATGACCTTTTTGATTTGTCATTGTTCTAGCTTCAGAGTGAAATTTTTGATCTATTGTGAATTATTAGTCACAGAAATACTAGGGTTAAGGAATACATATTGGGTATTGCAACCAGTTTAGCAATGAGGCTTCTGGGAAGGTAGAGTCACCATTTGGAGTGACTCTTAGAACTTTAGCTTAGCAGAAGTGGGCAGAGATTTATAATTGGTGCGATTATTTTTCTGTAATAATCAAACTAAATTAGGAACCTAATCGCCCATCTTCACCCCAAGAAACTGCAAGGACATAGGAAATATTACACTCTACAAATTTCTAAGAGAATTTTTTATTAAATCTATAAACTGTTATTAAATATAATCTTGTTAAATGTACCAAATACAATGAATATTTAATTGAAATCATGCTATTAGTAATTGTTCCCCTAAAATTGTTACCTAAAAAACAGGTAAAGCAGAGAATGGAATTTCAACATGATAGAAAAAGTCTATAAGTAGTACCTTGGCAGGGGAACTGATTTTTTTTTTTTTTTGGATGTGGTTGCATAAAAGATTAAGAAAGACTAAATCCAAAGTCAACCATGGTACAGCAGTTCCAGACAGAACAAGCAAAGAACCAAAACACATATTTAAAAAGAGAGACACTAACATTACCCTAATGTCAATTCCAAAATGAGGGACTAAGACACAGCCATGTGAATATTCACAAGGATTCCCTACTGAAAGGTCTAAGGTATTCAACTATGTCAACACCCTTCATTGTGTTGCTTCCTTTCTCTAGTCTCATAAACTTATTTGCATAAGCTTCAAAGTATCACTTCCATTAAATATATTAGCCTTGTCCCCCTCTTGTCTTTTTTCCCCTTTTCTCTTCTGTATTCTTGTTCTAACAATCTTTTTTAAAATACGAGAGCAATTAACCAATATCTTGACAGTAGCTTCTGCTGCAACAGAGTGGTAAACACTTGGAACAGTGTCTTTTGGGTCCCATGTACCTTGTCAATGTTTTCTTGTACTTCCAAGAACCAAGCAAATACAATATTTTAATCAGCGCTTTTCCTTCTCTCAAAAAAAGTGACAAAAATAGAGCAATAGAGTACTTGTCATTTAATCGCCTTTCTCTGAATTTCACAGCAAAATATCACATAATATGAATAACTAGTCCTACCCAAATGGTTCTAGTGCAACTCAAGGGAAAGTGGGGGGAAAGATGTCCTATGGAGTAAGATTGCTCTTCTATACTTCTACACCTGAAACAGTTAGTGACATAGGCTTTGAGGGCTATATTAGAAAGGAAAATTGACAGAAATAACACTTAGCTAATCTGTCATAGAGATTATACATCCATTTAATAAATAGATTTTTATATACTCCTGATTACTGGAGATGCCTTCTAAGACTTAAAGTTGAGCAGAAACCTAAAAAGAGAAAAACAAAGATAAATCCCTTCTTTGTCAAACATGTAAGCTAAATGTGAAGTGTTCAAATGTCAGTAGTGTTTTAAAAAAAAAGTTCAGGATAATCCTATGCAATTATGGGATTTCTGTCCTGGATCTTCACAAGCATGAAACTGAAAAAAAAATCAGTATCAATTTCCGGAAACTATAGGTAGTTATAGGAGGATGACATTAAAAAATGTTATTGGAAGGAAGTAAAACATAGTGAGAACATGTTGAGAATTGTAGAGAAATTAGAGATTAGTAGTTGATGTCACTTGGTCCTGAATTAGCAAGATTACCTACTATATCAGTGAGGCTTTCAGCCCCAGCGTAGAAAGTAAACTTCCAGCTCTAGAACTCCAGCATAATAGGGACAACTAGGCACCCCAGCATAGTGGGCAAACTTCAAGTACCTTAGAACCCTGTAGAGAAAGCCAGTAAGGAGACCCCTGGCCCAGAGCACATGAGCCTTGGTATACTGCTCCCTGTGCCCCTGAAACAAACCTCGATGTTTAAAATGAGCTCAATCAAAAAGAGTGTTGAGCACAGAAAGCTAGTATTGTGACTGGGAAGATCAAAACACAAACTCAGAAGAGGACAATTGTATCAAAATTCTTACATGTGAAGCTTCAAACAGGGTATGAATTGGTCTCAAGCCCAAAAAGTCCTCTTGGAAAAGATCAAAAAAGAATTTTTGAAATCAAATAAGATAGAGACAAGGAAAACTGGGGAAAGAAATGAGAGTTATGCAGGAGGGTTATGAAAAAAAGAGGCATCAGCTTGGAAATGGAAGCACAAAAATTAATTAAAGAAAACAGTTCCTTAAAGACAGAATTGTTGAAATGGAAAAGGAGGAAAAAAGCTACCTGAAGAAAATAATTTCTTACAAATAAATTCAGGCAAGAATTATAGTTCTACCTGAAAGCCATGATCATAAAAGAGGCTGGATATCATCTTTCAGGAAATAATTTATGAAAATTAATCTGATATAGATGAACTATTGAATAAAATAATCAATGAAATAACCCTGATTAATAATATAGACAAATTCCAGAATTACCAGGTCAAATATTGCAAGTTGCCAGAAAGAAACAATTTAAATTTTATAGAATCACAGTCAGGACTACAGAGAACTTACTACTTTCCACGTTAAAGCATTCATATGAACTTGGAATGTGACATTTCAGAAGGCAAAAGGGATTATAACTAAGACTCAGTTATCCAATAAAATACTTCATTTTTAAGGAAATAGAGGACTTTTATACTTTTCTGCTGAAAAAACAGGAACTGAAGAGAAAATTCAATCACCAGATACAAAGCTAAAGATAAACATAAAAAGATAAACAAGAAAGTATAACTAAACAAACATCTTGTTCAATATGATAAAACTATTTACATCGCTACTTTCAAAGAGGATACTTAAAATTCTTGAGAATTGTATCTTAGAGCAGTTAGAAGGAGCAAACATAGAGGGTATAGGTATAAGACTTTGAGTGATGATGTTAAAAAAAAATAAGGGTTGAAAAAAACAAAAAGAATTGTCCTCGGAGAGGAGAAAAGTGGGAGAACAGAATAAATTACATCATTTAAAGAAACATAAAAGACTTATTTCAGGACAAGGAAAGAAGGTAAAGTGTGAACAGTATTTCAATTTTGTTCTTTTCAGATTTGACACAAAGAAGGAATAACATACAAATTCATGTGGGTATAATATTTTTTTTTTTTATCCCATAGTAAAATAGAAGGAGAAAGGGAGAAAAAAAAAAAAAAAGACTGAGGTAATGGAAGGAAAACTGTGATGAGGGAGGAAAAATGAAAAGAAAAAAAAAAATAGAATAAATAGGGGAAATAGGATAGAGGCAAATGCGTAGTTAGTGATCATAACTGGAAATGAAATGAACTCTCCCATAAGATGGAAATGGATAGAAGAATGAAGTAAAAACTACTATACTTTGCTATGCTGTTTTTAAGAAACACATCTGAATCAGACAGACAAAATAAAGACTAAAGAATAAAGAAGAATACTTTGTTTCAGCTAAATTTATTTAATTTTATTTATTTATTTATTTTTTAAATAACATTTTATTGACAGAATCCATGCTAGGGTAATTTTTTACAGCATTATCCCTTGCACTCACTTCTGTTCCGATTTTTGCCCTCTGTCCCTCCACTCCCTCCCCCAGATGGCAAGCAGTCCTTTACATGTTAAATAGGTTACAGTATATCCTAGATACAATATATGTGTACAGAACATAACAGTTTTCTTGTTGCACAGGGAGAATTGGATTCAGAAGGTATAAATAACCAGGGAAGAAAAACAAAAATGCAAGCAGTTTATATTCATTTCCCAGTGTTCTTTCTTTGGGTGTAGCTGCTTCTATCCATCCTTGATCATTTGAAACTGAATTAGCTCTCTTTATAGAAGAGATCCACTTCCATCAGAATACATCCTGAAACAGTATCATTGTTGAGGTAAATAATGATCTCCTGGTTCTGCTCATTTCACTTAGCATCAGTTCATGTAAGTCTCACCAGTCCTCTCTGTATTCATGTATATCATATTTCAACAAATTATCAACTATATCATGATGTCCTTGAACCAGAGAACTAAGAGGAAAGAAAAAGAAAGAATCCACTGATCACATCCTGAAAGAGATAGGAAAATCAAAATTTCCAGGAATATTATAGCCAAATCACAAAGCTCCCAGATCAAGAAGAATATATTGCAAACATCCAGAAATAAACATTTCAAATATTGTATGCTTCAGTCAGGATCACACAAAATTTAGTAGTTTCATTTTAAAGGATCAGAGAGTTTGGAATATAATAATTCATAAGGCAAAAAAAACCAAAAACAAACCTAAGATATACCTATATAAGAGATATGAGATTTATCCTTTAATAAATGGATTTTTAATGTAATAGTCCTGAAAAAAAGACCAGAGAAAATTTGACATTCAAATAAATGTTTCAAAAAAGCATAAAAGTCAAAGATGAAAGAGAAATCATAAGGTTAAAAAAAGGATAATCCTTTAAGTTAAAACTACTTAATCTTGTGTGATCCTGACTGAAGTTTATAATATTTGAAATGTTTATTTCTGGCTGTTTGCAATATTTTCTTCTTGATCTGGGAACTTTGTGATTTGGCTATAATGGGAATTTTCATTTTACTATCTCTTTCAAGATGTGATCAGAGAATTATTAAGTCTGGGCTAGTTCTCTGGAGGCCTCAGCATCAGCCAGGGTCAGGATAAGTAAAAGTCCTTGGACGTTAGGGGGAGAAGCAGGCAAACTGCCAGGAGTTTAGCCAAAGATCTCTTCTTGATTCTTGAGTCCAGAATCTCCACCTTTCTCCTCCTTGTCCTGCAGCCAAGTGAGTCTGTTTTGTCTCACCACACTCTCTAATCCTTGCCTCTGATGATCTGTATATACCAAACATGAGTCAGCCCCAAACAGTGAGAAGGACCATTTTCCCAAGCATATGCTAATAGAGCCATTGTTGAATAGGTAATTAACCTCAAGTGCTCTGTTGTCTGATTCAAGTGCACTTTTTCATAGTTTCAGCCCTTTACAATGGGTTCTTCCTTTTATTTTCTTTTAGTTCTCTTAAGAAGAGAGGAAAAAAAGGGGAAAAAAGAAGGAAGAGGAGGAAGAAGGAAAAAAAAGAAGAGGAAGAAGAACTAAATTTTGCTATAAGGTACCATAGGCAATGAAGTAATAATTACCTAACATATATGCAGCAAATGACTTTAAATCAAAATTCTTAAAGTTAATTGATTTGTAGCACAAAATAGACATTAAAATTATGGTTGGGGGGGTTACCTCAATTTTTACCTATAAGAATGAAATTAATATAATAACAATAAGAAAAAAAGAGAAGTTAAGGAGTTGAATAGAATTGTTTTTACAAAAAAAATTAGATATGATAGATCCATATGAATACAATAAATCAATATTTTTTGAAGACCACCTTTGAACAATTAAATTATTTTGACAATTTAAATAGCTAAATTAATTCTAAGGTATATATGAAGAAATATGAAGAAATAACATTTATTTCATTGAATGAAGATATCATATTTCTTCATATCTTCATTCAATGAAATAAATATTATATAGAAAATATTTACACCTATGAATACGTGTGTCTAATGGTAGCCATCTCTAGAATGGAAGAGAGGAAAGATTTAAAAACAAATTTGCATGGCAATTTTGTTGCAATTTTGAGAGAAATTACAAAGTGCATAACTGATATGCAATTTTGTGTGCAATCATCTTTTTTATTCTATTATGTATTGAAAGGGCTTATTTTGTCCCATAAATTAAAAATTAAATATAATAATATTTTTAAAAGATAAGAGGTGAAGCAAAGATTCCTATTACCACTGTTATTATTCAGTTTTGTCTATATAGTCTAGCCAAAACGGTAACAGAAAAAAAAAATTGTAGGAAGAAAAATAGTCAACAAGGTAACAAATCTATCACTATTTCTAAATAATGTGATGATATATTTAGACAATCTTAGAGAATCAATTAAAATAACTGAATTTAAAAAAAAAACTTCAGTAAAGTTATATTATATAAAATAAATCCATATAAACAAAATCCAACAGGAAGAGACAGAAAGAGAAATTTAAAATGCCTGGAAACAGTATAACATACTTACAAGTCTACCTCCCAAGAATAACAAATTTGAAAAAAGTAACAAAAATAACAAAAAAATTAACACAATGGCAAAACATTTTTCATAGAAATATGTTCAGATCTAAAAAAAAAAAACCCTTGAGAAATACTAATTGTTTATTTGTTAGGTGAGCCAAAATAATAAAAAATAATATTCTATTTAAGTTAATTTATTGTTCAATATCATACCAATCAAATTAAAAATAATTATAAAGACATCTATTGGGGGGAAATGTCAGTAATTTCAAGGGAATCAACATTTGTAAAGGAATAAATCAACTATTCCTTAAAATATTCAGGAGCATATACTTAAAACTGTCAGTAAGCATCATATGCAATGGGGAAAACCTGGAACCTTTCCCAGTAAGATCTGGAGTGAAGCAAGGTTGCCCACTATCACCATTATTATTTAATATCGTATTAGAAACACTACCTTCGGCAATAAGAGCCGAGAAAGATATTAAAGGAATTAGAGTAGGCAATGAGGAAACCAAACTATCACTCTTTGCAGATGATATAATGGTATCTTTAGAGAACCCCAGAGATTCTATTTAAAAGCTATTAGAAATAATTCATAACTTTAGCAAAAGTTGCAGGATACAAAATATATCCCCATAAATCTTCAGCATTTTTATACATCACCAACAAAATCCAACAGCAAGAGATACAAAGAGAAATTCCATTCAAAATAACTGTCGATAGCATAAAATATTTGGGAATCTATCTACCAAAGGAAAGTCAGGAATTATATGAGCAAAATTACAAAAAAAAAAAAAATCTTTCCACACAAATAAAGTCAGACTTAAATAATTAGAAAAATATAATCCTATATGAATATTATGAAATATTATTGTTCTGTAAGAAATGACCAGCTGCATGAATCCAGAGAGGCTTGGAGAGACTTACATGAACTGATGCTAAGTAAAATGAGTAGAACCAGGAGATCATTATATACTTCAACAATGATACTGTATGAGGATGTATTCTGATGGAAGTGGATTTCTTCAACAAAGAGAAGATCTAACTTAGTTTCAATTGATCAATGATGGACAGAAGCAGCTACACCCAAAAAAAGAACACTGGGAAATGAATGTAAACTGTTTGCATTTTTGTTTTTCTTCCTGGGTTATTTCTACCTTCTGAATCCAATTCTTCCTGTGCAACAAGAGAACTGTTCAGTTCTGCACACATATATTGTATCTAGGATATACCGTGACCTAATTAACATGTATAGGACTGCTTGCAATCTCGGGGAGGGGGTGGAAGGAGGGAGGGGAAAAATAGGAACAGAAGTGAGTGCAAGGGATATTGTTGTAAAAAATTATTCTGGCTGGGTTCTGTCAATAAAAAGTTATTAAAATTTTTAAAAAATCAAACAAGAGATAGAGAGCATTGAAAGATATAAAATAAATCATTTTTTTAAAAAAACCTAATTAACAAGTTTCTGCAAAGAGAAAACCAAGGCAGCCAAAATTAGAACTACAGGTAATTGGAGAAAAAAGTTATAGCTAGTGATTTTTTTCTGATAAATGCCACATTTTTCAATTACAGAGAAAAAATATTCAAATTTATTATGAGTCATTCCCTACTTGATTAATGATCAAAGGCTATTTACAGGCAGTTTTAATAAGAAAAAATCAGAGATTTTTGGGCTCATATATAAAAAATCCTTTAAATTATTATTATCAATAAGTTAATTAAAATAATTGATTAAAATAAAACAATTCTGAACTACTACCCCACACCTATCAAATTGCTTAATATAACAGAAGAAGGAAATTATAAATGTTAGAAGTAATATGATTATTTTGACACTAACACACTGTTAGTGTAATTGTGAGAAAACCCAACCATTTTGCAAAGCAATTTGTAATTATACCCATAGAATCATAAAATTATTCAGAAACTTTGATTAAACAACATTACTACAAGGCTTATAGCCCAAAGAGATAAAAGCAAAATGAATTGTATGTGTAAAATTATTCATAGCAACACTTTTTGGTGTCAATATTTGGAAATTAAGGGAATGCCCATCAATTAAAGAATGGCTGAACAAGTTATAGTATATAGTATATGTTTGTGACAGTATATCACATGCTATAAGGAATGATGAGTAAGATGTTTTCAGAAAAATGTAAAAGACTTCTGTTAACTTGTTTAAAGTGAAATGAACATAACTTGAATAACAATAAATACAGGAACAGGAAAAGTATATATTGATCAGCTATGAATAACAGCTATTCTGAACAATACAATGATCAAAAACAATTCTAAAATACTTAAGAAAAATGCTATACATGTCTTGTAAAAGAACTGAAAGAGTTTGAATTCTGATTGAAATATTTTTTTTAAGCTGTATTGTTCTTGGGATATGTTTGGCAGATATTTGCCTTTTTATTTGTAAAATGGATATTACAGAAATATTTTTCATGACTGCATGTGTATAATCTATATCAAATTGTTTGCCTTTTGAAATAGAGGGAGTTTTTAAATGGGGGGGTAGAATTTGAAACTTGGAATTTTAAAAAGGAAAATTAAAATAAATTATTTTCATGTGATTGAGAAATAAATTAAAATTAAATATGTGTATATTGGGCATGCACAGAATCATTCTCTATTATGAAGACTTGACATATTTTGATTTTGAGAACTCAGAGTTTTGAAAATAAAGAGAATATTTTTATATTATACCAATATTACAGAAAGCTTATAAGAATAGACAATGCTCAATATAGAAAAGTAAAGATTTCTAATTACAAATAAATAGCATACAAAAAGACATTTGTGAATACAGAATACAACATTTTGAGAGAAAAGTTATAGAGTTAGAGATTATTCCTATGTAATTTGCTTCCATTGTTTAATGAAATGACACTTAACATATCTAAAAATAGCTGGAGAAACAGTGAAAACCAATATTAAAGCAATAAAATTCTGATCTAAGAATGGCAATTATAAGATATAAAGAGAAAATAAAAGCTACAAGGGAGAGTCAGGAAATTAGCATGAGTATAATGAGAGAAAACATGATAAAATAAAACAATTTAAATTTATAAAAATAAAAACCAAGGATCAATCATTTTCATTTCATATGTGCATATATAGAGATGTCATGGTTCAGTGCTTCAGTCATGTGTGAATCTTCATGACCTTGTTTATCTAGCACCCTAATATTTTCCATAGGGTTTATTTGACAAAATTACTGGAATGGTTTTATGCGGGAGCCCTCAAAGTCTCTTTCTCTCTCTCTGACTTTTGGGGAGCCATGAGGTAAAGCACTTGAGAAGTTCCTTAAAGGAGAGATTCTCCTTCAACCCTGCCTTTGTGAGAGATTTGCTCCAGGGAATCAAGAAAAAGTGGTTTATCTTGGTCAGACCAGTTGAAGTAATCTCATTTAGCTGGAGATCTAGATTTCTATTGATTCCTATTGTTGGCTCAAAACCATTCCTAGTAAGTTGTCTTATCTAGGTCTAGGAGCAGTGAAAGCATTGAAGGAATCTCATTCCAGTGAGATTTTCTTGATGGCAATTTTAAACTCATTTCTTTGCAGAGGACCTAATATGCCATACCAAGGAATCTCTCTCCCTGACATAGCAGCAATACTCTGCTCACTGAAATGATATTCTCTTTCAGCATTACCCTTTCTTTATCTTTCTCACCTATTTCCCTAAAAAGACTTTATACTTCTCTGCTGGGATTTCTCTGCTAAAAACTTTACTTCTATGCCAGGACTCCTCCACTAGAAACTTTACTTCTCTGTTGGGACCTTGCCAACAAGAAATTCAGTCTTTCTATTTATGCATAGCAAAGTCTGACTTCCCAATGAAAATATAAACTTCTTTTACCAGTCTAGTTTTTCAGGTTTGTAAATTGCTTTACGAAGGACTTCTGTACCACCAAAAGGGGGTTCCCACAACTCCCTCCCCTGAGCTGAATCATAGGGAGAATCTAGAGGAGTCAAACCTATTCATTCATCTCACTGAATCCCAAACCTGCCACTAACCTCATCATTTAACTCTTTGAACATTGGGAACCCTAACCTCACCATTTTGGTTCCCTGACCAGGAACCCCAAAATCTAGATCTCATCAGTTTGTAATTCCCTTCTCTAGTACTCTGAGGAAAATAGAAGTTAAATGACTTTCTCAGGGTCATACTGTAACTGTCTGAAACTGGATGTGAGCTCAGGTTTTCCTTCCTCCTAGCAGTGTTCTATATATACTGTGCCTATACATACACATAAATGGCTAATTTATTGTGAGAATTAAAAGATTTTTCTCTACTTCTTTTCTGCTCAAACGTCAATGTTCCTTTGTCCCCCACTTCTAATAAATCATGTAGTCCATAATAATGCTTATGTAACATTTATTTCTATCTATATATGTCTCTTTATTTTTCAGTCTACCCATCTATCATCTACCAGTGAATGTCCCTATTCTTCACTTAGACTGATCTTTTATTTTTTTTTTTTGCACATTTGATTTCATTATCTTTTGTCTCCTCTAAGACTTTATCTTATTAATCATTCTTTCTCTGTCATGCATTTTCAATATCCCCTTTTTCAAATGATTATTCACAGCTTGCCTCCAAAATGTTTATCTAAAAAAAGAATAGTCTTTATTTGGTGTATTTGACCAGTTAAATTACCTTTCCGGCTCATTCTTCTCTACAGATCTTGAAAAAAATTGCCCACAACCAATGCCTATACTTTCATATCACTCACTCTCTCATATACTCTTACTTCTCCTGCAATTTATCTATTGAAACTGTTTCTTGTAATGTGACTAAAGACTTTCTACTTTGCACATAATAGGCACATAATAATTTTAATTAGATAACAGAATGAGCAAATCTGAGAAATTATTATGTAACTGAATATACCTTAATATTCTTTTAAAATCCCGTGGTTTTGATGGGGGTAAACCCTGAAACTGTCCAAATGATGGGGGTAAATCCTAAAACTGTCCAAACTCTTTTTTTGAAAGAGGTCCCACCCTTCAGGGCAGTTAGGTGGTCTCATTCAGTTGTAGTTGCAGTAACTATTGAGTTGAAGATTAGTCCAGAACCACTCAAGTAATCTGATCTCCCAAGATATGTAATCTCTTTTCAACTGTAAATCTAGGCCCTGGCATTGTCAACAACTGAAAGAATCTCATTTAATTTTTAATTGAAGTCCAAGCCTAATCAAAGACAATTCTGAACCCTGAATCTTTGCAGAAGTCCTAAATAGGATTATGCTTGCCAAGGAAGCTCTCTTCTTGGCAAGCTGCCCTGCCAGGACTTTTGCCCACTGTGAAGATATTCTCTTCCCAGTGTTAACCTTTGCTATCTTCCTAACAGGATCTTTTGCCCACTAAGAAGTCTGTCTTCCTAGCAAAGCTGGCTTCTCTGTGACAATAAATTCGTTTTTATCACACATATTTCAGGTTTGTGAATTCTTTTCACATAGACCTGTGCCTTCTATCCAGAGGGAATTTCCCAACCCAATTCTCTCACCTCTTCACTACCACTAACCTCATCATTTTCATCTCATCATTTTCATGTTAAAATACAACTATCTGAATCTTCTATGTGTTCTACAAAATCATGGATAGATCAGTCAACATTAGTTTCCCAACTGTCAGTATAATAGCAGAATAAAAGTAGAATCTGTAATGTCATATTTCTAACACTAAACCTATAAATGTACAAGAACTATTATAATCAGTTTTTATCTATTAGGGACATATGTAAATACATTTATAAGTGTGATATATTGCTATCTTCATGAACACTTTGCTCCCAGATATAATAAAAGCTACTTGAAAACTGACAATACAAATTCAATCATTCAACAAGAAGTATTCTAACACAAATTATGTGCCTAGAACAGTTTTAGGGGCTTGGGCTTAAAAAGACAAAGATGAAACTGTTCCTGCTCTCAGGAAATTTGCATTACATTAATGATGATAATTGATGTACATGTAAAATAAATGCAAGATAATGTTTTGACACCTACAACTGAGGGCATTGGGAAAATATAATTCTAATTAGAAACAATTGAAAAGTAGGTTGTGCTCATTTCTAACCCAAATTACTTTGCAAATGAGTTCTAGTCTAAAACCAACAATCTAGTAGGACCATCTAAAAAGTCATATATGCTCAATCAATCACATTTTTCTTTTATGATTGCTTCTGATAATAGGTATAAAAACAGTTCAGCTAAGTAAGAAATATAAACAATAAGTCCTAGACTTTTCTTTTGGTTTGAATATATATATGTGTGTGTGTGTTTGTGTGTGTGTGTGTATTCAAATGTGTCTATATATATATATATATATATATATATATATATATACACACACACATATATATATACATATATATGTATATATATATATATATACATATATATATATATATATATATATATATATATATATACATATATATATATATAAACAATAAGTCCTAGACTTTTCTTTTGGTTTGAATATATATATATATATATATATATATATATATTATATATATATATATATATATACACACACACACACATATTTTCTAAATAGAATTAATCAAGCAGGAATTCATATTCACAAAGAAGTGTTTGTGAGATCCTCCACGCTTATATTATTCAAAAATAATAAAAGGTGAAATTGAGAGATATTTAGAGGATTGTGTGCCTGAGGAATAATTAATTTAGAGAAATAAGCAACCAAGCATATGACAAGTCAGTAATTTGGTGTGTGCAGCTAAAAAAATTGGGTAATGAATATGTATACTCTAAATATATTTGTCAGCAGTAAGTGTTTGTAACAATGACTAGAAACTAGAAAAAAAATATTCAATGAGGATATATTCTCCTAAAGTGAAACATGAATACTATATGAGAGTTCACAAAAAAAGTAAGATGTTATTTTGTTTATTATGTATTGAATTTAACAAAATAGGTTTCTATGAATAGAGAAACCTCTTTATGAGGAAAACAACAACAACCTATATTTTAAATAATAAAGAAAGTTAATGAGTTGTTGTCTGCAATTCTGAAAACACCTCTAAATTTGCAATTTGAATATAGCCAGGGAGAAAATGTAATCTTCTAGGCTCATTGAGTTCCAGTTTATTTTTATTTGGTCTATCCCTACAGTAAGTTTTGAATTTGAGATTATGAAGAACAATTTAGCTATCAAGGTACTTTATTGATATACCTTATTTTGCAAACACAAAACTTTCTTATAAAATGCAACAATATTATTTTAGGAAAGAAAATTTTGATGATGAATTACCATTTAAAAATGTTTACTAAATGGAATCAGAAAAAAAATCTGAATAAAGTAGAAGGTCCTCAACAAATCTAAATTTATGTTTCTATAGGTGAGCAATTATCCAAGTTATTGAAGCATTAGAGAATCTCACAGCTCAATACAAATAATTTTAAATCTAAAAGAAAATATTTGAATTTCATAGATAATGACTCATTATGCTTATCTGATTAGTTACAAAAATTTACTTTTTCTCTTCACAATATTTCTTACATATATCCTTGTCTCATAATCATCATCATAAGCCATAACTTTAGTTCAGGTCTTTATGACTATCACATGTTGCCTATATTATCAAAATAAACTCCTGATTTAATATTCCGATTTCAAAGTTATTCTTATGACAGTCTATATACCACACAGATATAAGAATGAATTTATTAAACAATGATATCACTATGTCTGAGTAAATTTCAGTGGCTCTTTATTGCCTCATGGATACCAAATATAATCTTATATTTGTCATTTAAAGATCTTTACAACTTGACTTCTTCCTATCTTTTTAATTCCTTTGCACATTATTCACTTTCACATTCCATAATGCAGCCAGACTCACTCAATTAGTTAATAAATTTCAGTCAAATGCATACTATATACCAAGAACTCTGCTAAGCATAAAAGATACAAAGAAAGGCAAAAAACCATTTCTATTTTCAGGAAGCTGAGAGACTAGTGCAAAAACAACATATACACAACTATTCAAAAACTCTATACCTTGGATATAATCATGGAAAGAAGATAATAAAATTCCAGAAGATTAGAAAAAGCTTCCCACAAAATAGGATTTTAGCTGGGAAGTGAAAGAAGTCAATAAGGTAGGAAATAGAGATAAGAAAGCATTCAGGTTTGGAGAAAAAGTAGCAAAGATGCCTAGAACCTAGGGATGGAGTAATTTGTTTGTTTGTTGTGGAATAGTAAGAAAGCCAGTATCATTGGATAGAAGATATATCAGAATTGCAAGGAATAAGATGATTCAAGTAAAGCATCATCCATATAAGAGTCATTTCCTTGGTCCCCCATACTCTAACACTTTGCTATGTAAGGTTAACTTTTGATCACTTCATACCTGCTTTACTTAAAAACACACATAAGTGTTCTATACCCATGTATCCTCTTTCATCAGATACAATGAAAGTTATTGTGAGGACAAGGACAATTTCACTTTTTCTTTCTTATCCCAGTTCCTTCCTTCTTCCTTCCCCCCTTTTCTTCCTTCCTTTCTTCTTTCTATTAGATGAAAAGCTATTGAAACAACCATAAGTTTATAAATATATTTTGAAGAGATTAGAAAAATAAAGGCTTAATTGAAGTAGTAATCTGTACTGTAATTTTGTAGGAACTCCCCTTTCCCATTCACAACAATTTGAAATGAGGGCATGCTGATGAATGAGACAAAATTGAATTATGATAAATATAAAATTATGATAAATATAGAATTGATAGGAGTTTGATTGCATTAGATTGTGGAGACAATTATTCTATTACTTTCACTTTCTTGGTATATCTATATATCTCTATTAAATGTATATATGTACATATATTCATAAAAGTATATAGATAAAAACACTTTTTCTTAAATGCTTTTGCTATTAAATTTGTGACTTGCATAGCTTATAAATAGAAACAGTAATTCTCTGTTGGGGCTTCAGACCATTACTTTTTCAAGGGATTACTCAAAATATCCCTCATGTGTGTGAAAAAAAATGCATTTCCAGAATCAATGTTTTCCAAATATATCAACACTTAAATGGTAGAGAAACATATTCCAAGTGCCATTTAGCAAAATAATAGCTGGTATTTGAAAGTTTGCACAATGATTTTAGGTATTAATGCCTCATAAAATAGATACTATTATTATTCACTTTTTATAGATAACTAACTTAAAACTGAAATTTGTTCATTGTTACAAAGTTAGTTCTTGAAGCACTATTCAAACTCATGTCTTCCTGATTCCAAATCCAACAATCACTTTATGGGATCGTTTAGCTGCTTAATAATTTTTAGCTTATTTTTTAAAGGCAAGACCTATTTTGTTAATTCTGACCCTTTATATTTCTCTGTTGTAATGATCTTCACATTTTCTAATAAACTAATTTGAAACAATATGTGTGTTTCATGTGGCTTCTTATCAAGCAGAAATTCTTTTGCAATAATGATTTTCTTTTGGTGACTTCAAAACTGATAGAAATTTCTTGTGTAGAAAAATGACCAGAAAAGTGAAGTTATGAATAAGATAGAACATCTGATTCAATATAAGAATTTAACCAGAAAAGAACTGAGTTCTTGAGTTCAAAAATCAACTTGCATTAACTAAATGACCTTGGGCATTTTCTCTGAACCCCAGTTTCCTTGTTTGTATACACACACACAAACCCACCCACACACACACACACACACACACACACACACACGTGTGCGCACGCACACATATATCCATATATCCACATGTAGAATATACACATGTAAACACACATATCTCATACATGTTATATATTCATATATATTTATATATATTAAACAAAAGGCAATTAAAAAGAGAAGAGATTATTTTATTAGCCTGTTAGTGAAATGAAAGCTGGGTCACATAGGAGAGGGAATAGAGATAATAGGACCACAAAGACATATGAATTCCTACAGCATTAAGCTAGTTAGGTCACGATAGGAATAAGAAGCAATGGGAATAGATAGGAGAGGCTAGATGTGAAAGATGGATAAAATGTACCAATAGGATCTATAGAATTAATTGAGTATAAGAAATAAGGGAGAGGGAAAAATAAAAATTAACACTTTCTTCCCTTTTCAAAACTAGATGAAAAGTCAAAAAGAGAAACCTTTTTGGAAAAAAAATAAGACTTTTTTTTGACATTGAATTTAATGGGTTAGTGGAAAGTCTAGATGGACATGTTATGCTAGCAATATAAATCTAGTTTAGAATTTACGAGATAAGCTATGACTAAAGATAAAGATTTAGGAATAATCTGTATTAGTTTTGTAACTGAATCATTTTAAATGATAAAAAAAAAGTTTATCAAAAGGAAGACTATATGGAAAAAGAGAATACGAAGAACAAATCCTTAGTAAACAATTTATTAAACAATCAAAAAAATGAAGGCTCCAAAGGAGAAGTTGATAGAGAGAAATTGTGTGGGGGAAGCTTGAGGAAAGTATGATTTAAATATACAGGAAAAATATCCAAGAATAGGAACTGAGCAGCAGTATCAAAAGCCAGAAAGAGGTCAGAAGAAAATGAAGAGGTTCAACAAGTTATTGCATTTTCCAAATAATAAAAATAATAAGTAGACTAGGATATTTTTTTTTTCTTTCATTTTTGTAGAGTCTGAAGAGACACACTTAAGAAATGTAAAAGCATGGAACAATACAAGGTACAGAAATAGGACAAGAGTTAGATGGGATAAAATAGTAAAAGAGAAACTTTTTGTCTGTTTGGGGACTGATGAGACATAATCTTATTTATAGAAGCCACAAAAGATAATATAAAGGGCAGATTAAAAATATATGGAAGAGGAAATGATTTTGGAACAATGTCCATGAGTTGAAGGGAATACTTTCAAGATCCTAAGTAAGTAGGTTAGCATTGGCATGAAGGACACTTCTACACATCAGGAATAAAGGAAAAGAAAAAAAAAAAAGAAGTGAATATTAAATGATAAGAATTAGACTTGGGATGTCATACATAAAAGGAATGCCTAACTGAGTTTATACCCTTATCAGAACAAATTAATACCTTCTCTATACCTTATCAACTCTCGGAGTTTCCTAAAGCACTAAGAGGTTAAATAAATTGTCCAGTCTCAGACAGTCATTGAGGAAATGTAAACTTAGGTGTTTCTGTCTCCAAATACAACTCTCAATCCAGTAAGTTATAATATCTCTCATTTGCATTTTAAAATTCTGCTTTTTTCCATCTTTTTTTCTAGTATTTTTCCTTTTACTTTATTTTTTTATTTTTTATTACATGTTAAAAAAACGTTTTTAACATTCATTTTAAAAACTCTGAGTTCCAGATTTTCTGCTTTCTCCTCTTCCATTCTACCCATTGAGAATGCAAGCAACTTGAATTAGGTTATTCATGAGCAATTACACAAAATATTTCCATAGTAGTCATGTTATGAACGAAAAGATGAATTTAAAAAAATCATAAAAAATAATGTTCTAGAAAAAGTTGATTCACTCTATTCAGACACTTTTAGTTCTTTCTCTGGGTATGGATACCATTTTTCATAATATAAGTTCTTCAGAGTTGTTTTAGATCATTGTATTGCTGAGAATAACTGTTTGTATCTAGTCATCTTACAATACTGCTGTTATTTTCTACGTTATTTTTGCATCAGCTCATAGGTTCTTTTAAAAGTATCTTTCTTATTATTTCTTACAGCACAATAATGTTCTTTCACAATCACAGGTCAAAATTTATGCAGCCCTTCTTCACTTGATTGAACACCCATCCCTCACTTTTCAATTTTTTACTCTCAGAAAAGAGATGTTCAAAATATTTTTGTACACATCAATCATTTTTTTAAAAAATTGTCTTTGTGATATAGACTTAGTATTGGTATTGCGCCAAATAGAATGCATGACCTCATAGCCTCTTTCCTCACATCTCCTCCAACATATATGTCAGTACTTCAGAATTGTTTTAATTTGAATTTGTCCAATCAATAATGAGCTAGAGCATTCCCCCATATGACTAAAGATGACTCTGATTACTTCATCTGAAAATTCTTCATATCTTTTGATGATTCATCAGTTGGAAAATGTTTTTTTATAAATTTGACTTGACTCTCCAGATGTTCATAAAATAAAACCTTCATCATGTAAACTTGCCTCAATTTTCCCCTTCACAATTACATTTATTAACTGTCCTCCATTTATGCCACTTTCTCTTTATTTCCTGATGCTCCTCAAAAATGTTTTATTTCTTACTGCATCCTCCCACAATTTTGTCTCTCTTCCATCACTACCCAACTCCCATGCCTTTCCCTTCCTTTTTTCCTGCATGATAAGACAGATTTCCCTACTTCATTGAATGTATATATTAGTCCTTTAATGAACTAATTCTAATGAGATTAAGGGACACTCATTCCCCCTTATCTCCTCCCTCTTCCCTTCCACTGCATTTTTTTCCCTTGCCTCCTTTATACGTGATAATTTAGCACAATCTACCTCTTCTCCTCTCTCAGAACATTTCCCTCTCATTCTTTAATTTCATCTTTTAAAAAACTGAATATTTTAGATATTGAATAATATCACATTCAACTAATACCTGTGCCCTCTGATATATGTGTATATGTGTATTCCCCCTCATTACCCTAATAATTAGAAAATTCTTATGAGTTACAAGAATCATCTTCCCATGAAGGAATGTAAATAATCCACCTTCATTAAGTTCCTTATGATTTCCATGATCTGTTTACCTTGTTAACAAGGTAATAGAGAATTCCACTATTGTATTTAAAAGTCATTTTTTTCTATTCATCTCTAGTCTTTGCATCAGGAATTCTTTTTTTTTTTTTTTTTTTAAATTTTTTATTTAATAATTACATTATATTGACACTCATTTCTGTTCCGATTTTTTTTTCCCCTCCCTCCCTCCACCCCCTCCCCTAGATGGCAAGCAGTCCTTTATATGTTGGATATGTTGCAGTATATCCTAGATACAATATATGTTTGCAGAACCGAACAGTTCTCTTGTTGCGTAGGGAGAATTGGATTCAGAAGGTATAAATAATCCGGAAGAAAAACAAAAATGCAGATAGTTC
Source organism: Antechinus flavipes (assembly GCF_016432865.1). Taxonomy (NCBI): domain Eukaryota; kingdom Metazoa; phylum Chordata; class Mammalia; order Dasyuromorphia; family Dasyuridae; genus Antechinus; species Antechinus flavipes. The sequence goes on along the minus strand of NC_067400.1, from coordinate 128,707,065 downwards.
ACATTCGTTTCCCAGTGTTCTTTCTTTGGTTGTAGCTGCTTTTGTCCGTCATTTATCAATTGAAACTCAGGTCTCTTTGTCAAAGAAATCCACTTCCATCAAAATATGTCCTTTTTCAAGTAGAATTAAATTTGGACTTTGAAAGATTTTTTTAACAGAAAGGAAATCATAATGTGGATATCATTCAAGGAATTATAATAAAGCTGTCATTCAAGGCTCCATAAGATTATAATGCGAATACTTTCATTTTGCATTTATTTATTTTTAAATAAATAATTTCAGTTCTTTACACTAGAGTTTAAGTTAACATCCTCAGAGGAGGAATGTGTATCCTTAATTTAGCCAATGCTCTTTTGTTTGTGCCATTTGATAAATTTTAAATTTCTTGACCAATGAAGATTGGTCATAAAGTCATAATATTGAACACCTTTTTTAAAACAACTTTACTGGGTTCTTATTAAGTCTTTCTTTGAAGTTTTATTTATTGAAGCATTCAATACTGTTACAAATTCATATTATCCATTTGCTAAAATTCAGTTATCTAAATGTTTATGAAAGAAGTTTTCTTATAATTACTCCTAAATTGTCCTAAGCCACAATTTTGCTCATTTCAAAATTAAAAAAAAAAAAGAAAATTCATGACACCAGAAAGAAATAGGTAAAATCACACTATAATTTAATTTAAATAACTTTCAACATTCTCTTTTTATTATGAAATTTTGTTTTATATTCTAGTGCTTGAGCTAAATGTATTACTAACTAAACCTTGGAAGTTATTTTGTATAATATATTTTTCATAAAGATGTTCGATTCTCTTCTCAAAAAAAAAAAAAAATTTATTTAATAATTACTTTATATTGACAGAATCCATGCCAGGGTAAGTTTTTTTTTTTTTTACAACATTATCCTTTGCACTCGTTTCTGTTCCAATTTTTTCCCCTCCCTCCCTCCACCCCCTCCCCTAGATGGCAAGCAGTCCTTTATATGTTGGATATGTTGCAGTATATCCTAGATACAATATATGTTTGCAGAACCAAACAGTTCTCTTGTTACATAGGGAGAATTGGATTCAGAAGGTATAAATAACCCGGGAAGAAAAACAAAAATGCAGATAGTTCACATTCGTTTCCCAGTGTTCTTTCTTTGGTTGTAGCTGCTTTTGTCCATCATTTATCAACTGAAACTCAGTTAGGTCTCTTTGTCAAAGAAATCCACTTCCATCAAAATATGTCCTCATACAATATCATTGTCAAAGTGTATAATGATCTCCTGGTTCTGCTCATTTCACTTAGCATCAGTTCATGTAGGTCTCTCCAAGCCTCTCTATATTCATCTTGCTGGTCATTCCTTACAGAGCAATAATATTCCATAACATTCATATACCACAATTTACCCAGCCATTCTCCAATTGATGGGCATCCATTCATTTTCCAGTTTCTAGCCACTACAAACAGGGCTGCTACAAACATTTTGGCACATACAGGTCCCTTTCCCTTTTTTAGTATCTCTTTGGGGTATAAGCCCAATAGAAACACTGCTGGATCAAAGGGTATGCACATTTTGATAACTTTTTAGGCATAATTCCAGAGTGCTCTCCAGAATGGTTGGGTTCGTTCACAACTCCACCAACAATGCATCCGTGTCCCAGTTTTTCCGCATCCCCTCCAACATTCATCATTATTTTTTTCCTGTCATCTTAGCCAATCTGACAGGTGTATAGTGGTATCTCAGAGTTGTCTTAATTTGCATTTCTCTGATCAATAGTGATTTGGAATACTCTTTCATATGAGTGGTAATGCTTTCAATTTCATCATCTGAAAATTGTCTATTCATATCCTTTGACCATTTATTAACTGGAGAATGGCTTGATTTCTTATAAATTAGGGTCAGTTCTCTATATATTTTGGAAATGAGGCCTTTATCAGAACCTTTAACTGTAAAGATGTTTTCCCAGTTGTTGCTTCCCTTCTAATCTTGTTTGCATTCATTCTGTTTGTACAAAGGCTTTTTAATTTGATATAATCAAAATTTTCTATTTTGTTATCAGTAATGGTCTCTAGTTCATCTTTGGTCACAAATTTCTTTCTCCTCCACAAGTCTGAGAGATAAACTATCCTATGTTCCTCTAATTTATTTATAATCTCGTTCTTTATGCCTAGGTTATGGACTCATTTTGATCTTATCTTGGTATATGGTGTTAAGTGTGGGTCTTTGCCTAATTTCTGCCATACTAATTTCCAGTTATCCCAGCAGTTTTTAATCAAATAATGAATTCTTATCCCAAAAGTTAGAAGCTTTGGGTTTGTCAAACACTAGATTGCTATAGTTGACTATTCTGTCTTGTGAACCTAACCTATTCCACTGATCAACTAATCTAATTCTTAGCCAATACCAAATGGTTTTGGTGACTGCTGCTTTATAATATAATTTTAGATCAGGTACAGCTAGACCACCTTCATTTGATTTTTTTTTCATTAATTCCCTTGAGAGTCTCGACATTTTATTATTCCATATGAATTTTGTTGTTATTTTTTCTAGATCATTAAAATATTTTCTTGGAAGTCTGATTGGTATAGCACTAAATAAATAGATTAGTTTAGGGAGTATTGTCATCTTTATTATATTTGCTCGGCCTATCCAAGAGCACTTAATATTTTTCCAATTATTTAAGTCTGACTTTATTTGTGTGGAAACTTTTTTGTAATTTTTCTCAAATAATTCCTGACTATCCTTTGGTAGGTAGATTCCCAAATATTTTATGCAATCAACAGTTATTTTGAATGGAATTTCTCTTTGTATCTCTTGCTCTTGGATTTAGTTGGTGGTGTATAAAAATGCTGAGGATTTATGGGGATTTATTTTGTATCCTGCTACTTTGCTAAAATTATGAATATTTCTAATAGCTTTTTAGTAGAATCTCTGGGGTTCTCGAGGTATACCATCATATCATCTGCAAAGAGTGATAGTTTGGTTTCCTCATTGCCTACTCTAATTCCTTTAATTTCTTTCTCGACTCTTATTGCAGAGGCTAGTGTTTCTAATACAATATTGAATAATAATGGTGATAGTGAGCAACCTTGCTTCACTCCAGATCTTACTGGGAAAGGTTCCAGTTTTTCCCCATTGCATATGATGCTTACTGAAGGTTTTAAATATATGCTCCTGACTATTTTAAGGAAAAGTCCTTTTATTCCTATGCTCTCAAGTGTTTTTATTAGGAATGGCTGTTGGATTTGATCAAATGCTTTTTCTGCATCTATTGAGATGATCATATGGTTTTTGCTTGGTTGGTTATTGATATAGTCAATTATGCTAATAGTTTTCCTAATATTGAACCAGCCCTGTATTCCTGGTATAAATCCTACTTGTTCATAGTATATTATCCTGGGGATGATTTTCTGTAATCTTTTTGCTAATATTTTATTTAAGATTTTAGCATCAATATTCATTAGGGAGATTGGTCTATAATTTTCTTTCTCTGTTTTCAGCCTACCTGGTTTAGGTATCAGTACCATGTCTGTGTCATAAAAGGAGTTTGGTAGGACTCCTTCAATCCCTATTTTTTCAAATAGTTTATTTAGCATTGGAGTTAATTGTTCTTTAAATGTTTGGTAGAATTCACATGTAAATCCATCTGGTCCTGGGGATTTTTTCTTAGGGAGTTGATAGATAGCTTGTTCTATTTCTTTTTCTGACATGGGAGTGTTTAGGATATTTACTTCTTCCTCTGTTAGTTTAGGCAAGCTATATTTTTGGAGGTATTCTTCTATTTCATTTAAGTTGTCGAATTTATTGGCGTAAAGTTGGGCAAAGTAACTCCTAATTATTGCTCTAATTTCCTCTTCGTTAGTGGCGAGTTCTCCCTTTTCATTTTTAAGACTAACAATTTGATTTTCCTCTTTCCTTTTTTTAATCAGATTTACTAAGGGTGTGTCTATTTTGTTGGTTTTTTCATAGAACCAACTCTTAGTTTTATTGATTAATTCAATAGTTTTTTTACTTTCAATTTTATTGATCTCTCCTTTTATTTTTAGAATTTCAAGTTTAGTGTTTGACTGGGGGTTTTTAATTTGTTCCTTTTCTAGCATTTTTAGTTGCAAACCCAATTCATTGACCTTCTCTTTCTTTATTTTCTACAAATAGGCCTCTAGAGATATGAGATTTCCCCTTATTACCGCTTTGGCTGCATCCCATACATTTTGGTATGATGTCTCATTATTATCGTTTTCTTGGTGAAGTTATTAATTATGTCTATGATTTGCTGTTTCACCCAATCATTCTTTAGTATGAGATTATTTAGTTTCCAATTATATTTTGGTCTACTTCCCCCTGGTTTTTGTTGAATGTAATTTTAATTGCATTGTGGTCTGAAAAGGATGCATTTACTATTTCTGCCTTACTGCATTTGAGTTTGAGGTTTTTATGTCCTAATATATGGTCAATTTTTGTATAGCTTCCATGAACTGCTGAAAAGAAAGTGTATTCCTTTCTGTCTCCATTACATTTTCTCCAGAGATCTATCATATCTAACTTTTCTAGTATTCTATTTACCTCTTTGACTTCTTTCTTATTTATTTTGTGGTTTGATTTATCTAATTCTGAGAGTGCAAGGTTAAGATCTCCTGTTGGAATCCTTACTAACTGCTAACTAATTAGAGTTGATCTAATCTTACAAGAAGATGTTTTGGCCAGAACCTGAAACAAGGTACTAAGTAGAACTAATTAAGACAAGGCTTGTGTTCACACCTTTACTCATTGGAGTCCACAAGTATGCTAGCTTCACAAAGTACACTTTCTAACTTCAAGGGAGTCCACACCTCCCTTAAAACTCATTGGGCCAGAGAGCACTATGGGAGAAAACCCATAATCCCATTCTCTCAGAAGAGGCAGATAAAAGGCCAGTGATGAGGGATCTATGGCAGAATACATCTTTTCCTCTTGGCTGGCTGGTCGCAGAAGAGAGCTCAGCTGGACTCGAGAGGAGTGACTCTGGTGGCAGACGAAGGGTTGGACATTCCATCTCTGTGTTGGTTGGAGGCAGAAGAAAGCAGAGGCAGAGGCTGAAGGACAGAACCTTTGGATTTCGAGACATCCGAAGGGCTCCAAGCCTCTAAACCGGCTTTGCCTTGAGAAGAACAGGAACTCCAACATTTGAACCCATAACATTTGGCGCCCAAGCGTGGGAACCAAGGACCCTACTTTCACTGAAGAAGTCTCCAGTGACCAGGAACTGAGTGAGTACAACATTTTTTGGCTGAAATGGAACAGATCCTAGGTAAAGATTCTCCATCCCCCACCCCAACCCCAGCCCCACCAAGGAGTGGTGCTATAGAAAGCTTGCTTAAGCTGATAGAAGATCAAGGGCTACTTGTAACTTGGGGACAGGCAGCTTGACTTCTGGCTACATTAAATGCACCTCCCCTTGGCTCTTAGAGGAAGAGCAAATCTCTCTAAAAAACTGGGCATTGGTTGGTCAACAGCTCTCCGCATATTACAATGAAAACGGTCCTCATTCAGTTTCCATTGAAGTATTCTTTTTATACAATACGATACAGATGGCCTTAAAATACCGTACTTGTTCTAGGAGAAAAGGAAAAACTCTAGGAATAGCCAAAGGGGGAAGCCTGAGATAAAGGAGGAAGACAAAGAACAGATTAATGGCCATATCCCCACAGGGCAGGGAGACTTAAGTGAGGCTCAAGAGTGGGGTGAATCTGAGGCAACCTCAGCCCCACCTGAGGAGCAGGTAATTGACTCTCCTTCATCAACTCCACCCTCCGGGATAGAGGGAGGAGGGATAGTGGGGGGGGCAGTGACAGCTCCAGCACCTCCCCCCCAGCATCCAGCACCTCCCCCCCAGCATCCAGCTGCTCCTATGAGTAGATTGCAAAAGGGACTAATTAAGGCCAGAGAAGAAGGGAAAAATGTATCAGAATTTCAACACCACATTTTTCCTGTAATTCAACAGTTTAATTCTTCAGGTCAAGAAAGTAGAAGATACTCACCTTTTGATATAGAAATCCTCAAAGACCTGAAAAAAGCTTGCACTCTTTATGGGGCTACATCAGCTTATGTTAAGATGCTATTACAAAATTTGTCTTTTGAAATCCTGACACCTAATGACTGGAAATCTATAGCAAAAATATGCCTAGAACCTGGACAGAACTACTTGTGGCTTTCTGAATATAGTGAGCTCGGTAGGATACAAGCCCAACAAAATATTCAAAGTGGAGTTCATACTGCAATCACCTGTGACCTACTAACAGGTACAGGTCCTTATGCAGATGTCGCAGTACAAATTAGTTATTCTGTAGCAGCATATCAGAAAATTGCTGATAATGCTATCAAAGCATGGGCTTCTCTTCACAATAAAGGCGACAAGGGGGGGGGGGGGCTTCACAAAAATAACACAAGGGCCAAATGAACCCTCTGCTGACTTTGTGGGACATTTGCAGACAGCTATCATAAGAACAAATGGAGAAAATGCAATAACAGACATTTTGATAAGGCAACTTGCTAAGGAAAATGCTAATGAGGTTTGCAGAAGAATTATACTAGGACTGCGCAAAGATGCTCCTTTAGAGGAGCTCATAAGACGCTGTGCCACAGTGGGCACAGGTGCCTTTTATAGCCAGGCTATGATGCAGACTTCCCAAAATCCAAACATGAGAAGACAGAGTCCCTCTTGGCAAGGGACTTCCAGAGAGACTCATAGATGCTTTCAGTGTGGAAAAGTAGGACATCTGAAAGCTCAATGTTGGTATAGAGATGGAATGGGAAAACAAGGTGGGAGAAAAAGACCCCAAACCCCATGTCCAAAATGCAACAGAGGCTTCCATTGGGCCTCAGAATGCAGACAGATTCAGGGAAACGGGATGAGGGGCCCAGCCCCAGGGCCCAAGGCAAAAAACACTTGGGGCATGATGGCAGCCAATGGTGCACCCAGAGAGTGCCTAAAAGTCCAGTACCCAGACATGACCAATCAGCCAGAAAGCCATATGATGGGAGAAGATGATTATACAGTCAACCAGCCAGGAAGCAACCTGATGGCAGAAGGGAATTACAATTGGGGAGAATAGAGCTGTATGCAGCTGGGACAACTGAGATACCCCCTGGAGAGGTGAAATCTGTTCCTCTCCAGCCTATGGATCCCCTACCTCCAGGCAAAGTAGGCTTGACCATTTCACTTCCTTGTATGTACAAAACAGTGTCCATCCACACACTGATGTGGGAAACTGGGGAATGTGTAGATAATATCCCAGTCACTAATACAGGTAGACAATGTGTGACTTATCACCCAGGAGACATAGTAGCATCAGGTTTACTCATACAGAATCCTAATAAGCAGCCTTGTGATAGTCATCCAGGTTCTGACTCCAGACCACAAAATCCAGGAATATACTGGACAGCAGCAGTAACGGCTGACCGACCTATGCTCACTATCTATATAAATGGCCTACCATTGGAAGGATTGGTAGACACAGGTGTGGATCGTACAGTTATTAGAGGTGCCAGTTGGCCCAGTCACTGGCCAAAGATTAAAGCAGATACCTATATGTCTGGAGTAGGAGGATCAATAGCAGCTGAAGTTAGTGCTGCCCCTATGAGATGGACTTTTCAAGGCAAAACAGGAGTTTTTACTCCTTTTATAGTTGAAAAAATCCCCATCAATCTGTGGGGAAGAGATGTTTTACAACAATTGGGCTTAAAAATGAGTACTTCGGTTTTTTAAGTAGGGCTGCTGTTGTAGGCCTGCCAACACTTTCACCTATTCCTATCCAATGGAAAACTGATACACCAGTGTGGATAGAACAGTGGCCCTTAAGTAGCGATAAAATTCAGGCCTTATTAGATATAGTACAGGAGCAGCTTGAACAAGGGCATTTACAACCTTCTCTAAGTCCTTGGAATTCACCAGTGTTCGTTGTAAAAAAGAAATCGGGAAAATGGAGGATGCTCACTGATTTAAGAAAAGTGAACGAACAGATGGAAACTATGGGAACTCTTCAGCCTGGACTTCCATCTCCTACTCAGCTTCCTAGAGAATGGCCTCTTTGGGTTATAGACATCAAGGATTGTTTCTATTCCATTCCTCTGGATAAGGAGGATATGAAGAGATTTGCCTTTTCGGTGCCCAGTGTCAATTTAGCTGAGCCTTATAAAAGATATGAATGGACGGTTTTGCCACAGGGAATGAAGAACAGCCCCACTATGTGTCAAATGTATGTTGCTGCTGCTCTTGCTCCAATAAGAAAAGCATTTCCAAAAGTTATGCTATTACATTATATGGATGATATATTGGGATGTGCACCTAAGGAACAAATTCTAGAAGCATGTCTACAAAAACCATAGAAACACTAAGATACTACAAACTTCATATCGCTACAGAAAAAATTCAAAGGCATGCTCCTTTTCAATATTTAGGATATGAAATATATCCTAAGGCACTTACACTACAAAAACTGTCTTTAAGAACAGAGAGGTTGAACACCTTAAATGATTTCCAAAAATTAATAGGAGATATCCAATGGATGCGTCCAGTATTAGGTTTAACTACCAATCAATTGCAACCCCTATATGACATTTTAAGGGGACACACTGCTTTAAATTCACCACGCCGGCTTACAAAAGAAGTTCAAGAGACCTTGAGAGAAGTTGAACTGGCTTTATCTAATGTAGTTGAGAGAGTAACTCAAAAACCCTTTTGCATCGGTCATCAAAACCATTTGGTAATGGCTAAGAAATAGAGAAATTTATCAGTGAAGTAGATTAGGTTCACAGAACAAAATAGCCAATTGCTATAACAATTTAGTATTTGACAAACCCAAAGGTCTCTTTTGGAATAAGAATTCACTATTTGACAAAAACTGCTGGGAAAACTGGAAACCAGTATTGCAGAAAGTAGGCATAGATCCACACCTAACACCTGTTGGAATCCTTACTAATTGCTAAGTAATTAGAGTTGATCTAATCTTACAAGAAGTTGTTTTGGCCAGAACCTGAAACAAGGTACTAAGTAGAACTAATCAAGACAAGGCTTGTGTTCCCACCTTTACTCATTGGAGTCCACAAGTATGCTAGCTTCACAAAGTACACTTTCTAACTTCAAGAGAGTCCACACCTTAAAGCTCTTTGGACCAGAGAGCACTATGGGAGAAAACCCATAATCCCATTCTTTCAGAAGGTTCACATATAAGGCGAGACAGCCATTGCAGAATACATTTTTTCCTCTTGGCTGACTGATTGCGCTGGACTCGAAAGGAACGACTCTGTTGCAGAGAACACTTTGACGGATTTCAGTGGAGCTACGCCAGAAGCCCTCTCTCCGCGGCAAGTTGGTAGCTGGGCTCCCCAGAAGGAGATAAGAGAGACCTTCCATCTCTGTCTTGGTTGGAGGCAGAAGAAAGCAGAGTCAGAGGCTGAAGGACAGAACCTTTGGATTTGGAGACATCCGAAGGGCTCCAAGCCTCTAAACTGGCTGTGCTCTGAGAAGAACAAACTCCAACATTTGAACTCTAACATTTGGCGCCAAGCGTGGGAACCAAGGACCCTACTTTCACTGAAGAAGTCTCCAGTGACCAGGAACTGAGTGAGTACAACCTTTTTTGGCTGAAATGGGACAGATCCTAGGTAAAGATTGATCTAACCGTAAAAAGAGTAGTCAGAACTCCTTTTCAGTCCACTCAGCAGAACGAATTATATGCGATCATGCTAGCTCTCACTTATTACCCAGGCGACATAAATATAATATCTGATTCAGCCTATTCAGTAGGTGTGGTACAAAGAATTGCCACAGCCCAAATAAAATTTGCAGCTTCTAATATATATCAGCTCTTTAAGGAACTTCAAGAGCAAGTGAGAAAGCATCCAGGAAAGATTTATATCTTGCATGTCCATTCACATAGTGGACTTCCAGGTCCTATTTTTGATGGAAATTCATAGGCAGATAGCCTTTTAACTATGTTGGCCAGTACGCTTTTATTTCAGGAGGCCCAGGAATCCCATTCTAAATACCATCAGGCTGCTCGAGCTTTGCGTTTACAGTTTGGGATTACAAGAGAAGAAACTAGGAGCATAGTGAAAAGCTATACAGCTTGCCTTCCCTTCCAAGCTCCTACACTGCCTCGAGGGAAGAATCCTCGTGGTTTGAGACCCAATGAAATCTGGCAAATGGATGTGACTCATTATAAATCTTTTGGTTGTCTGTCTTTTATCCACGTTGTGGTAGACACCTTTTCAGGATTCACTTTTGCCATACCAGTAGCAAAAGAGACAGCCCGAGTGGTCACTGAATTCCTCATTCAAGCATTCGCAATTATGGGTGTGCCACAAGAAATAAAAATGGATAATGGACCGGCATATACCTCCAAACATTTTGAACACTTTTGTGCACAGTATAAGATTTTACACACTACTGGCATACCCTTCAATCCTCAAGGTCAAGCAATAGTAGAAAGAAGAAACAGAGACATTAAGACACTCCTCCAAAAACAAAAGAAAGGGGGAGCCATGGGTAACCCTAGAGAACTTCTAAATTTAGTTCTCTATACCATTAATTTTTTAATCTTTGATAAAGATGCACTGGCTCCAGCAGACAGGTTTTATAACCCACCAGAAGAGCAGTGTCCAGTGTGAGCAGCTCCACTATCTTTAGATAATCGCCAAGTGATGTGGAGAGAACCAGAAAGTGGTGAATGGAAGGGACCAGATAGGCTAACTGCTTGGGGGAGAGGATTTGCTTGCATCTCTACAGGTGGAGAAGGAATCAGATGGGTGCCGACGAGCCACATTCGCCTTGTCCATCGCAGAGAGATGGAGCAGACCCTTGAAACAAAGGAGAACACCCAAGATATATCGGGTGGTTCTGTTGCTGATTGTGATCACCATTGAAAGAGCATAGGTGACAAGGAGACTGTTAAAAAGACTTTTAAATCTTCAGGAATCATTGGATTTTCTAAAACAAGATGAAACTGCTTTAGTTCTTGAAAAACCAGCAAGAATCATTGGGTTCCCTGAGATGAAAAATTGTTGATGAGACTTTTTGCAGTACTTCAGAGCTTACAGGAATTATTAGATTCCTGGCACGTGAACTAATGGACAATGGATTGCTTATGGACTATTTCTAGGACTTATGGACATGTGTAAATTTTCAGATTGATTCTTGTTATTTGTTACATTACTACTAGCCTGTGTTATATTCCTATGTGCTCATGTAAACTATGTATAATGCCTCCCATATTGATGGATTTATGTATACCATGTATATCTGTTACAAAGTTCTGGCCCATATTGGTGGATTTATGTGTACCCCCTCAGAAACCCCCTATGTTTTAAAACAAAAGAAAGGGGGAGATGTTGGAATCCTTACTAACTGCTAACTAATTAGAGTTGATCTAATCTTACAAGAAGATGTTTTGGCCAGAACCTGAAACAAGGTACTAAGTAGAACTAATTAAGACAAGGCTTGTGTTCACACCTTCACTCATTGGAGTCCACAAGTATGCTAGCTTCACAAAGTACACTTTCTAACTTCAAGGGAGTCCACACCTCCCTCAAAGCTCATTGGGCCAGAGAGCACTATGGGAGAAAACCCATAATCCCATTCTCTCAGAAGAGGCAGATAAAAGGCCAGCGATGAGGGATCTATGGCAGAATACATCTTTTCCTCTTGGCTGGCTGGTTGCAGAAGAGAGCTCAGCTGGACTCGAGAGGAGCGACTCTGGTGGCAGACGAAGGGTTGGACATTCCATCTCTGTGTTGGTTGGAGGCTGAAGAACACAGAGGCAGAGGATGAAGGACAGAACCTTTGCATTTGGAGACATCCAAAGGGCTCTAAGCCTCTAAACCGGCTGTGCTTTGAGAAGAACAAGAACTCCAGCATTTGAACTCTAACAATCTCCCACTATTATAGTTTTACTGTCTATTTCTTCTTGCAGCTCTCTTAATTTCTCTTTTAAGAATTTAGATGCTACCCCACTTGGTGCATATATGTTTAATATAGATAGTGCTTCATTATCCATGCTACCCTTTAGCAAGACATAGTGCCCTTCCTTATCTCTTTTCATTAGATCAATTTTTGCTTTAGCTTGATCTGAGATCAGGATGGCTACCCCTGCTTTTTTTTACTTCACCTGAAGCATAGTAGATTTTGCTCCAACCTTTTACCTTTAACCTGCATGTATCTCTCCGCTTCAGGTGTGTTTCCTGTAAACAACATATTGTAGGATTCTGGCTTTTAATCCATTCTGCTAACTGCTTTCTCTTTATGGGGGAGTTTACCCCATTCACATTTATGGTTAGAATGTCCAATTCTGTATTACTTGCCATCTTGTTAACCCCGGTTTATGCTTTTTTCCCTTCTTTCCCCTTTCCCCCCTTCCCAGTATTAAGCTTGTGAGCACCACTTGCTTCTCACAGCTCTCCCTTTTTAGTATCCCTCCCCCTGCCTTAGAGTTCCTCCCCCTATCTTACCCCTTTCCCTCCCAGTTTCTGTATTCCCTTCCGCTTAGCTTATTCCTTCCCTTTTCACTTTTCCCTTCTCACTTTTCAATGAGGTGGGAGAAGTTTCACCATAGATTGAATATGTCTTAAGATTTTTCACTTAAAGCCAATTCTGAAGGCAGTAAGATACCCACTATATTCATCCCCCTCCATTCTTTCTCTCAGATATAATAGGTTTCCTATGCCTCTTCATGAGATGTACTACCCCCACTTTACCCTTTTTCTGGTACAATGTCCTTTCCACATCAATTTCTAGAACAAGGTATACATGTATTCTTTATACATCTATATAGTCGAAATATAGTTCCCAAGATTAATCTTTACCTTTTTAGATTTCTCTTGAGTTCTATATTTGTAGATCAAACTTTTTGTTAAGTTCTGGCTTTTTCATCAGAAATAGATGAAATTCACTTACTTCGTTGAATGTCCATCTTCTTCCCTGGAAAAAGATGCTCATTCTCGCTGGGTAAGTTATTTTTGGTTGCATACCAAGTTCCGTAGCCTTTCGGAATATCATATTCCAGGCCCTTCGATCCTTTAATGTGGATGCTGCCAGATCCTGGGTGATCCTTATTGTGGCTCCTTGATACTTGAATTGGTTTTTTCTAGCCGCTTGCAATGTTTTTTCCTTCGTCTGAGGGTTCTGGCATTTGGCCACTATATTCCTTGGTGTTTTGATTTTAGGATCCCTTTCAGTGGGTGATCGATGAATCCTTTCAATGTTTATTTTTTCCTCTGTTCCTATGACTTCTGGGCAGTTCTCTTTGATAATTTCCTGGAAAATAGTGTCCAGGCTCTTTTTTTCATCATCATTTTCTGGAAGTCCAATGATTCTCAGATTGTCTCTCCTGGATCTGTTTTCCAGGTCTGTTGTCTTCCCCAGAAGGTATTTCACATTCTTTTCCATTGTTTGATTTTTTTTTTTTTTGGATTTGCTTGACTGATTCTTCTTGTCTCCTCAAGTCATTCAATTCCAATTGTTCAATTCTGATTTTCAGTGAAGTATTTTCTTCACTCACTTTTTTAAAATCTTTTTCTAATTGTCCCATTGACTTCTTTTGTTCTGTGGAATTTTTTTCCATTTCGCCAATTTTGTTTTCCAGTTCACCAATCCTATTTTTCAAGGATTTTACTTCTTTATCCACTCTCTCTTTAACTGACTTCTCCAGGCTCTTTTGCCAAGCCTCCCTCTCCTTTTCCCAATTTTCTTCTAGCTCCCTTGTGAGAGCCTTTTTAATTACTTCTATGAGGTTCATCTGTGCTGAGGAACAGATGATCTCCTCCTTTGGCTATTCACCTGGGGACAGTCTGTTTTTAGTCTCCTCAGGATTTAGAGTCTGCTCTCTATTTGTATAGAAGCTGTCAAGGGTTAAAGTCCTCTTCAGTTTCTTGCTCATTGTGTCTAATAATCAAAGACAAACTAGCAAAGAAAAACAGAAAAAACTGGAGTCTTTCTTTGGGGGAGGGCCTGGGTGTGTTACCGAGCTTCCTCTACAGACTGTGGGGGGCAGCAGTGAGGCACTAGCCCGACTGTGCTGCGCCTGCGCTCTGAGATCCCAGAGTGTGCTGAGTCACTGTGGGGAAGGAAGAGGCAGGGGGAGGGGGTGAGGGGTGGGGGGCGGCCAGGTCCCGAGAGACTCCAGCTGTTTGGGATTGTATTCTTCACCCCCGGTGTTTTTAGCTTCTCTGCTGGGCTGCTGACTTGCTGCTGGAGAAAAGTATCTAATCCTGTAGCGAAGCTCTCCCCGCAGAGACGGCTGCGATCACTCCCCACCCCCTCTCCAGTCTGCTCCCGTGCTCTCACTGCCGCTGCCCGCTGCCTGCGCCCGATCTAAAACCATCCCAGCCCTCTAGTAAAGACAGACCTTTCTTGGCGAATCTCAAGGATGGCTTCTCTTGGTAACTATTTGTGGGTTTTATTTTTCATTCAAGCATTAATTCAGAGGCTTGTAATGAAGTGGATAGTGAGAGAAAGCGCGGAGCTTACACAGTTGTGTGCCTCCTCTCTGCCATCTTAACCGGAAGTCCCTGCATCAGGAATTCTTGCAAGTCCTTTATTTCACTGAACATCAATTTCTTTCCTGAAGAATGATACTCATTATTTTTTCCTGAGTAGATGATTCTTATTCATACTTTTATCTCATTTGTCCTCTGGGATACCATATCCCAAGCCTTCCAAAGCTTTAACATAGAAGCTGCTAAATCTTGTGTTATCATGACTGTAGTTCCATAATACTTGAATTATTTCTTTTTAAGTACTTGGAATATTTTCTCCTTGACCTGGGAACTCTGAAATTTGGCTACAATATTTCTGGGAGTTTTCTTTTGGGATTTCTTTTAAGAGATAATTGGTGGAATCATTCTCGAGAGTTCCAAATAACTATGCTCAAAAAGTGATCAAACATACCCTTTGTCAAGGCAATGTTTCTACTGGGCTTATATTCTAAAGAGATCTTAAAGTAGGGAAAGGGACCCACATATGCAAAAATGTTTGTGGCAGCCCTTTTTGTAATGACAAGAAACTGGAAACTGAATGGATACCCATCAATTGGAGAATGACTGAATAAGTTATGGCATATGAATGTTATGGAATATTATTGTTCTGTAAGAAACGAACAGTGGGATAATTTCAGAGCGGTCTGGAGAGACTTATATGAAGTGATGCTAAGTGAAATGAGCAGATCCAGGAGATCATTATAAACTGCAAAACAAGAGTATACAAAGATCAATTCTGATGGGCATGGCTCTTTTCAACAATGAGATGATTCTAACTAATTCCAATTGTTCAGTGATGAAGAAAGTCATTTATACCCAGAGAGAGGACTGTGGGAACTGAGTGTGGAACATAACATAACATTTTCACTCTTTCTGTCATTGTTTACTTGCAATTTGCTTTCTTTCTCATTTTTTCCCCTTCTTGATCTGATTTTTTCTTGTGCAGAAAGATACTCTATAAACATGTATACATATATTGAATTTAACATGTATTTTAACATATTTAATACATATTAGACTACCTGACATCTAGGGTAAGGAGTGCGAGGAAAGGGGGCAGAATTCTGGACAGAAGGGTGATTGTTGAAAAATTACCCATGCATATGTTTTGTAAATAAAAAGCTTTAATTAAAAAAAAAGAGAGATGATTAATAGATTCTTTTGATTTCTAGTTTACCCTTTAGTTCTAGAATATCAGGATAGTTTGAAAATTTCTGAAATGATGTTTATGCTCTCTTTTTGATGATGGTAGTTGTATAATTTTTAAACTATTTATCTTGAATCTGTTTTCTGGGTCATTTGTAATTCCAATTAGATATGTCATATTGTCTTTATTTTTTTTTTCATTATTTTTGTTTGTTTCTTGATTTCTCATAAACTCATTAATTTCCATTTACTCAATTTAATATATAAGCAATTATTATCTAGGAGTTTTTGTACTTCCTTTTACATTTGTCTAATTTACTTTATTTTAAAATTGTTTTCTTCAGTGTATTTTTTTTTTTCTAATTTGGCCAATTCTACTCTTTAAGGATATTTTTCTTCAATGAATTTGTGTTCCTCTCTTTCCATTTGGTCAATTCTGCTTTTTAAGTCATTCTTCTCTCAATGGCTTTTAATTTTTCCTTTAGCATTTGTTCTAGTCTGTTTTTAAAGATGTTATTTTCTTTAGGATCTTCTCTCTGTGTGTGTTTTTGTCTCCTTTACCAAGTTGTTTATTTTTTTTCCATGATTTTTCTCACATCATTCTAATTTCTCTTCTCATTTTTCTCTACTTCTCTTACTTGATTTTTAATATCTGTGGC
Organism: Antechinus flavipes; assembly: GCF_016432865.1. Lineage (NCBI taxonomy): Eukaryota > Metazoa > Chordata > Mammalia > Dasyuromorphia > Dasyuridae > Antechinus > Antechinus flavipes. The sequence goes on along the minus strand of NC_067400.1, from coordinate 128,690,764 downwards.
CTGGGACCAATTTATATTTTTTGGGGGGGCTTTATATAGAAGTATTTTAATTTTGTTATCTTGAATACATGTTTTAATCTTCTTTGACATCATAGTAACTTTCTAAGGTCAGAATCTTTTTCTGTTATTTATTCATTTTCCCTGTCTGGTAATTGACTTTTAACTCTTTGATAAAGAACTGCTCTGCTTCTAGGGTAAGGGGTTCCCTGTCCCAAATTTCAGGTCTTTTGTGCAGCTGATTTCAGAAATGTTTTGGGAATTTTTAAGTTTTTATTCCAAGCTGGCATGATTTGAAGTGTGGTATGTTTACTACTGTCTTGGTCAGTGCTTTGATCTGTGAGTAACGATAGTCAACTTTTATTTTCCTTCCCTGGGATTGTGAAGATGTCCTCTCAACTGTGGCTGCAAGCACTATTATGCTAGGACTCCTATTCTTCTTGTAATTGTCACTCAGAACTGTGATCTCAATCCTAGTACGGTCAAAGCAACAGTGTATTATGTCTGTGCTAGCAAAGAGACCCCTGCAAACACTGTCTGACCAGGTGCTCTCTCCCATTATCATCTGAGGGACTGCTAATTCACTGGATCCAAAGGCATCTTTAAAGATGGAGAGTTGTAGAGGAGGGTTGAGGTAAATCTCTGTCTTTCCTCCATCAGGTTACTTAAGGTAGAGTTAGGAAAATTTCCAATTTCAATTCAAATAATGTTGGCCAGATTTTGTCATATTCTCCTGTCATGTAGATGTCAGTGCATACATTTAGATACAAAGTCAATGTGTTAACTCCCACTAGCAATAATTGTGAATACAACAGATTTGAGCTCTGTTCCTTGTTCTTCCAAATAGCCCTGTTTTAATGTTTCAATGTAAATTAAATAGTTTGTATTTGTATATGTGCATGGAATTTGTTTTTGTTAATAATGGTGGAATCATCAAGATGGTGGAGAGGAGGCACACAGCTGTGTAAGCTCCGTGGTTTCTCTCAGAATCCATTTCATTACAAGCCTCTGAATTAATGCTTGACTGAAAAAAAAAATAAAACACAAATAGTTACTAAGAGAAGACATCCTTGAAATTCACCAGGAAAGGTCTGTTTTTGCTGGAGGGCGGGGGAGGTTTTAGATCGGGGACAGGCTGAGGGCAGGCAGCGGCAGCACTGAGAGGCTGGCAGGCAGCTCACAGCCGAGCAAACTGGAGTGGGGTGGGGTGTGATCTCAGCTTCTCTGTCAGGGGAGCTTTGCTACAGTATTGGATACTTTACTCTGGCAGCAAGCCAGTAGCCCAGCAGAGAAGCTAAAAACATCGGGGGTGAAGAATACAACCCAGAAGAGCTGGAATCTCTCAGGACCTGGCCACACCTCCCCCACCGTGTCTCAGCATGCGCGAGGAGTCTCAGAGCGTGGGCCCAGCACAGTCCTGCAAGTGCTTCGCTGCTGCCCCCACAGTCTGTAGAGGAAGCTCAGTAACACCACCCAGCCCCTCCCCCAAAGAAAGCAGACTCCAATTAGGGATTTTTTTCTTTGCTAGTTTATCTTTGATTCTTCTCTGACAAAATGAACAAAAAATTGAAAAGGACCTTAACCCTTGACAGTTTCTATATGGATAGAGAGCAGACTCTAAACCCTGAGGAGACTAAAAACAGACTGTCTCCAGGTGAATCCCCAAAGGAGGAGATCATCTGTTCCTCAGCACAGATGAACCTCATAGAAGAAATTAAAAAGGCTCTCACAAGGGAGCTAGAAGAAAAATGGGAAAAGGAGATTGAGGCTTGGGAAGAGAATCTGGAGAAGTAATCCCACTCACTTAAAGACAGAGTGGATAAAGAAATAAAATCCTTGAAAAATAGGATTAGTGAACTGGAAACAGAAAATAGCTCTCTAAAAAATAAAATTGGCAAAATGGAAAAAAATTCCATAGAACAAAAGAACTCAATTGGACATTTAGAAAAAGATACTTAAAAAGTGAGTGAAGAAAATACTTCATTGAAAATCAGAATCAGAATCGAAGAAATGGAATTGAATGACTCGAGGAGACAAGAAGAATCAGTCAAGCAAAACCAAAAAAAAAAAAAAAAAATCAAACAATGGAAAAGAATGGGAAAAATCTTCTTGGGAAAACAACAGACCTGGAAAATAGATCTAGGAGAGACAATCTGAGAATTATTAAACTCCCAGAAAAGTATGATGAAAAAAAGAGCCTGGACACTATTTTCTAGGAAATTATCAAAGAGAATTGCCCAGAAGTCACAGAAACAGAGGGTAAAATAGACACTGAAAGAATTCATCAATCACCTAATGAAAGGGATCCTTTCATCAAATCAAAACACCAAGAAATATAGTGGCCAAATGCCAGAGCCCTCAGATGAAGGAAAAAATACTGCAAGCAGCTAGAAAAACCCAATTCAAATATAGAGGAGACACAATAAGGATCACCCAGAATCTAGCAGCATCCACATTAAAAGATCAAAGGCCCTGGAATATGGTATTCTGAAACGCTAAGGGATTTGGTATGTAACCAAAAATAACTTACCCAGCCAGAATGAACACCCTTTTTTTCCAGGGAATTTCAATGAAATAAGCGAATTTCACCTATTTTTGATGAAAAAAACAGAACTTAACAAAAAGTTTGATCTACAAATATAGAACTCAAGAGAAACCTAAAAAGGTAAAAATAAATCTTGGGAACTATATTTCTGCTATATAGATGTATAGAGAATTCATGTATACCTTGTTCTAGATACTAGATGTGGAAAGGACATTGTACCAGAAAAAGGGTAACCGTGTGGGTACTACATCTCACAAAGAGCCTGGGCAGCCTCTAATCGGCACAATGTGGGGCTCGGCCTGGGGCAATAAAACTTCCCCAGCTGACTGTGCATCCCAGGAAGACACTTCCTGTCCCTGCAAATCCATTCACTGCTCAGCTGCTAATACCCACAGCCCCAGGGCAGAGTTTGGCTTGGGGCAGTGAAACTCTCACTGCTAAGTGTCTAGCCCCAGGGCAGTCGTTATCTCACACAGCTAAGGTTCTTTGAAAGGCACTTTCCCAGCCCAGCCCTGCAGGTCTGAGTTACTTTCGGGTGGGGAACTCTTTTGCAGAGCACTCCAGTACCTGGCTGCTTTTTGTAGCCTGTCAGCAGGACAGCTACCCATCCTTACACCTTTCACTGCTCTGCAGAGGAAGCTAGTAACCTCCTGGCTCTGAAGGCAGACCTTACAGGCTTTAACAAAATGAGTAAAAAAATCAAAAGAACGATTGATAGTTTCTACACAGAAAGAGAACAGCTTTTCAACCCTGAAGAGACTAATAACAGACAGTCTCCAGACAATTGTTGATCTCTAATACAAAAGGCTCTCCTAGAAGAGACTATTAAAAACCTTAAAAGAGAGCTAGAAGAGAAATGGAAAAAGATACATAACTCACTAAAAGAAAAATTTGATAAAGTGGAAAAAGAAAACAACTTCCTGAAATGTAAATTGGAAAAGGTAAAAAACAGAGTTTGCGAATTGAAAAAAGAAAACGACTCATTAAAAAAAAAAAAAATTAGTGAAATGGAAAAAAATCCCATAGAGCAAAACAACTCAATTGGACATATACAAAAAGAAGTAAAAAAAGCTAACGAAGAAAATAACTCACTAAAAATTAGAACTGAACAAATAGAAATGACTGATTCATAGAGACTTCAAGAATCAGTCAAGCAAAACCAAAAAAATGAAAGATTGGAAAAAAATGTCAAATATTTACTTGGAAAAAACCAACAGACCTGGAAAATAGATCTAGGAGAGATAACCTGAGGATCATCGGACTACCAGAAAATTATGAAGAAAAAAAGAGCCTAGATACTATTTTACAGGAAATCATCAAAGAGAACTGCCCAGAAGTAATAGAACCGGAAAGGAAAATAGGTGGTGAAAGAATTCATCGAACACCTTCTGAAAACGACCCTAAAATAAAGACTCCAACGAATATTGTGGCCAAACTTCAGAATTTCCAGACTAAAGAAAAAATTTTACAAGCAGCCAGGAAAAAACAGTTCAAATACCGAGATGCCACAATAAGGATCACGCAAGATCTGGCTGCCTCAACATTAAAGGATCGAAGGGCCTGGAATCAGATATTCCGAAAGGCAAAAGAACTTGGAATGCAGCCAAGAATAAACTATCCAGCTAAGCTGAGTATTTTTTTCCACGGAAGAAGATGGATATTTAATGAAATAGAGGAATTCCATCTGTTTCTAAGGAAAAAACCAGACTTAAACAAAAAATTTGATCTTCAACAACAGGAATCAAGAGAAGTAGAAAAAGGTAAAAGGAACTCTTGAGAACTGTATTTCTGTTGTGAATATACATAAAAATCATATGTATAATTTGATTTTACCGATATAACATAAAAAAGAGAAGTAGAAATGGAAAGGGGATAGTGCCAGAAAAAGGGAAGAAGGGAGATAAAAAGAGAGAAACTACATGCGACAATGAGGCAGAGGAAACCTATCATATATGAGGGAACTTAGAGAGGGGGAGGAACATTGTGTGAATCCTACTCTCATCAGAGTTGGCTCAAAGAGGAAACAATTGACATATTTGTTTTACACAGATTCTTCTCTCACTACATTAAAAAGTGGGAGAGGAAAAGGGAGAAGGAAAAAGAGTAATAAGGGAAGGGTACAAGAAAGGGGAAGGGATTCCAAGGGAGGAGGGAGGGATACTAAAGAGGGAGAGCTGTGCGACGTTAGTGGGACCAATAGGGAAGAAGGGAAGGAGAGCAAGAAAAAGAAAAGTATAATCTGGGGATATTAGGATGGCAGGAAATGCAGAATTGGTTATTTTAACCGCAAATGTGAATGTGATGAACTCTCCCATAAAGAGGAGGCAGATAGCAGACTGGATCAAAAGTCAGAACCCTACAATCTGTTGTTTACAGGAAACACATTTAAAACAGGGAGATACATATAGACTAAAGGCAAAAGGCTGGAGCAGAATCTGTTGTGCTTCAGGTGAAGTCAAAAAAGCAGGGGTAGCCATCCTTATCTCAGATCAAGCAAAAGCAAAGATTGATCTAATTAAAAGAGATAAGGAAGGAAACTATATCTTGCATAAGGGTACTATAGACAATGAAGCAATATTAGTATTAAACATATATGCACCAAGTGGTATAGCATCTAACTTCCTTAAAGAGAAGCTAAGAGAATTGCGAGAAGAGGACTTCCGGGGTGGAGCCAAGATGGCGGAGCAGGCACACACGACTCTCTAAGCTCCTCTCATTACCCTCATAACCAAATATTTAATCCAGCCTCAAAAATAACTCTTCACTGCTTAAATTCATGAAGATAAGAAGCACTACAACTTACCAGCCGATCCGGAAGCTCACCAGGAAAGGTTTGTCCTGAGGGGCCAGGAACAGACTAGCACAGGTAGCGAGAGGCTAGCATCCTGAGCAGACCAGGGGCAGGGGTGGTCTCTGTGGCTAGAGAAGTTATAGGGACCACTCTGCTATAGGCTGACTGCTCTGCCTTGATTACAAAGCAGTAAACTGGCAGAGAAGTTAAAGCCTAAAACAGAGGGTCCTCTAAAAAACACCAGAACCTAACGAGGTCTGGCTGTAACCCCTCAAACCCGGAAGTGACTCAGGCAGACTTTATAGCAGCCCTGTGGCCACATCCAGCAGTTCGGGGCTTTTGAGGGGGCAGTTACTAATCTGCACGACAGTGGGGCACAGCCTGGGCAGCTATAATTGGCAGTGTGGGGGGCTCGGCCTGGGGCAATAGAATTTCCCCAGCAGCCTGTGCTTCCCCGGGAAGACACTTCCTGTCCCTGCAAATCCATTCACTGCTCAGCTGCTAATACCCACAGCCCCAGGGCAGGGTTTGGCTTGGGGCAGTGAAACTCTCACTGCTAAGTGTCTAGCCCCAGGGCAGTCCTAATCTCACACAGCTGAGGTTCTTTGAAAGGCACTTTCCCAGCCTGGCACTGCAGGCCTGTTACTTTCTGGTGGGGAACTCTTTCGCAGAGCACTCCAGTACCTCGCTGCTTTTTGTAGCCAGCTGGCAGGACAGCTACCCTGTCCATATACCTTTCATTGCTCTGCAGAGGAAGCTGGTAACCTCCTGCTCTGAAGGCAGACCTTACAGGCTTTAACAAAATGAGTAAAAAAATCAAAAGAACGATTGATAGTTTCTACCCAGAAAGAGGACAGCTTTTCAACCCTGAAGAGACTAATAGCAGACAGTCTCCAGACGATTGTTGGTCTCCAATACAAAAGGCTCTCCTAGGAGACACTATTGAAAACCTTAAAAGAGAGCTAGAAGAAAAATGGGGAAAGGAAAGAGAAGCTATGCAAAAGAGTACAGAAAAGGCACATAACTCATTAAAAGAAAAATTTGAGAAAAATTAAAAGAAAATTAAAAGAAAACAACTTCCTGAAATGTGAATTGGAAAAGGTAAAAAACAGAGTTTGCGAATTGGAAAAAGAAAATGACTCACTAAAAAAAAAATTAGTGAAATGGAAAAAAATTCCATAGAGCAAAACAACTCAATTGGACATATACAAAAAGAAGTAAAAAAAGCTAATGAGGAAAATAACTCACTAAAAATTAGAACTGAACAAATAGAAATGACTGATTCATAGAGACTTCAAGAATCAGTCAAGCAAAACCAAAAAAATGAAAGATTGGAAAAAAATGTCAAATATTTACTTGGAAAAAACCAACAGACCTGGAAAATAGATCTAGGAGAGATAACCTGAGGATCATTGGACTACCCGAAAATTATGATGAAAAAAAGAGCCTAGATACTATTTTACAGGAAATCATCAAAGAGAACTGCCCAGAAGTAATAAAACCAGAAGAGAAAATAGGCGTTGAAAGAATTCATCGAACACCTTCTGAAAAAGACCCTAAAATAAAGACTCCAACGAATATTGTGGCCAAACTTCAGAATTTCCAGACTAAAGAAAAAATTTTACAAGCAGCCAGGAAAAAACAGTTCAAATACCGAGATGCCACAATAAGGGTCATGCAAGATCTGGCTGCCTCAACATTAAAGGATCGAAGGGCCTGGAATCAGATATTCCGAAAGGCAAAAGAACTTGGAATGCATCCAAGAATAAACTATCCAGCTAAACTGAGTATTTTTTTCCACGGAAGAAGATGGATATTTAATGAAATAGAGGAATTCCATCTGTTTCTAAGGAAAAAAAACAGACTTAAACAAAAAATTTGATCTTCAACAACAGGAATCAAGAGAAGTAGAAAAAGGTAAAAGGAACTCTTGAGAACTGTATTTCTGTTGTGAATATACATAAAAATCATATGTATAATTTGATTTTACCGATATAACATAAAAAAGAGAAGTAGAAATGGAAAGGGGATAGTGCCAGAAAAAGGGAAGAAGGGAGATAAAAAGAGGGAAACTACATGCAACAATGAGGCAGAGGAAACCTATCATATATGAGGGAACTTAGAGAAGGGGAGGAACATTGTGTGAGTCCTACTCTCATCAGAGTTGGCTCAAAGAGGAAACAATTGACATATTTGTTTTACACAGATTCTTCTCTCACTACATTAAAAAGTGGGAGAGGAAAAGGGAGAAGGAAAAAGAGTAATAAGGGAAGGGTACAAGAAAGGGGAAGGGATTCCAAGGGAGGAGGGAGGGATACTAAAGAGGGAGAGCTGTGCGACGTTAGTGGGACCAATAGGGAAGAAGGGAAGGAGGGCAAGAAAAAGGAAAGTATAATCTGGGGATATTAGGATGGCAGGAAATGCAGAACTGGTTATTTTAACTGCAAATGTGAATGGAATGAACTCTCCCATAAAGAGGAGGCAGATAGCAGACTGGATCAAAAGTCAGAACCCTACAATCTGTTGTTTACAGGAAACACATTTAAAACAGGGAGATACATATAGACTAAAGGTAAAAGGCTGAAGCAGAATCTATTGTGCTTCAGGTGAAGTCAAAAAAGCAGGGGTAGCCATCCTTATCTCAGATCAAGCAAAAGCAAAGATTGATCTAATTAAAAGAGATAAGGAAGAAAACTATATCTTGCTAAAGGGTACTATAGGCAATGAAGCAATATCAGTATTAAACACATACCCACCAAGTGGTATAGCATCTAACTTCCTTAAACAAAAGCTAAGAGAGTTGCGAGAAGAAATATACAGCAAAACTATAATAGTGGGAGATCTCAATCTTGCACTCTCAGATTTAGATAAATCAAATCACAAAACAAATAAGAAAGAAATTAAAGAGGTAAATAGAATATTAGAAATATTAGGTATGATAGATCTCTGGAGAAAACTGAATGGTGACAGAAAGGAGTACACTTGCTTCTCAGCAGTTCATGGAACCTACACAAAAATTGACCATATATTAGGACATAAAGACCTCAAAATTAAATGTAGGAAGGCAGAACTAGTAAATGCTTATTTTTTAGATCACAACGCAATAAAAACTACATTTAACAAAAAGTTAGGTGTAAATAGACCAAAAAGTAATTGGAAACTAAATAATCTCATCTTAAAGAAAGATTGGGTGAAACAGAAAATTATAGACACAATTAATAATTTCACTCAAGATAATGACAACAATGAGACATCATATCAAAATTTATAGGATGCAGCCAAAGCAGTAATAAGGGGAAATTTTATATCCTTAGAGGCATACTTGAATAAAATAGAAAAAGAGAAGATCAATGAATTGGGCCTGGAACTTAAAAAGTTAGAAAAAGACCAAATTAAAAACTCCCTATCAATTACGAAACTTGAAATTCTAAAATTAAAAGGAGAAATTAATAATATAGAAAGTAAAAAAAAAAAAAAACTATTGAACTAATAAATAAAACTAAGAGTTGGTTTTATGAAAAAACCAATAAAATTGATAAACCTTTGGTAAATCTGATTAGAAAAATGAGAGAGGGAAATCAAATTGGCAGTCTTAAAAATGAAAAAGGAGAACTTACCACTGATAAAGAGGAAATTAAAGACATAATAAGGAGTTACTTTGCCCAACTTTATGCCAATAAATAAGTGAAATGGATGACTACCTCCAAAAATATAGGCTTCCCAGATTATCAGAGGAGGAAGTAAATTGCTTAAATAGTCCCATTTCAGAAAAAGAAATAGAACAAGCTATTAATCAACTCCCTAAAAAAAAATCCCCAGGACTAGATGGATTTATATGTGAATTCTACCAAACATTCAAAGAACAATTAGCCCCAATACTTTATAAACTATTTGAAAAAATAGGGAATGAAGGAATCCTACCAAACTCCTTTTATGACACAGACATGGTACTGATACCTAAACCAGGTAGGTTGCAAACAGAGAAAGAAAATTATAGACCAATCTCCCTAATGAATATTGATGCTAAAATCTTAAATAAGATATTAGCAAAAAGACTACAGAAAATCATCCCCAGGATAATACATCATGATCAAGTAGGATTTATACCAGGAATGCAGGGCTGGGTCAATATTAGGAAAACTGTCAATATAATTGGCCATATTAATAATCAAATTAACAAAAACCATATGATCATCTCAATAGATGCAGAAAAAGCATTTGATAAAATCCAACATCCATTCCTATTAAAAACTCTTGAGAATATAGGAATAAATGGACTTTTCCTTAAAATAATCAGTAGCATCTATTTAAAACCAGCAGTAAGCATTATATGTAACGGGGACAAACTGCAAGCATTCCCAATAAGATCAGGAGTAAAACAAGGTTGCCCACTATCACTGTTACTATTTAATATTGTATTAGAAATGCTAGCTTTGGCAATAAGAGTTGAGAAAGAGATTAAAGGAATAAGAATAGGCAATTAGGAAATCAAATTATCACTCTTTGCTGATGATATGATGGTATACTTAGAAAACCCCAGAGATTCTACCAAAAAGTTATTAGAAACAATCTACACCTTCAGCAAAGTTGCAGGATATAAAATAAACCCACATAAGTCATCAGCATTCTTATATATCACTAACAAAACCCAACAGTTAGAGATACAAAAAGAAATTCCATTTAAAGTAACTACTGATTGTATAAAATATTTAGGAATCTATCTGCCAAGGGAAAATCAGAAACTTTATGAGCAAAACTACAAAACACTTTCCATACAAATTAAGTCTGATCTAACCAACTGGAAAAATATTAAATGCTCTTGGATTGGGTGAGCAAATATAATAAAGATGACAATACTACCTAAATTAATCTACTTATTTAGCGCTATACCAATCAGACTCCCAAAAAATTACTTTGATGAATTAGAAAAAATAACAACAATGTTCATATGGAAAAACAAAAGGTCAAGAATTTCAAGGGAATTAATGAAAAAAAAATCAAATGAAGGTGGCCTAGCTGTACCAGATCTAAAATTATATTATAGAGCAGCAGTTACTAAAACCATCTGGTATTGGCTAAGAAATAGACTAGTTGATCAATGGAATAAGTTAGGTTCAAAGGACAAAACAGCCAATAACTTTAATAATATAGTGTTTGACAAACCCAAAGACACCAGTTTCTGGGATAAGAATACACTATTTGACAAAAATTGCTGGGAAAATTGGAAATCAGTATGGCAGAAACTAGGCATTGACCCACACTTAACACCGTACACCAAGATAAGGTCAAAATGGGTTCATGACCTAGGCATAAAGAATGAGATTATAAATAAATTGGAAGAGCATAGGATAGTTTACCTCGCAGACCTGTGGAAGAGGGAGGAATTTGTGACCAAAGAAGAACTAGAGATCACTATTGACCACAACATAGAAAATTTTGATTATATCAAATTGAAAAGTTTTTGTACAAACAAAACAAATGCAAACAAGATTAGAAGGGAAACAATAAACTGGGAAAACATTTTTACAATCAAAGGTTCTGATAAAGGCCTCATTTCCAAAATATATAGAGAATTGACTCTAATCTATAAGAAATCAAACCATTCTCCAATTGATAAGTGGTCAAAGGATATGAACAGACAATTCTCAGACGAAGAAATTGAAACTATTTATAGACATATGAAAATATGCTCCAAATCATTATTAATCAGAGAAATGCAAATTAAGACAACTCTGAGATACCACTACACACCTGTCAGATTGGTTAGAATGACAGGGAAAGATAATGGGGAATGTTGGAGGGGATGTGGGAAAAGAGGGACACTGATACATTGTTGGTGGAATTGTGAACACATCCAGCCATTCTGGAGAGCAATTTGGAACTATGCTCAAAAAGTTATCAAACTGTGCATACCCTTTGATCCAGCAGTGTTTCTACTGGGCTTATACCCCAAAGAGATACTAAAGAAGGGAAAGGGACCTGTATGTGCCAAAATGTTTGTGGCAGCCCTTTTTGTAGTGGCTAGAAGCTGGAAAATGAAAGGATGTCCATCAATTGGAGAATGGTTGAGTAAATTGTGGTATATGAACGTTATGGAATATTATTGTTCTGTAAGGAACGACCAGCAGGATGAATACAGAAAGGACTGGCGAGACTTATATGAACTGATGCTGAGTGAAATGAGCAGAACCAGGAGATCATTATATACCTCAACAATGATACTGTTTGAGGATGTATTCTGATGGAAGTGGACCTCTTTGATAAAGAGAGCCTTAATTGATCAAAGATGGACAGAAGCAGCTATACCCAGAGAAAGAACACTGGAAATGAATATAAACTGCTTGCATTTATGTGTTTCCTCCCGCGTTATTTACACCTTCTGAATTCAATTCTCCCTGTGCAACAAGAAAACTGTTTGGTTCTGCACACATATATTGTATCCATGATATACTGCAACCCATTCAACATGTAAAGGACTCTTGCCATTTGGGGGGAAGGGGTGGAGGGAGGGAGGGGAAAAATCGGAACAGAAATGAATGCAAGGGATAATGGTGTAAAAAATTACCCTGGCATGTGTTCTATCAATAAAAAAATTATTAAAAAAAAAAAAGAAAAGAGAATTGCGAGAAGAAATAGATAGCAAAACTATAATAGTGAGAGATCTCAATCTTGCACTCTCAGATTTAGATAAATCAAATCACAAAACAAATAAGAAAGAAATTAAAGAGGTAAATAGAATATTAGAAAAATTAGGTATGATAGATCTCTGGAGAAAACTGAATGGTGACAGAAAGGAGTATACTTTCTTCTCAGCAGTTCATGGAACCTACACAAAAATTGACCATATATTAGGACATAAAGACCTCAAAATTAAATGCAGGGAGGCAGAAATAGTAAATGCTTTCTTTTCAGACCACAATGCAATAAAAAACTACATTTAACAAAAAGTTAGGTGTAAATAGACCAAAAAGTAATTGGAAACTAAATAATCTCATCTTAAAGAATGATTGGGTGAAACAGCAAATTATAGAAACAATTAATAATTTCACTCAAGATAACGACAACAATGAGACATCATATCAAAATTTATGGGAAGCAGCCAAAGCAGTAATAAGGGGAAATTTTATATCCTTAGAGGCTTACTTGCATAAAATAGAAAAAGAGAAGATCAATGAATTGGGCCTGGAACTTAAAAAGTTAGAAAAAGACCAAATTAAAAACCCCCAATCAATTACTAAACTTGAAATTCTAAAATTAAAAGGAGAAATTAATAATATAGAAAGTAAAAAAAAAAAACTATTGAACTAATAAATAAAACTAAGAGTTGGTTTTATGAAAAAAACCAATAAAATCGATAAAACTTTGGTAAATCTGATTAGAAAAAGGAGAGAGGGAAATCAAATTGGCAGTCTTAAAAATGGAAAAGGAGAACTTACCACTGCTGAAGAGAAAATTAAAGAAATAATAAGGGGTTACTTTGCCCAACTTTATGCCAATAAATTTAATAACCTAAGCGAAATGAATGACTACCTCCAAAAATATAGGCTTCCCAGATTATCAGAGGAGGAAGTAAATTGCTTAAATAGTCCCATTTCAGAAAAAAGAAATAGAACAAGCTATTAATCAACTCCCTAAAAAAAAATCCCCGGGACCAGATGGATTTACATGTGAATTCTACCAAACATTCAAAGAACAATTAGCCCCAATACTTTATAAACTATTTGAAAAAATAGGGAATGAAGGAGTCCTACCAAACTCCTTTTTATGACACAGACATGGTCCTGATACCTAAACCAGGTAGGTTGAAAACAGAGAAAGAAAATTATAGACCAATCTCCCTAATGAATATTGATGCTAAAATCTTAAATAAGATATTAGCAAAAAGACTACAGAAAATCATCCCCAGGATAATACATCATGATCAAGTAGGATTTATACCAGGAATGTAGGGCTGGTTCAATATTAGGAAAACTGTCAATATAATTGGCCATATTGATAATCAAATTAACAAAAACCATATGATCATCTCAATAGATGCAGAAAAAGCATTTGATAAAATCCAACATCCATTCCTATTAAAAACTCTTGAGAGTATAGGAATAAATGGACTTTTCCTTAAAATAATCAGTAGCATCTATTTAAAACCAGCAGTAAGCATTATATGTAACGGGGACAAACTGCAAGCATTCCCAATAAGATCAGGAGTAAAACAAGGTTGCCCACTATCACCGTTACTATTTAATATTGTATTAGAAATGCTAGCTTTGGCAATAAGAGTTGAGAAAGAGATTAAAGGAATAAGAATAGGCAATTAGGAAATCAAATTATCACTCTTTGCTGATGATATGATGGTATACTTAGAGAACCCCGAGATTCTACTAAAAAGTTATTAGAAACAATCCACACCTTTAACAAAGTTGCAGGATACAAAATAAACCCACATAAGTCATCAGCATTCTTATATATCACTAACAAAACCCAACAGTTAAGGTACAAAGAGAAATTCCATTTAAAATAATTACTAATTGTATAAAATATTTAGGAATCTATCTGCCAAGAGAAAATCAGAAACTTTATGAGCCAACTACAAAACACTTTCCACACAAATTAAGTCTGATCTAACCAACTGGAAAACATATTAAATGCTCTTGGATTGGGTGAGCAAATATAATAAATATGACAATACTACCTAAACTAGTCTATTTATTTAGCACTATACCAATCAGACTCCAAAAAAACTATTTTGATAACCAAGAAAAAAATAACAACAAAGTTCAAATAGAAAAACAAAAGGTAAAGAATTTCAAGGGAATTAATGAAAAAAAAAATCAAATGAAGGTGGCCTAGCTGTACCAGATCTAAAATTATATTATAAAGCAGCAGGTACTAAAACCATCTGGTATTGGCTAAGAAATAGACTAGTTGATCAATGGAATAGGTTAGGTTCAAAGGACAAAACAGCCAATAACTTTAATAATATAGTGTTTGACAAACTCAAAGACACCAGTTTCTGGGATAAGAATGCATTATTTGACAAAAATTGCTGGGAAAATTGGAAATCAGTATGGCAGACACTAGGCATTGACCCACACTTAACACCATACACCAAAATAAGGTCAAAATGGGTTCATGACCTAGGCATAAAGAATGAGATTATAAATAAATTGGAAGAGCATAGGATAGTTTACCTCGCAGACCTGTGGAAGAGGGAGGAATTTATGACCAAAGAAGAACTAGAGATCACTATTGACCACAACATAGAAAATTTTGATTATATCAAATTGAAAAGTTTTTGTACAAACAAAACAAATGCAAACAAGATTAGAAGGGAAACAATAAACTGGGAAAACATTTTTACAATCAAAGGTTCTGATAAAGGCCTCATTTCCAAAATATATAGAGAATTGACTCTAATCTATAAGAAATCAAACCATTCTCCAATTGATAAGTGGTCAAAGGATATGAACAGACAATTCTCAGACGAAGAAATTGAAACTATTTATAGACATATGAAAATATGCTCCAAATCATTATTAATCAGAGAAATGCAAATTAAGACAACTCTGAGATACCACTACACACCTGTCAGATTGGTTAGAATGACAGGGAAAGATAATGGGGAATGTTGGAGGGGATGTGGGAAAACAGGGACACTGATACATTGTTGGTGGAATTGTGAACACATCCAGCCATTCTGGAGAGCAATTTGGAACTATGCTCAAAAAGTTATCAAACTGTGCATACCCTTTGATCCAGCAGTGTTTCTACCCCAAAGAGATACTAAAGAAGGGAAAGGGACCTGTATGTGCCAAAATGTTTGTGGCAGCCCTGTTTGTAGTGGCTAGAAGCTGGAAAATGAAAGGATGTCCATCAATTGGAGAATGGTTGAGTAAATTGTGGTATATGAACGTTATGGAATATTATTGTTCTGTAAGGAACGACCAGCAGGATGAATACAGAGAGGACTGGTGAGACTTACATGAACTGATGCTGAGTGAAATGAGCAGAACCAGGAGATCATTATATACCTCAACAACGATACTGTTTGAGGATGTGTTCTGATGGAGGTAGATCTCTTTGATAAAGAGAGCCTTAATTGATCAAAGATGGACAGAAGCAGCTACACCCAGAGAAAGAACACTGGAAATGAATATAAACTGCTTGCATTTTTGTTTTTCTTCCCGGGTTATTTATACCTTCTGAATTCAATTCTCCCTGTGCAACAAGAAAACTGTTTGGTTCTGCACACATATATTGTATCTAGGATATACTGCAACCCATTCAACATGTAAAGGACTGCTTGCCATCTGGGGGAAGGGGTGGAGGGAGGGAGGGGAAAAATTGGAACAGAAGTGAATGCAAGGGATAATGGTGTAAAAAATTACCCTGGCATGTGTTCTATCAATAAAAAGTTATTAAAAAATAAATAAATAAATAAAAATATAATATTGGTGCTAGTAATTGAGGAAGGTGAGGAGCTTTGATTGCATAATGACATAGGAATCTTTCAAATAAAACTGGATATGTTGGAGAACAAAAAAAGAATACATGCTAAGAAATATTTTGTACATCATGTGGAATTCATTAATCTTTCTGTTTCATTTTCCTTCATTATAGGATGCTATATAATTGCTAGATTTAGTTATTTTTGGAAGGAATTGAGAATTTTTAGTAGAGAGATCAAATAACTTAGCAAGGAGAGGGATAAATGTCTTCCTAAATAAGCTACCCTTAATCTGTGGTAATTGATGAAGGATATATCCTTTGCTTTTTCTAAACATAATCACTAAAGGGACAAAGGGTCTGAACTGGTGAGAAAGCTGGCTACATGAGGCTTGCTAAACAATATCATCATATTAACTCAGCCACTTTACCAGATCTTAATCTCATTCACAAGCACTTTATAAGTGATTGAAAAAAAAAAAGAGGAAAAGTAGAGAATATAATACAGTGGAAAGAGCACTAGTGGAAATAATGAAATGGGTTTCAAGCTATATCATTGATGCTTACTTACTTTGTCTTTACCTAATCAAGTTACTCCCTATCAAAAATCAAGTTTTTCCCTATTTCAGTTTCTTTATATGTTAAGAGCATTGAAAAAGATTGAAGAGATTATGTGCAAGGTCCCTCTTACCTCCAGAACTATATTATGTTATACCTACTTAAAATCAAAAGTTGGAACCATGTACCTCAAATATTATCCTTCGATTTGTTTTCAGTAGTCCCTTTCCTAATATTCAAATCTTTCAATGAAGACCAAAAAATGTGATCCTCAAGGGCAGAGGCAGACTTTTTTTTTCTTTGTATTTATAGTACTAGCATGAGGCCAGACATAAGATCTGTATACTCTATACTTGTTGAATTGAATTAAAATATTATTCATGTACTTCTGAAGTATCATCAAATCCTAATTAATATGTTTTTCTCTGATAAATTCATTCTAACTTAGAAAAGGGCTTTTTTTGTGTGCTATTCAATTGCTAGGTTCACTAAGCTTTTCATCTCCTAGAATGACTTCTTTTTATATTACCTTATATTATTTTATCAGCTATATTAATTTATGGAAATTCTTCATTCCCCAAATTTGTTTTATATCTTTTTTCCTGAATTTTATTCTTGGAAAATCGTATTTAACAAAAGTTCAAATCTGTTGCTGAAAAAAAAAAGTACAGTGTCTCATTTGGAAATTTCTCTTAACATCATTGCTTTTTCTTTAACACATTTTCCAACTTTTTTGATTGCACTCACACAGGAACAATTAATTAGATTATTACTCAAGTATGCATTAAACATTTATAGTTCAGGCAAGAAAAAGAGCCCTTTAATCCTCAAATTGAATTCATGTGTGTATTTTAATTATTTTATCCTTCAATTATTTTAATTATTACAAATGAATAGCTACAAAATCAAAACTTTAACACCCCCTCTGAAAGTCAAATAGCATTTCTTCTACCACCAAATCAATATAAATACTTATAATCAATGACTTTCTAAAGATTTTTTTATCAATTAAAATTTTCATAATTGTTTTCAAGTTTTACAAATAAATCTTTAAATCTCATGAAATCTCCAAGCAGAAAGCTTGGAATTTGTTATAATAAATAAGAGAAAATGAATGTGCCCATCTGAAACGTCCTGGCTAGTTCACTGGAGGCCTCAGGCTAAGACAGAATCAGCATAAATAAAAGTCCTTGGGATTTAGGGGAAGAAGCATGCAAACTGCCAGGAGTTTTGTCAAAGATCTCTTCTTGATTCTGGAGTCCAGAATCTCCATTTTTCTCCTCCTTCTTCTGCTGCCAAGTGAGATTCCAGCCTCTTGTCACCCCACCCTCTAATCCTTGCCTACAATTATCTTAATCCCAAACACTGAGCAAGCACCAAGGGTGAGAAGAGCCATTTTTGAAAACATATGCTAATAGAATCATCTGTCTTATATTGAATAGGTAATTAGCCTCAGTTGTCTGTTTCAAGCACAGAGTTCCAGCCATTTATATCTCCTGCTTTCTTTTGTTTTGGAACACAGGTGTGATCATGTCTCCCCTGACTTCTCAGGAAAGGAGATGAAAAGACCAAAAATGAGGTTACCAGGCCCTTCCTGACTTCTCAGGAAGAAAGATGAAAGACACCAAAGGGAAGTGGGGAGTCAAGCCAGATATTGTTAGTGGGTTTCTAGGCTGAAGGATCTTACTAGAAAGAGGTATGCACAAACCCATCAGAATGGGAGATATTACACAAGCACATAGCAATAACTCACAGGCTATTAGTGATGACTCTTCCCACAGCCAGTGCAGGCTCAATGTGGTGTAACAAACAAGAATTACACATGCAAGTAATGATATAATGAACAATATAAAATCAACATGGTGTTGTAAAAGATTTCCAAAAGTCCTAGAAGGAGGGTATGTAAACAACAATCACACATTTGCCTCCTTCAGCAGCTAAGAGATAGTCCAAAATCAATCTATTGTCCATTGATTCACATATCAGAGAATCCAATGATCCCTGCAAGTTTTTGTAGTCCTGCAGCAGTCTTTTTATGTGTTAGGGAATCCAATGATTCCTGCAGATTTTGAAGTCCTGCAACAGTCTTTTCATTTCTCAGAAAATCCAATGATTTCTGAAGGTTTTCAAATCCTATAACAGTCTTATCATGTCTTAGAGAATGCAATGATTCCTGAGGGTTTTGAAGTCCTACAATGATCTTTTCATGTCTCAGGGATTCCAATGATTCCTGAGGATTTTGAAATCCAACAATTTTTGATGTCCATGAGTCAAATGCCATAACTGCCATGATCTTTCAGTGGTGGCACGGTTGTCTGAAACACTAGAACAGCCCATATGATCTTTTGAATTTTTGCATTATTATAGATGAAAAATCACAAATTTTAGATTAGAGAAAAAGAGAACCAGACAGGAAAGAGAGTCAAGGGACATATTATTGCCATAACACTCACTAATGAGAATTAATAAAGGATTAAATTCAACAAAAATAATATTATATAAAATTGTAATTATATATATATAGATACTATAGATTTCTATAATGTATATCATACAAAATTGTATAACTTTAATTATATTATATATATAATTATATTTGTATATAATTATAATTAAAGTTATATTATACAAAATTATAATATATAGTTTTATAATAATATACATATATTACAATTTTGTATATTATATGAACATTATATATGCATATATTTCAATATCATGCAGATACATATACATAGATATATTATGTGCATTATTTAATTATACCTTACAACATTCCTATAAGATGGGTAGTTTAAGCATTATTTTGTGCATTTAATATATGAGGAAAATGATGCTCCTCTGCATTAACAACTTCTGCAAAATCATAACTTTTAAAGGTTAAAGCTGGAAATCAATGTTGTTTTCACTCTAATTTTAGAAATTTTACTATATGCCACAGGAGAGGAAATTCTTTCATAATCTGATATGCAAGCTAGTCAGCACAAGAGGCATGGAAAATATTTCAAAATAAAACCTGGAGGCAAAAGAGAAAATAATTCAATGAAAACTAAAATTGATATTTACCTGGGAAGTCAGATACCCAAGAATCTGATCAACAACTTAAGTCTGGAAAAGGGACAAAAGATGGAAGCAAAGCCTGATATCAGAGGAGAGATACAAGAGCCTAGGATAGCTTGGTCCTGTTTTAAATATATATATATATATATATATCCCAATAGGAAAGCTAAAACTCAGGCTAGAAAAGAATTTGAGAAAGTTTGGTAGAAAATGTTTTTGTTTTTACTGCCTATAAACTTTGCATTGATAATGACCTGATTAAAATGTCAAAGGGAGGAGATTATGTTTAAACTAAGTGAGATTATCAAGAAAGCACTTAGTTGTTCTTGAATTGAATGTATCTAGCTCATAACTACATACTTATGTACTAAAAGAATTCTTAAAAATAAATACAAAGTCAAAGTGAATAATATTTAGAAAACCATAGAAAAAAGGGAGTGGTATCACAAGATCAGAGGACAAATGTTATTCTGATGTTAAAAAATCAAGTGAGTCAAAATTCTAAGTCCTTGAACATTTTTTTCAATTCTTGGAAAAAATCTGGAATAGAGAGAATTAACAAATCTGGAGGGTGAACATATAGGAAGTGAATTGATGATTATAAACATGGTTTCCTTAAGAACAGGATCTGCTAAACATGCTTTGTAGTATTTCTAAATAAGTAGATAAAAAGAAAGCAATACTGATGCACATATATACATATATGTGCATCAGTATTGCTTTCTTTTTATCTATCTATCTATCTATATATATATATATATACACACACATGTGGGAGTGGGACATATCTGTCTGCAGTAATGTTGGTGGTACTTAATCGAGAAGTTCACTATAAGAAATCAATATAATTTGGCATTCCTTTCCAATAATTTATTTTTATTTTATATGAATTTGTTTTCATTAAAAGAAATAGAGCTTTAATGATTTAAGGATATACTTGGCCAGATGTTTGCTGCTCTGGGCTAAATCTCAAATAAAGTATTGTGTTCACTTTCAGACACCTCAACCTAAGTAGCACTTTGAGACAATATATGCCCTGAGGAGGGCAAGTTGATAATAATGGATCTTAAATACATGTCATATAAAGATCAAGTGAATGAATTTACAATTTTTAACCTGGAGGAGTGAAGATTTAGATAAAACTTCTAGAACATGTTTGGAGATCTATTAAATGTAAGAGTCATTAGAAATATGTTAATAGAATGCAAAGGCAGTAAAATTGGGAGCAATAAGTAAAAATTTCAATAAAAAATAAATAGGAAAAGCTTTCTAATAATTAGGTCTCTCAAAATATGGAATTTTAAGAACCGGTGGGTCCCCATTTTTATATAACTTCAAGTAAAAGCTAAATGAATACCAGTTAGTATTATTTATAGTCATGCCTTTTTTTGACACATTGGTTAGGCAGGTTTCTTATTCTGAGTAGAATTTTGCTTTGTCTTATCAGAGTTCATCATGGTGAGGCATATTGACTATGGTAAAAAAGTGTTTTTCTACAAGTGTCATGAGTTTAGCATTCACTTCTTTTGGGAAATATGCAATCTTGTTCACTTGATCTGATTATGAAACCTACATTTGCTTCATAGTAGCCACTCTAGGAAAAAAAAAAAAAAAGAAGTATCCACCACGAATTTCAGCAACCTGGACTTTATTTCTCAATCTTGTTTTCCTCAGGAATGCTAAGTGTATACTGTTCTCTCCTATCTTCTCTCATAAAAGCTGTTCTTTCAGGTATTTTGAATTTTACATTATGCACAAGCATGCACACATTCTATGTATTTTTAATGAGTAAAATCCCCCTTCCCTGATATCTCTATGTGTGTGTTTGTGTGTAGATTTTCAGGGTTGGGGCTATAGCTCCCAGTATATACACACCAGTCAAGACTTCAAGATGAATAAACTAATAAATAATAAGTGATGTCTTTTTTTTTTTTAATAGCTTTTTATTTACCAGTTATATGCATAGGTAATTTTACAGCATTGGCAATTGCCAAACCTTTTGTTCCACTTTTTCCCCTCCTTCCCATCCCTTCCTCCTGATGGCAGATTGACCAATACATGTTAAATATGTTAAAGTATAAATTAAATACAATAGAAGAATACAAGTCTTAAGAATTATTTTGCTGTACAGAAAGAATCAGATTTTGAAATAGTGTATTATTAGCCCATGAAGGAAATCAAAAGTGAAGGTGGACAAAAATAGGGGGATTGGGAATTCTATGTAATGGTTCATAGTCATTTCCCAGAATTCTTTTGCTGAGTGTAACTGGTCAATTCATTACTGCTCTATTGGAACTGATTTGGTTCATCTAATTGTTGAAGAGGCCACGTCCATCAGAACTGATCATCATATAGTGTTGTTGTTGAAGTATATAATGATCTCCTGGTATAAGTGATGTCTTGATTTATCTGTGAATTTTATTTGTGATGCATAGTTGCA
Organism: Antechinus flavipes; assembly: GCF_016432865.1. Classification (NCBI taxonomy): domain Eukaryota; kingdom Metazoa; phylum Chordata; class Mammalia; order Dasyuromorphia; family Dasyuridae; genus Antechinus; species Antechinus flavipes. The sequence continues at coordinate 128,668,930 of NC_067400.1, read as the reverse complement.
CAGTTAGAAGCCTTGGAATCTATTCCAGAGACATCAGTATAGTATCCACATGGAAGAAAAAGTCCAGACAACTGGAGATGGGCATAAAATATAGTAGATAACCTTGATGTCTTCAATGTCTGAGAAAGCTATACACATTTAACAGCACTACTTCACTGAATTCATGGTCTTAGCAACAAAATTCTTTTCATCTTCCTATTCTACTGGGAAAAGTTTGCACACACTTTTGTGGGAGTCTTTTAACCCTGCCTCCCCCTAATTTTTTTTAGACCCATTAGCTACACTCAATGTAATTTTGCCATCCAACCAAAATGGTTTCACCAGGGTGTATCTGTTCCTCATATTACAACTTCTTGAAGTCACAAATGAAAGTTGGGTAATAGTTCAACAGTAAAGGTGGGTAAGGAGCCCTGACAAGGACTCAGCAAATCCTCCTTCTAAAGGTACTATTCCTCTCCAGCACTCCATGCAGCAGAATAACAAAAAAAAATGGAGGGGACATTATCTCCCACTTGTTTGTTTGTTTGTTTTGTTGAACAGGCTTGTGACTTTTATTTCGTATTGCCTCTTATGTTCACACACAAACTTACTCATGAAGATTGTAACAAACCAAGCAGAACCATATATCAACAGTGTTCATTTGAGCCTTTACGATCATTACTATTTTATTCTTCTGTACCTTTGTTGTAAAATAATTCCTCAATAATGTGTTTTCCTAAGAAAATTATGAACAAATATGTCCTAGTATAATTGAGAGAACTCTGTGTGAATCTAGGGACCTAGATCTAAGTTTTTCTTTCTTTCTTCCTTCTTTCCTTCCTTTTTTCCTTCCTTCCTTCCTTCCTTCCTTCCTTCCTTCCTTCCTTCCTTCCTTCTTCCTTCCTTCCTTTCTTTCTTTCTTTCTTTCTTTCTTTCTTCTTTCTTTCTTTCTTTCTTTCTTTCTTTCTTTCTTTCTTTCTTTCTTTCTTTCTTCCTTTCTTAATTAAAGCTTTTCATTTTCAAAATATTTATATGGATAATTTTCAACTTTCACTCTTACAAAACATTGTGTTCTAAATTTTTTCCTCCTTGCCACCCTCTCCCCTAGATTGCAAGTGATCCAATGTATGCTAAACATGTGAAATTATTTTTTACATATTTTTCACAAATATGCTGTAGAAGAAAAATAAAATAAAAAAGGTAAAAATGAAAAAAGAAAACAAAAAGCAAGCAAAAAACAAACAAACAAATAAACAAAACAACAAAAAAAGTAAAAATACCATGTTGTGGTCCATATTATTTTTCAGCTGTCTTCTCTCTCGGTGCAGAAGGCTCTCTTCATCACAAGACCATTGAAACGGTCCTAAATCATCCCATTGTTGAAAAGTACTATGTTTATCAGAATTGATCATTGTATAATCTTGCTACTGCTGTGTATAGTGATCTCCTGGTTCTGCTCATTTCACTTAGCATAAGTTCATGTAAGTCTCTCCAGAACTCTCTGAAATCACCCTGCTGATCATTTCTTATAGAACAATAATATTCCATAATATTCCTATATCATAACTTATTCAGCCATTCTCCAAATGATGGGCATCCACCTAGTTTTCAGCTCCTTGCCACTACAAAAAGGGCTGTCACAAACATTTTTGCACATGTGGGTCCTTTTCCCTCTTCAATGATATTATTAGGATACAAACCCAGTTAAAAATACTGCTGATCAAAGGGTGAGCACAGCCTGATAGCCCTTTAGGCATAGTTGCAAATTGCTCTCCAAAATGGTTGAATCAGTTCACAACTTCACCAACAATCAATTCACAACTTCGTTTCTCAGTTTTCCTACATCCTATACAATATTTGTCATTATCTTTTCCATCATCTTAGCCAATCTGAGAAATATGTAGTGGTACCTCAGATTTGTCTTAATTTACATTTCTCTGATGAATACTGATTTGGAACACCTTTTCATATGACTAAAAATGGTTTTAATTTCTTCAACTGAAAATTTCCTGTTCATATCCTTTTTATGTCCTATTTGCTGAAAAGTGTGTGTGTCTGTGTGTGTCTGTGTGTGTGTGTGTGTGTGTGTGTGTGTGAGAGAGAGATATAAATGTTAGTATATAAATGAAACTGGGTATATAATCCTTCAGGAGAAAAATGAATAATTAATAAAACAGAAAACTTTCTAAGCTTTCTTGTTGAAATGACCAAAGATGAATAGAAAATTTGATTTTCAAATGCTAGACTCAAAAAATATGAAAAGGTAAACATTAAAGGGAAATCATAAGGGACTGAATAATGTTAGACAGTTTTCATTTCTATATGGGAAGATGATAATTGTAGCTGAGAAACACTTCCTCATTATTTGGGCAGTTGGAGAATATATAAATGGAGGGCATAGGTTTGAGTTGAATTTAAAGGGATGATGTCTGAAAAAAAAAACAAGCAAATTTTAGGATTGAGAAAGGTTTGCACTGGGGAAAAAGTAAAAGGTGTTAGAATAGGTTGCTATCTCATGAAAAATAGAGGGAAGAAAAACTTTTTAAAACGAGGATGGGAAAGTGTGTGGTGGGGAGTAAGTGAACCACATGCTCATCAGAAGTTTTTCAAAGAGGAAATAGCTTGGATAATTAATTGGGTGTAGAAATCTATTTTACTTTATATGCAAAAGGCCAAGATGATAAAAAGGGAGCGTGATAGAAAGGATGCCAGAATAGGGAAGTTAGTAGGTGAAGAAAAAGACTACAATAAATAGGGGAGTGGAATAAAATCTAGGGAAATATATTTAGGAATCATAATTGGTGATAAAAAATTTTGAAGCAAGTTTGTGATAAAAGCTTTATTACTCAAAAATATGAAAACTAAATCAAATTTGTAAAAATAAGAGCATTTCCCCAATTGATAAAAGATCAAAAGATATGAGCAGTTTTCAGATGAAATAATCAAAACTACCTACAGCCATATGAAAAAAAAATATTATCTAAATTCTTACTGATTGGAGAAATAGAAATAAAAACAACTCTGAGGTCCTATCTCATATTTATTTTTGTTTTCTGAAAACAAAGAGAAATGACAAATATTAGGGGGGGTGTGGGAAAAAATGAGATATTAATGCACGAATGGTAGAATTGTGAATTGATTCAATCATTTTATTGCAATTTGGAACTGTGCTTAAAGGACTATAAATAAAACCAGTTGTATTTTTTGACTTAACAATACTACTACAAGATCTATCTCCCAAAAGAGATAAAATATTAAAAAGGAAAAGGTACTATACATACAAAAATATTTATAATAGTTCTTTACTGGTGGCAAAGAATTAGAAATTGACAGAATATACAAACAAATTGTGCTATGTGATTGTATTGGAATACTATATATTATATAAGATAGTATTGGTGTCTTATGAGAAATAAGTAGAATGTTCTCAGAAAAGCCTAGAAAAAGTTTATGTGACCTGATGCAAAGTGAAATACATTGTGTAAAGCATTGTCTGATCATCTGTGAATTATTTATCTTCTGTGAATTATTTAGCTTTCTCTGCAATACTATGATCCAAGATAACTCTGAAGGACTTATGATGAAAAAATGCTGCCCATTGACAGACCAAAAACTGATAGTTTCTGAACACAGATTGAAGCATAATTTTTTTAACTTTATTTTTTTTCCTGTCTTCTTTCACAATAAGACTAATATGGGAATATATATTTGCATGACTACACATGCATATATAGAATTGCTTGTTTTCTAAAGAAGGTGATTGAGGAGGGACAAATGAAGATAACTTGGGACTCAAAATTTTAAAACCAAATGTTAAAAAAGTTTTACATGTACTTGAGAATTATATATATATATATATATATATATTATATATATATATATATATATATATATATATATATATATATATATATATATACATATATTGTGGGTGTTTGTATGTGTGTATAAAACAAAAATTGTCATGAATTTGGTGATTGGAAAGGCATAGTGATTATTCAAAATTAGTTTTAATGTAAAAGTAACATTGGAAGTCAGAATAAAAATGATAATAGAGTGAAAGTGTGGTTAAAAAAAGAGTGTGTAAACTATTATTTTTATAAGATTTATGGTAAAAGGTAAGTAGGATTGGCACAAAAGTTCAAGGAGTGGTGGATTAGAATAAATTTTTTTTTTTTTTAATGATAAGGCAGAGTTGAAAATACTGAGAGGCAAAAAGAAAGAATCCTAAATAAATTGAGGGTGCAAAAATGAGAGTGTAATAATGTTACTATTCTGGCTCACAAACTATTCTTGAGGATATTGATATTATTGATTCATAATTCCTTACTTTTCTTGATTTTAGATCAATGATATCCCATCTTGATCTTTCCTTCCTCAGTTTTCCATATAATTGGCATTGTTAGATTGTAACATAGCTAAGGGTTTTGTATTTTATATTTATTACTGGCCAATATAGTACAGTGGAAAAAACTCTGAATTTGGAGTCAAAGATAGTGGGTTAAAATCTCAGGGCTGTTTGTCAGCTTTTATGATATTTAATGCAAGTTTCTTTTTTACAATTTTACTAAACTTATTTATTTTTTAAAAGCTTTTTATTTTTAAAATATATGTGCGGATAATTTTTCAATATTGACCCTTGCATAACCTTATGTTTCAGATTTTCCTCTCCTTCCCTCAACCCCTCCCCTGGATGGCAAGTTATCCAATATATATAATGTTAAAATAAATATATGTTAAATCCAATGTGTGTAAACATACTTATACAATTCTCTTGCTGCATAAGAAAAAAAAAAAAAAACAGATCAAAAAGGAAAGAAAATGAGTAAGAAAACAAAATGCAAGCAAACAACAACAAAAAGAGTGAGAATGTTACGTTGTGATCCATACTCAATTCCCAAGTCCTCTCTTTGGTTGTAAATGGCTCTTTTCATCACTAGCTCATTGGAATTGGCATCAATCATCTCATTGTTGGAAAGAGTCATAGCTACCAGAATTAATTGTTCTATATTATTGATGTTACCATGCACAATGGTCTCCTGATTCTCCTCATGTCATTTAGCATTAGTTCATTTAGGTCTCTTCATACCTTTCCAAAACCATCCTGCTGATTGTTTTTTATAGAACAATAATATTCCATAATATTCATATAGTATAACTTATTCAGCCCTTTTCCAATTGATGGGCATCCTCTCAGTTTCCAGTTTCTTGCTACTACAAAAAGGGCTGCCACAAACATTTTTGCACATGTGGGTCCCTTTCTCTCTTTTAAGATCTCTTTGGGATATAGGCCCAATAGAAACACTGCTGGATCAAAGGGTATGCACAGTTTGATAACTTTTTGAGTATAGTTCTAAATTGCTCTCCAGAATGGCTGGATCCATTCATAGTTGCACCAATAATGTATCAGTGTCCCAGTTTTTTCACATCCCCTTAAACATTTGTCATTATCTTTTCCTATCATCTTAGCCAATTTAAAAGGATTGTTGTAGTATCATAGAGTTGTCTTAATTTGCATTTCTCTGATCAATAGTGATTTAAAGCACCTTTTCATATGATTAGAAATGATTTTAATTTCTTCATCTTAAAATTGTCTGTTCATATCCTTAAATGATTTATCAATTGGAGAATGGCTTGAATTCTTATAAATTTGAGTCTATTCTATATATGTTTTAGAAATGAGGCCTTTATCAGAACCTTTAAATTTATTTTTCCCTCAATTTCTTGCTTCCTTTCTAATCTTGTCTGCATTAGTTTGTTTTGTACAAACAAAACTTTTTAACTTAATATAATCAAAATTATCTATTTGGTGTTCAGTTATGAATTCCAGTTCTTCTTTGGACACAAATTCCTCCCTTCTCCATAGATCCAAGGAGTAAACTTACCTATGTTCTTTTAGTTTGCTTATAATATCACTTTTTATATCTAAATCATGAACTCATTTTAACTTTATGTTGGTATGTGGTGTTAAGTGTGGGTCAATTCAATGCAAGTTTCTTAACCTGCAAGAGTCTTAATGAGAAATGATCTCAAAGATATAAGGTTCATTTTAGCTCAATATCTATAATAATTTTTTCAGTTGTAATGAGAAGTAGAAATTGCATATTCTTATCAAAATTCTCTATCTAATGCATATTTCCAACTGATATATTATTTAAGCTATTAGTGCAGAAAACAGAAATTCAGCATGGAGGTGCTGAGGATTTCAGATAATTTAGATAGGTCTCTAGAGGAAAAGGAGCTGAAAGAATAAGATGCAAGGGAAATGGATGAGAATTTCCATTTTTAAGTTTATACAAATAAGAAGTTATGCTGGTTATAATAATTTTTGCACATTGGTAAGTATTACCCAGATATTGATAAATTCCTATGGAGCAGCAGATGTAGTGTATGATTGAAACGATGCTGAGTATACAGGAGAAAAAGAAAAAAAAATCATTCAGTTATCCAAATGCTTCCAAAAGTCCAGATGCTTGTTATTACAGATAAAAGACATGTAACTGATTTATTATTTTTTAAACTCTTAATCCAGATGTTTTATTGTCCTATTGGCCCAGACTAAGATTTGTTTTTTAAAGCTGAGGAAGTTAAAACAAACAGGTTAGTAATCACATTCTCTTTACAATGTGAAAAATGTTGAGATATATGTTTTATTGGGTTATCTGAGAAAAAGTCAAATGTTTGTTAGCATAGAAAAACCAAAATAAAGTCTCCAAACTTATAACCCTGAATAACAAAAACTATATTTGATTAAAAATGTACAAAAATTCAGGTGTCATAAAAATCATTTTCAAAGAAATTTAGGTTCCATTGGGGTGTTACTTTTATTTATTGCCCCCCAGTTCAATACCTGAAAATCCATCTGCTCCACCTATCTATTAAAATGTGGATTATTTTATTTTATTTGGATTTCAATGATTTATTTTGCATTTATATCATTCATTTATATGAATGTTCTTTGATTCTTTCACTAACTAATTATACTTCCCTTGTGAATACAAACATTAAGTTTTACTCATTTTTATATCCCAGTGGAACCTTATAAAGATTAATTATTCAAGGACTATTTCTTAGGTAGTGAGGAGAGTTTGCATCTCTGATTTCATGAGTAGAAAGAACTTTGGTGCAAGGAATTCACTCAACCAATGAAGATTTGAAGGTGACTTACCTTGTGTTTTAAATCTGAGGCAAGCATTCTTATCCTCTATACCATATTGGCTGTACTTCAAAAAATATTTATTAAAAATAACAAAATCAATTCAACTTGTCATGGTGAAATGTAAAAAAAAATCCTAATTAAAATGGAAATTAGAATTGCTTTCTAGAGTGATATCAGATTTAAATTCTAATGTATGTGGATGCATGCTCATTGTATTCAACCTGATGTACAATTCTTCTATTCATATTTCCACAATTAATTGCACAAGAAAAATCAGATCAAAAGGGAAAAAAAAATTAGAGAAAAAATGCAAGCAAGCAACAACAAAAAAGTAAAAATAGTGTGTTGTGATCCACACTCAGTCCCCACAGTCCTTTCTCTGGGTATAGATAGTTTTCTCCATCACAAGACCACTGGAACTGGCCTGAATCACCTCACTGTTGAAAAGAGCCACATCCATCAGAATTCATTATTATATCATCTTCTTGCTCTCTACAATGTTCTACTCACTTCACTTACCATCAGTTCATGTAAGTCTCACCAGACCTCTCTGAAATAATCTGCTGATCATTTCTTATAAAACAATAGTATTCCATAGCATTCAAATACCATAACTTATTCAGCCATTCTCCAGCTGATGGGCAACTGCTTTCTTTACAATTCCTTGTCATTACAAAGGGGGCTACTACAAACATTTTTGCACATGTGGGTCCCTTTCTCTTCTTTATGATTTCCTTGGAATACAGGCCCAGTAGTAACATTGCTGGATCAAAAGGTATGCACAGTTTGATAGCCCTTTAGGCATAGTTCCAAATTGCTCTTTAGAAAGATTGGATAATTCCAAACTCCACCAACAATGTATTAGTGTCACAGTTTTCCCACAATCCCTCCAACATTCATCATTATCTTTTCCTTTCATCTTAGGCAATCTGAGAGGTGTGTAGTGGTACCTGACTTATCTTAATTTGTATTTCTCCAGCTTCAGACCATTACTAGCTTTATGATGCTGAGCAAGTCACTTCATTACAACTGCCTCAAAAAAAAAAATACTATGTATAGCACCAAGTGTGACTACAATAGCAGAATGCTTGAACAAAAAAACATTTCAATAATCAGAAAAGAATCATAGTTATATTGTAGCAAGGAGTATGATGTAAGGGGCTAAACTTGAATTCTGGAAAGTCTAAGTTCAAAATCTATTTCTGCCCTTATTATCAAGGTTTTGAAATGTAAATCATGCAAATACTCTAAGCATCAGTCAACTTCCTAAGACTTCAAATTATAAAAATGACAGAAATGTATTGAAGCTGCAAATTATTTATGTATTGATGTTTGTATCATAAACAATTATTTCAGTGTGATCTAAAGAGCATTGACATCACAAAACCCTTGAATTCAAGTGCTATCTTGGACACATACTGTTTGAGTTATAGGCAAATAACTTATCATTTAATGATGACAATAAGAACAAGTGATTTATTATTGCATTGTTACTATACAATACAAAAATTCTAGAAGAGAAAAAAGCAAATCTTTCTGAGGTCATAAAGATTTCCTATTTACTAAAAGGAGCTTTATCTATGGATAAATACAGTTATCTTTGGGATGAAGTTGAACAAAGCTAGAATGTGATGATGAAGAATTTCATGACAAGGAAATACATAATAATCTAAAATGGACTTTCATTGGGTGGGACTCGATACATTGGTACAATGAAAGAACACAGAACTTCAAAACACGAGATAATTCAATGAAATTCACACTCATGGTATTATTGAGCAATTCACTTGCCTTCTCTGAGACTCAGTTTTTTTCATTTGTAAAATGAGAATAATGATTCTGTTAGTACTTGAAAGATTGTTAGATAAAATTGCATAGTGTATCTAAAGTATTTCACAAATGTTAGAGTATTGTAAAATACTGTCCATTGTTAATAATAAAAGTGGATGATTTTTGTTTTAATCTTTAAGAAAATTCACTCATTTCCTTGTCTATTTACAATCTTATTTGACCAAATGGCTAGTTAGAATATTAATGTTAATCTATAGGTTTGTATTATAATATATGACATTCCAATTTTATAATTGTAGCAGTCCTCAGTTTATTCTGTCAACATATTTTGGCAATAATAACTTGAGTCCTTAAAGGGTGAAGAGTACTTCTTTCCTCAACATTCTAGCATTTATGTTGAAGGTAGTGAGTTCTACTTCTGTTGTTCAAAAATTCCATCTGGTGCCCCCCTTCCAACTTATAAAATCAAGAAAATGTTAAGCTTGCTTATATTCTAGAAGAAGGTATTTACTGAGAAAAATATAGTCAGAATTGTAGGTATCAAAAAGATCCCCAAAATACTGGAGCACACATCTCCTCTTTCATATTAAAGTTCTAAGGAAAAAGAATGGATTCCCAACTTAAAATTGAAGTAGCAAGGAAGACACAGCAAATTCCTGGATCACAGGAGTGTCTTTAAAATTCTTCTGAATAAAGTCCTTTTCTTTCCTTAAGAACTCTTTCTATAGTTTTCATTAATTGTATCAGTTTTTTTGAATTCTGAATATTAATACCTTTCCAGGCTTCAACCATAATTTCTTTCTATGATGAGCAGTATTTTTAAGGGATAGGACACCTCTGTCTATAACTTAGAATTTAAAAGATATTTTCTTGGGCTCAGGAGCTTAAATGTCCATCCCATCTTCAGATAACTATTATTAGTCAAAGATAGCTGTTAAATCAACTAAGGGGCAATAAAGTAAATTTAGGGAATCTTCTTATTCATCCTCATACATTTAGTTATGTGAATGTATAAATCAACTAGAAAATATCTCTTCCACAAAAAAAGGTGATTTTTATAGTTTCCATCAGTAACTTATTTGAAAATATTTATTTTATAACTAAAAAAGATATTTGTTAATTAAGTCACAATTAGTTTCTGAAGGCCAGAATAGAACTCAGAAAAGATACAAATTCCTGATTCCACAATGGGGATTTTATTCAATGTACCACCTTGCTTCCTTCAGCATACAAAATAAGTGTGTAACACATTTTTTTTTTTTAAACATAAAAAGTGTATGTCATAGCAGAAATAATATTTTTCCCAAAGAATTCATTATTTGATAAAAACTGCTGGGATAACTGGAAATTAGTACGGCAGAAATTAGGCATGGACCCACACATAACACCGTATACCAAGATAAGATCAAAATGGGTCCATGATTTAGGCATAAAGTACAAGGGATAATGTTGTAAAAAATTACCCTGGAATGGGCTCTGTCAATAAAAAGTTATTATATATATTTTTTATATATATATATAAACATTTTATATATATATATAAACATTCTATATATATATATATAGAATGTTTATCCCAGAAGTTAGAAGATCTGGGTTCTGAATTTTATCATCACCAAGAGAGTGAACCTCACACCTCAATTTCTTTAGCTACAAAGTGAGGGAAATAGACAAGGATTTTTTGTTTATTTTTGTTTTTAATCTTCATTATTTATTGACCCTTCAATGTCTGGAAAACTGTATGAATAAAGTTACATTTCAAACCAGATGCACTCTATTTGTTTTTAATATCTTACAAAGGAATATTTAATGATAAGATATAACAAAAAATAAGGCACAAACACACATCCCCAAATTCAGAGTATACTCACATTTCTCCCATCCTGGAAAATATATATATATAATTGATATGATTATTGTAATACATTTGAATCTTCCTCCATTTAAGTTCATTTCTGAATATAAGCTGCTGAATGAATCAGTTATTCCTTTCCTGTAGCACATTGCATCTATGCATCAAGATTTTTTATCAAAGATATAAAGCTATTCTCCTGATGGTTGATCCACTGCTACTTTTCCTGACCTACTTCATATCTTTCAAAAACATTATTCTAACATTTTTAATTGAGTTCCACAATTTCTCCTTCTGCCCCACCCATTGAGAAGACAAGAAATATTTTATTAATTATACATATGATGTTATGTAAAATATACTGTTTTTCACAGCTAATCATCATTAAAATATTGCTATTACGATATATAATAGTCTCCTAGTTCTTCTTACTTCACTTTTCATTAGTTCACATATGCCCAGTTTTTTTCCACCCATAATTACCTTGCTAATATTTTCTTGTAGCTCATTCTGTTTTTCTAATATCATAAGAATATTTTTTTTTACTTTTTAAAAAAGGAAATGGAGTAGAATACAACATTTCTTAGAATACCACAAAAAACAGGGCTTTATCAATTTTTTCATTCCACCTTCAGACAAGAACAAAAAAAGTACAAGATTAAAAGAGATAAGCAGGATAGACAGAGAAATACTATATACACTATCATTCATATTTCTATTACACTTTTACCTATGAGCAGTATTTAAGAAATCTTTACTTTAAAAGACATAATCCTCAATTTGAAAATAATAAATAGAAGAAATAGTTAGGGAGGCAGAGCCAAGATGGCAGAGAAGGCACACACAACTCTCTAAGCTCCTCTCATTCCCCTCATAACCAACTATTTAATCCAGCCTCAAAAATAGCTCTTCACTTCTTAAATTCATAAAAATTAGAAGTACTAAAATTTACCAACCTAAGTCAATCTGGAAGATCGCCAGGAAAGGTTTGTCCTGAGGGGCCAGGAACAGACTAGCACAGGTACCGAGAGACTAGCGTTCTGAGCAGGTGACATTAAAAACGGGCCCTATATATATGAAAGAATATGGAAGAAATAATAACTAATTCAAAGTAGATTGTATGTATTTTGAACTAGTTAAAGCCATTGACCTAAGAACCATAATAGGTTGAGATAGGTTAGGGCTTTGTCCCAAAATAGTACTTGCAGTATTCCAGCAATGCAGAAACAACTGAGCTTAGCACTTAATGAGCAAAAATAATTAGTCAAAATAAGAAACTGCCAGATAATATAGCAGCCACACCACACTTCCCTGGCTTACTACTCCATTTTTACAGCAGCCTGTGGTGAGTTCAAATGTTGGAGTTCTTGTTCTTCTCAAAACACAGCTGGTTTAGCTTAGAGCCCTCCGGATGTCTCCAAATCCAAAGGTTCTGTCCTTCAGCCTCTGCATCTGCTTTCTTCAGCCTCCAACCAACACAGAAATGGAATGAATCTCTTGTCTCCTTCACTTGGGGCTCGGCTAGCTTTCTGGTGAGTCTTTCAGACCAGCTTGGTCTCAGTGGGGGGCGTGCAGGAGCCCAGCCACCTACCACAGTGGTGTGAGATGAAGATGAATCTGGTTGTCCACTGAACTCTCGACTTGTAGCTTCTTCACTCTGAAGGACCTCTTTGACTGGCCCATTGAAGCTCTATTTATGCTCCTTCAAGAGAGGGATTATGGGTTTTCTCCCATAGTGCTCTCTGGCCCAAAGGGCTTCAAGGGAGGTGTGAACTCACAAAGGTACAAAGTTTACTTTGTGAATCTGGCAAACTTGTGAACTCCAATGATCCTATGGATCCTACATATATAAAAGCATGCACATATATAAATAAATGTACAGTAAAGAGCTTATTTGTATCTCAAAATATATTTTTTGTATCATCATAGTTGGCACCTAACCAGCAGTTGGTATAGCACTGTGCCCACTGAGGGCATGCCATCCAAGACAATTTAGCCATGGAGGGTGACATTCACTGCACGGTGTAGTACAATAATCAGGCCATTAATCCTTTTTCCCATACCATGGGCAACTGCCTCAATTGCTACATTTGGTACAAACTGACCTCTCTGTGAACACTTGCCTTAATGTGAGTTCTCCATAAAATGGTCTTTTAGGCATATATATGTTTGGCATTTGAACAATGGGAACAGCCCATCAGAGTTGCTCTCTTTTCAGTAGATTCTGAATGCTTAGTAATTTAGCTTGAGAAAGAAATTCATGTCTGGTATTTTGTTTTGCCAGGTGCACTTTCAAACCTTCTAAAGATAATTCAGATGGAAATCATTCAGTTTCCTGAAATGACACTGTTATGATGTATCAGCTTCATGGGTATATAACAACGAGGTCAGAACAACAGCTCTGTAGACCTTCAGTTTGGTGGCAGCCTAATACTTCTTTTGAGTCTCGCAAACAATGAGCCAGCTCTGACATTGGTGCAACAACCTCAATTGAGATGGTGACATTGAGAATGGGCCTTTTCCAAAAAAAAAAAAAAAAAAAAATGAATCAGGTGTGTTCTCTGGGCTGCCTTAAGGATGTTGATATTCCAATAATGCTGATCAACCCCCACTGCCCATAGAGCTCCTTAGGTGAAAGTAGTTAAGGAGTTAATTGCTGGCAGGGATGTAGAATGCTAATCAGGAAAAGTAGGAGCAAAAAAGTTCTTATCCTTAATAAAAGTGTTAATAAGACCAAAAGGAGTTTCATTGACCAGCAGGTTGATTGTGGCAGTAAGGATGTTCTCATGTTTTAAGTATCCCACCCACGGGACTAGCATTGCTGTGCTTTTCTTTAAGAACCAAAGAACTTCCCCTCCAAATCCTGGCTTTTTTCTCCTTGAAGAGGTTGGGGTTATGTTTCAGGTGCTGGCATTGTATACAATGAAAGGAGCACTTAAGTAGCCTAGAGCAATAGTGCTTAAAAGGTGTCAACAAAGACCAGAAGCAATTTGAAATCTCAACAAGGAATCATAGCCAATTTTCCTCTGGATATGTGCCCCTTCTCTGAATCGTCTTCAGGAGAGGGGGAGGGTCCCAATCAGAGGCATTTCTTCCCAGGTGCTTGATGAAGACCAAAGGTCAGTTTCCATTGAATTGCCTCTGGGATTAAGAGGTGGTTTGAGAAAGTCTGAAACCAGCTGGAGGAAGAAAAGATGTATCTACCCTTTCTTCTGTAAAGGTTTTTTTCTTGTCAACTATAAGAAGGGGTATAAGAATCAGGGAGCTGGGAGGTTAAAGGTGCTCAGGGGTAAATGGGCAACAACTTTAGCAGCTGAATCGGCAAGCCTGTTTCACTTGGCTTGACGTGAACATCCCTTCTGGTGTCCTTTACAAAGTATGACTGAAACCTCCCTGGCCTCTGCTCTGGTTTGTGAATCATCACAAGCATTCTTTTCTACCCTGGAACTGTTAACAGGCTCCTGACTTTCTTTTGACTGCAAACTCTGGTATGCTAGTATTCCTAAAGGGACTAGGACCTAGGACTAGAACCCAAATCTCACATAGGTAATGCAGTAAATCCCTGCACCCCTATCAGAAAGGTGACTCCTGTAATTTCCTTATGAACATTTTGACACTCTAAGCCTGGATTGGAAACTCAGAAAGCAGTTACTGTTGATGCATTTAATATCAAGGGCTGAAGTTGGCTTGCTGGAGTGTTGCCTGCATTAGGCTGAGCTTCACTGGCACCCAGATATGGCACATCTTTCCTTGTGAACCTCCTAATTGTCTTTGTCTGAAAAATTGTTTCTTTCTTTCTTTTTTTCTTTCTTTCTTTCTTTTTTTTTTTTTTACCGTCCTTTTTTGACTTCTGACTGTTCAGTATTTGTTTTGAAATCTTATGTTAAAGTTATTTGCAGCAGAACATGAGAGAACTCAGGTGAGTTCCTGTCTTTTACCAGGCATTTTGGTTCCACCCTCCCTACTAACATCTCTTAAATCTATTACCTTTATATTGTTAGTTACTTCCTATTTATATGTATACAACTTGCTTTGCACATATTTGCTTTCATGGTATCACATCCATTGTACTTTCATTGAGGGAAAGTATTGTCTTTTACATTTTTTTTTAAATCCTAGCATATAACACAGTTATAGGCCTATAGTAAACACTTAATAAATGTTTACTGATTGAATGAATGTTTGATTCAATAAAATCTTGCCAAGCTAGATTCCTGAGCTGAACATAATAGGCTGAAATCTAATAAGGAAGAATGTAAAGTCACTTAAGACAAAAAAAAAAAAAAATCACAACTCATATATAGGGAAGGCATTTTTAGAAAACAATTATTATAGAAACAAATTCTGGGCATTTTAATGGATTGCAAATTTAAGCTGTCAGTAATGTCATTTTGAAGCTAAAAAATCTGATGCGATTTCATTGATTTCATTCTGAGAGGCATATTTTTTTTTCAAAAAAAGCAAAATAATATACACAGCCCTCATTAGAATTAGAATAATCTATTATGATTAATGAATTAGTGATTATTATGCTAATCTTGGGCACAATATTTTAAGAATAAAAATTGGACAGAATCCAGAGAATTACATGAATGTAAATGATGTTGTGTCTAAGAATATGTAAAGATCATTTGAAGCTTATGGGAGTGTTTCAGTTGTACAACAAAAGGATTTGACAGTTGTTGTCAGGAATTTGGTAAACTGTCATGGGAACGAAAAGGAACACCTCTTCTGTTTGGCACCAAGGTGGAGAAGCAGTAATAAGAGACAAATGCTGAAAATAGGCAAATTCAATGTCACTATCAGGAAAACCAAACAGCAACATGAAAACAAATGCAACTTCTTAATATTTTAGGGTATTTCAAAGTAGAAAAGGTTGCTTTGAATGTTGGAGATCTCCTTTCAGTGTCTTTAGGAAGATTTGACATGATTAAATGCTGAAAATATTATAGTGGAAATTCCCATGTCTATGGATCTCCTCATGACCTCTCTGAGTACATCACAACTTTTAAATGATTAAAAATTTTAAATTTTCTCTGCTTGTGTCAATATCTGTTAATAGTGGGACTAGAACAAAAATACTTATTTGTATTTTGACATTTTCCTATACTGATAATGATATTTTATTATTTGATTTTTATTTTATAGTAAAAATG
Source organism: Antechinus flavipes (assembly GCF_016432865.1). Lineage (NCBI taxonomy): Eukaryota > Metazoa > Chordata > Mammalia > Dasyuromorphia > Dasyuridae > Antechinus > Antechinus flavipes. The sequence goes on along the minus strand of NC_067400.1, from coordinate 128,652,993 downwards.
AATTGTTAATGTACATATAAGAAATGATAGGTGTTTAGGATATATACGATGTAAGTAAATTTTATACAATGGTTAAAAAGATGACTTTGGTGTCATAAGAACAAGGTTAGACTTACATTCCAGACACATGATAGCTGTGTGACCCTGGAAAGCCACTTAGCCTCTTGATGCTTCTGACTTTTTCTAAGATTATAAATCATACAACTCTTCCAGAGCTTTGTTTTTAAACACAGGATTGGCTGAAAGGAGAGGAAAAAGGCAATGTGGTAGAAATTATGAAGAAAAAAAGCAAATAAAAGATGATTCATGCCCTCAAGGATCTTATAAATCAATTAAGAACTTAGAATATAGGAAAATTAATTTTAAAAAAATGAAACACCAACAAGGAAAACATGCTGGTTTAGGAGAGTAGACATAAGAGAGAATAATTTAGAGACAGATAAAGTGAACTTCAGTTATACCTAACTATTACTATCGTTTTTTGTTTTTGTTTTTTTGGGGTTTTTTTGGGGGGGAGAAAAATCATATGAATACAATTCTGGTACCACTGTTAACCTGATTGTAACTTTTCCTAATTTCATCACTAATGCTTAAGAAGAAAAAAATAATAGCTTGAGAATGTTTTCCATATAAAAAAGGGAAAGAATTCTTTGTAAAAAATGAACCTACAAGATTATTACAGATGTCAGATTAACTGAAGAAGGTAGGAGCTACTTTTCTGGAATCCTAAATATGTTATATGCAATATGCAATACCTTATATTTTATAGGATTTTTTTCATTTAACATTATATTGTCATTTCTATGAAGATGGGAAAATGGGTCTAGTTATTTTTTTCAAAAATTATAATAGTTATTAATATTAATAATAGCTCTGAAGTCATTGTTGCATATGGAAATTCTGTATTTCCATATTTCCAATTCAGACTTGATTTTCAAGTACATGACTGAGCATAATGGAAGAAAAATAGCTTTGCAATTGCAAATGTAATATAACTAGATTACTTATATGCTGAATAAAAACTGTAGTTAAATCAAGTGTTTCTGACTAGATAATTTGAGTGAAAAGTTATAGTGCTCAACTGGGCACTTTTCAATTTGATGAAAGCAGAGAAAACAGAACTTCATTGGCTTCTTCTGAATTATATATGCATTGCTTCTTCATATTTGTTAACTTGCATGTAATTTGTTTTTGTTCTTTCATTTATTCCCCTTCTTGAATAAATAACTTATCTTACATTTTTACATAGTTATCATTATCTCATCAAGGAATTTCTCTAATCATCATTATTCATACAATTGTGGTAAAAATGTCTATATAGAATCTTTATTTTGGAAAAAAAAATATGACCCATGAATAGATTTTCTTGAGAAACCACACATCTGAAAATTAAATTCTCTTGGCACTATTTAGAAAACATATTTTCTTTAGGTAGAGACCTTACCAAGTATATTCGCACACTACTACTTTATGACTTTTTGGACAACACAATTTTCTCTCCCTGGAACATCCTTAGTACTTGACAATTTACCACTCACTTTATAGCCTTCTCTCCACACCAGCCCTATTTTCCTATTAATAGGTCCCTCAGATGGTCCTCATTTTGAGAAGGAGCTCAAATTGGCCAATCCTAATTTCTCTCTGTCATACTTCTGATTTCCTTTATTTCAATGAACAATTCCCTCCCCCACCCAATTCCACACACATTTTATTTCTCTTAACCTCTGCTTTTCTGCTTTAGTATATAAATATTAGCTTCCAAAAGTCAGGGGATGTCTTTATAACTAGTATTTGTATCTCTTAGAGTTTAGCACAATGTAAGAACTGGCACACAGAAAAAATCTTAATAATTAATTATTACTCACCTGCCTTACTACATTTACATGGTACATGATGTGTTAAAAAAATTCAATTGGCTCAGTCTCTTTCTTGTAAAAATTTGGGGTCATTTTTTGTCATGCTACAGCTGCCTTGTTAGAGATGTACCTTTCAAGAATGTCAGAAAATGGTCTGAGGGAGGGAAAAAGTCACTGTTTTGTCATTGCTTTTTTTTTTTTTTTTTTTTTTTTTTTTATTCTGGGTCAAGAGAGCAAGAACATCAGAAAGAGAGAACATTTTGGATGAGTTGATATTGAAGGCAGGATATTTAACATTTCATTCTGAAAACAGTGTGGTGAAAAAACACAAAACCAAGAATGTAAACAATAAAAAGGCTACAGACTTGTAATCATAGGACTTGGTTTTGATTTTCATCTCTACCATTTATGAATTGTATGACTATTCAATTCACTTAATTTTTCAGATTTTCAGTTTCCTTACCTACAAAATGGAAATGATCACACTGTCAAAAGGATTAGAACCAATCTCTAACCTATGAATGGCCAGAGCCAAACAGAGTAGGTTAGAAAGAAGAGAGAGGTTACAAGCATAAGTTTAATTAGTTCCAAATTAAGGAAAGAACTTGCAAGAGGAAGTTAATTCTCTTAAGATGGTTGACTTAACATGTTGGGATTTATATATATATATATATATATATATATATAAAAAACTGGGCTGAAAATAATAACATTGTTTTTAGGACTTGGACATGTATGGATAATGCAGGTGTCCCTGGGTATTGTTGATTGTCTTACAAGAACAAGAGTGCAGTATCTGGTTCACTTTAGCAATTATGAGGACTAAGATCAGTTACTAGGCAAAGGGATTCTGAGCATGTCAAGAAATGTGATAATGTTGGCTCTCAGATCTTTGGGAAACAGGGGAAACTCAAAAATCATAAATCCTGCAGTGAACATCTGCTCCTGATCAAAAGAATATACTTTACAAGAGGGTGAGATCATCCAGAGTTTTAAAAAGTTAACCATTTACCATTTTTTCCCTTCCTCTCTTTATTCTGGGATTACTGTTAAGTAGCTTTCTTTCATTGCCCTAGAATAAAGTTATTATTTTTGCCAATTACTTTTATTTTAAGTGTTTTATTTCCCCCCAGTTACATATCAAAAATATTTTTAACATTCACTTTTACAACATTTTGAGGTCCAATTGTTTTTTTTTTTTTTTTCCTTCCTCACCTCTTCTCTTCTGAAGGTAGCAGGCAGTTTGATATAATTCATAATATGCTATTGTATAAAGTACATTGTCATAGTAGTTAATAGTTGTGAAACAAGATATGGCCAAAAAGAAAACAAAAACTACAAGAAAGAATAAATTAAGTGACCAAACAATCTTCAATCTGCATTTAAAATCCAACAGAACTTCTTCTGGATATGGATAACATTTTCATTTATGAGTCCTTTGTACTTTTCTAAGATCATTGTGTTACTGAAAAGAGCTGAGTCATTCAGAGTTGATCATCACACTATATTGCTAATATGCTGTGTAAAAATTTTTCTTGAATCTATTCTTTTAATTTTGCATCAGTTTATACAAGTTTTCCCAGGTTTTTCTGAAATCTGCTTTTCCAACATTTTCTCACAGTAGAATTCCATTACATTCATGTACCGTACTATGCTTAGCAATTCCCCAATTGTTGAACATTTCCTCAATTTCCAATATTTTACCAGCATTAAAAGAGCTGCTATAAACCTATTTGCACATGTGAGTATTTCCCCCTTTTTTGTGCCATATTACATTGTCTATTTTTCTGTAGGTGTCATGTAATGTTGAGAAAAGTCATATTCCTCGCTGTTCTCATTCAGTTCTCTTTAAAAGTTCATCATGTCTAACTCTGCTGTTATTCTATTTAAGTCCATATTTTCTTTATTGTTTCTTTTTTGGTTGGATTTATCAATTTCTGAGAGGGGACAATTGAGGGATACCATTAGTATACTTTTGCTGTGTATTTCTTCCTATAATTCACTTCACTTTTCCTTTAAGATCCTTTAAGAATCCGGATGCTATATTACTTGGTTCATACATTTTGAAAATCGCTTCATTGTCTACGATACCTTTCTTTCTTATCTCTTTTAATTATTTTGTCTGAAATCAACATCACTACCCTGCTTTTTTTTTTTTTTTTACTTCAGAAAAAGCAAAATTGATTTTTCTCCAGCCGCTTACCTATCCTTTATGCGTGTCTCTCCTGAATCAAGTAGGATTCTGGTTTTAGGTCCACTCTGGTATCTGCTATTTTTTTTTTTTTATGGGACAGGTGAATATCTCATTCACTTGTCATAGCTATGATTACTACCTGTGCATTTTCCTCCAATTCTGCTCTTTCTCTTGTTTATCCTCTCTCTTCTTTAACTCCTTTCCTCTTCATCATTATTTTTTCTTTCTATTACCTCTCCTGACTTTCCTTCCCTTCTATCAGTTTCCAGCCTCTCTTTAGTTTCCTCCACTCCTAATTCTTTATGGGATAAGATAGATTTTTCAATTGATTATACATATTATTTCTTTTTTGAGCCAACACTGAGAAGATTAAGGGTTAAGTGAGACCCAATACTCAAGCTCTCATTTTCCCCTCAACAGTAATAGGTCTTTCATATATCTTCCTGTAAAATAATTCACCCCAATTTAGCTCCCCTTTTAGTGTTACAATTTTTACAAATCGCAAGTATTATATTACTCTGGATGGATATAAACAACTAAACTCTATAAAATCCCTTATGTTTTCTTATTCTTTATTTACCTGTTTGAGCTTCTCTTAAGTCTTGATATTGGAGGTCAAATATTTGGCTTATTTATTATCTTCTCGTTAAAGTTTGAAATCCTTCTATTTCATTAAATGACCTTTTTTTTTTTTTTTTTTTACTTTGATATATTATGCCTAATTCCACCAAGTAGGTGTTTCTTAGTTGCAATCCTAGCTTCTTTTGCCTCCTGGAATATGTTATCACCTTTGTTCCTTTAATTGTGCAATTAGTAAGTCTTGTTTAATTCTGATTGTGATTCCCCATTATTTGATTTTTTTTTTTTTCTGAGCACTTGAATGTTTTTTTGACCTAATAGTTTTACAATTTGACTATAATGTTCCTTGGACTTTTATTTTGGGGATCCCTTTCCTGAGGTGATTAGTGGATTATTTCAATGTCTGTTTTGATCTCTGGTTCTGGGACGTCAAGGTAGTTTTCCTTGATAATTACTTGAAAGATACTGCCTTTATTTACATTATGGCTTTCAGGTAGTCCAGTGATTTTGATATAGAGCCTGGGGTCCTAATGGTATTGTTTGGTGTGTGCCATATATAGCAGTAATGTTTTTCTGGATTTCTCTGGGGCTACACTAAAGCACTGAAACAAGTTGATCTGGCCTCTGGAGGCTATCTATTTGCTTGGGGCTTTGCTGAACCCATGGGGTTCTTGCTAGCAGCTTCCAATAAATTTGGCTTGTTCCTGTTTGCCTAAGACTATGCTGAAACTCATTGTAATCTGGCCATTGGAGGAAGCCTGTTTGTTCAGAAATGTGGTAGTTTCTGAAGCTGGAGTCCATTTACTTACATAGCTATACTAAAGGACATGGGGAGTTGTGGTGTTTGCTCTTTCCATTACATTGGGGCTTAGGATATCTTGTTGGTTTGCCACACTTGGCCTTGCTGCTGGGAAGCTTTACCCAAATGAGAGAGATGCCTCCTATCCATCTTCCAAGTTTTCAGGATTAGAAAATTATTTCATCTCTTCTTGATGATTCTCCTTTTCCAGAACTTGTCTTAGGGTACAATTTATGGTTTGCTGGAGGTGAACATGATTGGGGTACAATAATTTACTACTTACTCAGACATTTTGGCTCCTGAAAATTAATTACCAATTACTTTTTTTAAAACTTTTCTAATATTTAATCCTTTTTTTATGTGTGATATCTCAGAACTTACTAAGATTTTTTCAGAAAGGTAAAGTTTTTTAGAGAAGAAAAATTCTCTCCTGCACACTTAAAATAGCTAATTGCCAAATTATTTAATAATTAATCTCCAACTCTTCAAAGTTTGCTAAGATGTTTTTGGTGGGCCTACAAACTTTAATTATCTGACTTTATTTTTGCAACACCAACTTGTACATTGTTGAAATGACATTAAAAAGGTTTTCAGGTTTCCCTTTTTTCTAATAGTGTAGTGTAAAGCAAATAGTAGTCACTATGTGACAACAGAACAACTTCAACAAATTTTATGATAAATATACTATGTATGGAGTTAATTTTAAACAAAAGGCAGTAAATTCATCAAAGTTAGGAAAGCTAACGTGTATTCAAACAAGAGATATATTCATTGTATGAAAAGTGTGGAAAATGTCAAGGGGACTGACTGGAGCCAGATTTTGGACAGAAGATATCTAGGTTATCATAAATTGCTGGAGAAGTCTCTGAACTCTATTTTCTTATATATGTAGTTGTATAAGAGTAGCAATGAAATAAATTGAAGACACATTGGTGATGTTACCATGCCACAAAGATGACTTCTCACAGTTAACTTCAATATTATATAATCAACATATTTGAAATTTCATGTAAAGTATAACAGTTTCTGTAATGATACTTTATACTGTGGCAACAATAAAACATTAAATAATTTTGTTGTAATTGATAAAACAACTACTAATAAAAAATTAGAAGGAAAATAAAGGTTAAAAGCATTCCTCAGTTTCTTTTGTCAGTAGTCTGTGCTACATGATAGAAAAAGAAAGATACAGAATTTTAAGTATTAATACAAAGATCCATATGGAACCAGAAACAGATCTCCTTTAAAAAACTCTATACTTAATTTCCCTTAATGCCATGAAAAATATAGGTTACCATTGAATAGGTTGCTAGATTGGCCATGGATTAATAGTTTCACTAAGTGTTGGCAAGGACTAGCTTTTAAATGGAGGACAGAACATAATTAACATGATTTCAGTGGGAAAGTGGTGTCATGGCTTCATTTCTGGGCAGCATATGGTGATTTTTTTTTTTTTAGGCCCTAAGGTCTCAGGAACAGTCTTATTTCTAGTAGAAAAAAAAAAAGAAATAGGTGAGTTATCTGAAAAAATTGCAGAGCAAAGAGTTAACAATATATGTACACCAATGACTATAAATTTAATGGATAATTGGTTTGAGAAATTTCTGTAGATTTATTCAAACTGTCTGAAGCATTGTCAAATGTAAAGAGTTACCTCTGAAAACTACTTGCTTTTAAAGTTTGTTTCAAATGACTTCAAGGTAATTTTCTAATAAGAATTTTGGGAAAAACTTTAGATTTTTTGCTAATGATACTACTTTGGAAATTCTAATAGAAAGCTATAGTTACTGTAACTTCAAAGTGAAAAAAAAAATTGGATTCAAATGAAAATTTGAACATCCTAGATTTGCCAGTAATATAAAAATATGACAAAAATGTAATTCTTCTTAAATGGGGCAGGGTCAAGATGGCTTAGAGTAGACAGGTCTTTATCTGAGATCTCCTTCCTTCAGATCAACACTAGATCAAACCTCTGAACTGTTTTTTGAGTTACAGAACCCACAAATATATGAGGAGTAACAAATTTTTAGCAGAAGATATTTTGGAAGAACTTCAGAAAAGCTTAGTTTCAATCAGGCACAGAAGAGTGGGGGGAGGTGGGAAAGACAACTCAGGGCAGGCACAGTGCAGGGACCCAGCGCATTGTAGTATTTGCGCTGGGAAATCAACCAGGACACTCTTAGCCAAAATATAGCAGCACTGATTACTCTGTCCTGGTTAGAAGCTAGTAGACCAGCAGATTGGCTGCGAGACATCCAGAGCAAATACAAAAGGCAAATAGTGAGCCTCTGAAGTCCAGAATAATGCAGGATTTGGTCACACTTGTCCATACTGGAAGGAAGGAAGCAGCATTGGCCCAGGACAGCTTAAGCCACTGACACCTGTACAGGAAACTTGCAATAATCTTCCCTTGACCCTAAAAGCAAACCTCAACCTTTAAAAAAATGAGCAAAAAAGCAAAAATAGATCTTCCCATTCATAGCTTCTATGGAAACAGAGAAAAAAAAATCACCTTAAGGATTCTCAAGGCAAATCATCTCCAGATATAGCCTCAAATGGTGACTTGAGATGGTCCCTATCTCACAAGGTTCTATTGGAAGAAGTAAAAAAGAATCTTAAAAGAGAGAAAGAAAATGGGGAAAGGAAATGAAAACTTTTAAAGTGTTTGGAAAAGGAAATACAGAAATTATCTGAAGAAAAGTTCTTGAAAAATACATTTAGTGAAATGAGAAAACAATCATGTAACTCCTTACAAAATAGATGTGATTAAATGGAAAAGGATATACAAAATAGATTCGAACAAAACAAATTACCATTATAAAAATATTGCTGTTTCTATGTACAATGTTCTCCTGGTTCTACTCATTTCACTTAGCATCTGTTGATATGTCTCTCTGGGACTCTCTGAAATCTTCTTGCTTATTGACCAATAGTATTCCATAACATTCATTTATGATAACTTATTCAGTCATTCCCCAACTGATGAGCAGCCACTCAGTTTTCAGTTTCTTGTCGCTACAAAAAATATGCAACAAATAATTTTGCACACATAGGTTCTTTTCCCTTTTATATGCTCTCTTTGGTATATGGGCCCAGTAAAGACATTGCTAGATCAAAGAGTATTCACAGTTTGATAGCCATTTGGTCATAGATCCAAATTGCTCGCCAAAATGGTTGGATCAGTTCACAACTCTACCAACAATGTATTAGTGTCCAAGTTTTCCTCCAACATTCAACATAATTTTTTCCTGTCATCTTAGCTAATCTGAGAAGTGGATAGTATTGTCTTAATTTGCTTTTCTCTGATCAATACTGATTTAGAACACCTTTTCATATGACTACAAACGATTTCTATTTCTTCATCTGAAAATTGTTCATTTATTTGTGTGTGTGTGTGTGTGTGTGTGTGTGTGTGTGTAAAATATAATATGAATTGTCTGACCATTTATTTATTGAAAAACAGCTTGAATTCTTATAAATTTGAATCAAAATTCTACATATTTTAGAAATTAAGTCTTTATCAGAACCATTGGATGTAATTTTTTTCCTAGTTTATTTCTTCCCTTCTAATCTTGTCTACATCAAGTAAAAATGTTTTTAACTTAATGTAATCAAAATTATTCATTTTGCATTAATGTACTCATCTTCTTTGACAACAAATTCCTTCCTTCTTTACAAATCTGAGAGGTAGACTATCCTCTGTTCTTCTACAAATTGCTTGTAATACCACTCTTTAAGCCTAAATCATGCACCCAATTCAACCTTATCTTGGTACTGGTTTTTGTTGGGAGTCAATGCCAATTTTGGCCAAAATAGTTTACAATTTTCCCAAAAAAATTTGTCAAATAATAAGTTCTTATCCCAGAAGCTAGGGTCTTTGGGATTTATCAAATGTTAGGTTAAATATAAACATTGACTAATGTGTTTTGTGAACCTAACCAATTCCATTGATCAATTATTCTATTTCTTAGGCAGTATCAAATGATTTTGATGGTTAATTAAATGATTTTAATATAGTTTTAGATCTGGTATAGCTAGGCCACTTTCATTTGTATCTTTTTCATTATTTCCTTTGAAAATCTTAAGAATTATTTTCTTTAGTGAGTTTTTTACCTCCTTTTCCATTTGTCCAGTTCTAATTTTTAAAGAGCTTTATTTTTCTTTCTTCTTCAGGAAATTTTCATAGCTCTCTTTCCATTTAGCCATTATGGCTTTTCAAGACATTTTCCTAATGGCTTTTGTAACTCCATTTGTCCAGTCTGGTTTGTTATTATTTTCTTCAAAATGTTTTGTCTACTTTTAGAAAGTAAAATATTTATTTATTTATAACATAAATTAATAGAAAAATATATTTTAAAAATGCCATGTACACAGAAGAACATGAGAATTCAATTCATGAAACAGTAACTTTCCATATTGAGAAAGCATATATAATAAATAGTATACTTTGTGTTAAAGCTACCTCCTTCAAGCCTTTCTTTTGTTCTTTGTTGTGTACTTTTTAACTTTATTTTTCTGTCCCTTTATCTCTTCCTACTTCCCCCATGAAGAATACAATTAAATTCAGATATATACACACTTCCATGCATGTTCACATATATGTGCATAGATGGATTATACATATACACATATATTCATTTATACTTACACATGGACATACACTTTTATGTATATACATATGTATTTATAACCATATACTTATATACACATATTCATTCATATATATCTATGCAAGCCTATACTATTCTTGCTTGTCCTCTTTTTTTCTGTAGGTGAAAAACTTCATCCTTCATTTGTAAAAGCCTTCCCATAGTTTTCTAAATCCACTAACTCCTCTTTTTTTTTTAGACAACAGAAAATTTCTAAACTTTTACTACCTAGCTATTTTAAATAGCCTAAACAATATTGATTAATAGAATTGATATATAGTGGTATTCCTTTTATTTTTTTCAAAAAAAATAAAGGAAGATCTTAGTAAAATCCTGAAATTCCCAGGTCAAGAAGAAACTATTATGAACTACAACAACAATCCACAAATATAACAAAATTAGAATCACAGAAGACTTAGCAGTGGCTATGTTCAAAAACCACAGGTCTTGGAACACTACTTTGAAGAGCAAAAGAATATGGTTTTGAGCCTGAAAATGTCATATTCAGCAAAGTTCAGCATAATACTGAACAACCACAACAAATGATTTAATTGCCTGACTTTCAGGATTTTGTTATAAAAAGATCAAAACTTATTGAAAATTCGATGTATAAGATCTGAGAGAAATATTAGGTACACATCAAATACTAATTTCAAGTAATCCAATAGAGACAAATTACTTATGTTTTTATTGTGGAAACTTTAATCATATAAGATTGTCATTAGTAATTATGTAGTTCAAAAGCAAATTTAGAGTAGAACTAAGTACAATATGATTACAAAAAGCAAAAACATATAGGAAAAGGTTAAAAAAGCGAGCATAGTGGGATCTCTAATCCCAGTTTGTACCTTAGCTTTAGTGTCTTCAGCAGTGGATAAAGTCATGTAAGTTGTGAATTTTAATGTCAACTAGGGTGTATTACAGCTCATTTGAGTCTTAACCTTATTGGGTGAATGATATGATTAAACACACTTTACACTGTTCTGTTAATTTGGGTTAATCGTATGATCGCAGTGGCTGGCACGGATTTACAAACTTTTTTTATTATGATTTAGTCAAACTTTTGTTTATGGCCCAATGTAAGTCACTGCTGTATTCCGTGGGGGTGTGGTTGTACAAGGGGTCATGGGCTACTTTGGGAAGTGTGCCTGATACCCGCTCCTTTAAACTTAGGTCAAGTTTTAAGGGCATTCTTATCAGTTTACAGAAACTAGCATATGTAGGTCTACTAAAAATTAACAGTAAGTCTAGGACCAAACCATTTTTTGGTTGGTCTCAGTTACATTGTAACTGAGAACACGAACTGACACAGAGAAATTAGAAGGGGGAAGAGGATTGGGGGTTTTGGAATCTTGTATTTGTCCTAGGAAGTTCATTAATAGCTTATTCAAATTCTTTTTATAAAATAGGACCTTTTAAGTAATGTATTTCCTTTTCTGTTAATCTGGGCAATTTATGTTTTTGTAATTATTCATCCATTTCAGTTAGATTGTCAGACTTGCTGTCACACAGTTGGATAAAATAGCTCATAATTATTCCTTTTATTTCTTTGTCATTGGTGGTAAGTTCACCCTTTTTCATTTTTGATGCTGGTGATTTGGTTTCTTTCTTTATTCTAATCAAATTAACCAAATCTTTATCTATTTTGTTGTTGTTGTTGTTGTTGTTTTTCATTAAAAAAACTCTTAGTTTCCTTGGTTTCAATTTTATTAATTTCTTCTTTGAGTTTCATAATTTTTAATTTGGTATTTATTTGAGGGGGATTAATTTTTCTTTTTCTAATTTTTTTTTTTAGTTGCATGCCTTATTGATCTCCTCTTGCTCCATTTTATTCATGTAGCTATTTAGGGACATAAAAATTTCCTTAAGAACTGCTTTGGCTGCATCCCATAGGTTTTTTCTTTATTGTCTCATTATTGCCATTCTCCTGGATGCAATTTTGGATTCTTCCTGTGTTATTTACTAGAATTAAATTATTTCATTTTCAATCTTTTACTGTTTTCCTGTCCCTTTATTAAATATAATTTTTCCTTAATTGTGGTCTGAAAAGGAAGCATTTACTCTTTCTGATTTTCTGCATTTGATTGTGTGGTTTTTATGCCATAGTACATGATCAAATTTTGTGAAGGTGCCATGTGCTGCCAAGAAAATTGGTATTCTTTTCTTTCCCTATTCAATTTTTTCCAGAGGTCTATCATATCTAAGTTTTCTATGATTTTATTCCCTTCCCTAATTTCTTTCATGTTTATTTGGGGGTTAGATTTGTCTGATTCTGAGAGAGATAGTTTGAGGTCCTGCACTGGTATAGCCTTGCTGCCTATTTCTTCCTGTAACTGGTTTAAAATCTGCTCTAGGAATTTGGTTGCTCTACTGCTGGGTGTATAACATTTAGTATTATTACTACTTCATTGTTTATGGCACTCTTTACAAAGATGTACTTTCCTTCCTTTTCTCCTTTAATATCGTCTAGTTTTACTTTCCTTTATCTGAGATCAGAATTGATATTCTTGCTTTTTTTTTTTTTTTTTTTACTTCATGTGAAGCATAATAAATTCTGTTTCAGCCTTTTATCTTTATGCTGTATCTGTATCTCTGTGTCAAACACGTTTCTTGTAAACAACATAAAGTAGGATCCTGTCTTTAATCCATTCTGCTACTGCCTTCAGTTTTATGGGAGAGTTCTATCCATTCACATTCAAAGTTATGATTACCAGTTCTGTTTTTCTCTCCATCTTATTTCCCCCCTGTATATACTTTTATTCTCTATTTCCACCCTGCCCTTAGATTTTGTTTTTTGTTTTTTTTTTGGTACCAACCCCACCCAGTACCTTATCTTTTATCACCTCTTCTCCCCTCTTCCTTTTTCCCTAGTGTTTCTGCCCTTCCTTCTATCCTGCCCCTCCCTTTTCTTTTCTTTTTCTCCACTTACTTTTTTATAGGGCTAGATAAATTTCTATGCCCAACTGAATAATTAAGTTACTAAAGAGCAAAACTGCTGAGATCAAGGATCAGACAGTGCTCATCTTCCTCCCTTTTCCCCCTGGATTGTAATAGATCTTTTATACCTCTTCAGATATTTTCCCATTATATCTCCCCCTTCTTCTTTTTCAAATCCTGACATTTTCCCACTTCTTAATATCTTTTTATTTAATGTGTCATCACAGCAGAGTCCATTCTCCACCACACCCTCAGTCCATGATGTGCCCCCTTCTCTCTGCCCCAGTGATAGATGCAGTTCTCAAAAGTTACAGATATTATTTTCCCTTGGGGGGATATGAACAATTTAACTTTTAATAATATTTATTTTCCCCTGTTTACCTTTTTATGCTTCTCTTGAGTCCTGTGTTTATAGAACAAATATTCTGTTTAGTTCTGCTTTTTACAATAGAAATAATTCAAATGCTCTTACTTTATTGAAGCTTCATCTCCTCTCTTAGAAGATGATGCTGAGTCTAACTGGTTAGTATTTTTTTTTTTTGTAACTCTAGTATTCCAGGTCCTTTATTGTAGAAGCTACAAGATTCTGTATAATCCCAAGTAATTAAGACAAAATAATTAAATATATAACCTTTTAATTCTAATCCAGATCTGCATTTATCTCCCTTGCATATGCATTTAGTCATGACTGAAGGGTTTACAATCAGTCCAGAGAGTTCAGCACTTCCCCCAACATGAGTCTCCCCCCTACATTTTGGCACACAGTCCTCATTGTTTTAAATAAAATCAAATTTTATTATAGTTTCAACCAGTTTTAATCAGACCAGTTTCTCTGTCACATAGGCATCTATATCATAAGAAGTGATATGCAAAAGCAACATCTCCAAATATATATTCTACAAGTGGTTTCCTCTGAAGATAAACACCAGTCTTCATCATTCCCATAGTAATTTTCTATGGTTGGGTTCTTTCTCCTTTGTCACCTGAAGTACTGGAGTTTGGGAGAGGATGCCACACTTGCTCCTTCAGTTCTCACTTCTGGCCTGAAACCCAAATCCAACAAGTAAGCCATCTTGTAAGTTCAGTCTAGCAGAGTTTCTACCCTACTTGCTCTGCCCTTACTGGGCATATGATTATTTCTTCTAGACCAGGATCACATCTTGGCAGCACAGATGGATCTGGCACTTATTATTCACAGGTATTATCTTCAGAGATGAAAATTCCTGTGCCTAAAGGCAAAGCTGTGTTAGCCAGCTAGCCTAAAAGCTCACTGTTTGCTATTTCAGGGAAACTAGCCTGGAGTAGTTTACACTTCACAGAGGCAAAATCTTAGTCCTGGTATCTTTCTTTGTCTCACTTGTCTGAGTTGTCTCAGAAGGAACATGGTTGAGCCCCCATTCTTGTTTTCCCTCTCCTACAGAAGGCACTATTTTGTTTTGTTGGTGGGGGAATTCTGAAAAACTTGCAATTTTCCAATCTATTCTATCATCTTCCCCGAATCTTTTCTGTTATCTCCTTTATCAAGTTGTTGACTCATTTTTTTTCAAGAATTATTCTCATATCACTTCCTAGTTTTTCTTCTATTTTTCTTATTTGATGTTAAACGAATCTTTTTTACACTCTTCCATAGTCTGAGACCGATTCATATTTTTCTGATAGACTTTGGATGTAGGAGGTATGACTTTGTTATCTTCTGAGTGTGTGCATTGTCATCATGAAACTTTCTATGATCAAAATTATTTCCTGTTTTTTTTGCTCATTTCCCAGCCTAATACTTGAGTTTTAACTCTTTGTTAGAATAGGACTCTGATTCCAGGGTAGAAGTACATTTTTCCATGCTTCAGGAGTTTTTGTGCAGCTGTTTTCAGAAGTTCTTCCAGACAAGTGTAAGTTTTTAGTTATTCCAAGCTGATATGATCTATGCTATTTTCTGGTCCTGTCTTCTGGTCTATAAATGATCACAAGCAGTCTTTTCTGCTCTGTAACTGTGAGGAGAGTCACCTTTCCACTGTGGCCACAAGCTCTGATGTGAACAGTATTTATTCTCCTTCTGAGAGATCCACATAGGACTAGGACCTGTATCCAAGTATGGGCAAAGCAATTGAATGCTAGAAAAGAGACCCTTTGTGCTCTCCTTTATCTTCTCTTGGCTAAAAATATGCAAGTTTCTGCAACTGCTCCTGGTTCAGTGACTTCCAAGGCCTGCAGCTTTTTTTTTTTTTTTTTCCTGGCATACGCTATGGTATTGCAGCAGAAAATGTGCTCCATTTTCAGCAAGGTGTGAAAGATCTTTTTTTGCTGATTCTTTAAGTTGTCTTTAGAGTTATCTGCGGGTTGAAATGTCTGGAAACTGCCATATTGTCACTCCTTCAGTTGTTCCAAGCCTATTCCTAGTTTACTGATGTACATCTGCATTGGCATGTCTTCACTAGACTAGACTCTCACCCTCCTGCAACAGATCTTCTGTGCCAACTTTTTAAGATGTCTTGGGTTGGAAACTGTTTAATTCCACCTCTTTTGTGGGCTCTGCCACTTTACAATTTGTTGAGAGTAATTATTTAAAAGTATATGGAAGAATTTTTGTTCTGTAATAAGATATTTGGAAAGTCCTTTTCACCAGATGCTGGCTGTAACCAGAACAAAATACTACTATATCATTTAAGAACATAAAAGGAAAGAGTCAATAGAGACAATATGGAGAAAGATAGGGTAAGAGTTCCTAACTTAAAATCTTAGAAAAACAAATATTAAAAAGCATGTTTAAAGGTAATTGAGAAAAATACTTCTAAAGGAGAAAAACATTTAAAGGTGAATTATTTTGTATAGGGAGAGATCTTGAGAAATAAACAAAACAAAACAAAACAAAACAAAACACTACTTAAAAAAAAAAAAAGTATATGAAAGAGTCTGTGGGAGAGCTTAGCCAAGTCCCAGCCTTTAATCCACAATCTGGGCTTTACTTCCCCTACATCTTTCTTTTATAATAAGGAAGGGAAAGATGAATGGGATGACTATTGAAGCAAATAAAATTTCAGAGAAAAACATTTCCTTATTGGAACAGACATAATTTACAAGCTCATGGAAGCAATCAGCCATTGTTATGAGTTGGAGCATGTTATGCAATTTTTTTCAAGTTAATTTCATTTAATATTATTTGAATGAATTTAGTTAGGGAAGAACTCATAAAAAGACAATTTCACACAGCATCTACACAGAATATTGAATCTCCTATGTATCTAATAGATACTGATTTGTGTATTATTCAAGGTTCATTGTTTGATTTTGAGGTAAAGGGATGATATATTTGTTCCTAGAAGGAGATCATATAATTGAATCCTCCCATTTTAGAGATAAAGAAATTTGGATTGATAGAGTTTAAGCGGAAGATAACATAAGTAGCATGAATAGTTAGCTAATATAGAGAGTATGTATACAGTTCTGGACCATAAGTCAGGAAGATTAACCTTCCTGATTTCAAATATGGTTTCAGATGTTTATTAGCTATATGAACTTAATATTTTTTGTCTCAGTTTCTCAACTATAAAATGAGCAGAAGTAGCAAAACCAAAATACTCAATGTCTTTGTCAGATAAATGTAAAATAGAGTCATGAAGAATTGCACATGACTGTAATGACAGAACAAGAATAATGTATAATGTAGGCAGCAGAATTGAAACATGTACCCATGTCATCTGATGCTAAATACAGTATTTTTCCTACAATTTTATTCGTCTCTCTTCAATGATTCTGTTTTTAGAAACATATCAAATATTAGATAAATAAATATCTAGAGAAAATAAGACAGTCAATGGTCAATAGATGAACAATAAATTAAATAATTGATAGATAGTTCAAAGTATTTGGTAGAGATAGAAAGGCCATGGTGTCCAAACCCCACATCCTAGAGATAAAAAAGCTGAAACATAGAGAGGTTGTCACTGATTTAATATTATACAAATAGTGTTAGAAATGAGGTTTTACACATATCTTCCTGACTCAAATATCAGTATCTTATCAATTAACATGGATCACAATTTCAGCAACAGTGCACTAGTGTCCCAGTTGTACCACATCCAAGCCAACATTTGCCATTTTCTGTTTTCTTTTTTGTCATATTAGTCAATTTGATAGGTGTCAGGTGTTATCTCAGAATGTTTTTAATTTGCATTTCTCTAATCTATAGAAACTTAGCACATTTTCTGATTACAGATTGTTTTAGTATCTACATGAGAATATTCTTTGCCAATATATAAATTGAGAAATTACTTGTATTTTCATAAATTTGATTCAGTTTTCTTTATTTTAGAAATGAAACCTTTATCAGAAACATTAGCTGTAAAAAAAAAAAATCTGTATTCCAGCTTTCTGCTTTCCTTCCAATATTGGTTATTTTTTTCAAAACCATTTTATTTTAATATAATCAATTAGAATTATCCATTATGCATTTCACAATTTTCTATATATCCTATTTATTAATATTTTCCTCCTCTACAGATCCAACAGGTAAACTACTCCTTGTTCTCTTAATTTGATTCTAGTATTACTCTTTGTGCCCAAATCATGGTATAGGATATGAGATATTGGTCAATGTCTAGTTTCTGATATGCTATTTTCCCATTTTCCCAGAAGTTTTTGTGAATTAGTTCATTCTCATACCAGAAGCTAAAGTTTTTGTTTTTGTTTAATTTAACAAACAATAGATTATTGGTCACTTGTTCTTGAGTAATCTATTCCACTGACCTAATATATTATTTCTTACCAAACTATTCGACTGACCCAACATCTTAGTTGTATCTTAATGAGTATTAAATGCTTCTGATAATTTCCACTTTATAATATAGTTTTATTTGTGAAATGACAAAGTTACATTCCACAGTTTTTCCCCCTTAAATGATTCCCTTGATATTCTTGACCTTTTTTTTCCCATTCCAAATGAATTTTGTTACTTTTCCCCTAGTACTATAAAATAATTTCTTTAATAGTTTGATTTCTATGGCATTGAATAAGGAGATTGACTTAGGTACAATTATTATTTTTTGTATTAGTTCTGCCTATCCATGAACAAATTGTTAATTATTTTTCCTATTGCTTAAATCAGATTTTATTTCTGTGAACTGTGTTTTATAATTGTGTCCATATAGTTCCTGAGTTTGCTTTGGCAAATAGACTGACAAGTATTCTATATTGTATACAATTTTTATTTTATTTTATTTTATTTTTATTATATCATATATATATATGTATATGTACACATATACATACACACACACACACACACACACACACACACACATATATATATATATATATATATATATATATATATATATATATACATATATATATACATATATATAACATATATGTATGGGTAATTTTTCAGCATTGACAATTGCAAAACATTTTGCTCCAACTTTTCCCCTACTTCCCCCCACCCCTTCCCCCAGATGGCAGGTTTTTTTTTTTTTTTTAATTTATTTTATTTAATAATAACTTTATATTGACAGAATCCATGCCAGGGTAATTTTTTACAACATTATCCCTTGCACTCTCTTATGTTTCGATTTTTCCCCTCCCTCCACCCCCTCCCCAAGATGGCAAGCAGTCCTATATATGTTAGATATGTTGCAGTATATCCTAGATACAATATATGTTTGCAGAACCGAACAGTTCTCTTGTTGCACAGGGAGAATTGGATTCAGAAGGTAAAAATAACTCGGGAAGAAAATCAAAAATGCAAATAGTTCATATTCATTTCCCAGTGTTATTTCTTTGGGTGTAGCTGTTTCTGTCCATCATTTATCCATTAAAACTCAGTTAGGTCTCTTTGTCAAAGAAATCCATTTCCATCAGAATACACTTAGAATTTCACTTAGCATCAGTTCATGTAGGTCTCTCCAAGCCTCTCTGTATTCATCTTGCTGGTCATTCCTTACAGAGCAATAATATTCCATAACATTCATATACCACAATTTACCCATCCATTCTCCAATTGATGGGCATCCATTCATTTTCCCGTTTCTAGCCACTACAAACAGGGCTGCTACAAACATTTTGGCACATACAGGTCCCTTTCCCTTTTTTAGTATCTCTTTGGGGTATAAGCCCAATAGAAACACTGCTGGATCAAAGGGTATGCACATTTTGATAACTTTTTGGGCATAATTCCAGATTGCTCTCCAGAATGGTTGGGTTCATTCACAACTCCACCAACAATGCATCCGTGTCCCAGTTTTTCCGCATCCCCTCCAACATTCATCATTATTTTTTCCTGTCATCTTAGCCAATCTGACAGGTATATAGTGGTATCTCAGAGTTGTCTTAATTTGCATTTCTCTGATCAATAGTGATTTGGAATACTCTTTCATATGAGTGGTAATAGTTTCAATTTCATCATCTGAAAATTGTCTGTTCATATCCTTTGACCATTTATTAATTGGAGAATGGCTTGATTTCTTATGAATTAGGGTCAGTTCTCTATATATTTTGGAAATGAGACCTTTATCAGAAACTTTAACTGTAAAGATGTTTTCCCAGTTATTGCTTCCCTTCTAATCTTGTTTGCATTCATTCTGTTTGTACAAAGGCTTTTTAATTTGATATAATCAAAATTTTCTATTTTGTGATCAGTAATGGTCTCTA
Organism: Antechinus flavipes; assembly: GCF_016432865.1. Classification (NCBI taxonomy): domain Eukaryota; kingdom Metazoa; phylum Chordata; class Mammalia; order Dasyuromorphia; family Dasyuridae; genus Antechinus; species Antechinus flavipes. The sequence goes on along the minus strand of NC_067400.1, from coordinate 128,633,337 downwards.
GTTCATCTTTGGTCACAAATTTCTTTCTCCTCCACAAGTCTGAGAGATAAACTATCCTATGTTCCTCTAATTTATTTATAATCTCGTTCTTTATGCCTAGGTCATGGACTCATTTTGATCTTATCTTGGTATATGGTGTTAAGTGTGGGTCCTTGCCTAATTTCTGCCATACTAATTTCCAGTTACCCAGCAGTTTTTAAACAAATAATGAATTCTTATCCCAAAAGTTAGAATCTTTGGGTTTGTCAAACACTAGATTGCTATAGTTGACTATTCTGTCTTGTGAACCTAACCTATTCCACTGATCAACTAATCTAATTCTTAGCCAATACCACATTGTTGGAATCCTTACTAACTGCTAATTAATTAGAGTTGATCTAATCTTAAAAGAAGATGTTTTGGGCAGAACCTGAAACAAGGTACTAAGTAGAACTAATTAATACAAGGCTTGTGTTCACACCTTTACTCATTGGAGTTCAAGGAGTTCACACCTCCCTTGAAGCTCTTTGGGCCAGAGAGCACTATGGGAGAAAACCCATAATCCCTCTCTCTCGTATCCCACAATTCCTCCCTCTTGGATAAAAGAAACAGACAGAGGGTCTCGGTCAGATTTCACTGAGTGAAGAGTGGAGCTGGCTGGAGGCTGAAGAAAGCAGAGGCAGAGGCTGAAGGACCAGACCTTTGGATTTGGTGACATTCGGAGGGAGCTCTTGGAACCAAGCAGAGAGATAGGCCTCTAAGCTATTCAGATCCATCTGAACTAGATCACAACATTTTGGCGCCCAACGTGGGGCACAAGGTACTAAGTAGAACTACCCATAATCCCTCTCTCTGGAAGGAGCATAAATAGGCCAATGGGCCAGTCGAAGAAGTTCTTCAGAGTGAAGACGCTACAAGTCGAGATTTCACTGGAATGACATGAAGATTGGAGCTGGCTGGAGGCTAAAGAAAGCAGAGGCAGAGGCTGAAGGACCAGACCTTTGGATTTGGAGACATCTGAAGGGCTCCAAGCCTCTAAACCAGCTGTGCTCTGAGAAGAACAAACTCCAACATTTGAACTCTTAACACCAAATGGTTTTGGTGACTGCTGCTTTATAATATAATTTTAGATCAGGTACTGTTATGAGTTCAAATGTTGGAGTTCTTGTTCTTCTCAAGGCAAAGCCGGTTTGGAGTCTTGAAGCCCTTCGGATGTCTCCAAATCCAAAGGTTCTGTCCTTCAGCCTCTGCCTCTGCTTTCTTCTGCCTCCAACCAAGACAGAGATGGAAGGTCTCTCTTATCTCCTTCTGGGGAGCCCAGCCACCAGCTTGCCATGGAGAGAGGGCTTCTGGCGTACCTCCACTGAAATCCGTCAAAGTGTTCTCTGCACCAGAGTCGCTCCTCTCGAGTCCAGCGTGATCAGCCAGCCAAGAGGAAAAAATGTATTCTGCCATAGATGCCTCATCGCTGGCCTTTTATCTGACTCTTCTGAGAGAATGGGATTATGGGTTTTCTCCCATAGTGCTCTCTGGCCCAATGAGCTTTAAGGGAGGTGTGGACTCCCTTGAAGTTAGAAAGTGTACTTTGTGAAGCTAGCATACTTGTGGACTCCAATGAGTAAAGGTGTGAACACAAGCCTTGTAATGATTAGTTCTACTTAGTACCTTGTTTCAGGTTCTGGCCAAAACATCTTCTTGTAAGATTAGATCAACTCTAATTAGTTAGCAGTTAGTAAGGATTCCAACAAGGTACAGCTAGACCACCTTCATTTGATTTTTTTTTTCATTAATTCCCTTGAGAGTCTCGACTTTTTATTGTTCCATATGAATTTTGTTGTTATTTTTTCTAGATCATTAAAATATTTTCTTGGAAGTCTGATTGGTATAGCACTAAATAAATAGATTAGTTTAGGGAGTATTGTCATCTTTATTATATTCGCTTGGCCTATCCAAGAGCACTTAATATTTTTCCAATTATTTAAGTCTGACTTTATTTGTGTGGAAAGTTTTTTGTAATTTTGCTCAAATAATTCCTGACTTTCCTTTGGTAAGTAGATTCCCAAATATTTTATGCTATCAACAATTATTTTGAATGGAATTTCTCTTTGTATCTCTTGCTCTTGGATTTAGTTGGTGATGTATAAAAATGCTGAGGATTTATGGGGATTTATTTTGTATCCTGCTACTTTGCTAAAATTATGAATTATTTCTAATAGCTTTTTAGTAGAATCTCTGGTGTTCTGTAGGTATACCATCATATCATCTGCAAAGAGTGATAGTTTGGTTTCCTCGTTGCCTACTCTAATTCCTTTAATCTCTTTCTCGACTCTTATTGCAGAGGCTAGTGTTTCTAATACAATATTTAATAATAATGGTGATAGTGGGCAACCTTGCTTCACTCCAGATCTTACTGGGAAAGGTTCCAGTTTTTCCCCATTGCATATGATGCTTACTGAAGGTTTTAAATATATGCTCCTGACTATTTTAAGGAAAAGTCCTTTTATTCCTATGCTCTCAAGTGTTTTTATTAGGAATGGCTGTTGGATTTTATCAAATGCTTTTTCTGCATCTATTGAGATGATCATATGGTTTTTGTTTGGTTGGTTATTGATATAGTCAATTATGCTAATAGTTTTCCTAATATTGAACCAGCCCTGCATTCCTGGTATAAATCCTACTTGGTCATAGTGTATTATCCTGGGGATGATTTTCTGTAATCTTTTTGCTAATGTTTTATTTAAGATTTTAGCATCAATATTCATTAGGGAGATTGGTCTATAATTTTCTTTCTCTGTTTTCAGCCTACCTGGTTTAGGTATCAGTACCATGTCTGTGTCATAAAAGGAGTTTGGTAGGACTCCTTCAATCCCTATTTTTTCAAATAGTTTATTTAGCATTGGAGTTAATTGTTCTTTAAATGTTTAGTAGAATTCACATGTAAATCCATCTGGTCCTGGGGATTTTGTCTTAGGGAGTTGATTGATAGTTTGTTCTATTTCTTTTTCTGACATGGAAGTGTTTAGGATATTTACTTCTTCCTCTTTTAGTTTAGGCAAGCTATATTTTTGGAGGTATTCTTCTATTTCATTTAAGTTGTCGAATTTTTTGGCGTAAAGTTGGGCAAAGTAACTTTTAATTATTGCTCTAATTTCCTCTTCGTTAGTGGTAAGTTCTCCCTTTTCATTTTTAAGAGTAACAATTTGATTTTCCTTTTTCCTTTTTTAAATCAGATTTACTAAGGGTTTGTCTATTTTGTTGGTTTTTTCATAGAACCAACTCTTAGTTTTATTAATTAATTCAATAGTTTTTTTACTTTCAATTTTATCGATTTCTCCTTTTATTTTTAGAATTTCAAGTTTAGTGTTTGACTGGGGGTTTTTAATTTGTTCCTTTTCTAGCATTTTTAGTTGCAAGCCCAATTCATTGACCTTCTCTTTCTCTATTTTATACAAATAGGCCATGTCTCATTATGATCATTTTCTTGGGTGAAGTTATAAATTATGTCTATGATTTGCTGTTTCACCCAATCATTCTTTAGTATGAGATTATTTAGTTTCCATTATTTTTTGGTCTACTTTCCCCTGGCTTTTTGTTGAATGTAATTTTCAATGCATCATGGTCTGAAAAGGATGCATTTACTATTTCTGCCTTACTGCATTTGAGTTTGAGGTTTTTATTTCCTAATATATGGTCAATTTTTGTATAAGTTCCATGAACTGCTGAAAAGAAGGTGTACTCCTTTCTGTCCCCATTACATTTTTCTCCAGAGATCTATCATATCTAATTTTTCTAATATTCTATTTATCTCTTTGATTTCTTTCTTATTTATTTTGTGGTTTGATTTATCTAATTCTGAGAGTACAAGGTTGAGATCTCCCACTATTATAGTTTTGCTGTCTATTTCTTCTTGCAGCTCTCTTAATTTCTCTTTTAAGAATTTAGATGCTACACCACTTGGTGCATATATGTTTAATATAGATACTGCTTCATTATTCATTCTACCCTTTAGCAAGATATAGTGCCCTTCCTTATCTCTTTTGATTAGATCAATTTTTGCTTTAGCTTGATCTGAGATCAGGATGGCTACCCCTGCTTTTTTGACTTCACCTGAAGCATAGTAGATTTTGCTCCAACCTTTTACCTTTAACCTGCATGTATCTCCCCGCTTCAGGTGTGTTTCCTGTAAACAACATATTGTAGGATTCTGGCTTTTAATCCATTCTGCTACCTGCTTCCTCTTTATGGAGGAGTTTACCCCGTTCACATTTATGGTTAAAATGACCAATTCTGTATTACTTGCCATCTTGTTAACCCCGGTTTATGCTTTTCTCCCTTCTTACCCCCTTACCCCCTTTCCCAGTATTAAGCTTGTGAGCACCACTTGCTTCTCACAGCCCTCCCTTTTTAGTATCCCCCCCCCTTAGAGTTCATCCCCCTATCTTACCCCTTTCCCTCCCAGTTACCGTATTACCTTCCACTTACCTTATTCCTTCCCTTTTCACTTTTCCCTTCTCACTTTTCAATGATGTGGGAGAAGTTTCACCATAGATTCTAGATATATTGATAGTTCTTTTGATTCTTTTACTCAATTTTTTTTAAAGACTGTAGGGTCTGCCTTCAGGGCAAGGAGGTTACCAGCTTCCTCTGCAGAGCAGGAATAGTTATATGGACTGTAACTTTCTTGCAAATGGGCTGCAAAGAGCAACGAGGAGTGCTCTGGGAAAAAAATTCCCCTCCAGAAGTGATTCAGACTTGGGGAGGAGGGTAGGGGTGGCTGAGCTGCAGAAATGCCCAGTGAAGAACCCTGCTATGTGGATTAATGACTGCCCTGGGGCTAGAGGCTGAGTAGTAAAAGTGTTACTCCCCCAAGCCAAAGCCTGCTCTGTGGCTGTGGGTATTAGCAATTGACCAGAGAATAGCCCTGCATATACCAGAAGTGTCTGTGCCCAGGGAAGCATAGTTATGCTGCAGAAGTTCTATTGCCCCAGGCTGAGCCCTCCACTGTGCAGATTAGAGGTTGCCCTGGGCTGAGCCCCCCTGCCAAGCAGATTTGTGAGTGCCCTGAAAAAGCCCTTACTGCAGGATGTGGCTGCAGGGCTGTGTTAGGATCTGCCCAAATCACTTCCAGGTAGCTGGTTATATCCAGATCTTCTTAGGTTCTGGCATTTTTTAGAGTACCTTTGGCTTTAATTTCTCTGTTGGTCTACTGATTTTCAACCAAGGCAGAGCAGTCAGCCTATGGCAGAGTCATCTCAATAAATTTTCTAACTACAAAGGCCACCCCCTTTGGGACTGCTCAATACGCTAACCTCTAGTTCTATCCCTACCTGTGCTGGGCTGTTTCTGTGGCTCAGGAGAAACCTTTTCTGGCGATCTTCCAGATTATCTTTGGCAACAACAAGTTGTTGTACTGCTAATCTTCATGAATGTTACCAGTCAAACACTATTTTTGAGGCTGAATTTGATAATTGGTCATAAGGGAATGAGAGGAGCTTAGAAAGTTACATGTGCCTTCTCCACCATCTTGGCTCCTCCCTTTGTATACAGTTATCTTAGAATTCATCCTTCTATATTTTCCTTCTGATTTTTGTTAGTAATATGTGGAAATAATGATGATTGTTCTAGATGAAACTGCTAAAGCTGTTAATTATTTCAAGAACTTTTACAATTAGATTTTAGCCTTCTTTATGTGTAGTATGACATAATCTGCAATAAATGATGTTTTTATTTCTTCACTGCCTTTTCTACTTCCTCCAATTTTTATTTCCTCTCTTACTGCTTAAGTTAACATTTCAAATACAATATTAAATAATAGTGGTTGTCATGGGCATACTTGTTTTACTACTGATCTTATTGGAAATTCTTTTAGCTTATCACCATTTCAGATTATTCTTTGTGATAGTTTTCAATAGATGCTGCTTATAATTTTAAGGGATATTCTACTTATTCCTATGCTTTCTAGCTTTGTGGTTTTTTTTTCCTTTTTTACAATATTGTATCTTTTATTATATGTATTTAGTTATTTAAAACTTAAATAATAGAAAAAAATCCAAAAAAAAAAAAAGAAAAAAGAAAAAATATATTTTTTTTCATATGTAGAGCAGATTATTAAGGAGAATTCAAAGTATGAAATTATAAATTTTCATTTTAATAAAGCACATATAATAATATGACAATGTATTCATAATTGTCGATCTTTTATTCATGTCCTTGTCTTTTTTCTTTTATTTTCTGTTGTGTACAATTAGTTTATCCCTCCCCCATCCCTTTCCTTTTCTCATTTCCCCCAAGCAGGCTATTGTTAAGCATAGATATATTTTTGTACACACACACACACACACACACACACACACACACACACATTATATATAAGGTGTATAAATGCATCTCTCTCTCTCTCTCTCTTTCTCTCTCTCTCTCTCTTTATATATATATATATATATATATATACATATATATATATATATATATACACACACACATACATATACCTACATACCTACACATATACACACATACATTTTAATATGACTAATATATAATACAAATTTGATTGAATCTTTAAAATTTAAAGTTTGATTTTGCTTGAAATCAAGGATTACTACCCTTATGTTTTTCTTTACTTCTGAATCCCACTTCCTTCAATTTGCCCTTCATTCCATCAGCCGTCTTTCACTCTTTTATCATCTTTATGTTCTGTTTGTTTCTGTTCTTCCTTCTTTCAGTCTCCTCCTTACATTTTCTTTCCCTTTTCTCCTCCCATATCTCAATAGAGTAATATAAATTTCTATACTCAACTAAATGTGTATGTTATTCCCTCTTTGAGTTCACTCTGATGACAATAAGATTTTAAAAAATGCTCACATCTGCCTTGTTTCCCTCAATTGTAATAGGTTTTTTGTGCCTACTTATATGATATAATTTGCCCTATTCTGCTGAGAACAATTCATTTTTAAACAATTTTTTATGACATTGCATAAGAATCAACTTACACTTGCACCCTCTATGTAAAGTTCGTCTAACTATCTTTTCTTCCTTCCACTCTTGCCTCCCTTCTCTCTAAGACAGCTTATAATATAATTTATTAGATGTTTTCATATTTGTTATGGTATGAAAGAACAATTAGAATAAAAAGAAAACATAAGAAAAAGAAAGAAAAAAGCAAGCACAAAATGTGAAAATAGTAAAAATAGGATGCTTTGATCATCATTCCATTTCCATTTTTCTCTCTCTGAATGTGAATGGCATTTTTCATTCCAAATCTATTGAAATTAACTTTGATTATCATATTGCTGAGAGGAACTAAATCTAACATAGTTGATTAAAACATAATCTTGCTGTGACTGTGTGCATTGTTCTTTTGGTTTTACTCACTTCATCAGCATCAGCTCCTATAACTTCTTCCAGGCTATTCAGAAATTAGCTTGCTCATCATTTTTTATAAAAACAATAAAATTTCTCTCTCTTAGATTACCACATTTATGAGAAGAACTAAGTCTATCATAGTTGATCAACACAGAATCTTGCTGTTAACTGTGTGCAATTATCTTCTGGTTTTACTCCGTTCACTCAGCATCAATCCAGTAAGTTCTTCCAAGCTTTTCTGAAATCAGCCTGATCATCATTTTTTATAAAAAAATAATATTCTTTTACATTTATATACCATAAGTTATTCAGCTATTCCTCAATTGATGGGCATCCACTAAATGTCCAATTTCTTGCCACTACAAAAAGGGCTACTACAAACATTTTTGCACGTGTGGGTTTGTTCCTCTTTTATGATTTCTTTGTAATATAGACAAATTTACTAGCAATGCTAGTAGATCAAAGTGTATACACAATTTTGTTTTGTTTTCCTAGATACTATTTTAATTTTCTAAATACTTGTAAAAATAGTTTTCAACTTTCATTTTTGTAAAATAATGTGTTTCAATTTTTTTTTCCTTTCCTATCCCCCCACCCCCTACCATTAAAGCAAGCAATCAGATATAGGTCAAATATGGTATACACAATGCTTTATAACCCTTTATATATAGTTCTAAATTGCTTTGCAAAATGGTTAGATCAGTTCACAACTCTACCAACAATGCATTAGTGTCCAAATTTCCCCACATTCCTTCCAACATTTATCATTATTTTCTTTTGCTGTATTAGATAATTAAACAACATAAATTGCTTTAATTTATTCATCTGACAATAATTTCTTGAAAGATGGTGTTTAGACTCTTTTATTTTTTTGATTGTGGCTTTCAGATAATCCAATAATTCTTCAATCTTTTTTCCTGAATCTATTTTCCAGTTCAATTTTTTTCCAATGATGTAGTTAATATTTTCTTCTATTTTTATATCTTTGGATTTTTTTTTTATGTCCTAGAGAGTCATTATCTTTCACTTGCCTAATTTTTGGGGGAGGAGTGGAGAATTATTTTCTTCAGTGACCTCTTTTGAAGGTCTCTCCAATTATACTTTTAAAGTCACCTGCCCCATGGATTTTTTCACCATTTGACCAATTATCATTTTTTTAAATTAATAGCAATTATTTTCAAAATTATTGAATTATTTTCAAAATATATATAGTTAATTTTCAAAATTTAATCCAGCAAAATCCATATTCCAAATTTTTTCTCCCTTCCTTCCCCTCACTTTCTTCTGTAGACAGATAGTAAGCAATCCAAAATGTGTTGAATACAGCAATTATTCTATATATTTTTCCAATTATCATGTAGCACAAGAAAAATCAGATCAAAAAGGAAAAAATAAATGAGAAAGAAAACAAAAAGCAAGCAAACCACAAAAAGGTGAAATACTATATTGTGATTGACATTCAATGCCCACAATTCTCTTTCTCCATGCTGATGGCTCTCTCATTCACAAGTTTATTGGCCAATTCTAGTTTTACAAGAATTGTTTTTTTCAGTTAATTTTTGCTCTTCCTTTTTCAAGCTGCTGATTCTTTTTAAAATTTTCTTCTGTATAACTTTTGCTACTTTTTCCAATTTTTCTTCTACCTCCTTGATTTCTGAAGTCCTGTTTATACTCTTCCTAAAGGATATTTTTAGCTTAAGACCAAATCATATTTCCCTTTCAAGCTTTACATGATGACATTTTTTTTTCCATTGCTATCCTCTTTTAAGTATGTGTTTTGCTCTTCCCTGTTTCCATAGTAGCTTTCTATGATCAAGACTCTTTTCTACATTTTAATCATTTTTTAACCTATTTCATTATTTTTAACATTGAACTCTACTGACAGGACATAGAAACTACTGTTCCAAGCTTCTTACATTAGGGGTCAGATTCCTGACCAATCACTGGCTTTCTGCACTAAGGTCTGAGGTACTGATGGCTTAATCACTTGCAATTTGTCTTCTGCATTACAGCTGGAGGATCACAACTCTCCTGTTGTACCATTGGCTTGCTAAGCTAGACTTGAGGAGTTTCAGTTTCTAATTTCTGCTGTAACTAAAAGCCTCCTGATGACTTGCCTTCGTTTTATTTGTCCTGGACTGTGCTCCCCTTTTAACTAAGTGAGAAAGACATTTCATAAAGTCTAACTACACTATCTTAAATTGTAAAATTGTTTCACTCAATCTTTTTGTGGGTTTTATAACTTTAGAATATGTTCAAAGACTTTACTTATTGTCATTTCATGGAAAAAAAAAAATAAGACTAGTTCAGTCAACTTCCTAGCTTCTATCCCCCATCTTGGCTTCACCACTCTTCAATTATTATTATTATTGGTGAGACAATTGAGGTTATATGAATTTTCTAGGGTCACATAGGTAGTGCGCACAAAGTCTGAGGCTGGACAAGTTAAGTGTTTGACTCCAGGGCCAGTGTTTTATTCAATACACCATTTATCTGCTTTTGCAATTAATTGTTAATCTATCTTTTTGTTTTCCATTATTGAATATTTGGATGAAAAACACATTTACTATTTATTCTGTTTTGCATTTGGTTGTAAGGTTTTTGTGTCTTTATACATCATGTTTTTTTTTTTTTTGTTTTTTTTTTTTTGGTAAGAGCCAACATTACTAGTGATAAAAACTTATGTTTCTGTTTTTATTCTCATAACATTTTTACTTTTATAAAGCACTATTTTCAGTAGAATTTTGTGCCTCTTTTGCTATTAGGCCATTTTTGGAAAAAAGGTGTTTTTTTCTTGAGCTATTTTTTGTCTCTTTTACCAAGATGTCAATTTCCTTTTCATAATACTATTGCATCTCTCTCATTTCTTTGCCCCAATTCCCCCTACTTATCATCTTTAAAAAAAACAAAAACTTTTCTATTAGTTCTTACTGATTTATTATTGAATTAGCCTTTTTCTTTACGTACTTTTAAAAAATAAATGTTTTCACATTGTTGTCTTCTTCTAAATTTGTATCTTGTTCTTCCACTTCACCATATAAAATGGTCTAATTCTTTAGTTATTGTTGTTGTTTGTTCATTTGTCTAGCCTATATCTTTACTATACAAACTTGTAATCTATTCCTCTGAGGTTGTAAAGGCACTGTCCCAGTGCCCTGAATTTTTTTTTTTTTTATGCAGTTTTCAGATGTATGTCTGGGGTCTGCAAGTTTTTGTTGGTTCCAGTCTGATGTGATCCTGGCAGAAGTATTGACATTGCTTTATTTTTTTTTTTTTTGATCCCTGGTCTTTACCCGTGTAGGGTCCCTGCTGCTCTGAAGCCACCAATCTTAGTGCTGCTCTTTGCTTTGAAACAGTGATCAGAATTTCGTCTTCCTTATGAATTACCACCAGCATTCCTCGCCACTGCAACTGCAACACATAATGTTGTATGAAAAATAGAGTTGCAAATCAGTACTGGCTTTTTTCTGTTGCCAGAAAATGATTCCCTTTAATCTCTTTCTGACAAGTTGCCTGCCGTCTTTACCATCTATACCCTGAGAGGTCCCAAAGCTGCCATCATTGCAATTATTGTAAGACTACCTGTTGTCTAAGCTCTGAACAGAACTCTACTGTGTTGCATTAGACTTCTGATTTCTTAATTTTTACCAGGCTAAAAATGTCTCATTTTGACTTCTTAAAAAATCTGCTGTTCCAAAATTTGATTTCATGCATTATTTTAACATTGTAGGAGAAATAATGGGAGAGTTAATCTGAGTGACTATCTCTAATCCTCCATTTTCAGCAAGCATCTGTACTTTGAGTTTTTGCACACTGCCTAGCACAATGCTGGGAGTAGAGCAGGTGATAAATAATTACTTGTGGAATTAAATTTTATTGAATAGGAACTTAGAAGTGAAAAACAATGAACATCAATTGTTTATCAAACAGGTTTTCTCTTTATTCTATAGAAAGGGCTGAACCCAATTGTGATGACCGCATTTTTAAAATCAGCCAGAGTCAGGAATTTAGGTTAAGGGAAAAATCTTCAATTTTTATTCTCAGTAGAGGTGAGAGGGGATTGCAATAGCAATATGGGCAGGAAGGATTGCTATAGCAATGTGGGCAGCTGAGACAGGAAGCCAACTAGCAGAGGGAGATCAGAGCTGAAGGGCCTTCACAATGGCAATGCGAGCAGCTGTGTCAAGATACCAGCCAGCAGTGTCTCCATCTGCTTCCCTTTCCACTCCCTTCCCTCCACCCACCAAAAACATCATTTTCTATACAACAAATCAGGACTTGCACAAAGAATGGGCGGGGCCATTCTTTCTCCAAGCATATATATTAATAGAGTATGGTTCAATTACTATTTAGCCTCACGTGCTTGGGACCTCAGTGCATCAACTCAAGTCTCAGCCCATTACATCTCCCGCTTTCTTTTGTTTTAGAACACAGGTGGTCATGCCATCCCCGACTCCTCAGGGAGGTCAGAGCCCCCAAAAGGAGGTGATCACACCCTCCCTGACTTCTCAAGAAAGAAGGTGAAAGCACTGAAAAGGAGGTGATCACGACCTCCCTGACTTCTCAGGAAGAGAGGTGAAAGCACTAAAAAGGAGATAATCACCCTCCCCTCTCCCCCGACATCTCAGGAAGGGAGATGAAAAGCACCAAAGGGAAATGGGGGTTGCTAGTGGGTCTGGGCTGAAGGGTCCTATTAGAAACAGGTATGCATAAACCCATAAGCATGGGAGGTATTACACAAGCACATAGCAATAATGCAGAGGTTATTAGTGATGACTCTCCCCACAGGCAGTGCAGGCTTGATGTGGTGTAACAAACATGAATTTTACACGCAAGTAACGGTATAACAAACAATATAAATCAACATGGTGCTGTAAAAGATTGCCAGAAGTCCTAGAAAGAGAGTATGTAAACAGCAGTCACACATGCACCTTGTTCAGCAGCCAAGAGATAGTCCAAAACCAATCTATTGTCCATTGCTTCACATATCAGGGAATCCAAGGATTCCCCCCCAAGTTTTTGAAGTCCTGCAGAAGTCTTTTTATGTGTTAGGGAATCCAATGATTCCAGCAGATTTTGAAGTCCTGTAAGAGTCTTATCATTTCTCAGAAAATTCAATGATTCTTGAAGGCTTTCAAGTCTTATATCTCAAAGAATCCAATGATTCCTGAGGGTTTTCAAGCCCTACAACAATCTTATCATGTCTCAGAGAATCCAATGATTCCTGAGGGTTTTGAAGTCCAACAATTTTCTATGTCCATGAGTCAAATGCCATAACTGCCACGCTTTGGTGAGCACAATCAGCAACGGAATCACGCGATATTTCTTGGGTCTTCCCCTTTGTTTCAAGGGTCTGCTCCATCTCTCTCTGCGATGGAAAAGGCAAATACAGTTCGTTGGCACCCATCTGATTCCTTCTCCACCTGTAGAGATACAAGCAAAACCTCCCCCCCCAAGCAGTTAGCTTATCTGGTCCCTTCCATTCACCATTTTCTGGGTCTCTCCACATCACCTGGTGATTATCTAAAGGTAGTGGAGCTACTTGCACTGGACACTGCCCTTCTGGTGGGTTATAATACCTGTCTGCTGGAGCCAGTGCATCTTTGTCAAAAATCAAGAAGTTAATAGTATAAAGGGTTTGATTTAGAAGTTCTCTAGGGTTACCTGTGGCTCCCCCTTTCTTTTGTTTTTGGAGCAGCATCTTAATGTCTCTGTTTCTCCTCTCTACTATTGCCTGTCCTTGAGGATTAAAGGGTATGCCATAATGTGTAAAATCTTATACTGTGCACAAAATTATGCAAAATGTTTGGAGGTATATGCAGGACCATTGTATGTTTTTATTGCTTGTGACACACCCATAATGGCAAATGCTTGTGTGAGAAATTCAGTAACCACTCGGGCTGTCTGTTTTGCTGCTGGTATTGCAAAAGTGAATCCTGAAAAGGTTTCTACCACAACATGGATAAAAGACAGACTACCGAAAGATTTATAATGGGTCACATCCATTTGCCAGATTTCATTGGGTCTCAAACCAAGAGGGTTCTTCCCTGGAGGCAGTGTAGGAGGATGGAAAGGAAGACAACCTGTACAGCTTTTTACTATGCTCCTAGCTTCCTCTTTTGTTATCCTAAATTGTAAATGCAAAGGTCGGGCAGCCTGATGGTATTTAGAATGGGATTCCTGGGCCTCCTGAAATAAAGGCATACTGGCTAACATAGTTAAAAGGCTATCTGCCTTTGAATTCCCATCAAAAATAGGACCTGGAAGTCCACTATGTGAGTGGACATGCAAGATATAAAACTTTCCTGGATGCTTTCTCACTTGTTCCTGAAGTTCCTTAAAGAGCTGATATATATTAGAAGCTGCAAATTTTATTTGGGCTGTGGCAATTCTTTGTACCACACCTACTGAATAGGCTGAATCAGATATTATATTTATGTCTCCTGGGTAATAAGTGAGAGCTAGCATGATCACATATAATTCGTTCTGCTGAGTGGATTGAAAAGGAATTCTGACTACTCTCTTTATAGTTAAGTCATAAGAGTATACAGCACAAATATTGTGTTTAGATGCATCTGTAAAGATAGTTGATCCTTTAAGAGGAACTTTAGAAACTCTTCTAAGTTCAAGAATCCATTGCCAATTATGTAAAAGTCTGGTTATCTTTAATGGAGACCCATGTGTAAAATTTGGAGCCATGGCTAATAAAATTTGGCACTCCGGGATGGTCTCACAGCACACATTAATTGTGTATTGGGGTAAAAGGTGTATATCTTATCAGGTCTTGTCCCAGATAATTGTACTGCTCGCTTAATGGCCTTTAATAAAATTCTAGCCACAAGCACTGGATAAGGGATAAGGCTTTGTTCTGGTTGTGCCGGGAGGTTCACCCATTCTATCACACTGTCTCCTTGATGAAGGACTACTGTGGTGCCTCTTGCATGGCAAAAACTGATATTTCCAGGGTTTTTGAGTGACTCTTTCAACCACATTGGATAAAGCCAGTTCAACTTCTCTCAAAGCCTCTTGAGCTTCTTTTGTAAGCTGGCGTGGTAAATTTATAGCACTGTCTCCCCTTGAAATGTCATATAATGGTTGTGACTGATTGGTAGTCAAGCCTAACACTGGTCACATCCATTGGATATCTCCTATCAATTTCTGAAAATCATTTAAGGTGTTTGGCTTCTCTGTTCTTAAGGACAGTTTTTGTACTGTAAGCACCTTAGGGTATACTTCATATCCTAAATATTGAAAAGGAGCATTTCTTTGAATTTTCTCTTCAGCTATGTACAATTTGTAGTATCTTAGTGTTTCTATGGTCTTTTGTAGACATGCTTCTAGCATTTGTTCCTCAGGTGCACATCCCAATATATCATCCATATAATGTAATAGCATAACTTTTGGAAATGCTTTTCTTACTGGAGCAAGAACAGCTGCAACATACATTCGACACATAGTGGGGCTGTTTTTCATTCCCTGTGGCAAAACTGTCTATTCATATCTTTTATAAGGCTCAGCTAAGTTAAAGCTGGTCACTGAAAAGGCAAATCTTTTCATATCCTCCTTATCCAGAGGGATAGAATAGAAACATCCTTAATATCTATGACCCAAAGAGACCATTCTCTAGGCAACTGAGTAGGAGATGGAAGTCCAGGCTGAAAAGTTCCCATAGTTTCCATCTGTTAATTCACTTTTTTTAAATCAGTGAGCATCCTCCATTTTTCAGATTTTTTTTTTACAATGAACACTGGGGAATTCCAAGGACTTAGAGAAGGTTGTAAGTGCCCTTGTTTAAGCTGCTCCCATACTATATCTAATAAGGCCTGAATTTTATTGCTACCTAAGGGCCACTATTCTATCCACACTGGTGTATCAGTTTTCCATTGGATAGGAACAGGTGAATGTGTTGGCAGGCCTTCAACAGCAGCCCTGCTTAAAAAAACGAAGTACTCATTTTTAACCCTAATTGCTGTAAAACGTCTCTTCCCCATAGATTGATGGGGATTTTTTCAAGTATAAAAGGAATAAAAACTCCTGTTTTGCCTTCAAAAGTCCATCTCATAGGGGCAGCACTAACTTCAGCTGCTATTGATCCTCCTACTCCAGACATATAGGTGTCTGTTTTAATCTTTGGCCAGTGACTGGGCCAATTGGCACCTCTAATGACTGTACGATCTGTACCTGTGTCTACCAATCCTTCTAATGGTAGGCCATTTATGTAGATTGTGAGCATAGGTCAGTCAGCTATTACAGCTGCTGTCCAGTATATTCCTGGATTTTGTGGTCTGGAGTCAGAATCTGGGTGACTATCACCAGGTTGCTTATTAGGCTTCTGTATAAGTAAACCTGATGGTACTAATTCTCCTGGGTGATAAGTCACACATTGTCTACCTGTATTAGTGACTGGGATATTATCTACACATTCCCCAGTTTCCCACATCAGTGTGTGGATGGACACTGTTTTGTATGTATAAAAAGGAGGTGAAATGGTCAAGCCTACTGTGCCTGGAGGCAAGGAATCCATAGGCTGGAGAGGAACAGATTTCACCTCTCCAGGAGATATCTCCATTGTCCCAACTGCATACAGCTCTATTCTCCCCAATTGTAATTTATTTCTCCCATCAGGTTGCTTCCTGGCTGGTTGATTGTGTAATCCCCTTCTCCCATCATATCTTTCTGGCTTTCTGGCTGATTGGTCACTTGTAGACACTCTCTGGGTACACCATTGGCTGCCATCATGCCCCAAGTGTTTTTTGCCTTGGGCCCTGGGGCTGGGCCCCCCATCCCATTTCTCTGAATTTGTCTACATTCTGAGGCCCAATGGAAGCCTCTGTTGCATTTTGGACATGGGGTATTGGGTCTTCTTCTCCCACCCTGTTTTCCCATTCTATCTCTATACCAACATTGAGCTTTCAGATGCCCTACTTTACCACACTGAAAGCATCTACGAGTCTCTCTGGAAGTCCCTTGCCAGGAGGGATTCTGTCTTCCCATGTTTGGATTTTGGGAAGTCTGCATCATAACCTGGCTATACAAGGCATCTGTGCCCATTGTGGCACAGTGTCTTCTGAGCTCCTCTAAAGGAGCATCCTTGTGCAGTTCTAATATAATTATTCTGCAAACCTCATTAGCATTTTCCTTAGCAAGTTGCCTTATCAAAATGTCTGTCAGTACCTTTTCCCCATTTGTTCTTGTGATAGTTGTCTGCAAGCGTCCCACAAAGTCAGCAAAGGGTTCATTTGGCCCTTGTGTTATTTTTGTGAAGGCCCCACCCTTGTCATCTTTATTGTGGAGAGAAGCCCATTCTTTGATATCATTAGCAGCAATATGCTCATATGCAAAAAACACTTGGGGCATGATGGCAGCCAATGGTGTACCCAGAGAGTGTCTACAAGTGACCAATCAGCCAGAAAGCCAGAAAGATATGATGAGAGAAGGGGATTACACAATCAACCAGCCAAGAAGCAACCTGATGCTCATATGCTAGAGAATAATTAATCTGTACTGCAACATCTACATGAGGACCTATATCTGTTAGTAGGACACAGGTGATTGCAGCATGAATTCCACTTTGACTGTTTTGTTGGGCTTGTATTCTACAGAGCTCACTATATTCAGAAAGCCACACGTAGTTTTGTCCAGGTTCTAGGCATATCCTTGCTATAGATTTCCAGTCACTAGGGGTCAAGATTTTAAAAGCCAAATTCTGTAATAACATCTTAACATAAACTGATGTAGCCCCATAAAGAGTGCAAGCCTTCTTCAGGTCTTTGAGGATTTCTATATCAAAAGGAGTGTATCTTCTACTTTCTTGACCTGAAGAATTAAACTATTGAATTACAGGAAAAAATGTGGTGTTGAAATTCAGATACATTTCTCCCTTCTTCTTTGGCCTTAATTAGTCCCTTTTGCAATCCAGTTATAGGAGTGGCTGGATGCTGGGGGGGAGGTGCTGGATACTGGGGGGGAGGTGCTGGATACTGGGGGGAGGTGCTAGATGCTGGGGGGGAGGTGCTGGTGCTGTCACAGCCCCCCTCACTACCCCTCCTCCCTCCATCCTGGAGGGTGGAGTTGACAGAGGAGAGTCAATTATCTGCTCCTTAGGTGGGGCTGAAGCTGCCTCAGATTCACCACACCCTTGAGCCTCACTTAAGTCTCCATGCCTTATGGGGATATGGTCATTATTCTGTTCTTTGTCTTCCTCTTTTATCTCAGGCTTCTCCATTTGGCTATTCCTAGAGCCTTTTTCTTTTCTTCTAGAACATATAAGGTATCTTAAGGCCAACTGTATTATATTGTATAAATAGAATGCCTAGATGGAATTTGAATGAGGATTGTTTTCATTGTAATATGCAGAGAGCTATTGACCAATCAATGCCCAATTATCTGGAGAGATTTGCTCTTCCTCTAAGAACCAAGGAGAGGTGCGTTTTAATGTACCAAGAAGTCTAGCTGTCTGTTCCCAAGTTATAATTAGCCCTTGATCTTCTATCAGCTGAAGGAGGCTTTCAATAGCACTACTCCTGGGTGGGGGGTGGGGTTGGAGGGGTTGGGTTGGGGGATGGAGAATCTTTAGCTAGGATCATCCCATTTCAGCCAAAAAAAGGTTACTAGTTTAGTCTCTTGTACTCACCTAAGTTCCTGGTCACTGGAAGCTTCTTCAGTGAAAGTAGAGTCCTTGGTTCCCATGCTTGGGCACCAAATGTGATGACTGCATATTTAAAATCAGCCGGAGTCAGGAATTTAGGTTAAGGAAAAAATCTTCAATGTTTATTCTCAATAGAGGTGAGGGGGGATTGCAATAGCAATATGGATAGGAAGGATTGTGATAACAATATAGGCAGCTGCGACAGGAAGCCAGCTAGCAGAGAGGGATTGGAGGTGAAGGGCCAGTCGCGATAGCAATTCGAGCAGCTGTGTCAAGACGCCAGCCAGCAGTCTCTCCTTCTGCTTTCCACTCCCTTGCCTCCACCCACCACAAAAGTCATTTCCTATACAACAAATCAGGACTTGTTGGGACCTCAGTGCATCAACTCAAGTCTCAGCCCATTACACCCAATCCTAAGTACTCATTCAGATAATTATGGATAAAATAAGTATACAATTTTTTGTTCTGTTTGTTGGTTTTTTTGGAGGGATAGGGGAGTGTACTTTGATAGAAAAAAAATATGAAAGTAGATAACAAGAGAGAGAAAAAAAAAAAAAAACAGAAAATTACCAAAAATATTTGGAGATGATTTGTGGAAAAGCAATTTTAGATCCTTAATAAATGCTAGTTTACTGACTTATATGCCATAGTGATCCAAGAAGATACCACCTCATTTCAATCCAACATAATACTTAATATTCCTAATTGAAATGTTGAGTAATTGAGAAAAGTTTAAATTACTACATTGCATATGATGCACATTATATAAAAGAGATTCCTATTTTTAAATTTAAGAAGTGGTAAACAATGACTTTCAGATATATAAAAAATCCATTTACATAAAGTATAAAAAGAAGCCATAATAATGAGGTGTGTTATAAAATCTTTTAAATCTATCTATCTACATACATATATATGTATCAAATATAAACATCTGAAATGAACATTTTTCTACCCCCAAACCAGAAGTAATCATTATTAGTTATTGCAGAAATGGAACTTAAGATTGAACATTCTATTCCCTCATTTTATAAATGAACAAATAGCAAGTTAAAGGAATTATGGTATAATTTAAAATGTGATTTGGAGTCAGTCAGAAGATTTAGTTTTCATCCTTAGCTCTGACACTTATTCTCTTTGTGATTCTAAGGAAATCATTTTCCTTTATTACGACTTCAATTTACTCATTTGTAAAATTTTGGGGGGAGGGGCATAGGGTAGGGAGAAAGGGTATGTTGGACCATGTGGCTTCAAATTCTAAATCTGTGGTCATAAGAATGTATTAGATTTATATAGAGAGAAGCTAAGTGATTTTAACAAAATTCACAGAAAAGTATAAATGGAGAATGCCTTTAAAATTACGAGATAGAATCAGAGTGTGATTCATGTAGGTTTAAAAAAAAAAATCATAAATTATCAAGCCAAACTCCTTTATTTCAGATGAAGAAAAGGAAGACAGAGAAGGAACTTACTTAAGCATTCATATGTCCAGAGTGGCAGAGCTAAGAAATGGATCTAGGTCCTTTGACTCTAGATAAGCAGATTTAAACCTTGCTTTTAAAATCCTAATCTAATGTTCATTCCACAATTCCTTCCTTCCCTCTTCTCCCCTCTCTCCCTTCCTCCCTTCTTTCCTTTTCCTTCTTCCTTGACTTTAATCAAATTCAAAGGTTTGCTTATACCTGAAACCAAAAAAAGTGGTTTGGAGATATCCTTAAATTTAGCTTGATGATAAATCCAGGGTTTGCTGAGAGGATTTTTAAATGGAAACATTTAAAGATCAGCATGATATGTTTGGAGAAAAAATTTGGAAGCCAGAGCCAAGATGGCAAACAAAAGTTAAGAAGTTACCTAAGCTCTCCAAGTTTCCCTGGAAACAACTTAAATCAAGCCTCTAAATGAATTCCTGAATAAAAGAAATCACAAAAAGATGAAGCAATTTTTTTTTTAGACCAAGAAAACTTAGAAGGGCAACAGGAAAGATTTATTTCACTTAGGTAAAAGGGAGACATAGCTCTGCACAGGTGGTGTCTAGGCCAACTGGTGGGGGAATCTAAACTATAGCACAGATCAGCACACAAGGTCCCCATGACCTGGCTCAGAAGGCAGTGACACAACAAACTACTGTGAAGAGCACAACTATATTATACCAGGCAAACTGTGGGCCCTGGAACCACCAGCACACAAGACAACCTGATACAGTAGTGAACCTACCAACCTCAGAAGTTGCTGAGGAGAAAGTCAGTAAATAGGGAGGGCCCTGGCCTCCAAATATAAGAAACTTGTGACTGTGGTCCCTATATCCAATATCAGAGTTCACCTTTAAAACTCATGAAATAGTTTGAAAAAAAAAAAAAAGAAGAAGACAATAGAGGAAAGAAAAAGAACCTTGACCTTAAGGTACTGTGGTAAAGGATAAGATCAAAATACAAACTCAAAACATGACAACAATGTGAAAATCTATACATGCAAAGCCTCAAATAGCAGTATGAAAAGTTCTCAAGGATAAAAAGTCCTTTTGGGAAAGCTCAAAAGTTTTAAAAATTAAATTAGATAGTTGAATAAAAATTGGTGGGGAAGGAAGAAAGATGCAAGAAAATTATGGAAATGAAAAGAGTAAATATCTTGGAAAAACAAAAATAATTGCTTAAAAAGTATAATTGGTCAAATGGAAAAGGAGGTACAAAAACTTACTGAAGAACATAATACTTTAAGAATTTGGATTAGGCAACTGGAAGACAAGTGATATAAGACATTATTCAAAAAATTGAAGATGTAAACTATTTCACTGGAAAAACAACTGACTTGGAAAAAAATCCAAGAGAAATAATTTAAGAATTATTGATTTGCTAGAAAGTCACACTCAAAAAAAAAAAAAAAAAAAAAGACCCCAGACATCATCTTTCAAGAAATTATCAAGGAAAACTGCTCTGATATCTTAAAAGTAGAGGGTAAAATAGTCATTGAAAAAATTCACTATTCACCTTCTGGAAGATAGCCAAAAAGAAAAATCCAAAAATAATTACAGCCCAATTCTAGAACTCTCTGAAGAAGGAGAAAATATTGGTAGCAACTAAAAAATAATTCCAATTTAAATATCAAGGAGAAAAAGTCAGAATTATACATAATATAGCAGGTTCTACATTAAAGAATCAGAGGGATTGGAATATATTCCAAAAGGAAAAGGAGCTTGGATTACAACCAAGAATCAGCTATTTAGAAAAACTGAACATAATCTTTCTGAGGAAAATATGAACTTTAAATGAAATATAGATCTTTTAATCTTTCCTGATAAAAGATCAGAAATAAATAGAAAACTCAGTTTTCAAATGAAAAACTCAAAAAAACCATAAAATGTTTAACAGGAGAGGAAAAAAAAAACTTATTTTGTAAGATGAGTGTTTATATCACAACTCTTAAAAACTATATCTCTATTATGACAGCTTCCTAGTCATAGACAGAGGTTGTGAGTAAAAGTTAACTTTTAAGTGCTGATATAAAAGGAATTAAGGGGCAAAAAATATTGTACTGGGAGCCAGAATGAGCTTAATTATTTCCCAGGAAGAGGAATTTAAATCTTGTTATGATAGAAGGAAAGGAGAGAAAGGTGTGAACATTGTTTGAGCCTTTCTTAAGTAAGATTCAGTCAAAGATGGAATAATATACATATTCACTATATATTCAAGAACTCTATCTTACAATATAGAAAAGTAGGATAAGATGGGGAAAAAGAGTAGATAGCTGAGAGAAGGGAAGGCAGATTGAGGGAGGCAGTAATCAGAAGCAAAACAGTGATGCGGATGCACAGAATCAAAGAAGCAAGAAAGAAAAATATAAACAGAAGGAAAATAAGGAATAGAACACATAGTAAGTAATCACAATTATGAATGTAACTGGGATGAACTAAAATGAAAGTATATAGTAGAATGGATTAAAAAATAGAATTTTACAATATGCTGGTTTCAAGAAATATATTTAAAACAGACACACACAGAGTAAAGATAAAAGAGAAGAGCAGAACACATTCATCAGTTGAAGAAAAAAAGATGCATGAGTAGCAATACTGATGCTGAGTGAAATAAACAGAACCAGGAAATATTGTACATAACAAAACTAACATTGTGGGATGATCAGCAGTTATTGACTTTGCTCTTTTCAATAGTAAAATGATCCAATACACTTCCAAAAGCCTGATGATATAAAATGATATCCACATCCAGAAATTTCCACTTTGGTTCTCTTTTCTCTTTCAGGACACAAGTAATGTGGAAATGTGTTTTCTTAGTTGCATGTGAATAATCTTTGTCAGATTGCTTGCCACCTTGCAGAGGGGTAAGAAGAGTGAAGGAAGGAGAAAGATTTGAAACTCAAATTCTTTGCAAAAAATTATTGAAAATTGTCTTTTTCTGTAATTGGAAAATATATAAAAAACAAGAAAAAGTAGACTTTGAAAAATTACCTTTTTAAGTGTGTCTTGCAAAATTTGAGTTTGTAGGTAGATGAAAATGAATGGCATAATATTCTGATTTTATTTTAAGTAAATATTCTTAAGGTAGTCTATATAATATAAAGTATAAAAATATTTTGGAAGAAAATGATTATTTATCAAATCTAAATATAAAAATGAGCAAGAACTTATACAGATTTTATCTCAGTGATCCTATAAACTTCATTCATAGAGTGATTCATTGGCTATCTTAAGTACAGATGGCACATTGGATTTATAGTACAAATCTCATAATAGTTTTGAGATGTCACCTTTTAGTAGGTGTGCCAATATTAGGATGACATGATTCAACACTTTATTTAAGTCTGTCAGTTTTTTTTTTTTTAATGAGAATATTAAATATTGGAACTCTATGCATTTGAACAAATATAAAACATAATAAAACTGAATAAATATTTGAAGACTGTCTGACTAAAGTCAGTTGGGAAAGAATTCTGGTTATGGCATTTTCTTGAACTCTAGCATTTTCAAAGACTAATAATCTTATTAGCTATTTCATGATGTTTCTCAAATTAAACATGCATCTGGCATATTAGGTCATCTGTTATTGTAGTAATATGATCCTGCATTTAAAAAGTGTTATCAAGTTCTTATTATCTTC
This sequence comes from Antechinus flavipes, assembly GCF_016432865.1. Taxonomy (NCBI): domain Eukaryota; kingdom Metazoa; phylum Chordata; class Mammalia; order Dasyuromorphia; family Dasyuridae; genus Antechinus; species Antechinus flavipes. The sequence goes on along the minus strand of NC_067400.1, from coordinate 128,610,237 downwards.
AGATGTTCCATATGGTTAATTTTCATTCCTTTGGTTACATCCCAGGTCTTTCATTATCCAGATGCCTTTGGGCTCTGATCCAGACACTATTTGACTATGAAACTTACCAAGGGGAAGAGTTTGCTATTTTATCAGTACTGGACTTTCAGATTATATCTCTGAATGACTTTATTTAATTATCCATAATATTTTTAGACATACTGTTAAAGCAAGATAGCATTATCATCATCATCATCATCATCATCACAATCAGGTTCACAATGAGAGAGATACATATATTATATATTAAAACAAAACCTAAAGTACTTTTTTTTAACTTAAAGCCTTTCATTTCTTTCATTTTCAAAACATATGCAGAGATAATCGTCAACATTCACCCTTGCAAAATGAAATGTTCCAAAATTTTTCCCTTCCTTAGCCCCATCCCCTCAGTCAGACATAATATGTTAACATGTGCAATTCTTCTACACATATGTTCACAATTATGCTATACAAGAAAAATCAGATCAAAAAAGGAAAAAAAAAGGGAAAGTAAACAAAATGCAACACCAAAAAAAAGGGGGGGTGGAATATTATGCTGTATTCCATACTCAGTTCCCACAGGCCTGTCTTTGGGTACAGAAGTCTCTCTTTATCATAAGATCATTGGAAGTGGCCTGAATTATCTCATTGTTGAAAAGAGTCACATAGATCAGAATTGATCATTGTATAATCTTGCTATTGCCATGTATAATAACTCCTGGTAATACTCATTTCACTTAGCATCAATTCATGTAAGTCTCTCTAGGCCTCTCTGAAATCATCTTGCTGATCGTTTATTATGCAACAATAATATCCTATACCATTCATACACTATAACTTATTTGGCCATTCTCCAATTGATAGATATTCACTCAGTTTCCAGTTTCTTGTGGGCTCCTTTCCCTCCTTTATGATCTCTTTGGATACTTTGGATACCCAGTAGAGACATTGCTGGATGAAAAGATATGAACAGTTTGATAGTCGTTTGGGTATCCAAATAGCTTGCCAGGATCTTTGAAGCAGTTCACAACTACCCAACAGTGTATTAATGCCCCAGTTTTCCTACATCTCCTCAAACATTCATCATTATCTTTTCCTCTCATCTTAGCCAATCTCAGGGATGTGTAATGGTTGCTCAGAGTTTTCTTAATTAGTATTTCTCTTTTCAATAGTGATTTTGAGCACCTTTTCATGTGACTAGAAATTATTTCAATTTCTTCATATGAAAATTATATGTTCATATATTTTGACCATTTAACCATTGGAGACTTGCTTGAATTCTTACAAATTTGAATCAATTCTCTATATATTTGAAATGAGGCCTTTATAAGAAACTTTGAATATAAAAATTCTTATTTCTTCCCTTCTAATCTTGTGTGAATTGATTTTGTTTGTGCAAAACCTTTTTTAATGCATTTTAATCAAAATGATTCTTTTTGCATTCCACAAGCTATTCTTGATCTTCTTTGGCCACAAAGTCCTTCCTTTTCAACAGACTTGAGAGGCAGGTTACACTAGTTCTTCTAATTTGCTTTATAAGATCACTCTTTATGTCTAAATCAAGAACCTATTTTGACCTTATCTTGGTATAGAGTATTAGGTGTGGGTCAGTGCCTAGTTTGAGCCACACTAATTTCCAATTTTCCAAGCAATGTTTGTCAAATAGTGAGTTTTTATTCGAGAAGCTGTGGTCTTTGGGTTTATCAAACACTGGATTACTATATTCATTGACTATTGTGAACTTGACCTATTCCAATGAATACTCTATTTTTTAGCCAGTATCAAATGGTTTTGATGACCATTGCTTTGTATATATAGTTTTAGGTCTCACACAGCTAGGCCACCTTTATTTGATTTTTCCCCCTCATTAATTGCCTTGAAAACCTTGATCTTTTCTTCTTGCAGATGAAATCTGTTTTTATTTTTATTTTTTGAGCTTTATAAAATAATTTTTTGGGAGTTTGATTAATATGACACTGAATAAAGAGATCAATTTATATAGTATTCTCATTTTTATATTAGCTCAGCCTACCCATAAGCACATGATATTCTTCCAATTGATAATATTTGACTTTATTTGTGTGGAACATGTTTTGAAATTGTATTCATATTGTTATGGAATATTATTGTTCTGTAAGAATACTGTTCTGAATACAGAGGGGCTTGGAGAGACTTATGTGAACTGATGCTAAGTGAAATGAGCAGAACCAGGAGATCATTATACACTTCAACAATGATACTGTATGAGGATGTATTCTGATGGAAACGGATTTCTTTGACAAAGAGACCTGAGTTTCAATTGATAAATGATGGACAGAAGCAGCTACACCCAAAGAAAGAACACTGGGAAATAATGTAAACTATTTGCATTTTTGTTTTTCTTTGCAGGTTATTTTTACCTTTTGAATCCAATTCTCCCTGTGCAACAAGAGAACTGTTCGGTTCTGCAAACATATATTGTATCTAGGATATACTGCAACTGCTTGCCATCTAGAGGAGGTGGTGGAGGGAGGGAGAGGAAAAATCAACAAAAGCGAGTGCACGGGATGATAATGTAAAAAAAAAAAAAAATTACCCTAGCATGGGTTCTGTCAATAAAAAGTTATAAAATAAAATAAAAAAAGAGAAAAAAAAAGAAATTGTATTCATATAATTCCTGTATTTGCCTTGGCAGGTAGATTCCCAAATATTTTATCTTATTAACAATTATTTTGAATGTAAATTCTCTGTATCTCTTACTGCTGGACTTTGTTGATAACATAAACATGCTGCTGATTTATGTGGATTTATTTTATATCCAGCAATTTGGCTAAAGGGTGAATTGTTTCTAGTAGTTTTTTAGTTGATTCTCTAGATTTCTTTAAATATACCATCCCATATCATCTACAAAGAGTGATAATTTGATTTCTTCATTACCTACTCTATTTCATTTTTCTTTTCTTATTGCCAAAGCTAATCTTTCTAATATAATATTGAATGATGCTGATAGTGGACAACCTCATTTCACCCCTGTTTTACTGGGAATTGTTCTAGTTTATGACCATTATTTATGATCCTTTTTGATAGCTTTAAATAGATGCTAATGTTTACTTTAAGGAAAACTCCATTTATATCTCTACTCTCTAGTAGTTTTTAATAGGAGTGGGTTTTAGGTTTTATCAATTGTTTTTTCTGCATCTTTTGAGATAATCATATGATTTTTCCTAGTTTGGTTATTGATATAGTCAATTATGCTGATAGTTTTCTTAATATGAAACAAGCCCTGCATTCCCAGTGTAAGTGCAACTTGGTCATGGTGTATTATCCTGATGATAACAAGCTGTAATCCATTTGCTAATATTTTGTTTATGATTTTTGCATGAATATTCATTGGGTAAATTGGTCTATAATTTTCTTTCTCTATTCTGAGTCTACCTGGTTTTGGTATCGACACCATGTCTGTATCATAAGAAGAATTTGGTTGGATTCTTTATTTCCCTATTTTTACAATTAATTGCATAGTTTGGGACTTAACTGTGCTTTAAATGTTTGGTAGAATTCACATATAAATCCATCAGGCTCTGGATATTTTTTTTTTCTTCAGAGAGTTGATTAATAGTTTGTTCAATTTCTTTTTCTAAAATGGAACTTTGTAAGTAATTTATTTTCTCTTCTGTTAATCTGGGCAATCTATATTTTTGTACTTATTCCTCCATTTTACTTACATTTTCAGATTTATTGGCATACAGTTGGGCAAAATAATTCCTAATTATTGCCCTAATTAAAAAGGAAAATTCACCCTGTTAATTTTTGAGACTAACAATTTGATTTTATTTTTCTAATCAAATTAACTTATCATTTATGTATTTTGTTTTTTTTTATAGAACTGACAATTTTTTATTAGTTCAATACTTTTTTTTTTACTTCTAATTTTTTTAATCTCCCTTTGTAATTTCAGATTTCGAATTAAATATTTATTTGAGGGTTTCAAATTTGTTCTTTTTCTAGCTTTTTTAGATGCATACCCAATTCATTGATCTGCTCTTTCTTTCTTTTTTTTTTTTCAAGTAACCATCTAGATATATAAAATCTCCTCTATGAACTGCTTTGGTTACAGCCCTCATAAATTTTAGTATGTTGTCTCATCATTGTAATTCTCTTGGATGAAATTATCAGTTTTATCTATGAGTTGTTGTTTCATCTACACATTCTTTAGGATCAGATTATTTAGTTTCCAATTAATTTTTTGGCCTGTTTTTTTCGCTGGCCCTTTATTACATCTAATTTTTTATTGCATCATGATCTAGAAAAGGATGCATTTACTCTGCCTTTCTGCATTTGATTTTGTGTATTTTATACCATAATACATGGTCAATTTTTGTTTAGGTTCCATGAACCACTGAGAAAAAAGTATACTCCTTTCTGATTCCATTCAATTTTATCCAAAGGTCTATTATATCTAACTTTTCTAAAATCCTAATAACCTCCTTTACTTCTTTTTTATGTTGTGGTTTATTTTACCTAATTGTGAGAGAGCAAAGCTGAAATGCCTCACTAGTATAGTTTAGCTGTGTCATTTTTCTTGCAGCTCTCTTAACTTCTCCTCTAGAAATTTGGATGCTACACCACTTGGTGCATATATCTTTAGTATTGAAATTATTTCATTATCCATAGTACCCTTTAGCAAGATGGAGTTTCCTTCTTTATTCTCCTTCATTAGGTTTATTTTTGCTTTTGATTGTTCTGAGATCAGAATCACTATCCTTGCTTTTTTTTTTTTTTTCTTTTTTAATTTCAGCTGAAATATATAGATTTCATTTTCTGGCCTTTACCTTTACTCTGCTTTAACTGTGTTTCTTATAAATATGTATTGTAACATTCTGGCTTTTAATCCAGTCTGCTTTTTAATTTCATTTAATAAGAGAGTTCATCCCATTCACATTCACAGTTAAAATGACAAATTCTGTATTTCCCACCATCATATTTTCCCCATTACACTTTTCTCTTTCTTTTCCCCCTTTCCCTTCTCTCCAGTATTTTGCTTCTGACACCCTCCTCTTTCAAAAAGCTATTCCCTTTTACAGCCCCTCCCCCTTTCTTATGCTTTTCTTATTTTACTTCTCTTATCTCTTTTACTAGCCTTCCCCTTTCCTTTCCCTTTTTCCCTCTTACTTTCCTATAGGATGAGACAAGTTTCTCTCTCTGTGAAGCTATATATCTCTGATATTCTCTGTTTGAGCCAAATCTGATGAGAGTAAGATTCACACAATGCTTATTCTGCTCCTTTCTTTCCCTCAGTTACAATAGATCTTTTTTGCCTTTTCATTAAATGTTATTTATCTTATTTTATCTCTTTTCCCCTCTTCTTCCAGTACAACCCTCTTTCCATCTCTAGCTTTTAAAAATATATATTATCATAATGAAATCAAATTATACCTACACCCTCTACTTATACCCATAACAGAAATACAGTTCTCAAGAATTAAAAATATCATCTTCCCATATAGGGATGTACATTTTTTAACTTTTAAAAGAAACATTTCCTTTTTTCCCTTTTTTCCTTTTTATGCTTCTCTTGAATTTTGTATTTGAAGATCAAATTTTCTGTTGAACTATGTTCTTTTCATAAGAAATAAATGAAATTCACCTGTGTTCTGAAGAATCTCTGGACCAGCCCAAATCCTTGGCCTTACGAGAGGAGTGATGAGGCAAGACACATGTGAATGGCCAAAACATTGAGTCATTTTATTCCAAATTCTCTCACCCTTATATACCCTAATACCCTTATATAACCAAAGCAACACTGAGCATTAGAAACCACAGAAACAACTTGTTAATGTATGTAGATGACTCTTGTCACTTGGTATCACTCTGCTTTAATTACAATACAGGTTGTCACAGCCCCCTAACTTCTCAGGAAGGCTGAGAGCCCTTAGAGGAGATGGGGAGCTGAAACAGACATTATTAGCAGGTTGCCTCTGGGCTGAAGGGTCTTATATCTCACTCAGAGTTTCCCTACTATCTGTGGCCTTCTACATCTCTCCTTTTCTTTTGTTTTAATTGAAGCAGGTATATATCAGTTGTTAAATCCATCAACGTGGGAGAAATCACACAAGCAAAGTAAATAACAAACAAGATGAATCAACATGGAATTATAAACGATTTCCATGAGTCCTAGAAGCAGGGTATATAAATAACAACAACACATACACCTCCTTCAGCAGCCAAGAGATGGTTCAAAACCAATCTATTGCCCATCACTTTATATGTCAGGGAATCCAATGATTCCTGCAGGTTTTGAAGTCCTGCATCAGTCTCATTTACAATTATTATTATGGCCATGATAATGTTCATGAGTTAATAACCAAAGGGTTAACTGCTATGCTCTTTCAGTGGTAGGCACTGAAAAGGCAAATCTTTTCATATCTTCCTTATCTAGAGGGATGGAATAGAAAGAATCCTTAATGTCTGTAATCCAGAGACCATTCCCTAAGTGATTGAGTAGGAGATGGAAATCCAGGCTGATGACTTCCCATAGTTTTCACAGTTTTCCATTATTCACTTTTCTCAAATCAGTCAACATCCTCCATTTTCCATATTTTTTACAGGAGAGTTTCAAGGACGTAGAGAAGTTGTAGGTGTCCTTGGTCAAGTTGCTCAGGTACTATATCTGATAAGCCCTGAATTTTTCCACTGGTTAAGGGCACATCCACACTGTTGTATTAGTTTTCCATTGCATGTGGATAAGCATAAGGGTTATCAGACCTTCAACAGCAGCCCTGTCTAAAAAGCCAAAGTGCTCAATAGTAATTCTAAATGCAGTAAAAAGTCTCTTTTCTTTTGCCTTGTCTCAGGACATAGGAGGACAAAACTGTACTGGTGGTGTGCATGGTGTCTCCACCCCTCCTGCTACTCCTCCTCCCTCTCATGAAGATGGAGTTGAGGGAGGAAGTTCTGGAAGGGAAAAATATCCTAAGGTTGCATGCTGGGGCTTAGATGGAAGTAAAGGTGGGCTGAGAAACTGAAAGTGCTAGGCCCCTCAAACCTCCCAGGGCAGTCCTTATATCTTTTCAGGACCAAATCACCAAGACCCTCAAACCATCTAAGGCAGTAATTAATCACTCCATTCCATGTGCTATACCCTCCAGGGCTATGGGCACCAACCCTCTACTTGTTTTTCATCTGATACTTGACACTCCACACTAAAAGCTTTCTTTTTTTTTTTCTTTTTCTTGTTCTTATATGTGGGATTCCTTGAAGGCAATTTTACCTCATTGTATTCACCTAACTTCTACATCTCTGGCTTCAATCTCTCTTCTTTGGAGAGCTAAGGAAACATGCACTCCTGAGCCTCTGACAACTCAGTGATCTGCTTCTGAGTTACCAACAAACATTGCTTCTCTACTAAACTAACTAAGCATGCTTCATACTTCCCTCAGGAGGGAGGCTCCTTTCTTATGATCTGCCTCATTGAGGCTGAAAAACAAAGTGACTAGTTTAGTCCTTACCAAATCTTCCTGCTTACCTGTCTTTATACTCACCTTATTTCTAAGGTCACAGGGACTCCTCCTCTAAACTCAGCCAATTGATCAGTGGAGCTGCTGTGTCTAGGTCCGTACAGCTAGGGCCCCATGTTTAGGCACCAAATGTTGTGTCAGGACTAGTTCTCTGAAGGATCTCGGGGCCATCAAGAATCTTTGGTCTTATAAGAGTAGTGATGTGTTGGAATCCTTACTAACTGCTAACTAATTAGAGTTGATCTAATCTTACAAGAAGATGTTTTGGGCAGAACCTGAAACAAGGTACTAAGTAGAACTAATTAATACAAGGCTTGTGTTCACACCTTTACTCATTGGAGTTCAATGAGTTCACACCTCCCTTGAAGCTTTTTGGGCCAGAGAGCACTATGGGAGAAAACCCACAATCCCTCTCTTGAGCATAAATAGAGCTTCAATGGGCCAAGGAAGTTCTTCAGAGGAAGAAGCTACAAGTCGGGATTTCAGCAGAATTACGCCAGAAGCCCTCTCTTCAAGGCAAGACAGATTCAACTTGGTACTGGCTCTGGAGGCTGAAGAAAGCAGAGGCAGAAGCAAAGGACAAAGCGTCAAGAGCTCTTGGAACCAAGCAGAGAGATAGGCCTCTAAGCTAACCGGGCTATATTGGAGATAATAAAAGATCTGAACTTTTATCACATGGCTGCTTTTTGAGAAGAAAAAGATCACCACATTTTGGCGCCCAACATGGGGCTAACAGACCCCCCCCCCCCAGTGGATTTCAGAGGAAAAGCTACAATCCTGATTCAAGTGGAAAAGCCTCTGATCCTGATCCAGTGGAAAAGACTCTTCAACCCAGAAATTAGGGTGAGTGCAACAAAGAAATTTTGTTAGAAGAGTTAAAGTAGAATTTCAGCTAAGATGGGACAGATATTTAGAAAACAGCCTGTTTCTGTTCAAGGAAAATGTTTAGAGAGCATTGTCAAAGTTATGGAAAGCCAAGGTTTAATTATAATTTTGGAGCAGATCACTGAACTTTTAGAAATTGTTAAATACATATGTCCTTGGTTTTCTACAGAAAAGGAATTAGATTTAGATGAATGGAAATTAATTGGAGAAAAACTGGGTGAATGCTACAGATCTAATTCAAACTCAATGCAGTGGACATTAGAAAGAGAGGATCTTTTTTATAATAGAAATGGACCTGACTCAATTTCCAAAGATATAATTAATACATATAATGTAATACAATTGGCTATAAGAAGTTATTTAAGTGATAGAATGATGAAAAGGAAAGTACAGGAGGAAGAAGTGCCAACTTTACTAGGTGAAAAGGAGGACGAATCAGATGAGAATGGAGTTAATTACAATTTTGAGTATGATACTTCACAGCAGGAGGAATTAGGTGATTCCACATCTCATGACCCTCCCTCCGCAATTAACCCTTCATGGGTGGAATAAGGGGGAGGGAGAGAGACAGAAACACAGTCAGCTTCTCCTGTAAAGCAGAATTTAACAAGATTAGAAAAAGCATTAATTAAGGCAAAAAATGAAGGAGAAGATATATCTGATTTTATAAATGCATATCCTGTGATTGAAGAGCTCAACTCCTCAGGTCAAAAAGAGAGAAAATACACTGCTTTTAATTTGGGAAAAATTAAAGATTTGAAAAAGAGTTGCACTCTTTATGGGGCTACATCATCTTATGTGAAGATGTTACTAGATAATTTGTCTTATGAAATCCTAACCCCGAATGACTGGAAATCCATAACAAAAACTTGTCTAGAATCGGGACAAAATTTATTGTGGCTTTCAGAGTTTCATGAATTATGTAGGATTCAAGCCCAACGCAATAGGCAAACAGGAGCTATTGTACAAGTTGCTTTTGACCAACTAGCTGGTGAAGGTCAGTCTGCAGAGAGTTCAGAACAGATTTATTATCCCATAACAGTGTATGAGCAAATTTCTAAGGCTGCAATAAAAGCTTGGAATTCTCTCCCTGGACAGAAAGATGGAAATAATGTTTTCACAAAAATAGAGCAAGGTCCCAATGAACCTTTTGCAGATTTTGTGGGACGTTTACAAACAGCTTTAATAAGAACCATTGGAGACAATGCAGCAACAGAAATAATGACTAGACATTTGGCTAAGGAAAATGCCAATGAGATTTGCAAGAGAATTATATGGGGGCTAGACAAAAATGCTCCTTTAGAAGAAATCATTAGACGCTGTGCCACAGTGGGCACAAATGCTTATTATGCCCAGACTATGATGAACATGGAAAGACAAGGTCCTTCTTGGCAGAGGAATTCTAGAGAAACTCGTCGATGTTTTCAGTGCGGAAAAATTGGACATTTGAGAGCTCATTGTAGATATGGAGATAGAGTGAGAAGACAGGGTGAGAGAAAACCCAAAATCCCATGTCCAAAATGTAACCGAGGCTTTCACTGGGCCTCTAAATGTATATTGACCCAGAGGAATGAGAGGCAGGGCCCAGCTCTAAAGTATCAATCAAAGGACAGGTGGGGCATGATAACAGCTGAGGTTACACCCAGAGAGACTTTAGAAATTCAGAACTCTGATGTCATCAACCAACAGAAAAGCAATCAGGATTACAGTTGGGAAGAATACAGGCCTTTTAAGACAACAAGACAATATCCAATGCAAACAACTCCAATGTAATTACCAGATGATGAGGAGAAATCCCAAATTTGGTAAAGAGAAGGGAATTAGGTTAACCGCTTGGGGAAGAGGATCTGCTTATATTTCCACAGATGGAAAAAGAATCAGATGGCTGATAATGAGACTGTCAAAAGAACTTTAAAATCTTCAGCTTTTAGTTCTTGAAAAACCAGCAAGAATCATTGGATTCCCTGAGATGAAAAATTGTTGATGAGACTTTTGCAGTACTTCAGGGCTTACAGGAACTATTGGATTCCTGGCACATGAACTAATGGACAATGGATTCCTTATGGACTATTTCTAGGACTTATGGACATGTGTAAATTTTCAGATTGATTCTTATTATTTGTTACATTACTACTAGCCTGTGTTATATTGCTATGTGCTTATGTAAATTATGTGTAATGCCTCCCATATTGATGGATTTATGTGTACCCCTTCAGAAACCCACTAATCTGATTAGATTTCCTATTTCCTTTGGTGTTTTCATCTAACAAAAGAAAGGGGGAGATGTTGGAATCCTTACTAACTGCTAACTAATTAGAGTTGATCTAATCTTACAAGAAGATGTTTTGGGCAGAACCTGAAACAAAGTACTAAGTAGAACTAATTAATACAAGGCTTGTGTTCACACCTTTACTCATTGGAGTTCAATGAGTTCACACCTCCCTTGAAGCTCTTTGGGCCAGAGAGCACTAGCACAAATAGAGCTTCAATGGGCCAGTCAAAGAAGTTCTTCAGAGTGAAGAAGTTACAAGTCGAGATTTCAGAGATTCATTCCATCTCTGTGCTGGTTGGAGGCAGAAGAAAGCAGAGGCAGAGGCTAAAGGACCAGACCTTTGGATTTGGCGACATTCAGAGGGAGCTCTTGGAACCAAGCAGAGAGATAGGCCTCTAAGCTAACCGGGCTATATTGGAGATAATAAAAGATCTGAACTTTTATCACATGGCTGCTTTTTGAGAAGAAAAAGATCACCACAGTGATGAGGCAAGAATCACATGGATGGTAAAACATGGAGTTTATAAATTCCAAATCCTCTCAACATTAAATACCCTAATACCCTTATATAATAGCTATAGCAACACTGCTCATGTGGGACTGCATAAACAACTTGCTATTGTGTATAGATGATTCTTTGCCACCTGGTATCACTCTATAACAGTTGTCACCAACTCTTGACTTTTCAGAAAGACCAGGAGCTCTTAGGGGAGATGAGGACTGAACCACACATATTGTCAGCAGGTTCCCTCTGGACTGAAGGGTCTTATACCTCCCCCAGAGTTTCCCCACTATCTGTGGCCCTCTACATATCTGTATCATTTTATGTCCATCTTTTCTCCTTAAAGATAGTGCTTAATTTTGTTGCATAGTTGAATTTTTTGGTGCAATCCAACTTCCTTTGCCTTTAAGGCAATGTTCTCATTTTCTTTCTCCATTTTTCTTTTAACTCTCTTTTTCAATTTTTTCAAGAAAACCTTGTGAAATGAGGGCCATCTCACATCATTCTTTGAGGCTTCATCTTCAGAAAAGTTGAATTTAGCTTTCTTAAAGTTTCAGGTGTTTTTTTCTGTCTCTATAGAAACTATCTATGGCCAGAATTCTTTTTTTGTTTTTTTGTCCCCCTCTCCTTTTTTTTTTAAGATTGAGGTCTGCTCTTGGGGCAAAGGAGAGGTATACCAATGTGTAATAAAAATAGTTCCAGCTAACCATTCCCTTATTTTTATATGTTTGAGTTTTCCACTCAAATATTGTCACTTCCCATGCATTTAATTTTATCAAAATACAATTTAGAATGGATCTTAGGTGAAAGTGTGAAGGTTGCTTAGATTGCTAAGGTGAAGAGATATGGCAATTTATCAGAGTAGGAGGATTACCCCAAACAGATGGTAGTTACTTGAAATTTTAAACTGCAATATTTGTTTCCTCATCTATTGTTTATTTGTCTATAGGTACATAAAAGTCATCTGGTACTTGTTCATTTATTTTAATGTCAATATTAAGCCATAAGATAATATATTTAAAGTTGGAAAGACCCATAGAAATCACCCTGTCTATTCCCTTCATTTTACAAATGAGGAAACTGGGATTCACGATGCTTCCTAGTTTGCCTACAATCCCATAACTAATGATTGGTCAGAATTTGAACATATTTCCTGTGACATCAAATTTAAAATTATTTCCAGTACATAGTTCTGACTTTCTGGGTCTTTCTAGCCTCTCTCAGATAATAGAGTAGAAAACGGCAAACTGCAATCCTGCATTAGAATTGTACTGAAATATTTTTTTTTTAATTGTGGTGATAGGAATAGCAAAAAGGTAAAAATATAAGCATGATGGAAAGGATGCTGAATTTGGAGGTAGGAGACATAAATTTGATTATGGCTTCTATATTTATTAGATCTACTTGTCATGATCATTGGCAATATCATTTTTTTTCCAATTAAGGGAAATTACTTAAAAGTCAATATGGCATGTTTCAAAGAAAACAATGATGATTAGAACTATTACCTCTTTCATTGTTATCTGTGCAAAATCTAAGTAACATCACAGTTATATCACAAGCCATTGAAGTTTAGGTTTCAACTGTAAAATTGAGAAGATAACCAATCCCACCTTTTTATAATGGGAAAAAATATGAATCTTTAAATTCATATAATCTGGAAGGAGATACAACATTGAACAAAAAGAAATCTGCATGGCAGGGGAAAAGTAACAAGAATGTCAAACATCTAAAGTCAGAGAGAAGAAAACAATGACATGACTATGAGAAAATAGAGATCTGGCTTTCTGAAGATTGGAATGATATCTAGAAGTCTGACAAAGATCTTTTTTTTTTTTTTTTGACAACAAAGAGCATTGGGATCTTTAGCAAGTTGTATTACAGTTTATTTTCAAAAATCATTGAGTAAAGTTATATGAATTCTTTATAATTTTATTGTATAGAAACACCTTATTCTTTGTAGGCAAGCAAACAATAAATATAAAGAAGGACTATGCCATAAACTGTGTTAGTAGACATTTTACAATTATTGTCATTTTGTCCTTATAACACTGGGATGCAGGTCTTATTATTATCTATTTTTCAGTCAAAGAAATTTAATAAAGGTTAAGTTGGAGAAAGCATTGGGAAAACACATTATCTTGCACATTGCATGCATTTTAAAATGTTGAATTTAATGGAATTAAAAACAATAACAAAAACAAAACTTGTGTATTAGATTTGTTGCTACATGTACCTAAACCAGACTTTTAAGTAATTTGGTTTGTTTTTAAATTAAGCAAACTTAAATATAGACAGGCCATTGTATATATACATATATGTATATGTATATATATACATATACATCTTATCTCATTGGTAGATATACCCATACTTATAGACAAAGGACAAACAACAAAGCCTGTGAGTAGAAGCTGCTTCACTGAGAAGTAGGAATGCTGGTGACTTTGCACAGCCCTCCCTCACTTATAACTAATGGTCATCTTCCAGAAGAAAGAATGAACAACTTTTACATGTATCTCTACATACATATACCTAGAGACTTCAATATTTGTATGGCACTCATAAAGAATTTTTTTTGAAGTGGAATATTTTTTTTTTAAACAAAGCTTCCTATGCATATAAATGATAATGAAAAATCACTTCTTATGTTCATGTTATTGCTTTAAGAATTAGTTCTTTTCAGCAGATACTTATGCTAAGTAAATATTCTGAAAGCAAATTAGCACTTCCATTTGAAAAAAAAAAGAAATTTTTACAGTAAATGAAACCTAAGAAAATGCAATATCTACTACATCCCATCCATGCATATGGAAATCCTTTTAATTTTATTTTCTTTAAGAATTCTGCAGACTAAAAAGGGAAAAAATGTGAAATGACTCATTTATTGTTTTTTTTTTTGTTTATTTGTTTTGTTTTGTTTTGTTTTTAATGTTCTATGTTAACGTTCTTCTATAAAAGACCACTCACATTTCCTTCAACACCATTTTTAAGTTTCACTCCTCTGGTAAAACAAAACAAAACAAAACAAAACAAAGAAAATAAAATATATGGACTATATTATATCATGTCCTAGCTTATCAAGGTCAAATGCAAACAACAACAAAAAACAAAAATACTAACTCATGACTCACATTTCAAACCAATAGGTATCTCCTTTGATACAGATGGTCCTCTTCATCACAAGTCTATTGGAATTGGCCTGTATCACTTCACTGTTGAAAAGAATGAAGTCTATCACAGTTGATTGCTGTGTACAATGTTCTTTTGATTCTACTCATTTCACTTAGCATTAGTTCATGCAAGTTTCTCTAGGTCATACTATTGATCTTTTCTTATAGAATAATAATATTTCATCACATTCATAAAACATAACTTATTCAGCCATTTCCCAATGGATGGATATCCACTCAGTTTCCAGTTTCTTAGTTCCTTTTCCCTTTGTTTGTGATCTATTTTGGATACAGATCCAGTAGTATCTCATCATTTTTTTTTTCAGTATTATTTTATTTTTCCAAATATATGTAAAGATAATCTTCAACATTTTTATAAGACTTTGTATTCTAAATTTTTCTTCCTCTCTCCCTTATCTCCCCCTACCCCAAGAGAGCAAATATGATATAGGATAAATATATGTCATTCTTTTAAACATATTTTGATATTTGTCATATTGTGCAAAAAAATCAGACTGAAGGAGAGGGGAAAAAAAAAAAAACATGTATTTTGTCATTTATATACATGCTAAGACTGTTTTTTCTCCTCTGAGGCAATTGAAGTTGAGTGACTTGCCCAGGGTCACACAGCTAGGAGGTGTTAAATGTGTGACACCAGATTTGAACTTAAGTTCTCCTGACTTCAGGTCTGGTGGTCTATCCACTGTGCTATCTAACTGCCCAAGACCTATTATTTTCACTTTCACAACCTTGCTTGGGGTATTTTTTTTTTTCTCTCCCCTGATACTTTACCCTGAGACAGTATCTTTGCTTCATTTTTGTGCTGTTATAATGGTCTGCTAGCTGTTCTTTAGTCTTTAGTACTCCATTCTACTTTCCAGGACTATCTATCTATCTATCTACATATATATATATATATGTATATATATACGTATATATGTATATGTATATATATACATATACATATATATATACATATATATATATATGTAAAAATTATCTATTGGACATTCAAAACTTTTCCCAACTTTCCCTCCTCCCTTCACTTTTCCAGTATTATATCTTACTTATCTTGACTTCTATATAGTCTATAATCCAGTGAGAATGGCATTCTCACTGATATCAAAACAATATACTCCATCTTCCAAATCTATGTGTTCAGAGGAAATTTAACAAAAAACAAAATAAAACAAAAGATGTAGGATCCTATAGTTTGGAACTTTAACAGGGGATGCTAGTTAGCATGTAAAGAATGTAAAATTTCAAGAAAACAAATGTTTAATGACAAAAATTCCAAGTAATAACAATGAGAAGGAAAAAGAAGGGAACTAAAATGATTAATCATGATGTGATGACATTTACTAAAATAAAATGATTTTTTTTAAATGGCAAAAAAAAAAAAAAAAAAAAGGGCAGTGTGGGAAAGTCCAAACTAGTGTGGGAAGTTCCATACAAAATACAAACAACACTACTAAGTGCCCCAATACAAATGTAAAATAAAGCAAAATGGATTTTTAAATAAAAATACTATCTTATCAAAAAAGCAAGAATAAGATTTAAAAAATCAGATGAAAATTCTGCATATTTTGAACGAGGCACATTTTATCACAACTGAGTTGGGGAAAGAAGAAATAGTTTAATAATCTTTTGCTTTTGTTTTCTCTGACAAAAGAAAAAAATGGATTGTGATGATATGTCAAAAGTGTTAACAAAGAGTCAAAAACAAAGATAAGTAAGGATATAATAAAACAACATGTGATTATACTTAAATAATTGAAATCACCAGGCCTAGATAAACTATATTCCAGGATGCTGTTTGTTTGCTATTTCTATTGGTGATAACTGAAATACCATGTAGATAAAATGAGATGCCAAAAAAGGGTAAATGTATTCATTTGGGGGAAAAGGAAGTGGAAGGGAAGAAATGTTTGAGTTCAATTTGGAAGATGAGCAGGACTTCAAATCCTGGCAAAGATTTCAATAATATGATAATTGCTTTTGCCTTGCTTAATTATTTAATTAACTTCTTTCTTTTTATATTATTTTATCACCAAAATTAAATTATAAATGTTTTTAAAGACAAGCATCCTGCCTTATGCTTGAATTATATATCTCCACCACAATACTGGGCACATATATCAATCATTTGAGAAAAACTTGTTGAATTAAGTTCAATTGAATGTGTTTAATTATGTGATTATTATAGATGTGTGTGTGTATACTGCTAAATGATTAATCTTATAACATATCATATTATTATGTTAAGAAAAATTACATTCCTATTTTTTTTCCAATCAGAAAATATAGATTATCATCAACATACATTCTAATAGTCAAACATTTGAACCCCCTAAATTAAACTTATTAAACTCTCAAAGCTTCTTCTCTCTCTTCCCTCAAATATCAGATACATAAAAAAAAGAAGTAAAAGTGTGATAACTGTCCTTATCAGAACTCAAAGTACTTTTTTTTTACTTGATACTTTATTACAAAAAAAAACTGGGTTGCAGCTCTTTTTTTTTTTTTTAGATCCTAGGGGCAGAAATTGTAGTATCTACCAATGTATTTGTTTAGTAATGTATCCATTTTAGATGAAATGAGCCCAGCTGCTACTAAGCCTAGCTCTTCTCTCACTGCTTGAAATAAAAGTAGTGTGCAATCATGATTTTTTGGTACCTGATGGGAGAATAGGAGAAGTGCATAAAGCCCAGGAAATCAATTTGGTCCTCCCATGGAGCTCATAGAAATGGATTTTGCTCTAGTTGGAATCAAGATTTGATCAATTTCTAATACTTTGCTTTGTTCCTGATGTATTTGCTCCTTTGGGTAGCAGGAAGAGTGCTTAACTAAATTTATATCCCTTTATTTTAGTTTTTTAAAAATCTAAGTAAATGTCTGCTAAGCAGGGGAAGGAGGGATTAAAAACCATCATGAAATTTAGTTTGGTTCATTTAATCTCTTTCAGAAGAAATTTGGGACTGGCTTTGAAATCCTTCAAGTAGTTTATCAGTAGTGTTATAATTTTGTATTTCTTACTTTGTGTCTCAGGTAGCAATAGCAATGTACTTGCTAAGGTAAAGAGTGAAAAAAAAGATACCTATAGCCTCACTCTTTGGGCAAAAAATAGATAGTTTTGTAACAGGGTCAATATTCTCACAAATAACCTCATTTAAGAATTATTGCACAGATTGTAAAATGACCAAATATGTATGATTACTGCCATATTTTCCAATATCTCCTAATTATTTGCATTATCAGAGTTTTATAACCAAAATCATTCTTAGGAAGTCCAAATTTCTATAAAATCTAATCTCTAATGTGTAAGTACTATATTCCTTTTTGGCAAAAATCCTTTCCCTCTAATGCTTTAAATTTATGTATTTGCCCAGTTATTTATCCATAAGATGATACCATATTTTGCTTATAGAAATTTGTCTCTCTTTCTGCTCTTATCTGATGTTAGCATATCAAAAAGAAAAAAAGGTATTATTAGAGTGGAAGTTGAAAAGAAGTTTGGAATAAGCAAGTAGCAATAAGGCTGTGATTGTGGTCCTGAAGCTTAACAAAGGGGAGACTACTTTAAGAATTAAATAAAATAATAATCCACTTTACTTACTTTCTGAGTGTTATGGCATGAAAGGAATAATTTGGTTCTTTCCTTCTCTCCTTGTTTTTATTAATCTAAATTCAAGGTCATATTTTATTTATTTTCTGAAATGAAATTCTGATAAAAAGAATGATTAGATGAGACTCTGGAAGATGAAACTGTGGAAAAAACTTGACACAAAATCAAATTCATCCTTTCTGCTTTTGCCATGTGCCTAAATGACTTGTTTGGATAATGATCCCTGTTTAATATGATGCCTTTACTGACTTTTATAGTCCTTGAAGGTTTATAATCATTATCCCCTAATACTCTGATTCCAAATCAAATGGATTGGATTATAATCTAAATCTAGATTTTTATATATCAGTGTGTCTACTAAAGAGGGGGACACTGAAATGTAGTGGTAAGAGACTATTGAAAGAATAAAATACTAAAGAATATATTATATTTAGAAGATGGAGATCTAAATGTCTATTTGCAACATTCCTACTCTGAACAATGATTAAAAAGCATTACAAAAATACTGATATATTTTCCTTAAATTTTATGTACTTTCTGTTTTGGATACAAATATACTTTACGTGATTTATACTAAATAGTTGTAGTTCCCAACTTTTTTATATTTAATAATATTCTCTTCGACTCTTAGAGGTTTTTTTTTTTTTTTTGGTTAGTTTTTGGACATTATCTTTCTGAGTCATATGTTACATATAAATTCTTATTCTGAATCAGTCTTATTTCTATTTCTTTTTAGCAAAGAGATCATTCAACATATTCTAGCCAATTGTATGTAAAGTGAATAGCAATATGCTATAATGCAAAAAGGCTAGACCTTCAAATCAGATTACATGTTTCCATATCTAAGTTTTATCTTTGAATAATATTGAATTTATTACTTTAGAGAAAGGTTCTTGTTCTTCTCCTTCTCCTGCTCTTTCTTCTCCTTTCTCCTATTTTTCATCCTCCTTATGTTCTTTCTCTCCTTCTTCATCCTCTTCTTTAATTTTGATTCCCAATAGAACTATTACTAGAAATTGAAAAATAATTTCTGGCCTCAGCTGATGAAGGAAGTATTTTTGATAGCAGTTTCTATAGCAACAAGTCAACCAATCATTCAACAAACATGTTAAGTATATACTACACATCTGTGTCTATATTAAAAATTGGGAATAGAAAGAAAAACAATAACTTGAATAAAACCTCTAATCTGAAGTTATAGAAATTCTAATGATGGAGAAAACAAAATAAATAATTAGAAAATATGTGTATTATGTTATGTGTACATATGTATATGGGGATGGAGACAATAATCAAGTCATTAATTCACAGGGATGGGAGATGAAGTCTCATATTTTAGGAAGTTCAAGTATCTCAATATATACTGGTAATAAGAGTAACTGTTGTCTGAAATGTAGAAGGGTAGAAGTAATCATGTTATGAAAAGCTTTAAATTTCATTCAGGATTTTTATTTGATTCTGAAAGTAACAGGGAACTAATGGAATTCTTTGAGATAAATGGTGAAAAGGTAACCATCTTTAGCAAGACAATCTTGGCAGCTGAGTGGAAGAAGTATTAGAGTGAGGAAATACTTCAGGAAGAGGAAGAGTTGGAATTTTCCATAGTCTAGTTAAAATCGGAGAGTTGTTTCATTGTATAGTTCTAGAGAAGGAGAGGATTTGAAAACTGTGAAAGCAGAAACCAAAAAAAAAAAAAAAATGGCAATAGAGTGGATATGTTGGATGAGTGAGACTGAGGAGTCAAGAATAGCAACAAAGTTATAATCCTTGATGACTGTCAGGATGATAATGATCTTGATTGTAATAGAGGTATTATGAAGGAGGAGAATAACAAGTTCTATTTTGGATGTGTTCTGTTTGAGCTGCCTAATAGATATTTATAGTTCAAGATATCCAAAAAAGTTTTCATCATTGAAGTTCAGCAAAAATAAGGGCTGCTCTGGGCATCATATACATGGATGTTACAATAATAATCACAAGTTTAAGAAACATATGTTGCATTATCTTTTTTGATACTAATATTTCTTTTTTTGAATTTGCCACATTGTGTTTCTACTAACAAAAGTTATGGTGCAGAGTAGATATAGGAAGATGTTTTTTACTAGCTATGTAATTATGGAAATTGCTTAATCTCTCAACTGATTTCTCCTTGATATTCCCTTTAATGTCCAAATATAGAATAAGAACAATTGTCAAATACTTCAGGGTAGTTCAAGTATTGTTGAATGATAACCCAATGAGTTCAGATATAATCTATAATTATGACTATTTAAATTTATTTATTTGATGCTTTGACATAATGTAATGACATATCTAAAAACTGAAAGAATTATATGGCTAAAATTAAATTAAACAACATACATTTATGGTGAGATTTAAAAATCTCTGGCAGGAATGCTTCAAGCTCTATTATTTGTGAATTAAACATAAAGACATGCACCTAAAGTCATTAACTTAACTTTAGGAGCTTCTTTTACATTATTCTATTGTTGTGGACTTAAATAAATATATGCTTTTTAATTAAAAACAAGGAGACTATCAATTCAAATCAAAACAGAAAAAGAATTTTCAATACTTTTTTTGTTTGCAATATAAGCTCATGCTCAAATTATTTAAGTTAGAATCAGTAATGTCTGTGATAAATTTATAGGAATTAGGTTTTTATTGCAAAGGGAAATGTTGATTTTATATCTTTTCAATCAACAGGAACAGTTAGAGGACTTTAGATATTCAGCCGAACTGATTTTGTTTGGCCTTCTTAGAATAATGAATACAATTACTAGCCCTCTTTCCTTCATTTTCTTACTTTGTCTTTTCTTCCTCTTGCTTTAACTCCTTCTGTTAAAGGACACAGTATTGGTGAAAAATGTGTGTTTTTAGGAGCAAAATGTGTCTACTGATTATCAGTGTAAGTGAGCTTATAAAAATAGAGAGAAAAATTAGAACTGGTGAAAAATTGACCAAGGGTTCTTAATTACATCAGAATATATTTTGGGTTTATCCAATAGTCTTTTTTTTACTTTCTTGATAACAAAGGAATTATATTGCTTTGAATTATTTTGATCAAGAGACAAGAATTATAATCCATCCAATGAATCAAGCAATCAATAAACATTTGTTAAGTACTTGCTAAGTGGCAGGCAATATAATTTCTGAGTATAAAAAGACAAAAGTGAACATTACCTCCCAATTTGATTTAGTGGATAGTATATCATGTATGTGTGTATAAATACACACTTATATATACATCCACATATATACATCCACGTATACCTATACAAATGCTTAGACATATATATGTCCAAATGCATATGTATATTAATACGTGTGTGTTTGCATATGTGAATACACACATACAAATGCATGCACACACACGTGCGCACACACACACACACACACACACACACACATCTTGGGTACAAGATAAAGTAAGATTTTCTGCAGACAATATACTTGAACTGACTCTTGGAAAATAAAATGACTCCTGATAGAGATGAGAAAGGAGTCATTCCATATTAGAAATCAGTGCAGAAACACCCCAATAGAATATAGACAATCCTGTTGGATGAATATCAAGTAAGATTAGCCTGAGTGAATTGGGTATGGTATAGAGGGAAGACATTTATTAAAAGACTGCAAAGGTAGAAAGGGACCAAACTGTGCAGAAATTAAAATGTTAAACAGAAAGGCCAGCTAGGTTGCACAATGGTTAGAGCACTAGCCCTGAATTCAGGAGGACCTGAGTTCAAATGTGGTCTCAGACACTTAACACTTCCCAGCTGTGTGGTCTTGGGCAAGTCATTTAACCTCGATTATCTCAGGGAGAAAAAGTTAAATAAAAATGATGTTTCATACTAGAAGAACAGAGAGTCAAGTTCATAGGGGATAAAGGTGATATATTCAGACCTACATTTTAGTTAAATTATTTTGGTAGATTTTGTGAATGTCTGAATTACAAAGAAAGAAGTTTAAGGCTGAGAAAACAATTACAAGGCTATAATAATACTTGAGTTGAGAGAGGATGTAACTGCTACTAAGAAGATGGCTGTGTGAGTGATAAAGGGCTAATATATAAGACAGATGTTGTGAATATAGAAATCTAGAGGCTTAGAGCAGAGATTTGAGATTAAGCAAAAGGGGACAAATTGCTAGACAAATTTTAGGAGTTGGGAGAGTGAGGGAAAAAGAATGACCCTGAGTTTATGAACCTGGGAGAGAGAGGGTAGTCATACCCTCATCAACAAATAGAAAAAAATTTAGACCGACTCAATTTTAAAGGAAAAATCACCAGTTTAATTTTGTACATGTTAAGTTTAAGATACCTGGGAAACATTAAATTTAAAATGTCAGTAGACACTTTTTTCTTTTCTTTCTTATACAAGATTGGTGCTCCCAAGTAAAGTGGGTTTGAAATAAGTCCAGGAATTTGCTGGAATCAGATTCAATTGGGTATTCAATTGTTGATGCCTCAATGTAGTCATTTACACCACGAAAATTGGAATATGTTACAAACTAGGGCTTTATTGTTTTGTTGATTTTCTTAGAATTAAGAAAGTAGTGAAGAAATGTGTAGTGTGTATTTTTTCTCAGAAAGTTAGTTGTTAAACTTTAAATAGCTTACTTCTATAAAGAATTTTTAGACTCTAAAATGTTTTCTGAACAAGAAAATGATGAGGGAAAAATAAAGAGGGGTTAAAACAGAGACTTGGTCTAGTTCCACACTTGGTGGCTGTGATATTAATGATAAATACATGAAAAAAAAAAGAATTGAAGGAGACTATTTCACTATTGATGTTGGAAGAGATATTCTTAATCATAATAAGATTGCTTAGAGATATGCTGGGTTTCAGTATCTAGTTTCTTTTATTATTTCAATTTAATAATTCTGCTTTTAGTTTCAGGCAGTGGGAAAGGGCTTCTATTAAAGAGACAATCAGTGTTTACCTTCTACTTAATAAAAAAAAAAAAAAGCAACAAAGGCTGTATATAAATCTGCTGATAATGCCACCTCACAAAAGAATTTTCTGAAAGCAAGTACTAGCAATCTTCATATTCAAGGTCAAAGACTCTGAGACAGTTTCCAGCCTTGCACTTATATTTGATTCCTAGCTGTGAAACATAACTCAAATAGCCAACCATTATACAGAGACACAGGTGGTAAAAGTCCCATTTGCTTTTATTGCAGAGACAAGATGAGGGTAATGCACATGTCCTTTATATGAGAAGAAATGGCAAATTGACCTATTTATCAGAAATTATTAAAAAATGCAAAAGGAACAAGGTTAAAAAAAAGCTTATAAAATTCTTTCATTGAATATGATATAGGCTGATATCCTTACATTGCTCAGATATAATAAGCAACTAGAAAAAAAGCCTCATTTCAATTGAGCCCCGTTTTAGTCATTTGTGGTATGGTGCCATAGAGTATACCTAATCATCTTTTTATTCATTGTTCACAGAATGGTTACATGCTAAAATATTGAATAGCTCTTACAAAGATCATTTATTTGAAATAAAAATCTCTTTATTTCTAAATCTATTTCTTATACATATATAAATATCTTTATATTTATAAAGTTAATACTACAGTCAGTTCTGTATATGTTTTTCAGTTATCTAGTCATCTTTTATTCATGACCCTTTGGACTATACTGCCTTGCTTTTTTTTTGGCAAAGATACTAGAATGTTTACATCCTATTCAGGTAAACCAAGGCTATGTCTAAAGTCACATAGATAACAAATGTCTGAAGTTGGATTTGAATTCAGGCCTAGCTGATTTTAGTGTTTTTTCCATTAAACCATCTAGCTGCCTCTGCAGTCTTATACACATGTATGTATATGTGCAATCTTTATAGATAGATAGGTAGATAGATAAATATATAGATATAGATATAGAAAGCATGTACAAATGCAAATAGAAATACTATGTGCATGTGCCTCTATATGATGAATTCACAATATATGTGTATATAATAACCATATATATATGTATATGTATATTATATATGTTTTTATATATGCTATTAGCTCACCTAAGTCCATAAAGAGACCTGAAAGTCTGATCATACATTATGTAGTTTTCATATTTTTATTGTCTGATAAAAGGCTTATGGAGGAGGGAAGATTCTACAAGACAGCAGAGAGAGACAACAGAAAGGAAGAGAGAGAGAGACAGAGACAGAGAGACAGAGACAGAGGCAGAGGGACAGAGACAGAGACAGAGTAGATTTCAGGTGCTGCAAAGGGAATGAAAAATCAGATAGTAATAGAGCTTCTAGAGGCTTAGAGCAGGGATTTGAGATTAAGCAAAAGGGGACATTGCTAGACATATCTAGGATGTTTAGATAGTCCTAAGCAAGATCTTGAGTCTGCAACGGCTGCTTAATTGACCTTCAGCTGTTCAGTTTCTGCCAACTACTGCCATCTATAGATTTAACTAGAGTTCACTCACAAAAGATCACTTGTTGAGAGACCTATGTCAAACAGCTTCCAACCTCAGAAATCTTTCTAATTGATTAGTTTTGTGTAATCCCTCTGTCCTCCTCTCCTGTAAAGAAGGAAAGTTCTAACATAGTACAGTCATTACAGAGTCCATATTCACAAGAAATATACATATACATATGCTATATACACACAAATTTCTAGCTTGTGAAGAGAAACATTTGAAGGAAAAAATAATATTTGAAAATCTTTCCTTACCATTATTGTTAAGTAAAAATGATATTTCTCATTTAATATTCATGTTGTCAAGATTACTAATTTTTAAAATAATTTTTTAAGTCTTCCATCTTTAACTCCTATAGTTTTCTAAGTCATATTGAAATGTTCTGTTACTTACTTGAAAAATATTTCCTTGCATTTACTTGTGCTATATTGGAAAATGTTTCCTACCTAACATAGCATGAAAATGACCTTTAGTTATTAAAAGTCATGCCAGTAGTGAGTAAGATATGGTAGGTTCTAAGAAACTGGAATGTCTATGGAATAGTCCCAGGTATATATTGTAAATTTCTGGTTTTGTGGAATAGCCTTAATAACTAAGTTTAAAGAGGCTTATCAGCAAATTGATTATAAGGTAATAAATTTAAAAGGCTCAACAATTGCCAGAAAGTATAGATAAGTACAATTTAAATAACTAAACATTACAAAGATCACACAAAGATCCTTGTAATAATATATTTTGTGCATATCAAAATGTATCCAGACATCAGATATGTTTGGGAGTTCAATCATAAAGGATGAAAAATAGCAAGAAAAGTCTAGTAATAGGAACAAGCTCGGGTTTCTTCAAGAACTCATCAGTGATCATTGTCTCTACATTAACAACTTTTGCCAAGTATTCTCTGGGAACTAATATGTGAATTTAGATCATAATTTTTGTTACTCAGTTTCTTGTTTGTTTATTTTGTTGTTGTTGTTGTTTTTTTGTTTGTTTGTTTGTTTTGTGTTTTATTTGCTTGACTTAATGCTGCAATTATTTTCTCTTATATGATGGGGAAATCTTCTTTCTAGTAATCTGTCTATCTGTGTTCACTCTGTCTGAACTGCAATTCATGTTGTACAAAGATTTTTTTTTCAGTGATTCCCAGTTTACAAAGCTATAAAGGCTACCTCCTGGCTATCACATCAGATCCTAACTCTTTAGCTTGTCACTTTCCTTCAGCTTCTGGCCTTGCTCTACTTATTTATGAACTTTGCTATTCCATCAACAATGTTCTCAAGGTATCAGCAAAACCCAGTCTATTCATTAGATTGTATTCTCTCTTGATGTTGATTTTACTTGTGGTAGGCTTGTTAAACATTCATCTTGGATTTTTCAGATTGCAATGTTCAAAAGTCAATCCTTCTGTTAAAACAGCAGTACAGATTGTATTTCAACAAGAAATATAATTTTACTAAGAAAAAAATCTAGAAAAGTTGAAGAATTTAAAATGAACCCACACAATCATCAGCATTTCTATTTAGTACTGACAAAGCCCATCAGCAAGAGCTAAAAAGAGAAATTCCATTTAAAATTTTGGTAGAAAACATAAAATACTTGAGGGTCTACCTGCCAACACAAACCCAAGAACTATATGAACATATGAACAAAACATTTCTCACACACATAAAGTCATATCTCAACAATTGGAAAAACATCAATTGTTCATGCCTAGACTGAGCTAATATAATAAAAATTACAATTCAGCCTAAATTGATCTATTTGTTCAGTATGATATCAATCAAACTGCCAAAACATTATTTTATAGAATTAGAAAAAATAATAATACAATTCCTCTGCAAGAACAAAAGTTAAGGAATATCAAGGAAATTAATGAAAAACAATTACAAAGAATTTTAGCTTAGGAGTATCAAACTTAAAACTAAATTATAAAGCATCAGTCATCAAAACCATTTGATTGTGGCTAAGAAATAGAGTGGTTGATCATTGGAATAGATTAATTGCACATGACACAATAATCAAGTCCTATAACATTCTAGTATTTGATAAACTTGCAAACTCCATCTTATGGAATAAGAACTTGATATTTGATGAAAATTGCTGTGAAAACTGAAAAATAATATATTAGAAATTTGGCATAGATGTATATCTCACACCTCAATAGGTCACATTTAATAAGTTAAAATAAGGCCAAAATAGTACATGATTTGAGCATAAAGGATGATACCATAAATAATTTAGGAGAACAAAGGATGATTTACCTATCAGATCTTTAGAGAAAGGAGGAATTTGTGATCAAAGAAGAACTAGAAAACATTATGAAAGGCAAAATAGATAACTTTGATTATATTAAATTATCAAATGCTTTTTTCTGCATCTATTGAGATGATCATATGGTTTTTGTTTGTTTGGTTATTGATATAGTCAATTATGCTAATAGTTTTCCTAATATTGAACCAGCCCTGCATTCCTGGTATAAATCCTACTTGGTCATAGTGTATTATCCTGGTGACGATTTTCTGTAATCTTTTTGCTAATATCTTATTTAAGATTTTAGCATCAATATTCATTAGGGAGATTGGTCTATAATTTTCTTTCTCTGTTTTCACCCTACCTGGTTTAGGTATCAATACCATGTCTGTGTCATAAAAGGAGTTTGGTAGGACTCCTTCAATCCCTATTTTTTCAAATAGTTTATTTAGCATTAGAATTAATTGTTCTTTAAATGTTTGGTAGAATTCACATGTAAATCCATCTGGTCCTGGGGATTTTTTCTTAGGGAGTTGATTGATAGTTTGTTCTATTTCTTTTTCTGAGATGGGACTGTTTAGGATATTTACTTCTTCCTCTGTTAGTTTGGGCAAGCTATATTTTTGGAGGTATTTTTCTATTTCATTTAAGTTGGCGAATTTATTGGCATAAAGTTGGGCAAAGTAACTCCTAATTATTGCTCTAATTTCCTCTTTGTTAGTGGCGAGTTCTCCCTTTTCATTTTTAAGAGTAACAATTTGATTTTCCTCTTTCCTTTTTTTAATCAGATTTACTAAGGGTTTGTCTATTTTGTTGGTTTTTTCATAGAACCAACTCTTAGTTTTATTAATTAATTCAATAGTTTTTTTACTTTCAATTTTATTGATCTCTCCTTTTATTTTTAGAATTTCAAGTTTAGTGTTTGACTGGAGGTTTTTAATTTGTTCCTTTTCTAGCATTTTTAGTTGTAAACCCAATTCATTGACCTTCTCTTTCTCTATTTTATGCAAATAGGCCTCTAGAGATATGAAATTTCCCCTTATTACCGCTTTGGCTGCATCCCATACATTTTGGTATGATGTCTCATTATTATCATTTTCTTGGGTGAAGTTATTAATTATGTCTATGATTTGCTGTTTCACGCAATCATTCTTTAGTAGGAGATTATTTAGTTTCCAATTATTTTTTGGTCTACTTCCCCCTGGTTTTTTGTTGAATGTAATTTTCATTGCATCGTGGTCTGAAAAGGATGCATTTACTATTTCTGCCTTACTGCATTTGAGTTTGAGGTTTTTATGTCCTAATATATGGTCAATTTTTGTATAGGTTCCATGAACTGCTGAAAAGAAAGTGTATTCCTTTCTGTCTCCATTACATTTTCTCCATAGATCTATCATATCTAACTTTTCTAGTATTCTATTTACCTCTTTGACTTCTTTCTTATTTATTTTGTGGTTTGATTTATCTAATTCTGAGAGTGCAAGGTTAAGATCTCCCACTATTATATAATCCCAGTAGAAACAATGCTGGGTCAAAGGTTATACATAGTTTTATAACTTTTTAAGCATAGTACCAAGTTGCTCTCGAGAATGTTTGGATCGATTCACCAACTCCACCAACAATGTATCAGTGTCCCAGTTTTCCCACATCCCTTCTAACATTCATCATTATCTTTTCATGTCATCTTAGCTAATCTGAGAGGTATGTAGTGCAATTTCAGAGTTGTCTTAATTTGCATTTCTCTCATCAATAGGGACTTGGAGCACCTTTCATGTGGCTACAAATAGTTTCAATTCTCCATCTGAAAATTATCTGTTCATATCCTTTGACCATTTATCAATTGGAGAATGGCTTGGACTATTATAAGTTTGAGTCAATTCTCTATATATTTTAGAAATGATGCCTTTATCAGATCCTTTGGATGTAAAAAGGTTTTTCCCAATTTATTGCTTCCATTCTAATCTTGTCTGCATTAATTTTGTTTATACAAAAACTTTTTAACTTAATATAGTCAAAATTATCTATTTCATGATCAGTAATGATCTCTAGTTCTTCTTTGGTCACAGATTCCTTCCTCCTCCACAAATCTGAGCGATAAACTATCCTATGTTTTTTTTTTTTTTTTTCTAATTTGCTTATAGTATCATTCTTTATGTCTAGATCATGAGCCCATTTCAACCTTATCTTGGTATTTGGTGTTTGTTAGAGTTCAAATGTTGGAGTTTGTTCTTCTCAGAGCACAGCCGGTTTAGAGGCTTGGAGCCCTTCGGATGTCTCCAAATCCAAAGGTTCTGTCCTTCAGCCTCTGACTCTGCTTTCTTCTGCCTTCAACCAAGACAGAGATGGAAGGTCTCTCTTATCTCCTTCTGGAGAGCCCAGCTACCAACTTGCCGCGGAGAGAGGGCTTCTGGCGTAGCTCCACTGAAATCCGTCAAAGTGTTCTCTGCAACAGAGTCGTTCCTTTCGAGTCCAGCGCAATCAGCCAGCCAAGAGGAAAAAATGTATTCTGGAATGGCTGTCTCGCCTTATATGTGAACCTTCTGAAAGAATGGGATTATGGGTTTTCTCCCATAGTGCTCTCTGGCCCAAAGAGCTTTAAGGTGTGGACTCTCTTGAAGTTAGAAAGTGTACTTTGTGAAGCTAGCATACTTGTGGACTCCAATGAGTAAAGGTGGGAACACAAGCCTTGTCTTGATTAGTTCTACTTAGTACCTTGTTTCAGGTTCTGGCCAAAACAACTTCTTGTAAGATTAGATCAACTCTAATTACTTAGCAGTTAGTAAGGATTCCAACAGGTGTTAGGTGTGGATCTATGCCTACTTTCTGCAATACTGGTTTCCAGTTTTCCCAGCAGTTTTTGTCAAATAGTGAATTCTTATCCCAAAAGAGACCTTTGGGTTTGTCAAATACTAAATTGTTATAGCAATTGGCTATTTTGTTCTGTGAACCTAATCTACTTCACTGATAAATTTCTCTATTTCTTAGCCAGTACCAAATGGTTTTGATGACCGATGCTTTATAATGTAGTTTTAAATCTGGTATAGCTAGGCCACCAGGAAGGTGCATTTTTGAATTTAATTTAGGGATGGAACAATGTGGCTTCATGATTTATACAAAATAGTATATTAATAGAGAATACATTCAGTTATGTAATAAAATCAATTATTAAATGATACAACATAGTTTTAATGCAATTTTAATAAAATACTTTAGATAGATTATTTACTGTTTTGAAATTTAAACAACTTTTTCACCTAATAAATTATACATATGATATTTTAATATTATTAGAAGGTAACTGATGTCTGTAGAATTACAGAATGTGAAAAAAAATTATCACTTTTTTGATGATGACTTAGATATTGATTAATCACTTTCATTTCCACTGGTAAGAAAATTCAATGTTCTTACACGGTTTTTAACTACTCTTTTAAAGTGGGCTTGTATACAAAACTGCTCCCATTCTAATTATGTATCATTTTACATAAAGAAAAATTCTGTCTTTTTTGAGAAGAGAAAGCAACAAAAACCTTAAAATAAAAAAGGCAAATTATATTAAGTAATATGTAATTTTAAAACCATTTAAAATGATAGACTAGTGCACTTTTTGAAAACTAAAGGAGAATCAACATTTGGAGGGAAATGAATGAATCTGAAAGCACTTGTTCTATACATTTTTCACTGACATTATCTGATACTGTGATATATCACATCAAGATAGACAACTGAAAGAAATACATTTTAATGTCCCTATTCAGAGGTGAGGATGAATAGCATTGTACCAGTGATTAGGAAATGCAATTATCAATTTCCATCCATGCAAAGACACCTTCAGTATAAAAAAGTGAAATGATAAATAGCAAATAACTGTAATTTGAAAACTCGAGAAAGTCTCTGAACAAAGAATATTGCCAGCCTCCTTGCAGCAAATGACAGATGAAAGAATCCAATTCAACCATCACAATTGCAGTTTCTGTAATCATAAAATGATGGAGTTGTACTAAAGAACTTAAAATAACTAAGAATAACCTATGAACTAATAAAATAAATGTACACAATTAAATACTAGGAAGTGTGCCAAACCAAAATTAAGATAAATTCTTCACTATTCTTAATAGTTAAAATATACATTTCATTTATTACATTATTGGAAAAAGTGTTAATATAACATAAGTACACAACCCCATAAAAAGTTACTAGGTTTTTCCTTTTTATTGAATACAATGGAATTTCAGAAAGTATTAAGAGTTGTCTCATTACTATGTATTTTGAGCATTACTTACTTTCTAATAAAAGTTATTTGATGGCCAATCGTGGAGGTATTCTTTATTAACAACAAATTATGAACTCAATAAAGTCAAAAGCAATTACTATGGAAATAAGAAAATTTCTAGGAATTTTGTTGTAAATTATTTTGATTCTACCTATTCCTTCATCTGTTATCATCTCTAACAGAATATAATTATTTTGATTTTTCCTCCAATCAAAAAATGGGAGGAAGGCCAAACGTTGCATTAATCACTTTAAGTACATGGATTACATTAATTTATATGATCGACCCTAAATACAGTGAACACATTCTTCATCTCATGGAAACTTTCTCTTACCATAAAGGCAGCTAGAACTTGTAAATGTAAAATTGCTATCATAAATCATGGACTATTACATAATGAATGATTTTTGCTTGATTATATGATCAAAAAGAAATTGAAGATAACAATTACCACAAATATCCTGGAATTTCCCATGAGAGAAGCATAGAACTTAAAATTACCAAAGGGAAAAAATTGTGCCTTTATATACTAAATGTTTTATTGGCAACTTAATGCCAATAGATGAGAAAATTCCAAGCTTTCCAGATTTTCCCCACACAAAACAAATGTGTTCCTCACAAATTATATAGATCTTTGAAAAATGTTAAGACTCAGGGGAGAACAGGGGTCCTTCTAATCAGATAAGACAAGAAGAAAAATCTGAGGATGGTTAACAGGTGTGAAAAGTAAACACTTCCAGACTAAGTCTGCAGAACCTTGCTAGTTAGCTAGCTGGGTTCAGAGGTACTCTCATCCCCAATCACAGCAACTTTTAACTCCTTCTCAGAGTAGGGAGACCAAGATCTGAGTCTGAGAAGATTGAGGGTGCCTTGAATGATAAGGAACATCAGTTCAAGTTGTGCTACTAAGATACCATCCTGGAGAAGAAGAAACCAGCACAAGTCTGGTGAGTGCAAAAACAATGAGGTAGGGAAGCTGCTGACTGCTAGCATTTTTAGGAGGATGGAGTGCTTGGTTTTGGGTTCCAGGCTAGAGTGAAGAACTGAAGTCAGATCAGAGGCATTTCATCCCCATTCACCCCCAAATTAGTGTAATAAATTCACATTGAGAGAGAGAGAGAAGAGAGAGACAGAGACATATAGAGAAAGACAGAGAAATAGAGACGGAGAGAGACACACACACACAGAGATAGAGAGAGGGAGAGACACAGAGAGAGACACACAGAGAGAGAGACACACACACACACATACACACACACACACACACACACACACACACACCACACAGAGAGAGAGAGAGAGACAAAGAGAGAGAGAGACAGAGAGACAAAGAGAATGGAAAGCAGAAAGAACCCTTAAAGAGCTACTATACTGATACAGAAAATAGGTGTTCACCTTCAGAGGAGAATACTGAAATAAAAAAAGCCTCTCCTATATCAAAAAAGTAACATTAAGTTGCTCCCCAAAAAACCTATAGAACTCAAAAAAAATTAAAAACCAAATGAGAGTTTAGAAAAAAAAACTAAAAATATAAATACAATCTAAGAAAAATAAAATTATGAAAAGTTAGCCAACTAAAAAATGGGATCTACACTCTTAAAACAGAAAAAGACTCTGAAAATTAGAATGGGCCATAAGGAAGCTAGTGAAGTTATAAGAGACTAAAAAATAATAAAACAAAATAAAAAGAATGAAAAAAATTGAAAAGAATGTGAGATTTGATAAGAAAAAAAAAAGACTTAGAGAATAAATTAAGAGAAAACATAAAAATAATTGGGCTATTTGAAAGCTATCATCCAAAATGGAATCTTGACACAAGGATATAAGACATAATTAAAGAAAATTCAAAATGGGTCTATGACCTAGGCATAAAGAACGAGACTATAAATAAATTAGAGGAACATAGAATAGTTTATCTCTCAGACTTGTGGAGGAGAAAGAAATTTGTGACCAAAGATGAACTAGAGACCATTACTGATCACAGAATAGAAAATTTCGATTACATCAAATTAAAAAGCTTTTGTACAAATAAAACTAATGCAAACAAGATTAGAAGGGAAGCAACAAACTGGGAAAACATTTTCACAGTTAAAGGTTCTGATAAAGGCCTCATTTCCAAAATATATAGAGAACTGACTCAAATTTATAAGAAATCAAGCCATTCTCCAATTGATAAATGGTCAAAGGATATGAACAGACAATTTTCAGAGGATGAGATCGAAACTATTACCACTCATATGAAAGAGTGTTCCAAATCATTATTGATCAGAGAAATGCAAATTAAGACAACTCTGAGATACCACTACACACCTGTCAGATTGGCTAAGATGACAGGAAAAAATAATGATGAATGTTGGAGGGGATGCGGGAAAACTGGGACACTAATGCATTGTTGGTGGAGTTGTGAACGAATCCAACCATTCTGGAGAGCAATCTGGAATTATGCCCAAAAAATTATCAAATTATGCATACCCTTTGATCCAGCAGTGTTTCTATTGGGCTTATATCCCAAAGAAATACTAAAGAAGGGAAAGGGACCTGTATGTGCCAAAATGTTTGTAGCAGCCCTGTTTGTAGTGGCTAGAAACTGGAAAATGAATGGATGCCCATCAATTGGAGAATGGCTGGGTAAATTGTGGTATATGAATGTTATGGAATATTATTGTTCTGTAAGAAATGACCAGCAGGATGAATACAGAGAGGACTGGCGAGACTTACATGAACTGATGCTAAGTGAAATGAGCAGAACCAGGAGATCATTATACACTTCGACAACGATATTGTATGAGGACATATTTTGATGGAAGTGGATTTCTTTGACAAAGAGACCTGAGTTTCAATTGATAAATGACGGACAAAAGCAGCTACACCCAAAGAAAGAACACTGGGAAACGAATGTAAACTATCTGCATTTTTGTTTTTCTTCCCGGATTATTTATACCTTCTGAATCCAATTCTCCCTATGCAACAAGAGAACTGTTCGGTTCTGCAAACATATATTGTATCTAGGATATACTGCAACATATCCAACATATAAAGGACTGCTTGCCATCTAGGGGAGGGGGTGGAGGGAGGGAGGGGGAAAAAAAATCGGAACAGAAACGAGTGTCAACATACTGTAATTATTAAATAAAAAATTAAAAAAAAAAAAAGAAAATTATTCAGAAGGTATTAAAAAAAGGAACTGAAAGTAAAAATTTAAAAAATAAATAAAAATCTGCCAATCTTAGAGATCCTAAAAGAAAGATCATCACTAAATTTTGAAACTTTTGTATCAAAGGAAAAAAAATTACAGGCTATCACAACAAAAAGTAATTATTACCTCAGGTCCTATTATACTATATATAGACAAGTGAAAGAATTAGACATACATACAAAAATATTATATCCACAAAGTACTTATAATAGTGAATTTATATATATAACCTCCATGTATATACCACCCTCAAAAATTTATAAAGAAATAATGGGAGAAGGGGATGTGGAATAGAATAAAGTGAGATACAGAAGATTAACAATAGGATAAAACATATAAATTAGTGGGTATGGAATAAAGGGAGAGGAAAAATTTCGGAGGAGCAAACAAGGGAGGGATTCATAGTGAGATAGCT
Source organism: Antechinus flavipes (assembly GCF_016432865.1). Classification (NCBI taxonomy): domain Eukaryota; kingdom Metazoa; phylum Chordata; class Mammalia; order Dasyuromorphia; family Dasyuridae; genus Antechinus; species Antechinus flavipes. Next base: position 128,575,686 of record NC_067400.1, on the reverse strand, counting down.
GGAAAAGGGGGACAAGTTAATAGGTAAAAGTGAAGGAGAAGAATTAGCAGTGATGAGAAATAACAGTTAAACAAACACAAGAACAATTATTAAAAGTAGAATTATTTAAGAAAAAAGTCAAGATAATAATAATTGATCTCAAATAAATCCATGCTTAAAAAATTTTAATCAAAAGAAATTGATATTGTTCCTCAGCTTTATTAACATAGTTTTAAATAAATGTATGTGTATATCTAGATATATACATGCACACATCTAAAGCAATATTTATATAACATGTACATATATATACACACACACACACACACATATGTGTGTATAAGTGTATGCATAGGTACAAATATACATGTGTATATGTGTGCAGATGTGTATATGGATATGTGTGTACATAGTATGTGGATGTAAATGTGTGTATTATGTAAATATATCCATTCTTAACTGTACCCTGTTTCTGGTAAGTCGGGAGTGGGGAAGAAAGGGAAAAAATAATAAGGTAAAAAATTTACAAGAATAAACAAAAGAAAACCTATATGGAAGAAAAGAAAAGATGTCTTCTATAATTAAATATACTTTCTCAAAATGGATATTTATTGTTACATATTTTGAATCTTCCTTGATGTTTTGCTGGGCACCTAATATTGTTTTTGTTTCTCTTTCTTTTTCTATTTTTTTTTCTTATTTTGCCTTTAAATTATATATATATATATATATATATATTATATATATATATATATATATATATATATATATATATTTGTTATTTATACTTTCTCAAAGCTAATCTTGAAGTGCCCAGGAGAGAGAAAAACATGGCAGCCAAAATAATGAAGTTTTAAGAGCGTTTATTGCTAGCTAGTGACTGAACCCTGATACCAACACAAGTCAGTAATGAGTGGCCTCAGGGCCATATATTTATAGAAAGAAGAGAAAGACATCAAAATGTTTCTTGATACATTTGTCATAATAAAGAAATTTCTATTCTAAACAGGAGGCAAAAAGTTATCACTCTAAGGGAGTCATTCTCAGGCAGCAGCAAGCAGCATTTCTTTAAACTTATGAGGTTGTCAAGGTCTCAAGACTCTCAGGACAGTATCTAAGTTGTTAAAAATACCATCTGCATTAGGGAGTGAAGAACTAGGAATAAACTTCTAACTACAAAGATTTAGGATTATGTTCCTCATGGATCCATTTTGGGGATCTTTTCCACTTCAATCTCAAGATAAGTGTTTGCAATAGTCAGCTGGAAAATATGAATTTAGAAGTAAACATATGATCATATGTGTGTACTACTGTATCTAACAAATGTAATTGGCAGTTCTTTTTCTTTTTATTACAATGCTGATATAGCTACCATTTAAGGTAGGAATAGAAGGGTTTTTCATGAGTGATCTCCACATGAACTTACTAAAAATCTGTTAACAAAGAAGTATCATAAAAATGAGTGATTCATGCAGAATTCTTACACAAAATAAAGAAGTTATACTACTTCTACTATATTTTACTAATATAACATGGGGTTACTGGTATCAGATAGACTGGAAATGTCATCATTTATTAACTTTGGCATATTAATCAATACAGATTTATCAGGAAGTGGTAGAAACTTTATAGAATATAATTATAGGTTACAAAATTTAGTATTTGAAGAAGTGATTAACAGAAAATAAGGTAACATATCGCTCTTTTTATCCAAGAAAAAAGAAATCATTTTACATATTTGTGCAATTGCACAAGTTGTGCAAATTAACCAAAAAGAACAACAATGATATAGGAACTTCCCCCCGGCTCATTTTTAACTGAATACCAGCCATCATCAATAAATTGAAATGAAAATAATAACAATTGTTATCAGAAAATTATCTTCCTTGGCTGTCATGTTACATGAACAACTCACATTAGAATTCTGAGAGGTCCTGAATAAGCTTCCTTTTTGTTTGTTTATTTCTTTTTTCCTCTTAAGTTACCAGGAAGTTTCTTATTAGGAATTCTTGCCCACAGTAACACATCTATTGATTATGTTAATTAAATTAACCAATTCCCATCCATTCAAATTCACTGTAACACAACCTGTCAATATTTAATCTTTATATCCCCTTTTTAATCATTTCAAGCTTACATTGGCTCATAGATCTTACATTCTAGGTTACTATGCGATATCTGTCTTTACTACATAGAATTTTTTTCCATCACTGGGCACATCTATAGTTGAGCTTTCTTTTGGGTTTGGCCCAGCAGATTGATTAGTATTTGTAGTAGTCCTGCTCTATTTCCCAATAGTATGTTGAATATCTTCCAACTTGACATGCTCATTTTCTGATGTCAGCTAACTTATCATCTCAGTACTCTCCATGGAATTTTATTGGCAATTATATTGCATCTTTTGTGTTTTAAAAGAAATGGAGTAGGTCTCATAGTCAATATAAGAGTTTTTTAAAAAGCAGTACTGGTATATAATCTCAAAAAATAGATGAATGCTGTGTGTTCAAAATCCAAAGCAAACCATTCAGCCTTACTCCAAACACTGAAACTGAAGAAGCCAAAGTTGTTCAGACTTCAGCTATCTTCCAGAAATAAAATGAAAATAAAAATAAAAGAGGTCACATTCGTCATAGGAGACTGGAATGCTAAAGTAGAAAATGAAAATACATTTGGAATAACAGTAAACAATTTGGCAGAAATGAATTCATTTCATTCAGGATAACTCATTGTCATTACAAACACATTTTTTCAACAATCCTGAAAATGATGAGAGTAACTTAAAAAAAAAACAAACTATATGGACAGAGTTTCATGATATTGAATAGGAGGTAGCAGCAACCCCCCAAAAAATCTAAAGAAACAGAAAGCAAAATAGTTATGTGATAAGGCTTATAAAAAGCTTAGGAAACCAGGAAAAGACAAGGAAAATTATAAGGAAAAAATAGACCCAATTTAATGCAGCATATCGAAGAAAAGAAAGGAGAGAAAAGATTTTCTTAATTGAGCATGCAAAGAAATAGAAAAATAAACAATAAAATGGAAAAGATAAAAATATCTTCAAGAAAATTAGACTTATCAAGTGAAACAAGGTTGCCCACTATCACCATTATTATTCAATATTGTATTAGAAAGAGATTAAAGGAATTAGAATAGGAAATGAGGTAACCAAATTATCACTCTTTGTAGATGATATGATGGTATACTTAGAGAACCCCAGAGATTCTACTAAAAAGCTATTAGAAATAATTCACAGCTTTAGCAAAGTTGCAGGATACAAAATAAATCCACATAAATCCTCAGCATTTTTATACATTACCAACAAAATCCAAAAACAAGAGATACAAAGAGAAATTCCATTCAAAATAACTGTAGATAGCATAAAATATTTGGGAATCTATCTACCAAAGGGAAGTCAGGAATTATATGAGCAAAATTACAAAACACTTTCCACACAAATAAAGTCAGATTTAAATAATTGGAAAAAATATCAAATGCTCTTGGATAGGCAAGTGAATATAATAAAGATGGCAATATTCCCTAAACTAATCTATGTATTTAGTGCCATAACAATCAGACTCCCAAGAAACTATTTTAATGACCTAGAAAAAATAAAAACAAAATTCATAAGGAAGAACAAAAGGTCAAGAATGTCAAGGAAGTTAATGAAAAAAAATCAAATGAAGGTGGCCTATGTGTACCTGATCTAAAACTATATTATAAAGCAGTGGTCACCAAAACCATTTGGTATTGGCTAAGAAGTAGATTAGTTGATAGGTTAGGTTCACAGGACAAAATAGTCAATAACTATAGCAATCTAGTGTTTGACAAACCCAAAGATCCCAATTTTGGGGATAAGAATTCATTATTTGACAAAAACTGCTTGGAAAACTGGAAATTAGTATGGCAGAAATTAGTTATGGAACCACACTTAACACAGTACACTAAGATAAGATCAAAATGGGTCCATGATTTAGGAATAAAGAACGTATAAATAAATTAGGGGAACATAGAATAGTTTACCTCTCAGACTTGTGGACGAGGAAGGAATTTGTGACCAAAGACTAATCAGAGATCATTATTGATCAAAAAATAGAAAATAGAGTCCAAAATATGTAGAGAATTGACTAAATTATAAGAAATCATGCTATTCTCCAATTGATAAATGGTCAAAGGATATGAACAGACAATTTTCAGATGTTCCAAATCAGTATTGATCAGAAAAATGCAAATTAAGACTACTCTGAGATACCACTACACACCTGTCAGATTGTGAACGAATCCAACCATTCTGGAGAGCAATCTGGAATTATGTACCCAAAGTTATCAATCTGTGCATACCCTTTGATCCTGAATAATGAAGTGAGGTGGGCCTTAAAAATCATCAGTAGTAGCAAAACTGGTGTAGATGATAGAATTCCAGCTGACCTATATGAAATCCTAAAATATGATGGTTTTAAAATGCTGCACTTGATATGCCAGAAACTTTAGAAAACACAACAGTGACCACTGGACTGGAAAAAGAATGAACAGTTCATTTCCCAATCCTGAAGAAATACAATGACAAAAAAATTTCCAAATTGCAGAATATTTTGCCCATTTCACATACCATTAAGGTTATACTTAAGATTCTCTAAGCTTAGTATCAGTAGTATGTGAACTGAGAATTATCAGAAAAGCAAGCTAGCTTTTGAAGAGACAGAGGAATTAGAGACCAAATTGCTAATGTTAGTTATGTGGTGAGCTTTTTCTTCTCAAAATACAGCCAGGTGATCAAAGTTCAGATCTTTTATTATCCCAATATAGCCCGGTTAGCTTAGAGGCCTATCTCTCTGCTTGGTTCCAAGAGCTCTCTCCGAATGTCACCAAATCCAAAGGTCTGGTCCTTCAGCCTCTGCCTCTGCTTTCTTCAGCCTCCAGCCAGCTCCAACTCTTCATGTCATTCCGCTGAAATCTCGACTTGTAGCGTCTTCCTCTCTCCGAAGAACTCTCCGACTGGCCCATTGGCCTATTTATGCTCCTTCCAGAGAGAGGGATTATGGGTAGTTCTACTTAGTACCTTGTTTCAGGTTCTGCCCAAAACATCTTCTTGTAAGATTAGATCAACTCTAATTACTTAGCAGTTAGTAAGGATTCCAACATCTCCCCCTTTCTTTTGTTTTAAAACATAGGGGGTTTCTGAGGGGGTACACATAAATCCATCAATATGGGCCAGAACTTTGTAACAGATATACATGGTATACATAAATCCATCAATATGGGAGGCATTATACATAATTTACATAAGTACATAGCAATATAACACAGGCTAGTAGTAATGTCAACCTAAAAATTTACACATGTCCATAAGTCCTAGAAACAGTCCAATAGGATTCCATTGTCCATTAGTTCATGTGCCAGGAATCCAATAGTTCCTGTAAGCCCTGAAGTACTGCAAAAGGTCTCATCAACAATTTTTCATCTCAGGGAACCCAATGATTCTTGCTGGTTTTTCAAGAAGTAAAACAGTTTCATCTTGTGTTAGGAAATCCAATGATTCCTGAAGCTTTTAAAAGTCTTTTTAACAGTTTCATAGTCAGCCATCTGATTCTTTCTCCATCTGTGGAAATATAAGCAGATCCTCTTCCCCAAGCAGTTAATCTAATTCCCTTCTATTTACCAAATTTGGGATTTCTCCTCATCATCTGGTAATTACATTGGAGTCGTTTGCATTGGATATTGTCTTGTTGTCTTAAAAGGCCTGTATTCTTCCCAACTGTAATCCTGATTGCTTTTCTGTTGGTTGATGACATCAGAGTTCTGAATTTCTAAAGTCTCTCTGGGTGTAACCTCAGCTGTTATCATGCCCCACCTGTCCTTTGATTGATACTTTGGAGCTGGGCCCTGCCTCTCCTTCCTCTGGGTCAATATACATTTAGAGGCCAGTGAAAGCCTCGGTTACATTTTGGACATGGGTTTTGGGTTTTCTCTCACCCTGTCTTCTCACTCTATCTCCATATCTACAATGAGCTCTCAAATGTCCAATTTTTCCGCACTGAAAACATCGACGAGTTTCTCTAGAATTCCTCTGCCAAGAAGGACCTTGTCTTTCCATGTTCATCATAGTCTGGGAATAATAAGCATTTGTGCCCACTGTGGCACAGTGTCTTATGATTTCCTCTAAAGGAGCATCTTTGTCTAGCCCCCATATAATTCTCTTGCAAATCTCATTGGCATTTTCTTTAGCCAGATGTCTGGTCATTATTTCTGTTGCTGCATTATCTCCAATGGTTCTTATTACAGCTGTTTGTAAACGTCCCACAAAATCTGCAAAAGGTTCATTGGGACCTTGCTCTATTTTTGTGAAAGCATTCTTTCCATCTTTCTGTCCAGGGAGAGAATTCCAAGCTTTTATTGCAGCCTTAGAAATTTGCTCATACACTGTTATGGGATAATAAATCTGTTCTGAACTCTCTGCATACTGACCTTCACCAGCTAGTTGGTCAAAAGCAACTTGTACAATAGCTCCTGTTTGCCTATTGCGTTGGGCTTGAATCCTACATAATTCATGAAACTCTGAAAGCCACAATAAATTTTGTCCCGGTTCTAGACAAGTTTTCGTTATGGATTTCCAGTCATTCGGGGTTAGGATTTCATAAGACAAATTATCTAGTAACATCTTCACATAAGATGATGTAGCCCCATAAAGAGTGCAACCCTTTTTCAAATCTTTAATTTTTCCCAAATTAAAAGCAGTGTATTTTCTCTCTTTTTGACCTGAGGAGTTGAGCTCTTCAATCACAGGATATGCATTTATAAAATCAGATATATCTTCTCCTTCATTTTTTTGCTTTAATTAATGCTTTTTCTAAGCTTGTCAAATTCTGCTTTACAGGAGAAGCTGACTGTGTTTCTGTCTCTCTCCCTCCCCCTTGTTCCACCCATGAAGGGTTAATTGCAAGGGGAGGGTCATGAGATGCGGAATCACCTAATTCTTCCTGCTGTGAAGTATCATACTCAGAATTGTAATTAACTCCATTCTCATCTGATTCGTCCTCCTTTTCACCTAGTAAAGTTAGCATTTCTTCCTCCTGTACTTTCCTTTTCATCATTCTATCACTTAAATAACTTCTTATAGCCAATTGTGTTACATTATATGTATTAATTATTGAGTTAGGCCCATTTTTATCATAGAATTGACAAAGATCCTCTCCAACCAATTTCCATTCATTTAGATCTAATTCCTTATCAAGAGAGAAACAAGGACATATGTCCTTTACAGTTTGTAAAAGTTCAGTGATTTGCTGTAAACTTATAATTAAACCTTGGCTTTCCATAACTTTGACAATGCTCTCTAAACATTTTCCTTGAACAGAAACAGGCTGTTTTCTAAATATCTGTCCCATCTTAGCTGAAATTCTACTTTAACTCTTCTAACAAAATTTCTTTGTTGCACTCACCCTAATTTCTGGGTTGAAGTCTTTTCCACTGGATCAGGATCAGAGGCTTTTCCACTTGAATCAGGATCGGGGCTTTTCCACTTGAATCAGGATCGGAGCTTTTCCACTGAAATCCACTGAGGGGTCTGTTAGCCCCACGTTGGGCGCCAAAATGCGGTGAGCTTTTTCTTATAGCCCGGTTAGTTTAGAGACCTATCTCTCTGCTTGGTTCCAAGAGCTCTCTCCGAATGTCACCAAATCCAAAGGTCTGGTCCTTCAGCCTCTGCCTCTGCTTTCTTCAGCCTCCAGCCAGCTCCAACTCTTCATGTCATTCCGCTGAAATCTCGACTTGTAGCGTCTTCCTCTCTCCAAAGAACTCTCCGACTGGCCCATTGGCTTATTTATGCTCCTTCCAGAGAGAGGGATTATGGGTAGTTCTACTTAGTACCTTGTTTCAGGTTCTGCCCAAAACATCTTCTTGTAAGATTAGATCAACTCTAATTACTTAGCAGTTAGTAAGGATTCCAACAAGTTAAATTATCAAGAAAGCAAGGGAGGCCCGCAAGTAAAAACAATTATGTTTGTTTCATTTACTAAACAATAAAACTTTGACTGTGTGATCACAACAAAATGTGTCAAGTCCTTAAAGAGATGGGAGTACCAGATCATCTTACTTGTATCCTAGAGAATCTGTATATGAGCTAAGAAACAATGGCTAAAACTGAATGTGAAACAACTTTAAGATTGTAAAAAGAGTATGACAAGGCTTTATTTATTTGTTTAACTTGTATGCTGAGGATACGATGTTAAATACCAGATTGGCTGAATCAAAACCTAGAATTAAAGTTTCCAGGGTAAATAGCAACATATGTAGATAATATTCTGATGGCTGAAAATGAAGAATTCCTGTTGATAAAGGTGAAGGAAGAGAAAATTAAGTTTAAATCTTAACACAAAAAAGAAAAGAAACTAAATCTTGGCAAGGTGCTCCCATCACTTCCTGGCAAAGAGAGGGAGAAGAAATGGAAACAATGTTAGATTTTATATTTTTGTGTCAAATAATTATTGGAGACAGGATCCATGACCATGAAATTAAAACAAACAAACAAACAAAAACACTTGTTCCTTAGAAGGAAAACTATGAAAAATATGGAAAAAAATAACAAAAGTCAGAGATAAAACCTTGACAACAAAGATCCACATGGTGAAAACCACATTTTGTTCTCTGCCATTCCACTCCCAACCCCCCATTCCCATAACAATGTATGTTTTTGAGAGCTTGGCAGTAAAGAAAATTGAGCAGCACTGAATTGACACTTTCTAATTATAATGCTAGGAAAGATTTTGGAGATTTCTTTGGAAAGACAAGAGATCAAATCAATCAATACTTAAATAAATTAAATCAAGCTATTCACTGGACAGTGAAATACTAATGGTGAAACTTAAATACTTTCACCACATAATGAAAACATGTGACACATTGGAAAAGATCTTGAAGCTGGGAAAAAAATGATGGCAAATGAAAAAGGAAACAGCAGAAGTTGAGATATACTGATAATATCATGGAAAGAAGGAAGATGAACTTGGATAGACATTGAGAAATACTACAGGATATAAGGACATGGTATGCTATGGTTCATGGCGTTGTAAAGAGTCTTATATGACTGAACAACTTAATAAAAACCACAAAAATCAGAAAGTTTTGAGGCTTAGTCACCTGGAATAATTAAATTTCAAGTCCAATTTTATATTCAAGGAAAAGCTACCTTAGCCTGTGTGAAATAGTTAAGCCTGTATTCATACCATACTCTCATAACTTTCTTTGCATCATTTTTTTTTCTTTTTTTTTAATTTTATAATAACTTTTTTATTGACAGAACCCATGCTAGGGTAATTTTTTACAACAATATCCCTTGCACTCGCTTCTGTTCTGATTTTTCCCCTCCCTCCCTCCACCCCTTCCCCTAGATGGCAAGCACTCCTATATATGTTAAATATGTTGCAGTATATCCTAGATACAATATATGTTTGCAGAAACGAACAGTTCTCTTGTTGCACAGGGAGAATTGGATTCAGAAGGTAAAAATAACCCAGGAAGAAAAACAAAAAAAGCAAATAGTTTACATTCATTTCCCAGTGTTCTTTCTTTAGGTGTAGCTGCTTCTGTCCATCATTGATCAGTTGAAGCTGAGTTAGGTCTCTTTGTCAAAGAAATCCACTTATATCAGAATACATCCTCATACAGTATCAGTGTTGAAGTATATAATGATCTCCTGGTTCTGCTCATTTCAATTAGCATCAGTTCCTGTAAGTATCTCCAAGCCTCTCTGTATTCATCCAGCTGGTCATTTCTAACAGAACAATAATATTCCATAACATTCATATACCACAATTTACCCAGCCATTCTCCAATTGATGGGCATCCATTCAATTTCCAGTTTCTAGCCACTACAAACAGGGCTGCCACACACATTTTGGCATATAAAAGTCCCTTTCCCTTCTTTAGTATTTCTTTGGGATATAAGCCCAGAAGTAACACTGCTGGATCAAAGGGTATGCATAGTTTGATAACTTTTTGGGCATAATTCCAGATTGCTCTCCAGAATGGTTGGATTCATTCACAACTCCACCAAGAATGCATCAGTGTCCCAGTTTTCCCGCATCCCCTCCAACATTCATCTTATTTTTTTCCTGTCATCTTAGCCAATCTGACAGGTGTGTAGTGGTATCTCAGAGTTGTCTTAATTTGCATTTTTCTGATCAATAGTGATTTGGAACACTCTATCATACGCATGGTAATAGTTTCAATTTCATCATCTGAAAATTTTCTGTTCATATCCTTTGACCATTTATCAATTGGAGAATAGCTTGATTTCTTATAAATTTCAGTCAATTCTCTATATATTTTGGAAATGAGGCCTTTATCAGAACCTTTAACTGTGAAGATGTTTTCCAAGTTTGTTGCTGAGAGAAGCATATTTCAATGTGCTTTCATAATTCATCAGTTTTCTATGTGGTGCTTCTTGTTGTTCAGTCATTTCAATAGTTTCCAACTCTTCATAACCTTATTTGCTTCCTTCCTTCCTTCCTTCCTTTCTTCCTTCCTTTTTCTTTCTTTCTTTCTTTCTTTCTTTCTTTCTTTCTTTCTTTCTTTCTTTCTTTCTTTCTTTCTTTCTTTCTTTCTTTCTTTCTTTCTTTCTTTCTTTTTACATTATGGTTAATATTGAAATATATTTTTCATGGTTTTATAGGTATAATTAATATCATAATACATTTCTTTTCCATTGATAGAGGAGGCACTAAAGGGAAGTAGATTGGAATTAAAAATTAAAAATAAGGAAATGATATTAAAAAATATTTGTGCTTTCCTTAATTTATATATAATTTATAGAACTACATCTCTGGTAAGCAATTTAATAAATCATTTACCTTTATCATGCCTGGGATTTTTGTACATGTATATACTATTCATAAAATTGTCAACATAAAGAATTACAAAACTCCTAACAAAATGACTATGACTTCGAGGAGAAATATGCTGCATATAAGCTCTCTATGATATTTCCTTTTTTTTTTTTTTTTTTCTATCAGTAAGGGCTTGCAAATTCAAATATACTTAAATATACTTAAATTCACAAAAAAACTTTAAATAAGTGATTTAATTAGCTTTATTTTGCATTAGCAAAAACAGACACTGATTTAGTGACTTGTGCAAGGTCATACAGCTAGTGTTGGTGGCAAGATTTGAACCCTGTCCTTCTTGATTTTATCTTCACAACTCTATTCATTATAAAAGCTTCCTTACATAGTATAACTTAAAATATGCAATCACTACATAAAATGTGTACTGACCACAGGAATTGTCCTATGAATATTTATTTTTTAATCCATCAGCACAGTCTATAAAAGCCAAAAGAGGAGGAGCATTCAATTCAACAAAAAAGAGATTATATATTTAAAGAGATATATGTGTAGATACTTTTACCTACCAAATTTAGATAATCTATCAAATTAGATAGAAAAAGGATGTGCTGCAGCGTGTTTAACATGTGTAGGACTGCTTGCCATCTTGGGGGGGGGGGAGGAGGGAGGGAGGGGAAAAAAACGAAACATAAGTGATTGCAAGGAATAATGTCGTGTAAAAATTATCCTGGCATGGATTCTGTCAATACAAAGTTATTATTAAATAAAATTTAAAAAAAACTGTAATAAAAAAAATTAGATAGAAAAGTTAGAGCAAATTGTATTTATTTGTCTATATTTTTTATACCTCAACAGTCAAAGAATAGGTGGATATTAACTTTTTTGTTAATTGTGGAGAAATAATAAATATTTGGAACTGGTAAGGTATTAAATATGTTCAGAATCATTTTGTCAATTCTTTATAAACCTTAAGGAGCACTTTAGCTCTTTGTATTGAACTTCTTATAAAATGTTAGAAGGATTTTCAGGTGGAAATATTCGGTAGAAAGCTGAAGATTCAGAACTATAATTTGGATCTGTAAATGTAAAAATTTGTTTATCAGGTGCATAGAAGTCAAAGCAATAAAAATGAGTGGCATTGAAAAGGCAAATTATGCAATGAGTGAAGAAAATATAGTTAAGACCAGAACTTGAGACAATATTCATTTTCAGGGTAAGAAGATAGGAAAATAAAGTGGAAAAAGGAGAATTAATATAATGCTAATGAAAATCACAGCACAAGTTTCAAATAAATATAAATTCTCAATAGTGTAAAGTGTTTCTGTAAAGTTTACTGAAAAAACACTATTGAATCTGAGGATTAACGCTTGCTGGTAACCTCAGAAAAATTCCATCTCTGTAGAAAGATGAAAGAGATAACAGATGTAGATTACAAATGTAAAAAAAAAATTAGATAGGTAATATAGATTTAAAGATATTTGTTGAAATTGAAGTATTTATAGAGGGAATTGTGGTTAAGATGACATGGCTATTAAATTTTAATCATCAAAAACCTAATACAAATCCTAACTCAGAGCTTCATCATATAACCTTCCTCAGTTTGTTTCCTCAACTGTAAAAAGAGAATTACAAAAACACTCTTTTCATAGAGTTGTTTTCAAGAATAAAATTAAATATGCATTTTTAATATCTTAAAATGATAAAAAAAATTGAACTCATTAATACATAGATATTTTCCAAGTAAGTAGGCTTCAAGATGTATTTCCCTAATAAATATATAGTAACGATTAATGAAACCAATATCTGGCAAACAGAATTCCCAATAGTTAAACATAAGTTTCAAAGTAAATAAAAATTGGACAGATGCTTGAGACATCTACTTAGGAGAAACAACGTGTATCAGTGATCATGAAGCTGAATGCTGAAATCAACAGGGTCAAAGATTCTACAAGTGAATTTAATTGAAAAGTTGCCATAGATCAGTGCCTGAATTGAAAATCATAAGAACAAAACATTTCCTTTTGAAATACAAATTAAATTTTATCCTCAAGACCACACACATACACACACACAAAATTCAAAAATGCATTTAATTAGTTGGTGGGTTTTTTTGTTGCTCTTGTTTTAAAAGTTAATGGGAAAATCATTTGGGGCATGGTTGAACAAATTGGGGTATATGAAGATAATGGAATATTATTATTTTATTAAAATAATGAACAAGCTAATTTTAGAAAGGCTTGGAAAAATTTTCATGAACTGATGCTAAGCAAAACAAGCAGAACCAGGAATACATTATACACAATAATAGCAAGAATGCAATAATTAACTATAAAAGACTAGGTTCTTCTCAGTGGTTTAGTAATCCTCAGCAATCCCAACAGAAAATGTACAAAAAATGCAATCTGTATCCAGTGAAAGAACTATGAGACTGAATGTGAATCAAAAGATTCTATGTTCATTTCATTTTCCTGTTTTTTTTTTTTCTCTCTCTCATGCTTTTTTCTTTTCCTTTTTCTCTTCCAACATGATTTGTAAAAAAAAATGCATATTAATATGTTTTTTTTTTAAAATAGTTAACATGGAAAATGCTGAGACTCAAAACTTTGAAACAATGTTAATACATTTATAGATGAAAGACAATACCACAAGGATGCATTCTTTTTTTTTTTTTTTTTTTTTATAATAAATTTTATTTTATTTAATAATAACTTCGCATTGACAGAATCCATGCCAGGATAATTTCTACACGACATTATCCCTTGCAATCACTTATGTTTCGTTTTTTCCCCCTCCCTCCCTCCTCCCCCCCCCCCCCAGGATGGCAAGCAGTCCTATATATGCTAAACATGTTGCAGTATATCCTAGATACAATACATATTTGCAGAACCAAACAGTTCTCTTGTTGCACAGGGAGAATTGGATTCAGAAGGTAAAAATAACTCGGGAAGAAAATCAAAAATGCAAATAGTTCACATTCATTTCCCAGTATTCCTTCTTTGGGTGTAGCTGTTTCTGTCCATCATTTCTCCAATGAAACTCAGTTAAGTCTCTTTGTCAGAGAAATCCACTTCCATCAGAATACATCTTCATACAATATCGTTGTCGAAGTGTATAATGATCTCCTTGTTCTGCTCATCTCACTTAGCATCAGTCCATGTAGGTCTCTCCAAGCCTCCCTGTATTCATCCTGCTGGTCATTCCTTACAGAGCAATAATATTCCATAACATTCATATACCACAATTTACCCAGCCATTCTCCAATTGATGGGCATCCACTCATTTTCCAGTTTCTAGCCACTACAAACAGGGCTGCTACAAACATTTTGGCACATACAGGTCCCCTTCCCTTTTTTAGTATCTCTTTGGGGTATAAGCCCAATAGAAACACTGTTGGATCAAAGGGTATGCACAGTTTGATAACTTTTTGGGCATAATTCCAGATCGCTCTCCAGAATGGCTGGATTCGTTCACAACTCCACCAACAATGCATCAATGTCCCCGTTTTCCCGCATCCCCTCCAACATTCATCATTGTTTTTTCCTGTCATCTTAGCCAATCTGACAGGAGTGTAGTGATATCTCAGAGTTGTCTTAATTTGCATTTCTCTGATCAATAGTGATTTGGAACACTCTTTCATGTGAGTGGTAATAGTTTCAATTTCTTCATCTGAAAATTGTCTGTTCATATCCTTTGACCATTTATCAATTGGAGAATGGCTTGATTTTTTATAAATTTGAGTCAATTCTCTATATATTTTGGAAATGAGGCCTTTATCAGAACCTTTAATTGTAAAGATGTTTTCCAGTTAGTTACTTCCCTACTAATCTTGTTTGCATTCGTTCTGTTTGTACAAAGGCTTTTTAATTTGATATAATCAAAATTTTCTATTTTGTGATTGGTAATGGTCTCTAGTTCATCTTTGGTCACAAATTTCTTTCTCCTCCACAAGTCTGAGAGATAAACTATCCTATGTTCCTCTAATTTATTTATAGTCTCGTTCTTTATGCCTAGGTCATGGACCCATTTTGATCTTATCTTGGTATGTGGTGTTAAGTGTGGGTCCTTGCCTAATTTCTGCCATACTAATTTCCAGTTATCCCAGCAGTTTTTATCAAATAATGAAATCTTATCCCAAAATTTAGAATCTTTGGGTTTGTCAAACACTAGATTGCTATAGTTGACTATTCTGTCTTGTGAACCTAACCTTTTCCACTGATCAACTAATCTATTTCTAAGCCAATACCAGATGGTTTTGGTGACTGCTGCTTTATAATATAATTTTAGATCAGGTACAGCTAGACCACCTTCATTTGATTTTTTTTTCATTAATTCCCTTGAGATTCTCGACTTTTTATTGTTCCATATGAATTTTGTTGTTATTTTTTCTAAATCATTAAAATATTTTCTTGGAAGTCTGATTGGTATAGCACTAAATAAATAGATTAGTTTAGGGAGTATTGTCATCTTTATTATATTTGCTCGGCCTATCCAAGAGCACTTAATATTTTTCCAATTATTTAAGTCTGACTTTATTTGTGTGAAAACTTTTTTGTAATTTTGCTCATATAATTCCTGACTTTCCTTTGGTAGGTAGATTCCCAAATATTTTATGCTATCAACAGTTATTTTGAATGGAATTTCTCTTTGTATCTCTTGCTCTTGGATTTTGTTGGTGGTGTATAAGAATGCTGAGGATTTATGGGGATTTATTTTGTATCCTGCTACTTTGCTAAAATTATGAATTATTTCTAATAGCTTTTTAGTAGAATCTCTGGGGTTTTCTAGGTATACCATCATATCATCTGCAAAGAGTGATAGTTTGGTTTCCTCATTGCCTACTCTAATTCCTTTAATCTCTTTCTCGACTCTTATTGCAGAGGCCAGTGTTTCTAATACAATATTGAATAATAATGGTGATAGTGGGCAACCTTGCTTCACTCCAGATCTTACCGGGAAAGGTTCCAGTTTTTCCCCATTGCATATGATGCTTACTGAAGGTTTAAAATATATGCTCCTAACTATTTTAAGGAAAAGTCCTTTTATTCCTATGCTCTCAAGTGTTTTTATTAGGAATGGCTGTTGGATTTTATCAAATGCTTTTTCTGCATCTATTGAAATGATCATATGGTTTTTGTTTGGTTGGTTGTTGATATAGTCAATTATGTTAATAGTTTTCCTAATATTGAACCAGCCCTGCATTCCTGGTATAAATCCTACTTGGTCATAGTGTATTAACCTGGGGATGATTTTCTGTAATCTTTTTGCTAATATTTTATTTAAGATTTTAGCATCAATATTCATTAGGGAGATTGGTCTATAATTTTCTTTCTCTGTTTTCAGCCTACCTGGTTTAGGTATCAGTACCATATCTGTGTCATAAAAGGAGTTTGGTAGGACTCCTTCAATCCCTACTTCTTCAAATAGTTTATTTAGCATTGGAGTTAATTGATCTTTAAATGTTTGATAGAATTCAGATGTAAATCCATCTGGTCCTGGGGTTTTTTTCTTAGGGAGTTGATTGATAGTTTGTTCTATTTCTTTTTCTGAGATAGGAGTGTTTAGGATATTTACTTCTTCCTCTGTTAGTTTAGGTAAGCTATATTTTTGGAGGTATTCTTCTATTTCATTTAAGTTGTCGAATTTATTGGCGTAAAGTTGGGCAAAGTAACTCCTAATTATTGCTCTAATTTCCTCTTCGTTAGTGGTGAGTTCTCCCTTTTCATTTTTAAGACTAACAATTTGATTTTCCTCTTTCCTTTTTTTAATCAGATTTACTAAGGGTTTGTCTATTTTGTTGGTTTTTTCATAGAACCAACTCTTAGTTTTATTAATCAATTCAATAGTTTTTTTACTTTCAATTTTATTGATCTCTCCTTTTATTTTTTGAATTTCAAGTTTAGTGTTTGATTGGGGGTTTTTAATTTGTTCCTTTTCTAGCATTTTTAGTTGCAAGCCCAATTCATTGACCTTCTCTTTCTCTATTTTATACAAATAGGCCTCTAGAGATATGAGATTTCCCCTTATTACCGCTTTGGCTGCATCCCATACATTTTGGTATGATGTCTCATTATTATCATTTTCTTGGATGAAGTTATTAATTATGTCTATAATTTGCTGTTTCACCCAATCATTCTTTAGTATGAGATTATTTAGTTTCCAATTATTTTTTGGTCTACTTTCCTGTGGCTTTTTATTGAATGTAATTTTCAATGCATCATGGTCTGAAAAGGATGCATTCACTATTTCTGCCTTACTGCATTTGAGTTTGAGGTTTTTATGTCCTAATATATGATCAATTTTTGTATAAGTTCCATGAACTGCTGAAAAGAAGGTGTACTCCTTCCTGTCCCATTACATTTTCTCCAGAGATCTATCATATCTAATTTTTCTAGTATTCTATTTATCTCTTTGACTTCTTTCTTATTTATTTTGTGGTTTGATTTATCTAATTCTGAGAGTGCAAGGTTGAGATCTCCCACTATTAAAGTTTTACTGTCTATTTCTTCTTGCAGCTCTCTTAATTTCTCTTTTAGGAATTTAGATGCTACACTACTTGGTGCATATATATTTAATATAGATACTTCTTCATTATTCATTCTACCCTTTAGCAAGATATAGTGCCCTTCCTTATCTCTTTTGATTAGATCAATTTTTGCTTTAGCTTGATCTGAGATCAGGATGGCTACCCCTGCTTTTTTGGCTTCACCTGAAGCATAGTAGATTTTGCTCCAACCTTTTACCTTTAACCTGCATGTATCACCCCGCTTCAGGTGTGTTTCCTGTATACAACATATTGTAGGATTCTGGCTTTTAATCCATTCTGCTAACCGCTTCCTCTTTATAGAGGAGTTTACCCCGTTCACATTTATGGTTAAAATGACCAATTCTGTATTACTTGCCATCTTGTTAACCCCGGTTTATGCTTTTCTCCCTTCTTACTCCCTTACCCCTCCCTTACCCCCCTTCCCAGTATTAAGCTTGTGAGCTCCCCTTGCTTCTCACAGCCCTCCCTTTTTCAGTATCCCTCCCCCCCCTTAAAGTTCCCCCCCCCCAACTTACCCCTTTCCCTCCCAGTTACCGTATTCCCTTCCACTTAGCTTATTCCTTCCTTTTTCACTTCTCCCTTCTCACTTTTCAATGAGGTGGGAGAAGTTTCACCATAGAATGAATATGTCTAAAATTCTTCTCTTACTGCCAATTCTGAAAGCAGTAAAATACTCACTATTTTCATTTCTCTCCATTCTTTCTCTCAGATTTACTAGGTTTTCTTTGCCTCTTCATGAAATGTAGTACCCCCACTTTCCCTTTTTTCTAGTACAATGTCCTTTCCACAACTAGTTTCTAGAACAAGGTATACATGTATTCTTTATACATCTTTACAGCCGAAATATAGTTCCCAAGATTAATCTTTACCTTTTTAGATTTCTCTTGAGTTCTGTGCTTGTAGATCAAATTTTTTGTTAAGTTCTGGCTTTTTCATCAGAAATAGATGAAATTCGCTTATTTCGTTGAATGTCCATCTTCTTCCCTGGAAAAAGATGCTCAATCTCGCTGGGTAAGTTATTTTTGGTTGCATACCAAGTTCCTTAGCCTTTCGGAATATCATATTCCAGGCCCTTCGATCCTTTAATGTGGATGCTGCCAGATCCTGGGTGATCCTTATTGTGGCTCCTTGATACTTGAATTGGGTTTTTCTAGCCGCCTGCAGTATTTTTTCCTTTGCCTGAGGGTTCTGGCATTTGGCCACTATATTCCTTGGTGTTTTGATTTTAGGATCCCTTTCAGTAGGGGATCGATGAATTCTTTCAATGTCTATTTTACCTTCTGTTTCTATGACTTCTGGGCAGTTCTCTTTGATAATTTCCTGGAAGATAGTGTTCAGGCTTTTTTTTTCATCATACTTTTCTGGAAGTCCGATGATTCTCAGGTTGTCTCTCCTGGATCTGTTTTCCAGGTCTGTTGTCTTCCCCAGAAGGTATTTCACATCCTTTTCCATTGTTTGATTTTTTTGGATTTGCTTGACTGATTCTTCTTGTCTCCTCGAGTCATTCAATTCCAATTGTTCGACCCTGATTTTCAGTGAGGTATTTTCTTCACTCACTTTTTTAAGATCTTTTTCTAATTGTCCAATTGAGTTCTTTTGTTCTGTGGAATTTTTTTCCATTTCGCCAATTTTGTTTTTTAGAGAGCTGTTTTCTGTTTCCAGTTCACTAATCCTATTTTTCAAGGATTTGGTTTCTTTATCCACTCTTTCTTTAACTGACTTCTCCAGGCTCTTTTGCCAAGCCTCCCTCTCCTTTTTCAGAGCCTCCCTCTCCTTTTCCCATTTTTCTTCTAGTTCCCTTGTGAGAGCCTTTTTAATTTCCTCCATGAGATTCATCTGTGCTGAGGGACATAAGGTCTCTTCCTTCGGGGATTCACCTGGGGACTGTTTGTTTTTAGTCTCCTCAGGGTTTGGAGTCTGCTCTTTATCTGTATAAAAGCTGTCCAGGGTTAAATTCTTTTTCAGTTTCTTGCTCATTCTGTCTATTTATCAAAGACAAACTATCAAAGAAACAGAAGGAAAAAAAAACCCCTTGAATGGAGGCTGCTTTCTTTGGGGGAGGGGCAGGGTATTTGTGAGGCACAGGTCCTACTGTGCTATGGCGCCTGCGCACTGAGATCCGAGCGCTCTGAGATCCGAGCGGGTTAAGACACTGTGGGGGAGGGGTGGCCAGGTCCCGAGAAACTCCAGCTGTCCGGGATTGTATTCTTCACCCCCGGTGTTTTTAGCTTCTCTGCTGGGCTGCTGACTTGCTCCTATAGCAAAGCTCTCACCGCAGAGACGGCTGCGATCGCGTCCTACCGCCTCTCCGCTCCACCCGGTTCTGAGCTGCTAACTGTGCTTTGGTTGCCGCTGCTGCCCGCAGACTGCTTCCAAATACCGTCCCCGCCCTCGCGCAAAAACAGACCTTTCTTGACGAGTCTCAAGGATGGTTTCTCTTGGTAAGTAATTGTATGGTTTTTTTTCAGTCGAGCATTAATTCAGAGGCATGAAATGAAATGAATAGTGAGAGAAAAACACGGAGATTACACAGAAGTGTATTTCCTCTCCGCCATCTTGGCCGGAAGTCACAAGGATGCATTCTTAAAAAATAATATAAAACACCTAGGTTGTAACCTCTCAACTATATTAGTTGTTACTTGAGAGTGAGGAATATTTTAATTACTCCTTTTGTAATCTCTTACTTATACTTGTGTGTTTTTATCCATTCATATATGGAATGTTTTTAAATTACTCTAAATATGCACACAATGAATATATATTTTAGGAATGACATGTTTCAGGGGCAGAGCCAAGATGGCAGAGAGGACACACATGTGTCTATCTAAACTCTTCCTTACTCTCAGACTACTTCTATTATGAAAGGTCTTGGAATTAATGCTTTACTGTCAGAACCCACAAATATTGTGAGTACAACACATTGCAAACAGAAGATATTCTAGAAATTCTGCAGAAAAGGTCTGTTTTTGTGTGCGGGCAAAGATAATTAAGCCAGGCAGGCAGGCAGTGAGAGCACGGAAGGCAACTCACACTGAGCAGACCAGAGTTGGGCAGGGTGTGGTCTCAGCCAGCAGAAAATCTTCAAGGAGAACTTTACCCCACAGTGTAGATACTTTGCCCTGATAGCAAGCCAGTA
The DNA here is from genome assembly GCF_016432865.1 of Antechinus flavipes. Lineage (NCBI taxonomy): Eukaryota > Metazoa > Chordata > Mammalia > Dasyuromorphia > Dasyuridae > Antechinus > Antechinus flavipes. The sequence goes on along the minus strand of NC_067400.1, from coordinate 128,555,189 downwards.
GATCAGCAGAGAAGCTATAAACACAGGGAGTGAAGGCTATATCCCAGAAAAGCTAGGGTCTCTCAGGATCTGGCCACACCCACCTGGAGTGACTCTGCACAATCTCTGAGCACAACCCCTGATCCCAGTGCAGTCATTGCTGTTCCACTGCTATTTGCTGTTGTCTGTAGAGGAAGCTTGGTAATACCACACTGCCCCCAAAGCAGCCTGCAGCTTTTGTTTGTTTGTTTGTCAAAATCAGTAAGAAATTAAAGTAGGCTTTAATGTTAGATACCTTCTATACTGTTAGCAGACTTCAAACCCTGAGGAGACTATAAATAGATTGTCTCTAGATGAAACCCCAAAAGGAGATATGATCTGGTCCCCACCGGACAAAGCTCTCATAGAAGAAATTTAAAAGGCTCTTACAAGAGAGCTAGGAGAAAAATGGGGAAAGGAAAGGGAAGCTTGGCAAGAGGGTCTGGATAAGTCATTTCACTCATTTAAAGATAGAGTGAATAAAGAAATCAACTCCCTGAAAAACAGAATTAGTGAAGTGGAAAAGGTAAAAAATTCCAAGGAAAACAGAATTAGTGAATTGGAAAAAGAAAATAGGTCTCTAAAAAATAAAATTGGCGAAATGAAAAAAAAATTCCATAGAAGAAAACAACTCATTTAAAAACTCAATTGGACAATTACAAAAAGAAATTTAAAAAATAAATGAAGAAAATAATTCATTAAAAATCAGAATTGAACAAATGAAAATGAATAAATTGAAGGGACACCAAGAATCAGTCAAGCAAAATCAAAATGATAAAAAAAAAAAAAAAGAAAAGAAAAGAAAAAGAAAAGTTAAATATCTACTTGGGAAAACAATAGATCTGGAAAATAGATCTAGGAGAGATAATCTGAGGATTATTGGATCTCCTAAAATCATGTTGAAAAAAAGACCCCAGACACTATTTTTCAGGAAATCATCAAAGAGAAATGCCCAGATGTTATAGAAACAGAGGATAAAACAGACAGTGAAAGAATTCATCAATCACCTACTGAAAGAGACCCTAAAATTGAAACCTCAAGAAATATTGTGGCTAAATTCCAGAACTATCAGACCAAGGAAAAAATATTGCAAGCACCTAGAAAAAAAATAATTCAAATACAGAGGAGCCACAATAAGGATTACTCAGGATCTAGCAGTGTCCACATTAGAGGATTGAAGGACCTGGAATCTGATATTCCGAAAGGCTAAGGAATTTGGTATGTAGCCAAGAATTACATACCCAGCCAAAATGAGCATTTTTTTCCCAGGGAAGAAGATGGACATTCAATAAAATAGGTAAATTCCATGTTTTTTTCTGATGAAAAACTGGAACTAAACAAAAAGTTTTACCTCCAAATATAGGCCTCAAGAGAATTATAAAAAGGTAAAAAGAAATCTTGGTAATTATATTTCTGTTATGAGTATGCATAAAGAATACATGTATAATTTGGTTTTACTTTTACAATATAAAAAATAATCTAGAGGTGGAAAGGAAATTGTATGAGAAAAAGGAAAAATGGAGGTACTACATCTTACAAAGAAGGAAAGAAAACTTATTATATCTGAGGGAAAGAAGGGAGGGGGATGAATATAGTATGCATCTTACTCTCATCAGAATTGGCTCAAAGAGAAAAATATTTTATATATTTGATTTATATAGAAACTTCTCCCACCTCATTGAAAAGTTGGAGAAGAAAAGTGAAAAAGGAAGGAGTAAGCTAAATAGAAGTAAATACTGAAATTGTAAGGAAAAGGTTTAAGAAAAGGAGAGGGACTCTAAGGTGGGGGGAAGAGTCTAAAGAGGGAGGGCTGCATGAGGCAAGTGGTGCTCACAAGTTTATTACTGGGGAGGGGAGTAAGGGGGAAAGAAAAGAGAAAAGCATAATCTGAGTTTAACAAGATGGCAAGAAATACAGAATTAGTAATTTTAAGCATAATGTGAATGGGGTAAATTCCCCCTTAAATCAGAGGTGGATAGAAACTGGATTAAAAGTCAAAAGCCTACAATATGTTGTTTGCAGAAAACACACTTGAAGAAGGGCAATACATATAGAGTAAAGGTAACAGGCTAAAGCAGAATCTACTATGCTTCAGGTAAAGGCAAAAAAGCAGAAGTAGCCATCCTGATCTGAGATCAAATTAAAGCAAAAATTGATCTAGTTAAAAAATAAAGAAAGACACTATATCAGGCTAAAGGGTAACATAGATAATGAAGCAATATCAATATTAAACTTACATGCACCAAGTAATGTAGCATCTAACTTCTTAAAGGAGAAGTTAAGAGAGCTGCAAGAAGAAATAGACAGCAAAACTATAATAATGGGAGATCTCAATTTTTCGCTTTTATCCTTGAATTTCTATATGTTTTTGAAAATTCAAAAACACAAGTCAACTATCAACTTCTGAAATTGTATTTAATGATGTTTCTTTTAAGTATATACTTAACAATTGAATAAAATGAAACAATCTCAATAAAATTATTTCCAGACAGGGTTCAATGATTGTATTCAGGAGCTTAACCAGATTAAAAACAAACAAATAAAAAAAAAATCTTTCATTTTGTTCATGATCAGTCAATTTGGATGCACTGCAAGATAGCTGATGCACAGGAAGTAATGTCAATATTTGTTTCTTTTCTTTCTTGTGAGATTGTGGGTTTTAGATACTAGGACAGAATCAGACATGATTCACATGTTAAATACAAGATTCCTATTTTTTCTATATGAATAATAAGACAAATACTCATCAAATCTTACTTTACTCAACATATTTACTGAAAATTATGCACATAATTGTCCAGCCCAAAGTATTTTGATATGACAATTGTGAGAAGTATAGTTAATCCATTTGAAAGAACTATGACAAAAATTTTGACTTGAAATGGGAAGATACCCTCTAAATCCCTGTCTACTTTTCAAGGTCCAAACAATTCAATGGAAAGATTTTGGAATCTTAGAAAACTTCATGATCCATGAATTTAGAATTCTGTGAATACAGGATTGTAATCAGTTTAAAAATATTTGCTCTCTGATTTTTTTCAACTTGGAGGTCGATGAAATTCTAAATAGTAATACAGAGACTGGGCAGGGAAGTAAATTAATTAAAAGCATGTCTTACATGAGCTAGGACAGATTGCAAGCCTAGGAGATAAAAATAACTAACATAATATATTGAAACAAGTTGTTGATGCTGAAAATTTAAGAAATGGATAAAAGAACAATAATAAATACATATTATTATTTAGTAAGGAATTTAGACAGATACAAAGCAACAATCCTAAAAAAAAAGTAATCAAAAGAGTCTATAAACTTCTTTACCCAATACATTTATCCTCATGACAAGTATTAAGATGTGATAGCAAAGGACAATATTAATTTAGAATAAAAAGTCTTTTGCAAAAATTTATAGAAGAAAATAGTGAAAGAATGAAGAATATTTCCTCACAAAATGGTGAGCCATCTTGATAAAACAAATAGGAGAAATAGTTTGGGTTGAAAAATAAGCAAATTCCTTCTGAGAAGGTTTAAGCATAAGAAAGTAGGAGTTACAACAAATAGGGCACGGGAAAAATGGTGTTTTTTTTTTTTTTTTGTTTGTTTGTTTGTTTGTTTTTTTTACAGTAAACTTTTTCTTTAGTAGCAATAAGGGTTATCATGTAGTTTGATACGTAGCATCACAATCTCAGATGTGATTCATGAGAAAGTAGAAATAAACCTACATAAATATAAAGATAAGAGTATCCAGTCAAGAACAAATATAAACAGAATAGGGAATTATCTTCAAGTTTTATTGAAGAAGAGTGAATATTAAAGTCTTAGGGAAAAAAATCACAAGCCTTATCATAAGCAACACAATACTTGAGAAAATAAAAATAATGTGTAACCCATAAGTTTCTTTTCCATAGATACAAATATCATATGGGAATAATCTGTATGTACCAGTGGCAACCTGGAAGAATATTTAAGAAGCTTTTGAATATTATACATGGCAGAAAATTACAACTTTGCATTCACACAACTTTGTGTAGAGAATACAAAATTTGCCTATGGTTATTATTTACTATTGAAACAACAGTTGACACAACAGATTGTATTGTAGAAAGAAAGCAAAATCTGCCTATGCTTATAATTTGTGGATAATAAGTATTTGGTTCAGTAGATTGAAATATTGCTTCAAAAAGCCTTTCCTTCAGTGAGATGTCTTGCATGCATATGCCAAAATCATAAAAAAAAATTCTCTTAAAAATAGATATAACCTGAAAATCCTATTAAAAGGATACATTTTGCTTCAATGATTTATTTTTTCTTTCACTTCCATTTCACATTGTATACTTTCCTCTAGCCCCATTCAAAGAACAATTTCCTCACAAGAGAAACAGAGACACATAGACATACAAAGAAAGAGTCAAAAAAAGACAGGGAAAATTTTTCAAGAGTAACCATCTAACCAACATATTAAAAAATACTTGATATAATACACAGTGTTCTAAGATTGTAGGCCTTTATCCCTACAAAGAAACAAGGTGAGCTGTGTTCATTGCTTAAGGATATTACTCTTATGATCATTCCTTCATAATACAATTTAATTTAAGAATATATTATTCACACTTCATTAATTCCTTTTTCTGAAAAGCTAGATAATTTGCATCATTAAGTGAATTCTTATATTCTTTAGTTCTACAAAGGGACAATTTGATAGTTTGGTGTAGTATTAAATTTCTAAAATAACTTCAATAATATTCTCATTATGACATAATCTAGCTATTTATAAAGTATCTCATGATTTCATATAATGAAATATTTCTAATAGTATAATTTACCTAGAAAATCACAAGAAATCAGTAACTAATTTTTGTTGAGATTATGAATTATGTCAGTTAATTTGTAGTTTACAAAAGAAGCTCCTCAAATCAATAGCATTTCTGTATATACATATTTCAGTATTAAAAAGAGAAAATAGTAGAAAGTGAAGTACCAGTAAAAATATCTTCAAAACACATAAAATATGTGGGATTCAACCTACCAAAACATATGCAAAATCATTTGACAAAAAAAAAAAAGAAACACAGTAATTGCTTCCTCTTTCACTCACCAACCTTTAAATTATTAGAATAAAGTTAAAATATTCCATAAAAGTTTTTTTTAATATTAAAGATTTTCAAATATTCCATCTAATTTTCATTTTCCATGATTTACAATCCCTTTGCATTCCTGATTTCCTTCTTGAGAAGCAGTAAGGGAAGGGAAGGAATCAATGCTAGAGAATGTACAGAAAATTTTGTAATATCTTTCCAAATAAATTGATGTAAGCAATTGAATGCAATACAACAAATGGAGTAAAATTGCATTCCTTATATTGTATACTCTGATTATTTTAAGGCAATGTCTATTCTTATTAGCATTTGAAAATTTTAAACTCATACTAAACTATTTGTATATTAAAACTCTAGGTCTTTTTAAAGTGAATTATAGTGTGGTTTTCTAGCGGTGACTCTTTAACAATTACAAATAAATAATGTTAAATAACAATAACAATGCTCTCAGCAGAGGAAAGTAGACAAAAATACGAGAAGAATCCATTTCAAATTTTTCAGCTACATTCTTTTTGTTTCATATATTTGTCTGATTCTTCATACATCCTTTAAATTAAACATAAAATGGTTACTTTATTTTAATGTAAAAAAAAATGAAAGATTATGTGGAGATACATTCTAGAATATCTTTCATGAATGCAATATTCAAGAATTTGATCAACTTTCAGGGGGGGGGGAAGGAATTCAGAAAAACTAAGTTGAATCAATATCATATTACCCTTTCAATTGTGAAAGACCTAAGCAAATTGTTGTACACAAGTTTAAGAAAATGAAAGTGTTCCAGAAGAAATGGATATGAATGTAGATAAGCATGAGAATAATTATTTGAATGATCTGTAAAGTCTATGAAAACTTTACAAGACCAGATAAATTAAAACAGAAAGAACAAAACAAAACAAAACAAAACAAAACAAAAAAGAATAAAGGAGAGAAAGCAAGAAAAAAAAAGGGAAAGCAGGAAAGAAAAAATGAAGGAAGGAAGGAAGGAAAGGAGAGAGGCAGGAAAGCAAGAAGAAAGTCAGGGAAGGAGGAAAAGAGGGAGAAAGGAAATAAAGAGAAGAAAACTGATGTATGGCCTTAGAGGAGAATTTTGTACATGAACCTTTCTTTCTCTCTCTCTCTCTCTCTCTCTCTCTCTCTCTCTCTCTCTTGCATGTTCTCTTATAATCAATAATTGTTTGGTTCTGAAAAAAAAAAAAAAAACATTTCCCCATTTTTATTTTTCTTTAAAAATCTCATAAGAAAAGTCTTATTGAGTAAGAGATAGGAAGGAAATACTAAAATATTAACAAATTCAAACAGCATAATTAATTTTTCAAATAATAATGACAGCTGTCCTATAACTGCAAGGATCCTGAAAAAAAATCATTTAGCATCACACAGAGATATGTAGTATTATGTATGTATGTTTTTATGTGATAATGTATGTGGATAGATATATGCATATATTTACACACATGTATTATGTGTGTACATGCATATATACATATATGTATTGTGCATATATCCATATATTTATATAGATTTTATGAAGATATCCTCTATAATTCTAAATTGTCTTTAAAGATTCATGAAGTTCATGTGAATAAGAACTAAACATTTTCATATTTTTTCTATACCTTCAAATGATTGAAAAGTTTATTTCTATATTTCTGACATTCAGCAAAATGCAAGTGTTTGGGTCAGTCTATCATTTAAAATTGTAGATGCCAAATTCATAAAAGTATAGTTTGGATTATTTCATGCATTTATAGATTGTATTCATTATATATGCAGCACACAAAAATTCTTGATCAATTCAACTTTAGATTATACATGTTTTAAAATAGCTTACTGATATTTACTGCTGAAAGTGAGTTTAGGGATTAAGAATTAGAATGTATTAGGTGTATGGATGGGAATACCAAAAGACTTGGAAAATGTCAAGTTGTTATGTATTAATTAAAAATCATTGACATATCTCTTGAAAATATAAAGAAAGTAGCACTTGTGAAATTCATAGAATATGAAATGATTTACTAAAGGTTTTGAAAATGTAAACTGAATTTAATATCTTCCAATCAATACTGGCAAAAAAAGAATCACTGAAGTCCAAATTAAATTATTTTATTGCTTTCAGACACATAGGGACACTTGTTCTGCATTTGTGTTAAACCTCGAAATGACAGATTTTTGACATTTCACATGGGAAGCTCTGTTGAGAACAGCAAAACAGTGTATTGAAAACATCACTAGGGCTGAAGTTTTAAGGAAGCTTCTTCATTATAGTACATGTTTAACTAAGAAAAAGTAACATGACTTTTATATACCTCATTGTACTTGTGTGGACAAGAAGTTCTTCCAGAACTTATCATAGTACTGACTATCTAATAAGTATTTAATAAATTTGTAATATTGAATTATTGTTTTCAATTATGATAATTAGGAAATATTTTCAAATTACATATAATTTTAGAATATTTTAAATTCTGAAATCCAAATATTTTACCTCCCTCCTACCTCTCACATTTCCTTGAGATGACAAGTAATTTCTTTTTGTTGTATGTGCAAAGTTATACAAAATGAATTTACATATAGCCATATTACAAAACAAAACAGAAAGAAAATAAAACAATAAAAATAAAGAACATCAGAAACCATAGGCTTAAATCTGCATTCAGAGTACATAAATTTTTCAACTGGAGGTGATTAATATTTTATGAGTTAAAGTCTTCACTATTGTCTTACGTCATTGTATTGAAAGAACAGCCTGCGGGCAAGGTGCAGCTAGGTGTTAAAGTGAATTGACCACTAACCTTTGTTTAAGTAGTACTTGAATTCAGATCCAGTGTCAGACACCCCACACTTATTAGTGCTGCTACTCTAGGCAAGTTACTTTATTCTAGGAACTTCACAAACAAAAACAAAATAAACAACAGTAATGAACAGATAGGTCATTCACATTTGATTAGCTGTTTGTTTGAAAATGATCACTCAGCTTTCCTCAAGTTTAGGTAAGTCCTCCTAGATTTTTCTCAAACCATCTTGTTTGTAATTTATTAAAGAACGATAGAATTCTATTATAATAATAAATAACTTGTTTGGTCACTCCTCAATTGATAGCAGCCTTTCTATTCAAATTCTTTGCCAATAGAGAAAAAGCTGTTAATTTTATACATACATACATACATATATTTAGTAAAAATGCATCCTTTTTCAATTTTCTTTCTTATCTTTGGGATACAAACTCAATTGTTATTTGTCTGAATGAAAGAGTTTTAAAATTCTTTGGGCATATTTCCAAAATTCTCAGCAGAATTGTTGGATCAATGCAAAATTCCAAGCAGTAGGGCATCCCTCAATTTTGTCATTTTCCTTTTCTATCATGGTATCCAATCAGATAGGTGTGATATAGTATTGATGTAAATTGTGTCTCCTTCAATCTTTAAGGGGAGAAGAATTAGGAAGGAATCTGTGGGGAAAAGGTGATTTGAGGTCTCAAACTCTCCAGACTTCTAGGAGGAGCCCATCCTTCTGTCCATAAGGGCAATACCTAGATAAATAATCTCATTCAATTGGAAATCTCAGTCTGAGGCATAGCTAAAGCCTCTATTGAGCTGGAGATTAGTCCCTCATTCATCTGGAAAATGGCCCTGGTTTGGAGCCAAAAGCAGTCCCAATATATCTAGCTCTATATGTCGAGATATCTTTGCAGAAGTCCTAATAAGATTTTGTCTGCTAATGAAGAAATTTTTTTCTCCCTGTAAACCCATCTTGGCAAAATTATCCTGCCAGAATTCTTTGCCCATTAAGAAAACTGTCTTTTTAGTGCAAATAAATCCTCTTTTGCCACAAACTTCAGGTTTGTGAATTTTTTTTATAAAGAATCTGTGACATTGACCAGAGGGGATCTCTTACCCTAATTCTCACACCTCATCATTTGGTGGTTGGTACAAGAGTCTGGCTGAGGTAAACCCCTTTTTCCTGGTTGTCTATTCTATAGCTAGGACACCAGATTCCCAGGAAAATTTGGGTTGTTGGGTGCTCCAGGCTCAGCAGAATTCTCTGTCTGGGAATGCTCATATGGGAATTCCTGCCTTCTGACAAAAAGTCTCCTTAATCAGGGAATGTTTTATCATTTCTCTCTGCCTAGGGATCCCTAGGAAAATGAGATGCTATAGAATCGGGGAAATCTAAGGCTTGTGGCAACAATGAACAATCTACCTTTATCCCTAAGGATGCTTCCTTAGGCAGTTTTTTTCTTTTCTTTTTTTAATTTTATTTTATTTAATAATAACTTTGTATTGACAGAATCCATGCCAGGGTAATTTTTTACAACATTATCCCTTGCACTCGCTTATGTTTCATTTTTTCCCCTCCCTCTCTCCACACCCCACCCCCCCAAGATGGCAAGCAGTCCTATATATGTTAAATATGTTCCAGTATAGCCTTGATACAATACATATTTGCAGAGCTGAACAGTTCTCCTGTTGCACAGGGAGAATTGGATTCAGAAGGTAAAAATAACGCGGGAAGAAAATAAAAAATGCAAATAGTTCACATTCATTTCCCAGTGTTCCTTCTCTGGGTGTAGCTGTCTCTGTCCATCATTTATCCACTGAAACTCAGTTAGGTCTCTTTGTCATAGAAATCCACTTCCATCAGAATACATCCTCATACAATATCATTGTCGAAGTGTATAATGATCTCCTGGTTCTGCTCATTTCACTTAGCATCAGTCCATGTAGGTCTCTCCAAGCCTCTCTGTATTCATCCTGCTGGTCATTCCTTACAGAGCAATAATATTCCATAACATTCATATACCACAATTTACCGAGCCATTCTCCAATTGATGGGCATCCATTCATTTTCCAGTTTCTAGCCACTGCAAACAGGGCTGCTAAAAACATTTTGGCACATACAGGTCCCTTTCCCTTCTTTAGTATTTCTTTGGGATATAAGCCCAATAGAAACACTGCTGGATCAAAGGGTATGCACAGTTTGATAACTTTTTGGGGATAATTCCAGATTGCTCTCCAGAATGGTTGGATTTGTTCACAACTCCACCAACAATGCATCATTGCCCCCGTTTTCCCGCATCCCCTCCAACATTCATCATTATTTTTTCCTGTCATCTTAGCCAATCTGACAGGTGTGTAGTGATATCTCAGAGTTGTCTTAATTTGCATTTCTCTGAACAATAGTGATTTGGAACACTCTTTCATATGAGTGGTAATAGTTTCAATTTCATCCTCTGAAAATTGTCTGTTCATATCCTTTGACCATTTATCAATTGGAGAATGGCTTGATTTTTTATAAATTTGAGTCAGTTCTCTATATATTTTGGAAATGAGGCCTTTATCAGAACCTTTAATTGTAAAGATGTTTTCCCAGTTTGTTGCTTCCCTACTAATCTTGTTTGCATTCATTCTGTTTGTACAAAGGCTTTTTAATTTGATATAATCAAAATTTTCTATTTTGTGATCAGTAATGGTCTCTAGTTCATCTTTGGTCACAAATTTTTTTCTCCTCCACAAATCTGAGAGATAAACTATCCTATGTTCCTCTAATTTATTTATAATCTCGTTCTTTATGCCTAGGTCATGGACCCATTTTGATCTTATCTTGGTATATGGTGTTAAGTGTGGGTCCTTGTCCTTAGGCAGTTTCTTAAAAAAATAGAGACAAATTTGGCTTAAAAGATCTCAAAACTAAAAAGCTTAAATTAAAACAGCACGGCAGGATGCTGCTTAAATTTGCTAGAGGAAAACCAAACTCCCTCCTTCCTGCTCCTCTAGGGTCACAGGATCCTTCCTCTGCAACCCTATGCAGTCCTTATCAGGAGGCTTCTGAATCCTTTCCAGAATAGGACCTTATGTGTAATGGGCTGAGGCATGAGTTGATGCACTGAGGTCGCAAGCACATTAGGCTAAGTAGTAATTGGACCATTTTCTATTACTACATATACTTGAAGAAAGAATGGCCCCAGCTCACTCTTTGTGCAAGTCCTGATGTGTTGTATAGGAAATGATGATTTTGGTGGATGGAGGCAGGAGAAGGGAAAAGGAAGTGGAAAGAAAGACTGCTGCTTGGTTTCTTGACACAGCTGCTCACATTGCTATCAGGACCCCCCTTCACCTCTGATCCCCCTTCAACTGCAATCCCCCTTCACCTCTGCTGGCTGGCTTCCTGTCTCAGCTGCCCATATTGCTATCGCAATCCCCCTTCACCTCAAAAAGAATAAAGATTGAAGATTTTTCCCTTAACCTGAATTCCTGACTCCGGCTGATTTTAAATACGCGGTCATTACACTGATGTCTGACAATATTTCTTCAACTTTATCCTCCTCGCCTCCTAGACCAAATCCTGAAATTTCCCAGCCCCAACTCCTGAATCTCTCTGATATAAGGAGTGGGACCCGTTTTTCTCCTCCTTGGGTAACTCAGGATCCAGCCATCCCTTTTAACCTCTGCTCCCTGAGAGAAGCAGCAGAATCTCAGGGAGAGACACTCAGAACAGAGGTGACACTTTCACTGTCAAATTTCTCCCAGACTAAGGAAAACCTGGCTATTACCCTGAGGACCCCACCAAGTTTATTGAGGCGTGTAAGACCAGTGCCCTCCAATTTGATCTTTCCTGGGGAGATGTTAATATTAAACAATCTGCCCCAGATATATGCAGAAGCCAGTTTGGGGCCCTCAAATTTCTCCCACTCCACTGTTATAAACAATCCCTAATGCTAGGGATTAAATGCAGCAGAGGAAAGAGGTCACAGAATTAAAGAGAGATATGGAGAACAGTCTCTACTTTTGACTACTGACATTTCTGGGAACCATAGAGGTTTGTGCTTTAAGTGTCATGGAAAACTGTCCAAGGAAACTCCCAATCCTTGCCCTTAAGGCATTGGAGGAGAGACTACTTATAGGCCACAAGCTGCACCTCACCCCCCCCCCCCAATACTCTGCCCTGTAGCAGGAGTTTAGGGTTTGGTCAAGCTCCCCCTCGCTCCACCATAAAAGCCCAACACTAGACAGCCCATCATTTGACAGCCCAACATCTGATAGCCCAATACCCAAATGTGGCTGGTAAGACCACTGAATTTCTTTTTGCTATGGGTACTTGTACTTCTCCCTTCTGGCCCTCTGGTCTCACTTAAATCTTCTCCTATAGAATGGGAATTGCAGGGGAACATCAAGAACTGTTTTGAGACTTTTCCTCTGCCTTGCCAGTTTGATGATTTCTTATTTAAACACTCATTTCTTATTATTACTCCTATCCTACTACCTTATTGGAGTATGATTTAATGGCGAAATTGGAGACCCAATTTTTTCTTCTCAGATGGTCTTTTTCTGTTGCTCTTACAGTCCTTCCATATTCCCTCTGAAATCTGGGAGAAAATAGATTTCTTTGCCCCAGTCATAGTCAGGATAGAGAAATTTCTTTTTTTCTTTTTCTTTTTTTTTTTTTTTTAAATAACTTTTTATTGATAGAACCCATGCCAGGGTAATTTTTTACAGCATTATCCCTTGCACTCACTTCTGTTGTAATTTTTCCCCTCCCTCCCTTCACCCTCTCCCTCAGATAGCAAGCAGTCCTATACATGTAAAATAGTTTACAGTATATCCTAGATACAATATATGTGTCCAGAACTGAAGAGTTTTCTTGTTGCACAGAGAGAATTGGATTCAGAAGGTATAAACGGGGAAGAAAAACAAAAATGCAAGCAGTTTATATTTATTTTCCAGTGTTCTTTCTTTGGGTGTAGCTGCTTCTGTTCATCCTTGATCAACTGAAACTGAATTAGCTCTCTTTATCAAAGAGATCCACTTCCATCAGAATACATCCTCAAAGAGTATCGTTGTTGAGGTATATAATAATCTCCTGGTTCTGCTCATTTCACTTAGCATCAGTTCATGTAAGTCTCGCCAGTCCTCTCTGTATTCATCCTGCTGGTCATTCCTTACAGAACAATAATATTCCATAATGTTCATATACCACATTTTATTCAACCATTCTCCAATTGATGGGCATCCATTCATTTTACAGCTTCTAGCCACTACAAACAGGGCTGCCACAAACATACAGGTCTCTCTCCCTACTTTAGTATCTCTTTGGGGAATAAGCCCAGTAGAAACACTACTGGATCAAAGGGTATGCACAGTTTGATAACTTTTTCAGCATAGTTCCAAATTGCTCTCCAGAATGGCTGGATGTGTTCACAATTCCACCAACAATGTATCAGTGTCCCTGTTTTCCCACATCCCCTCCAACATTCCACATTATCTTTCTCTGTCACTCTAGCCAATCTGGTGAGTAGTGGTATCTCAGAGTTGTATTAATTTTCATTTCTCTGATTAATAATGATTTGGAGCATATTTTCATATGTCTATAAATAATTTTAATTTCTTCATCTGAGAATTGTCTGTTCATATCCTTTGACCATTTATCAATTGGAGAATTGATTTCTTATAAATTAGAGTCAATTCACTATATATTTTGGAAATGAGGCCTTTATCAGAACCTTTGACTGTAAAAATGTTTTCCCAGTTTATTGTTTCCCTTCTAATCTTGTCTGCATTTGTTTTGTTTGTGCAAAAACTTTTCAATTTGATATAATCAAAATTTTCTATGTTGTGGTCAATAGTGATCTCTAGTTCTTCTTTGGTCATAAATTCTTCCCTCTTCCACAGGTCTGAGAGGTAAACTATCCTATGCTCTTCCAATTTATTTATAATCTCATTCTTTATGCCTAGGTCATGAACCCATTTTGACCTTATCTTGGTGTATAGTGTTAAGTGTGGGTCAATGCCTAGTTTCTGCCATACTAATTTCCAATTATCCCAGCAATTTTTTGTCAAATAATGCATTCTTATCCCAAAAACTGGGTTCTTTGGGTTTGTCAAACACTATATTATTAAAGATTTTGGCTGTTTTGTGCTTTGAACCTAAACTATTCCATTGATCAACTAGTCTATTTCTTAGCCAATACCAGATGGTTTTAGTAACTGCTGCTTTATAATATAATTTTAGATCTGGTACAGCTAGGCCACCTTCATTTGATTTTTTTTTCATTAATTCCCTTGATATTCTTGACATTTTGTTTTTTCCATATGAACTTTGTTGTTATTTTTTCTAGTTCATCAAAGTAGTTTTTTGGGAATCTGATTTGTATAGAGCTAAATAAATAGATTAATTTAGGAATTATTGTCATCTTTATTATATTTGCTCACCCAATACCAGAGCATTTAATATTTTTTCCAGTTGGTTAGATCAGACTTAATTTGTGTGGAAAGTGTTTTGCAGTTTTGTTCATAAAGTGTCTGATTTTCCCTTGGCAGATAGATTCCTAAATATTTTATACAATCAGTAGTTACTTTAAATGGAATTTTTTTTTTTTTTTTGTAACACTATAACAGTTGGGTTTTGTTAGTGATATATAAGAATGCCGATGACTTTTGTGGGTTTATTTTGTATCCTGCAACTTTGCTGAAGGTGTGGATTGTTTATAATAACTTTTTAGTAGAGTCTCCAGGGTTCTCTAAGTATACCATCATATCATCAGCAAAGAGTGATAATTTGATTTCCTCATTGCCTATTCTTATTCCTTTAATCTCTTTCTCAACTCTTATTGCTAAAGCTAACATTTCCAATACAATATTAAATAGTAACAGTGATAGTGGGCAACATTGTTTCACTCCTGATCTTATTGGGAATAATTTCAGTTTGTCCTGGTTACATATAATGCTTATTGCTGGTTTTAAATAGATGCTATTGATGATTTTAAGGAAAAGTCCGTTTATTTCTATACTCACAAGAGTTTTTAATAGGAATGGATATTGGATTTTATCAAATGCCTTTTCGGCATCTATTGACATGATCATATGTTTTTTGTTAATTTGATTATTTTTTTTAAATTTTAATTTAATTTTATTTAATAATAACTTTGTATTGACAGATCCATGCCAGGGTAATTTTTTACAACATTATCCCTTGCACTCGCTTATGTTTCATTTTTCCCCTCCCTCCCTCCACCCTCCCCGCCAAGATAGCAAGCAGTCCTATATATGTTAAATATGTTGCAGTATATCCTAGATACAATATATGTTTGCAGAACCGAACAGTTCTCTTGTTGCATAGGGAGAATTGGATTCAGAAGGTATAAATAACCCGGGAAAAAAAACAAAAATGCAGATAGTTCACATTCGTTTCCCAGTGTTCTTTCTTTGGGTGTAGCTGCTTTTGTCCGTCATTTATCAATTGAAACTCAGGTCTCTTTGTCAAAGAAATCCACTTCCATCAAAATATGTCCTCATACAATATCATTGTCGAAGTGTATAATGATCTCCTGGTTCTGCTCATTTCACTTAGCATCAGTTCATGTAAGTCTCGCCAGTCCTCTCTGTATTCATCCTGCTGGTCATTTCTTACAGAACAATAATATTCCATAACATTCATATACCACAATTTACCCAGCCATTCTCCAATTGATGGGCATCCATTCATTTTCCAGTTTCTAGCCACTACAAACAGGGCTGCTACAAACATTTTGGCACATATAGGTCCCTTTCCCTTCTTTAGTATTTCTTTGGGATATAAGCCCAATAGAAACACTGCTGGATCAAAGGGTATGCACAATTTGATAATTTTTTGGGCATAATTCCAGATTGCTCTCCAGAATGGTTGGATTAGTTCACAACTCCACCAACAATGCAATAGTGTCCCAGTTTTCCCGCATCCCCTCCAACATTCATCATTATTTTTTCCTGTCATCTTAGCCAATCTGACAGGTGTGTAGTGGTATCTCAGAGTTGTCTTAATTTGCATTTCTCTGATCAATAATGATTTGGAACACTCTTTCATGTGAGTGGTAATACTTTCAATTTCATCCTCTGAAAATTGTCTGTTCATATCCTTTGACCATTTATCAATTGGAGAATGGCTTGATTTCTTATAAATTTGAGTCAGTTCTCTATATATTTTGGAAATGAGGCCTTTATCAGAACCTTTAACTGTGAAAATGTTTTCCCAGTTTGTTGCTTCCCTTCTAATCTTGTTTGCATTAGTTTTATTTGTACAAAGGCTTTTTAATTTGATGTAATCGAAATTTTCTATTTTGTGATCAGTAATGGTCTCTAGTTCATCTTTGGTCACAAATTTCTTTCCCCTCCACAAGTCTGAGAGATAAACTATTCTATGTTCCTCTAATTTATTTATAATCTCGTTCTTTATGCCTAGGTCATAGACCCATTTTGATCTTATCTTGGTATATGGTGTTAAGTGTGGGTCCATGCCTAATTTCTGCCATACTAATTTCCAATTATCCCAGCAGTTTTTATCAAATAATGAATTCTTTTCCCAGAAGTTAGGGGCTATGGGTTTGTCAAACACTAGATTTTTATAATTGACTATTCTGTCTTGTGAACCTAGCCTTTTCCACTGATCCACTAATCTATTTCTTAGCCAATACCAAATGGTTTTGGTGACTGCTGCTTTATAATATAATTTTAGATCAGGTACAGCTAGGCCACCTTCATTTGATTTTTTTTTCCATTAATTCCCTTGAGATTCTCAACTTTTTATTGTAACATATGAATTTTGTTGTTATTTTTTCTAGATCAATAAAATATTTTCTTGGAAGTCTGATTGGTATAGCACTAAATAAATAGATTAGTTTAGGGAGTATTGTCATCTTTATTATGTTCGCTCGGCCGATCCAAGAGCACTTAATATTTTTTCCAATTATTTAAGTCTGACTTTATTTGTGTGGAGACTTTTTTATAATTTTGCTCATATAATTCCTGACTTTCCTTTGGTAGATAGATTCCCAAATATTTGATGGTATCAACAGTTATTCTGAATGGAATTTCTCTTTGTATCTTGTGCTGGTGGTTTTGTTGGTGATGTATAAAAATGCTGAGGATTTATGGGGATTTATTTTGTAGCCACCTACTTTGCTAAAATTATGAATTATTTCCAATAGCTTTTCAGTAGAATCTCTGGGGTTCTCTAGGTATACCATCATATCATCTCCAAAGAGTGATAGTTTGGTTTCCTCATTGCCTACTCTAATTCCTTTGATATCTTTCTCGACTCTTATTGCAGAGGCTAGTGTTTCTAATACGATATTAAATAATAATGGTGATAGTGGGCAATCTTGCTTCACTCCAGATCTTACTGGGAAAGGTTCCAGTTTTTCCCCATTGCATATGATGCTTATTGATGGATTTAAATATATGCTCCTGACTATTTTAAGGAAAAGTCCATTTATTCCTATGCTCTCAAGTGTTTTTATTAGGAATGGATGTTGGATTTTATCAAATGCTTTTTCTGCATCTATTGAGATGATCGTATGGTTTTTGTTTGTTTGGTTATTGATATAGTCAATTATGCTAATAGTTTTCCTAATATTGAACCAGCCCTGCATTCCTGGTATAAATCCTACTTGGTCATAGTGTATTATCCTGGTGATGATTTTCTGTAATCTTTTTGCTAATATTTTATTTAAGATTTTAGCATCAATATTCATTAGGGAGATTGGTCTATAATTTTCTTTCTCTGTTTTCAGCCTACCTGGTTTAGATATCAGTACCATGTCTGTGTCATAAAAGGAGTTTGGTAGGACTCCTTCCATCCCTATTTTTTCAAATAGTTTATATAACATTGGAGTTAATTGTTCTTTAAATGTTTGGTAGAATTCACATGTAAATCCATCTGGTCCTGGGGATTTTTTCTTAGGGAGTGGATTGATAGTTTGTTCTATTTCTTTTTCTGAGATGGGACTGTTTAGGATATTTACTTCTTCCTCTGTTAGTTTGGGCAAGCTATATTTTTGGAGGTATTTTTCTATTTCATTTAAGTTGTCGAATTTATTGGCATAAAGTTGGGCAAAGTAACTCCTAATTATTGCTCTAATGTCCTCTTCGTTAGTGGTGAGTCCTCCCTTTTCATTTTTAAGACTAACAATTTGATTTTCCTCTTTCCTTTTTTTAAGCAGATTTACTAAGTGTTTGTCTATTTTGTTGGTTTTTTCATAGAACCAACTCTTAGTTTTATTAATTAATTCAATAGTTTTTTTACTTTCAATTTTATTGATCTCACCTTTTATTTTTAGAATTTCAAGTTTAGTGTTTGACTGGGGGTTTTTAATTTGTTCCTTTTCTAGCATTTTTAATTGCAAACCCAATTCATTGACCTTCTCTTTCTCTATTTTATGCAAATAGGCCTCTAGAGATATGAAATTTCCCCTTATTGCCGCTTTGGCTGCATCCCATACATTTTGGTATGATGTCTCATTATTATCGTTTTCTTGGGTGAAGTTATTAATTATGTCTATGATTTGCTGCTTCACCCAATCATTCTTTAGTATGCGATTATTTAGTTTCCAATTATTTTTTGGTCTACTTCCCCCTGGTTTTTTGTTGAATGTAATTTTCATTGCATTGTGGTCTGAAAAGGATGCATTTACTATTTCTGCCTTACTGCATTTGAGTTTGAGGTTTTTATGTCCTAATATATGGTCAATTTTTGTATAGGTTCCATGAACTGCTGAAAAGAAAGTGTATTCCTTTCTGTCTCCATTACATTTTCTCCAGAGATCTATCATATCTAACTTTTCTAGTATTCTATTTACCTCTTTGACTTCTTTCTTATTTATTTTGTGGTTTGATTTATCTAATTCTGAGAGTGCAAGGTTAAGATCTCCCACTATTATAGATTTACTGTCTATTTCTTCTTGCAGCTCTCTTAGTTTCTCTTTTAAGAATTTAGATGCTACCCCACTTGGTGCATATATGTTTAATATAGATAGTGCTTCATTATCCATGCTACCCTTTAGCAAGATATAGTGTCCTTCCTTATCTCTTTTAATTAGATCAATTTTTGCTTTAGCTTAATCTGAGATCAGGATGGCTACCCGGCTTTTTTGACTTCACCTGAAGCATAGTAGATTTTGCTCCAACCTTTTACCTTTAACCTGCATGTATCTCCCCAATTCAGGTGTGTTTCCTGTAAACAACATATTGTAGGATTCTGGCTTTTAATCCATTCTGCTAACCGCTTCCTCTTTATGGGGGAGTTTACCCCGTTCACGTTTATGGTTAGAATGACCAATTCTGTATTACTTGCCATCTTGTTAACACCGGTTTATGCTTTTCTCCCTTCTTTCCCCTTTTCCCCCTTTCCCAGTATTAAGCTTGTGAGCACCACTTGCTTCTCACAGCCCTCCCTTTTTAGTATCCCTCCCCCTGCCTTAGAGTTCCTCCCCCTATCTTACCCCTTTCCCTCCCAGTTCCCGTATTCCCTTCCGCTTAGCTTATTCCTTCCCTTTTCACTTTTCCCTTCTCACTTTTCAATGAGGTGGGAGAAGTTTCACCATAGATTGAATATGTCTTAAGATTTTTCACTTAAAGCCAGTTCTGAAGGCAGTAAGATACCCACTATATTCATCCCCCTCCATTCTTTCTCTCAGATATAATAGGTTTCCTATGCCTCTTCATGAGATGTACTACCCCCACTTTACCCTTTTTCTGATACAATGTCCTTTCCACATCAATTTCTAGAACAAGGTATACATGTATTCTTTATACATCTATATAGTCAAAATATAGTTCCCAAGATTAATCTTTACCTTTTTAGATTTCTCTTGAGTTCTATATTCGTAGATCAAATCTTTTTGTTAAGTTCTATTTTTTTCATCAGAAATAGATGAAATTCGCTTACTTCGTTGAATGTCCATCTTCTTCCCTGGAAAAAGATGCTCATTCTCGCTGGGTAAGTTATTTTTGGTTGCATACCAAGTTCCTTAGCCTTTCGGAATATCATATTCCAGGCCCTTCGATCTTTTAATGTGGATGCTGCCAGATCTTGGGTGATCCTTATTGTGGCTCCTTGATACTTGAATTGGGTTTTTCTAGCCACTTGCATTATTTTTTCCTTCATCTGAGGGTTCTGGCATTTGGCCACTATATTCCTTGGTGTTTTGATTTTAGGATCCCTTTCAGTGGGTGATCGATGAATCCTTTCAATGTTTATTTTTTCCTCTGTTCCTATGACTTCTGGGCAGTTCTCTTTGATAATTTCCTGGAAAATAGTGTCCAGGCTCTTTTTTTCATCATGTTTTTCTGGAAGTCCAATGATTCTCAGATTGTCTCTCCTGGATCTGTTTTCCAGGTCTGTTGTCTTCCCCAGAAGGTATTTCACATTTTTCTCCATTGTTTGATTTTTTTGGATTTGCTTGACTGATTCTTCTCGTCTCCTCGAGTCATTCAATTCCACTTGTTCAATTCTGATTTTCAGTGAAGTATTTTCTTCACTCACTTTTTAAAAATCTTTTTCTAATTGTCCAATTGAGTTCTTTTGTTCTGTGGAATTTTTTTCCATTTCGCCAATTTTGTTTTTTAGAGAGCTGTTTTCTGTTTTCAGTTCACTAATCCTATTTTTCAAGGATTTTACTTCTTTATCCACTCTCTCTTTAACTTTCTCCAGGCTCTTTTGCCAAGCCTCCCTCTCCTTTTGCCAAGCCTCACTTTGCTTTCCCCATTTTTCTTCTAGCTCCCTTGTGAGAGCCTTTTTAATCACTTCTATGAGGTTCATCTGTGCTGAGGAACAGATGATCTCCTCCTTTGGGGATTCACCTGGAGACTGTCTGTTTTTAGTCTCCTCAGGATTTAGAGTCTGCTCTCTATCTGTATAGAAGCTGTCAAGGGTTAAAGTCCTCTTCAGCTTCTTGCTCATTCTGTCTAATAATCAGAGACAAACTACCAAAGAAAAACAGAAAAAACTGGAGTCTTTCTTTGGGGGAGGGGCTGGGTATGTTATTGAGCTTCCTCTACAGACTGCAGGGGGCAGCAGTGAGGCACTAGCAGGACTGTGTGTGCGTGGGCTCTGAGATCCCAGAGCGTGCTGAGTCACTGTGGGGGGGGGGGGGGAAGGGGAGGCGGCCAGGTCCCGAGAGACTCCAGCTGTTTGGGGTTGTATTCTTCAGCCCCAGTGTTTTTAGCTTCTCTGCTGGGCTGCTGACTTGCTGCCGGAGCAAAGTATCTAAACCTGTAGCGAAGCTCTCCCCACAGAGAAGGCTGCGATCACTCCCCACCCCCTCTCCAGTCTGCTCCCGTGCTCTCACTGCCGCTGCCCGCCGCCTGCGGCCCGATCCAAAACTGTCCCAGCCCTCCAGTAAAGACAAACCTTTCTTGGCGAATCTCAAGGATGGCTTCTCTTGGTAACTATTTGTGGGTTTTTTTTCAGTCACGCATTAATTCAGAGGCTTGTAATGAAGTGGATAGTGAGAGAAAGCGTGGAGCTTATGCAGCTGTGTGCCTCCTCTCCGCCATCTTAACCGGAAGTCCTCTCTTCTTATTTTTAATTTTGTTAATATCTCCTTTTATTTTAAGAGTCTTAAATTTGTTATTTAATTAAGGGTTTCTAATTTTCTTATTTTAGTTTTGTATGTGTGTTTGTGTGTGTGCCCAATCCATTGATCTGCACATTCTCAATTTTACTTATGTAAGCATTTAAAGATATAAGTTTTCCTCTAATAATGGTTTTGGCTGCAGCCAACAAATTTTGGAATGTTGTTTCATTGTTGCTATTCTCTTAAATTGAATTCATGTATATTTCTTGCCTAACTTATTATTTATTATTAGAGTTCATAGTTTTCAATTAAATTTATTGTATCTTTCCATGTCTTTTTATTGAATGTAAATTTATTTTATTATAATTTGTAAAAAAATAAATTTAATATTTTTACTTTTCCCATATAGTTGTGTGGTTTCTAAATTTGCTTAATCTTAGTGTAGATTTCATGTGTCAGAGTGAAAATGATATATTTCTTTCTATGCTTGTTCAATTCTCTCCAGAGATCTAACATGTCCAACTTTTTCTAAAGTTTTCTTCACTTCTTTAACTAGTTACCAATTCCTTTTTTTAAGGTTAGACTTATATAGATAGCAATGGATAAATTTGAATATAGTTTCATTACTTATTTCTTCCTATTACTTACTTAACTTTTCCTGTAGGAATTTGGATAATATAACATTTAGCAATTATAGTCTTATTACTAATAGTAATCAATTTTCTAAGTTATCTGTTAGTAAGGTGTAGCTTTCTTCCTTATTTCTTTTAATTAGATCACTTTTTTTTCATTTTTCCTTTGTTTGAAATCATGATTGTTACTTCTGGGTTTTATGTAGTAGTTGTTTTTATTTTTTTAAATTCAGTTGAAGCATAATAGAATTTATTCTAGCCCCTTACCTTTACTCTCTGTCTCTCTCTGTTTCAACTGGTTTCTTTTAAGATTCTTTGTTAATTTATCTATTTTCCTATATATTATTTAATTGAATTATTTATTGGAGTGAATTTTTCTCATTTACAATCACAGTTATAATTACTAGACAGTTTATTTCCCACTATTTTATATTTTCCTCTCTCTCTCTCTCTCTCTCTCTCTCTCTCTCTTTCTCTCTCTCTCTCTCTTCCCCCCGCCTCATACTCTCTATCCTGCCCCATACTCCATAATTCTTCAGAATGGTTTGTTTCAGAATACCAGATTGCCACCTCCTCAAATTCATCCTCACTTCTATCATAAGCCCTCTATCTTATTTCCTTCTTCTATGTAATCAAAAACCACATTTCTCTATCCAAACAAATATTTATTGTATTCCTCGTTTTAGCCAATTCTGAATAAGGTTCAAACATTGCCATTTACCTTCTTTCTTCTCTTCCCACAACTCTTTTGTGCTTCTTTGATGGGAGGTAAATTTTCCCCAGCTAATTCTCCCCTCCCCCACATTCCAGGAAATTTCCCCCCTCACCTCTTATTTATTTATTTGTTTGTTCATTTATTTATTTATTTTTTACGATATCAGCCCAATATCACCAATTCACACCTGGCTCCCTGTCTATGTATATTCATACCTAATTATAAGAAGTTATATTTATCATCTTCCCATGCAGAAAGTTAGAGTATGACTTTATGAAATTTTTTGTGGTTTCTCTTTCTTGTTTATTTTTAATGTTGCTCTTTGGTTTTCTATTTGATATATATATATATATATATATATATATATATATATATATATATATATATACACACACACACACATGTATATGTAAACATGTGTGTATATATGTCCCTTATTTTTCATTTATTCTCTGGTCTTTTCATCAGAAATGTATGAAAGCCCACAATTTTGTTAAATATCTATCCCCCCACCTGAACGATTATATTCAGTCTCAGAAATATTAAATACTCTTTTTCATTTCATGATGCAAAAATTGCATACAATATAGGACCATGGAAAGATAGACTAAAATTAACTGTAAATGAAACAATCTAGTCCTAAAAAGTGGGAAAGTCAAACAACAAGTTATAGAAACAATCAATAATTTCATCCAAGAGAATGACAATAATGAGACAACATCAGGATTTAGGTTTTGCAGCCAAAGCTGTTCTTAGGGAACACATTATATCTCTAAATACTTAGATGAATAAAATAGAGAAAAATAAAATCAATGTATTGGGCATGCAACTTTAAAAAGATAGAAAAAAAAACAAGTAACCCCCTGCCAATTAAATGCCAAATTAGAAATTCTAAAAATCGAAGGAGAAATTAATAATAATATAAAGTAAAAATAAACTGTTGAACTAATAAGCAGAGTTGGTTTTATGAGAAAATCAACAAAATGGGCAAATATTTGGTTAAAAAGAAGAAATCCAAATTACTAGTATTGAAAATGAAAAAGATTAATTTACCATAACTTAAAAAAGAAATTAAAAGCAATAATTAGGAATAATTTGCCCATCTGTATGCCAACAAATCTCACAATTTAATTGAAATGGGTGAATGTTTACAAAAATATAAATTACTTGGATTAACAGGTGAGGAAATAAAAAAGTTAAATGAACTGATTTGGGGAGGAGGGACTAAACATGGCATCAATGAACTCCCTAAGAAAAAATCTCCAGAGTCAGAAGAATTTACAAGGGACTTCTGCCATTAATAATAATAATAATAATAATATATAAACTATTTGGAAAAAATAAGTGAAGAAGGGCTCCTACTAAATTTCTTTTGTGACAGAAATATAGTGCTGATTTCAGAAAATTCTGAAAAGACTTAAATGAAGTGATGCTGAGTGAATTGAGAGAACCAGTAAAACACTGTTCACAGTAACAGCAAGAGTTTTGATGTTCAACTGTGATAGACAGAACTCTTCTCATCAATCCAGTAATCCAAGTTAATTTCAGTAGCCTTTGGTTAGAAAATGCCATCCACATCCAGAAACAAAACAAAACAAAACAAAAAAAAAAAAAAATAGAAATAAACAAAACTATGGAAGCTGAATGTGGATGAAAGCATACCTTTCTTTTGCCTTTTTTTGTTAGTGTTTTTATTTTGTGTTTTTTCCTATTTATTTTCTTTCATAATGAGATGGAAATATATTTAAAAATTGGTTGTACATGAATAATTTATATCAATTTTTTTCTTGTCTTGGGAGAGGGGCGAGGTCAGGGAGGGAAGAAGAAAAAAAAACAAATTGGGGATCAGACTCCTACAAAAACAAATGTTGAAAAACATCTTTTCTTGTAATTAGAAAAATCATATACAATTAAAAAATTTTCTGATGATTTTCAATTTCTATTTTTCCTTCTCATTTTGACAGAAGTTTTCCTCAATTTCTTGAATATGATATGTATGTTCTTTTTTTTTTTTATCATGGCTTTCAGATTAGTATGATTATTGATATGTTTTTGAGGTCAATTGTGTTTTAAATAAGATATTTTATATTTTCTGCTTTTTATTTACAAAAAAAAATCAATGTTTCTTGATATTTAATGGAGTCATTAGCTTACTCGAGCAATTTTTATTTATTAAGTAATTATTTACTTAAGTAAACTTCTGTATATCCGTTGCCAATTAATCATTTTGATTAAATCATCCTGTTGGTCTTTTCTTACAGAACAATAATATTCCATGACATTCATATACAATGACATCCATACAGTTTGTAGACTCTTGCCACTAAAAAAGGGAGTACCACAAACATTTTTTTTTTTTTTTTTTTGCTCAAGTGGACCTCTTTCCCTCCTTTAAGATCTCATTGTGATACCAACCTAATAGAAACACTGCTGGGTCAAAAAGTATGCACAGTTTGAAACTTCTTTGGACACAATGCCAAATTGTTCTGCAGAATGGTTGGATCCATTCACAGTTCCACCAGCAATGTATTAGTGTCCCAAATTTCCTACATCTTCTCCAATATAAATCCTTATCTTTTCCTGTCATCTTTGTTAACCTGAGAGGTATGTAGTGGTGTCTCAGAGTTGTCTTAATTTGCATTCCTCTTAATTTGCATTTCACTGATCAATAGTGATTTAGAAAATCTTTTCATATGACTAGAAATAGTTTCAATTACTTATTTTGAAAATTGTTCATATTCTTTGCCCATTTATCAGTTGGAGAATGGATTGAATTCTTATAAATTTGAGTCAAATCTTTATATATTTTAGAAATGAAACTTTTATTAGAATATTTGAATGTAAAAATGTTTTCCCAGTTTATTACTTCCCTTCTAATCTTGTCTGCATTAGATTTGTTTGTAAAAAGACTTTTTAACTTAATATAATCAAAATTATCTCTTTTGTGACCAATAATAACCTCTAATGCTTTTTTGTTCACAAATTCTTTTCTCCTCCACAGATCTGAGAGGTAAACAATCCTATATTCTTCTAAATTGTTAATTATATCATTCTTTATGTCTGCATCATGAATCCATTTAGAACTTATCTTGGTATACAGTGTTAGGTGTGGGTCAATATCTAGTTTTTTGCCATACTAGTTTCCAATTTTCCTAGCTGTTTTTGTCAAATAGTGAATTCTTATCCCAAAATTTGGGGTCTTTGGGTTTGTCAAACAATAGATTACTATAGTCATTGACTATTTTATCCTGTGAACCTAACTTATTCCACTGATTGACTATTCTGTTTCTTAGCCAGTACCAAAAGGTTTTGATGACCACTGCTTTATAACATGGTTTTAGATCTGGTACAGTGAAGTAACCTTCATTTGCATTTTTCATCAATTCCCTTGAAATTCTTGACTTTAAGTTCTTCCAGATGAGCTTTGTTGCTGTTTTTTCTAGATTTGTAAAATAATTTCTTGGGAGTTTGATTAGCACTAAATAAATAGAATCATTTAGGTAATATTGTCAACTTATCCAAGAGCATTTGATATTTTTTTCAAATTGTTTAAATCTGGCTTTATTTGTATGGAAAATGTTTTGTAATTTGTTCATATAATGTCTGACTTTCTCTTGGCAGATAGATTCCCAAATATTTTATACTATCAACACTTATTTTAAATGGAATTTCTCTTTATATTTCTTGCTTTTGTACTTTGTTGGTGATATATAAAAATATTGATGGTTTTTGTGGATTTATGTATCCTGAAGCTTTGCTAAAGTTGTGGGCTATTTCTAATAGATTTTTAGTTGATTTTTTAGGGTACTATATGTATAGCAATATATTATCTGAAAAGAGTAATAATTTGGTTTCCTCAATACCTACTTTAAATTTCTTTAATCTCTTTTTTCTTTTCTTGTTGCTAAAGGTAGCATTCTAATATAATATTGAATAATAATGATGATGATGGGTATCTTTATTTTAGCCTTGGTCTTATTTGGAATGGTTCTAGTTTATACCTATTATATATGATGTTTACTGATGGTTTTAAATAGATGTTTCTGATAATTTTAAGGAAAAGTCCATTTATTCCTATACTCTCTCATGTTTTTAATAGGAATGGTTGTTGGATTTTATCAAATGCTTTGTCTGCATCTATTAAGATAATCATATGTTTTTTATTCATTTGGTTATTGTTATAGTCAGTTATGCTAATAGTTTTCCTAATATTGAACCAGCCCTGAATTCCTGGTATAAAACGTATTTGTTAATGGTGTATTATCCTGAACATGGCTTTCTGTAATCTCTTTGCTAATATCTTATTTAAGATTTTTCCATCAATATGCCTTAGGGAAATTGGGCTATAATGTTCTTTCTTTGTTTTCACTCTACTTAGTTAAGGTATCAATACCATATCTGTCATGAAAGGATTTTTTCAAATACTTTATATAGTATTGGAATTAATTGTTCTTTAAATATTTATAAAATTCACATGCAAATCTATCTGGCTCTGGAGATTTTTCTCTTAGGAAGATGATTAATAACTTGTTCTATTTCTTTTTTTCTAAAATAGGACCATTTAAGTAATTTATTTCTGCTTCTATTAATCTGGGAAATCTATATTTTTGTATGTACTTCTCCATTTCACTTAGGTTATCAATTTTTTGACATAAAATTCAGCAAAATAGTTTCTAATTATTACATTAATTTTCTCTTCATTGATGGAAAGTTCTCCCTTTTCATTTTTGAGACTAACAATTTTATTTTGCTCATTCCTTTTTCTAATCAAATTAACTAAAGGTTTATTTATTAATTTTTTTATAAAACCAATTCTTAGTTTTATTTAATAATTTATTTTCTTTATTTTCAATTTTATTAATCTCCCATTTTATTTTTAGAATTTCATGTTTGGTATTTAATTGGGGGATTTTGATTTATTTTCCTAGTTTTTGTTTGTTTGTTTGTTTGTTTTAGTTGAAAGCCAAATTCATTGATCTTCGTTTTCTCTATTTTATGCAAGTAAGCATCTAGAGATATAAAATTTCCCCATATTACCTCTTTGTCTGCTTCACACATATTTTGGTATGTGTCTTATTATTGTCATTCTTTTGGATGAAATTATTCATTGTGTCTATGATTTTCTGTTTCACCCATTCATTCATTAGGGTGAGATTATTTAGTTTCCAATGACCTTTTGGTCTATTTGCCCCTGGCCATTAATTGAATATAATTTTTATTGCATAGTAATTTGAAAAAAAAATGCATTACTATGTCTGCCTTTTTGCATTTGATTTTGAGGTCTTTCTGCCCTCTTTTTGATCAGTTTTTGTATAGGTTCCATGAACTACCTGACAAGAAAGTGTAAACCTTTCTGTCTCCATTCAGTTTTCTCCAAAGATCTATCATACCTAACCTTTCTAGTATTATATTTACCTCCTTAACTTCTTTCTTATTTATTTTGTGGTTTGATTTATCTAGTTTTGAGAGAGCAAGGTTGCCATCTCCTACTATTGTAGTTTTGCTGTCTATTTCTTCTTTCAGCTCTTTTAATGTCTCCCTTAGAAATGTAGATGTGATGCTGCTTGGTGCATATATGTTTAATACTGTATCGCTTCATTATCAATGGTACCCTTTAGAAAGATATAGTTTCCTGTCTTATCTTTTTAAATTAGATCAATTTTTGCTGTTGCTTGATATGAGATTAGGATGGCTACTCCTGCTTTTTGTACTTCATATGAAGCATAATAGATTCTGCTCCAGCCTCCATATGTATCACTCTGCTTTAAATGTGTTTCTTGTAAACAACATAATTGTAAGCTTGTAGCTTTTAATACAGTCTGCTATCTGTTTCTGTTTTATGGGAGAATTCAGCCCATTCACATTTACAGTTATAGCTACTAATTCTGTATTGCCTGCCTTCTTATTTATCTCAAATTGTGCTTTTCTCTTTCCTTTCCCCCTTTCCACCCCCCCCCGAGTATTTTACTTATGAGCACCAATTCCCTAAAGAAGCCCTCCACCTTTAAAGCACCTTACCTTTTCTTGTAACTTTCCCCTATTATTTTCGTTTTCCTTTATATTAGCCTTCCCACCTTTTTTTTTTCCTTTTCTCCTCCAAATTACCTATAAGATGAGAGAAGTTTCTCTGTGAAACCAAACATTTTTAATATTATATCTCTGAACCAAATCTGATAAGAGCAAGATTCACACAATGTTCACCCCTCCCCCTTCTTTCCCTCAATTATAATAAGTTTTCTTTGTCTCTTTGTGAGATGTAATTTCTCTCATTTTGCCTTAACTTTCCTCTTTTTCCTCGCTTCTTTTTTAATGTTATAAGAGTAAAATCAAATTATACATGTACTCTCTATGTAGACCCTTATCACAGATATAGTTTTCAACAGTTCTTTTCTCTTTAACTTTTTATACTTCTCTTGAATTCTTTAATTGGAGGTTAAATGTTTAGTTCAGGTCTTGATTTTTCATCTGAAATAAATGAAATTCACCTTTTTTTTATTCCCATCTTCTTCCCTGAAAAACAAATGCTCAGTTTAGTGGAGTAGTTTATCCTTTGCTGTATTCCAAGTTCCTTTGCCTTTTGAAATATCAGATACCAGGCCCTTTGATCTTTTAATATGGAAGCTGCTAGGTCCTGGGTAATCCTTAATGTGGTTTTTTGGTACTTGATTTTTTTTCTCTCTGTCTGCTTGCAATATTTTTCATTGGTCCAATAGTTCTGAAATTTAGCCATGATATTCCTTGGAGTTTTCCTTTTGGGGTTGCTGTCAGGAAGTCTTTGGTGAATTCTTTCATTGGCTATTTTACCTTCTAGTATATCAGTGCAGTTTGCTTTGATGATTTGCAGAAAGATTATAGCTAGGCTCTTTTTTCATCATGGTTTTCAGAAAGTCCAATAATCTTTACATTGTCTCTCCTAAATCTATTTTCCAGGTCATTTGTTTTTCCAAGTAAGTATTTTACATTTTCTTCTTGTTGTTGTTCTTGTTCTTGTTCTTGTTCTTATTCTTGTTTTTCTTCTTCTTCTTCTTCTTCTTCTTCTTCTTTTCTTCTTCTTCTTTTTTTTTTTTTTTTTTTTTTTTTTTTTGGTTTTGATCAACTGATTTTTGATGTTGCATTGAGTCATTCATTTCCATTTCTTCAGTTCTGATTTTACTTGAATTATTTTCTTCATTTACTTTTTTTAGTTCTTTTTTTTATAATTGGCCTGTTGAATTTTTATTTTTATTTTTATTTTTTTTTAATTTTTATTTAATAATTACTTTATATTGACAGAATCCATGCCAGGGTAATTTTTTTTTTTTACAACATTATCCTTTGCACTCATTTCTGTTCCAATTTTTTTCCCCTCCCTCCCTCCATCCCCTCCCCTAGATGGCAAGCAGTCCTTTATATGTTGGATATGTTGCAGTATATCCTAGATACAATATATGTTTGCAGAACCGAACAGTTCTCTTGTTTCAAAGGGAGAATTGGATTCAGAAGGTATAAATAACCCAGGAAGAAAAACAAAAATGCAGCTAGTTCACATTCGTTTCCCAGTGTTCTTTCTTGGGGTGTAGCTGCTTTTGTCCGTCATTTATCAATTGAAACTCAGTTAGGTCTCTTTGTCAAAGAAATCCACTTCCATCAAAATATGTCCTCATACAATATCGTTGTTGAAGTGTATAATGATCTCCTGGTTCTGCTCATTTCACTTAGCATCAGTTCATGTAAGTCTCGCCAGTCCTCTCTGTAGTCATCCTGCTGGTCATTTCTTACAGAACAATAATATTCCATAACATTCATATACCACAGTTTACCTAGCCATTCTCCAATTGATGGGCATCCATTCATTTTCCAGTTTCTAGCCACTACAAATAGGGCTGCAACAAACATTTTGGCACATACAGGTCCCTTTCCCTTCTTTAGTATTTCTTTGGGATATAAGCCCAATAGAAACACTGCTGGATCAAAGGGTATACACAATTTGATAATTTTTTGGGCATAATTCCAGATTGCTCTCCAGAATGGTTGGATTCGTTCACAACTCCACCAACAATACATTAGTGTCCCAGTTTTCTTGCATCCCTTCCAACATTCATCATTATTTTTTCCTGTCATCTTAGCCAATCTGACAGGTGTGTAGTGGTATCTCAGAGTTGTCTTAATTTGCATTTCTCTGATCAATAATGATTTGGAACACTCTTTCATATGAGTGGTAATAGTTTCAATTTCATCCTCTGAAAATTGTCTGTTCATATCCTTTGACCATTTGTCAATTGGAGAAAGGCTTGATTTCTTATAAACTTGAGTCAGTTCTCTATATATTTTGGAAATGAGGCCTTTATCAGAACCTTTAACTGTGAAGATGTTTTCCCAGTTTGTTGCTTCCCTTCTAATCTTGTTTGCATTAGTTTGGTTTGTACAAAGGCTTTTTAATTTGATGTAATCAAAATTTTCTATTTTGTGATCAGTAATGGTCTCTAGTTCATCTTTGGTCACAAATTTCTTTCTCCTCCACAAGTCTGAGAGATAAACTATTCTATGTTCCTCTAATTTATTTATAATCTCGTTCTTTATGCCTAGGTCATAGACCCATTTTGATCTTATCTTGGTATATGGTGTTAAGTGTGGGTCCATGCCTAATTTCTGCCATACTAATTTCCAGTTATCCCAGCAGTTTTTATCAAATAATGAATTCTTTTCCCAGAAGTTAGGGGCTTTGGGTTTGTCAAACACTAGATTGCTATAGTTGACTATTCTGTCTTGTGAACCTAACATTTTCCACTGATCCACTAATCTGTTTCTTAGCCAATACCAAATAGTTTTGGTGACTGCTGCTTTATAATATAATTTTAGATCAGGTACAGCTAGGCCACCTTCATTTGATTTTTTTTTTTTCATTAATTACCTTGAGATTCTCGACTTTTTATTGTTCCATATGAATTTTGTTGTTATTTTTTTCTAGATCATTAAAATATTTTCTTGGAAGTCTGATTGGTATAGCACTAAATAAATAGATTAGTTTAGGGAGTATTGTCATCTTTATTATGTTCACTCGGCCAATCCAAGAGCACTTAATATTTTTCCAATTATTTAAGTCTGACTTTATTTGTGTGGAGGCTTTTTTATAATTTTGCTCATATAATTCATGACTTTCCGTTGGTAGATAGATTCCCAAATATTTTATGGTATCAACAGTTATTCTGAATGGAATTTCTCTTTGTATCTCTTGCTGTTGGGTTTTGTTGGTGATGTATAAAAATGCAGATTATTTATGGGGATTTATTTTGTAACCAGCTACTTTGCTAAAATTGTGAATTATTTCTAATAGCTTTTTAGTAGAATCTCTGGGGTTCTCTAGGTATACCATCATATCATCTGCAAAGAGTGATAGTTTGGTTTCCTCATTGCCTACTCTAATTCCTTTAATCTCTTTCTTGACTCTTATTGCTGAGGCTAGTGTTTCTAATATGATATTAAATAATAATCGTGATAGTGGGCAACCTTGCTTCACTCCAGATCTTATTGGGAAAGGTTCCAGTTTTTCCCCATTGCATATGATGCTTACTGATGGTTTTAAATATATGCTCCTGACTATTTTAAGGAAAAGTCCATTTATTCCTATGCTCTCAAGTGCTTTTATTAGGAATGGATGTTGGATTTTATCAAATGCTTTTTCTGCATCTATTGAGATGATCATATGGTTTTTGTTTGTTTGGTTATTGATATAGTCAATTATGCTAATAGTTTTCCTAATATTGAACCAGCCCTGCATTCCTGGTATAAATCCTACTTGGTCATAGTGTATTATCCTGGTGACGATTTTCTGTAATCTTTTTGCTAATATTTTATTTAAGATTTTAGCATCAATATTCATTAGGGAGATTGGTCTATAATTTTCTTTCTCTGTTTTCAGCCTACCTGGTTTAGGTATCAGTACCATGTCTGTGTCATAAAAGGAGTTTGGTAGGACTCCTTCAATCCCTATTTTTTCAAATAGTTTATTTAGCATTGGAGTTAATTGTTCTTTAAATGTTTAGTAGAATTCACATGTAAATCCATCTGGTCCTGGGGATTTTTTCTTAGGGAGTTGATTGATAGTTTGTTCTATTTCTTTTTCTGAGATGGGACTGTTTAGGATATTTACTTCTTCCTCTGTTAGTTTGGGCAAGCTATATTTTTGGAGGTATTTTTCTATTTCATTTAAGTTGTCGAATTTATTGGCATAAAGTTGGGCAAAGTAACTCCTAATTATTGCTCTAATGTCCTCTTCGTTAGTGGCGAGTTCTCCCTTTTCATTTTTAAGACTAACAATTTGATTTTCCTCTTTCCTTTTTTTAATCAGATTTACTAAGGGTTTGTCTATTTTGTTGGTTTTTCCATAGAACCAACTCTTAGTTTTATTGATTAATTCAATAGTTTTTTTTTACTTTCAATTTTATTGATCTCTCCTTTTATTTTCAGAATTTCAAGTTTAGTGTTTGACTGGGGTTTTTTAATTTGTTCCTTTTCTAGCATTTTTAGTTGCAAGCCCAATTCATTGACCTTCTCTTTCTCTATTTTATACAAATAGGCCTCTAGAGATATGAAATTTCCCCTTATTACCGCTTTGGCTGCATCCCATACATTTTGGTATGATGTCTCATTATTATCATTGTTTTGGGTGAAGTTGTTAATTATGTCTATGATTTGCTGTTTCACCCAATCATTCTTTAGTATGAGATTATTTGGTTTCCAATTATTTTTTGGTCTACTTCCCCTTGGTTTCTTGTTGAATGTAATTTTCATTGCATCGTGGTCTGAAAAGGATGCATTTACTATTTCTGCCTTACTGCATTTGAGTTTGAGGTTTTTATGTCCTAATATATGGTCAATTTTTGTATAGGTTCCATGAACTGCTGAAAAGAAAGTGTGTTCCTTTCTGTCTCCATTACATTTTCTCCAGAGATCTATCATATCTAACTTTTCTAGGATTCTATTTACCTCTTTGACTTCTTTCTTATTTATTTTGTGGTTTGATTTATCTAATTCTGAGAGTGCAAGGTTAAGATCTCCCACTATTATAGTTTTGCTGTCTATTTCTTCTTGCAGCTCTCTTAATTTCTCTTTTAAGAATTTAGATGCTACACCACTTGGTGCATATATGTTTAATATAGATAGTGCTTCATTATCCATGCTACCCTCTAGCAAGATATAGTGCCCTTCCTTATCTCTTTTAATTAGGTCAATTTTTGCTTTCGCTTGATCTGAGATCAGGATGGCTACCCCTGCTTTTTTGACTTCACCTGAAGCATAGTAGATTTTCCTCCAACCTTTTACCTTTAACCTGCATTTATCTCCCCGCTTCAGGTGTGTTTCCTGTAAACAACATATTGTAGGATTCTGGCTTTTAATCCATTCTGCTAACCGCTTCCTCTTTATGGGGGAGTTTACCCCATTCACATTTATGGTTAGAATGACCAATTCTGTATTACTAGCCATCTTGTTAACCCCAGTTTATGCTTTTCTTTCTTCTTTCCCCTTTTCCCCCCTTCCCAGTATTAAGCTTGTGAGCACCACTTGCTTCTCACAGCTCTCCCTTTTTAGTATCCCTCCCCCTGCCTTAGAGTTCCTCCCCCTAACTTACCCCTTTCCCTCCCAGTTTCCGTATTCCCTTCCTCTTAGCTTATTCCTTCCCTTTTCACTTTTCCTTTCTCACTTTTCAATGAGGTGGGAGAATTTTCACCATAGATTGAATATGTCTTAAGATTTTTCACTTAAAGCCAATTCTGAAGGCAGTAAGATACCCACTATATTCATCCCCCTCCATTCTTTCTCTCAGATATAATAGGTTTTCTTTGCCTCTTCATGAGATGTACTACCCCCACTTTACCCTTTTTCTGGTACAATGTCCTTTCCACATCAATTTCTAGAACAAGGTAAACATGTATTCTTTATACATCTATATAGTTGAAATATAGTTCCCAAGATTAATCTTTACCTTTTTAGATTTCTCTTGAGTTCTTTATTTGTAGATCAAACTTTTTGTTAAGTTCTGGCTTTTTCTTCAGAAATAGATGAAATTCGCTTACTTCGTTGAATGTCCATCTTCTTCCCTGGAAAAAGATGCTCATTCTAGCTGGGTAAGTTATTTTTGGTTGCATACCAAGTTCCTTAGCCTTTTGGAATATCATATTCCAGACCCTTCGATCTTTTAATGTGGATGCTGCCATATCCTGGATGATCCTTATTGTGGCTCCTTGATACTTGAATTCGGTTTTTCTAGCCACTTGCAATATTTTTTCCTTTCTCTGAGGGTTCTGGCATTTGGCCACTATATTCCTTGGTGTTTTGATTTTAGGATCCCTTTCAGTGGGTGATCGATGAATCCTTTCAATGTTTATTTTTTCCTCTGTTCCTATGACTTCTGGGCAGTTCTCTTTGATAATTTCCTGGAAAATAGTGTCCAGGCTCTTTTTTTCATCATATTTTTCTGGAAGTCCAATGATTCTCAGATTGTCTCTCCTGGATCTGTTTTCCAGGTCTGTTGTCTTCCTCAGAAAGTATTTCACATTCTTTTCCATTGTTTGATTTTTTTGGATTTGCTTGACTGATTCTTCTTGTCTCCTCGAGTCATTCAATTCCACTTGTTCAATTCTGATTTTCAGTGAAGTATTTTCTTCACTCACTTTTTAAAAATCTTTTTCTTATTGTCCCATTGAGTTCTTTTGTTCTGTGGAATTTTTTTCCATTTTGCCAATTTTGTTTTCCACTTCACCAATCCTATTTTTCAAGGATTTTACTTCTTTATCCACTCTCTCTTTCACTGACTTCTCCAGGCTCTTTTGCCAAGCCTCCCTCTCCTTTTCCCATTTTTCTTCTAGCTCCCTTGTGAGAGCCTTTTTAATTACTTCTATGAGGTTCATCTGTGCTGAGGAACAGATGATCTCCTCCTTTGGGGATTCACCTGGGGAATGTCTGTTTTTAGTCTCCTCAGGATTTAGAGTCTGCTCTCTATCTGTGTAGAAGCTGTCAAGGGTTAAAGTCCTCTTCAGCTTCTTGCTCATTCTGTCTAATAATCAAAGACAAACTAGCAAAGAAAAACAGAAAAAACTGGAGTCTTTCTTTGGTGGAGGGGCTGGGTGTTGTTACTGAGCTTCCTCTCCAGACTGCGGGGGGCAGCAGTGAGGCACTAGCAGGACTGTGCTGCGCCTGTGCTCTGAGATACCAGAGCTTGCTGAGTCACTGTGGCAGGGGGGGGGGAGGGAAAGGGGGGAAGGGCGGCCTGGTCCCGAAAGACTCCAGCTGTTTGGGGTTGTATTCTTCACCCCCGGTGTTTTTAGCTTCTCTGCTGGGCTGCTGACTTGCTTCCGGAGCAAAGTATCTGATCCTGTAGCGAAGCTCTCCCCGCAGAGACGGCTGCGATCACTCCCCACCCCTCTCCAGTCTGCTCCCGTGCTCTCACTGCCGCTGCCCGCCGCCTGTGCCCGATCTAAAATCGTTCCAGCCCTCCAGTAAAGACAGACCTTTCTTGGCGAATCTCAAGGATGGCTTCTCTTGGTAACTATTTGTGGGTTTTTTTTCAGTCAAGCATTAATTCAGTGACTTGTAATGAAATGGATAGTGAGAGAAAGCGTGGAGCTACACAGCTATGTGCCTCCTCTCCGCCATCTTAACAGGAAGTCCGCCTGTTGAATTTTTAAATAAATTGTTTTGTTCTATGGATTTTTTTTTTCCATTTCACAATTTTTTTTTCAG
Source organism: Antechinus flavipes (assembly GCF_016432865.1). Lineage (NCBI taxonomy): Eukaryota > Metazoa > Chordata > Mammalia > Dasyuromorphia > Dasyuridae > Antechinus > Antechinus flavipes. Next base: position 128,518,685 of record NC_067400.1, on the reverse strand, counting down.
GGAGTTGTTTTCTTTTTCCATTTTGACAGATCTATTTTTAAGGAGTTTCGTGCCTTTTCCATTTCACTAAGCCTATTTTATTAAAAAAAAAAAAATCTTCAGATAATTTCTGTTTTTTACTTTCCAAACCCTCTTGAAAAGATCTCCCTTCCTTTCCCTTATTTTTCTTCAAAGTATCATTTAAGATCCTTTTAAATTTCGTTTAGGAGACTCTTGTGTGACAAGGATCAATTTATGCCACCCTTTTTGGGTTTCATCTGAAGACAGTCTACTTTTAGTCTCCTCAGAATTTGACATGTATTTTTCTCTTTACCAAAAAACAAACAAACAAACAAACAAACAAAGAAAAAAACCTGACAACAACAATACCAACAACAACAACAACAACAACAACAACAGCAACAATAAAAAGACTATTATGGGCATTCTTTTTACCTTTTGGCTCATTTTTTTTTAATGCTGCGATCCGTTTTTAGGGCAAGGGAGATCATCAAAGATTCCTCCACAAGCAGAGGCAGCAGGGTCAGTGATGACTGACTTCCTCTGTTGGTTGGGTGTGCCCAAATCTTGTCATTTATGGGGTTCAGTATTTACTTTTTGTGTTTGTGTTGGATGTTTAATAACTTCTCTGCTGATCTATCAGCTTGCAACCAGAACAGAGTAGCCAACACTGTTGTAAATTTTTCCCTGTAGATTCTCCTACATATGGAGCCCTGACCATTTCAGGTCTATGGTAGGCCTACTTGTACTTGACCCACTTCCTTCTGTGCCTTATTGAAACAGGACTTTTCTGGAGATCTTTGAAATTATTTTCTGCTGGTTATTATTTAGACTTCCAATACTCATGGGTTCTGTTACTCCAAAACTAATTTAGAGACTAGATTTGGGTATTAGTCTGAGACTCATGGGAAGAGCTTGGCAAAAGATGTGTATCCTCTCCACCATCTTGGCTCTGCCATCTGATTCATATTTCTTTCAAAAAATTAAGGCCTCTCAAAATTTCTTCCTTTTTTGCTCTGTAATTGCATATCATGACATTTTTTTTTTTTACCCACTATTTTCTTCTTTATCTCTATACAACAGAAAGAACTGGTCTGATTTCTTTTCAAGTTATATCCTTATACATGTACTTTCAATGTCTTTCTTTGATGTCTTCCTCTGGATTTGGGGTTAAAACGTATGTTTCAATTACTGCCTCTGCTTTCTTTCCCTCACTTTCTTGTAAACACTTCTTTAGTCTTTGATCAGTCTCATCTTCGTATTACTTTATTAAGTCAATTTATTTTATATTACTTTACTGAGTTTTTATTAAGACTGCTTTTCCAGCTTCCTTTCTGGACATTCATTCAATACACTGAATAAAATCATACTTTCATATATTGTGTACTTTTATTGAATTGTTGTTGCTCCCTTTTAAAAATTATTTGCTATAAGTCATGACTTTTGATGAGGGGGAAGAGCAGGAAAACATGGGGCTATATGAGTGATATGAAAAGGTTTCAATATCCTTTTTAAAATATCATCAGACTAAGAATATTGCATTCTTTGCAATAATTGTAATACTGAGGGGGAGTTAAAGGAAATATAGTATTATATTTTCCAGCATTTTCTTTATTATTTCTCATGATTAAATTGCATCTAATTCTTTGAATTAGGTACAGGAATTTCTGTTTTCTCTCTTGAGAAGCATAAGGCTCCCCTCAGAAGCAATGTGGTCTAAGTATTCCTTCTTCATTACAACCTGCTTCCAATAAGGTGTATATTTAACAGAGTATCTCAAATGCATGCACATATTTCCTGGGGATTGGTGTACCTTCTTTATAATGTTCATCATTCTGTCCTACTTTAATAGTACTAACATTATGCTGTGTCTAAGATTAATGATACATTTAGTGTTTAGGAAAATGAGTTGTGGGCTCTCTTGAAAATAATTGCATGTAAGAGTTATTCTTTCCAACATATAAAATCTGCCAGGTAACCAACTATTCTACAATTTAGAAATATATATTATGGCCTAAAGAGCATGAAATATATTTTATGTGAAGATTTTACCAACAAATCACAATTTTATTATCCATTTATTCTTTTAATTCCCTTCAACAAAATTTCATAATGGTATATAGTTTACCCTTGCCTCTTGAAGATTTGTCTTTATGCAATGGAGTGCAAATTATAGTAGATTCTATTCACTTGGAAAGGATTGAAGTATGAGCAAGGAAATTAACTATATGAGAAGGCGCAATTATTATGGATGAAACTGAATAATTGAGAGGCTGTAGAGCATGAGACATGTAAGTTTGAATGGTAAGTTCAGGTTAGCTTCAGGTGACAGTAATATACAAAACTAAAGATAGAAAAAATGGGAAAATACTAAAATCCATTCAATAAAATAATTCTTACTAAACTATATTATTAATAATATAAAATAAGAGATAATATATTTTGTGATTTTAGAGAAAATAATTTACTATGCTGTTGAGAAGAGGGAAGAGCTGGTGGTAAGGGTACAAAAAGATATAAACTGAATTCCTTATAGAAACAGTTGTGGATAGTAAATTTTCTGTACCTATTGATGAGAGATGAATTAATTTTATATATTACTGAGCTATGTACACTGACTGATGTGTGCAAATACAAATTTTCTCTTTACCCTCATCTACTCTCTGGTCTTTATTAATCACTTAGCGATTTATATGAATTTTTACTAAAGGATAAAATCAGGGAATCCCTACAAAATACTCAATATTAGGATTGGTATTTATGTTCCCATTCACAATTTTTAAAAAGAAGAAAGTGCCAGAACCAAGATCATTAAATAAAGGCAAGAACTTGCCAGAGCTCTCCCTCAACCCCCTTGAAATACCTTTAAATCATAACTAAGCACATTTTATGGTGGTAACCTCATAAAAAAGGATAAAGTAAAACCATTTAATAGCCCAGCACAACTGGAAAGGTGGGAATAAAAGTCTTGTGACACATGGGTGAGAGTGGAGCAATTCAGCTCACTCAGCACCAACCCAACCACAGCCCCAATAAACGAGGAGCTGAGTCAACCATGACAGCAGCTACCTTCTGAGCTCCCAGACAATAGATAATAATGGGGAGGGGGTTAAACAGTTTGTTAGAAAGAGATTATAGGATTTTGTTTGAGAACACTGGGGTAGGATTCTGTTGCTTTGCCCACACTCAGATTTGGGTCATAGTCCTGATTGACAAGCCTAGGGTAAGAGGGAGAACTAACACACCAGAGTTTGCAGCAGCAGCAGGGACAGAAAAGAGTATGACCAAAGCACAGACCAGGAGAGTAATAAACAAATCTCTCTTTATATCATACCACCCTGGAAAAATTGAAAAGTACAGGTCTCTAAAAATATCTTTAAAAACAGGTGTTTAAAACACCTGATTTTGGGGGCAATATACCATCTATGTTGGAAGCAGAGCCCTACTTTACCAAAGAGTTAAATAAAAAACAAACAAACAAACAAACAAACAAAAACAAGTAATAGAATGAGAGAATGAGCAAATAATAGCGAAAGACTTTGACCATAGAATATGTCTATGGTGACAAGGAAGAACAAATTATGCACTCAAAAGGGAGAAAAATTAAAACTCCTATATCCAAAGTCTCCAGGAAAAATATGAACTGGTCTGAGATCATGGACAAGTACAAACAGGATTTTGAAAACAAGGAAAAGAGATAAAAGGGAAATGAGGGGAAGAAAAAAAAATGAGAGTAATGCAAGAAAATCATTAAAAATATGTAAACAACTTAGTAAAGAGATATGCACACACACACACAATGCCAAAGTAAATAACACCTTAAAAACCATATTAGGGAAAATGGTAAAGGAGTTACAGAAAGGCAACAAGGCTTTGAAAAGCAGAATTGGCTAAATGGAAAAAAAAATTAA